>NC_091623.1:15000000-15625000 GCF_027580195.1 Bos mutus
CTGGAGTCTTGAAAAATGTAGAACTTTATATTTGCAGTTGTGAAATTTTCATTTCTGAATAATAATTTTTCATCAAAACGTTTACATTGCTCATGACCAGTTTTTACTCCAAGAGGCAGTATCATATTTATAAGGGCTTCAAACACATAATTAATTCTAAAGCAGTATCAGGTTGCAGCCAACTCTTACAGGAGTTGGCTTTACTGTCACTTCACTGTTATTACCATGTAAAAATCAAGTCTATAGCCAGGTTGCTGTTTGCTTCTTTCTCAGTTTCTCAGTAGTTTGAGCAAATTATGTAATACTATTTTTAAAATATTCACTCTCAGATGTATCCATTCAAAACATATCTTTCAGTCTTAAAGGCATCAGTTTTTTATCTTAATTTTATTATTGGAAGCCTTTGCTTCCCTTGTAGCTCAGCCGATAAAGAATCCACCTGCAATGAGGAAGACCTGGGTTCAATCCCTGGGTTGGGAAGATCCCCTGGAGAAGGGAAAGGTTACCCACTCCAGTATTCCGGCCTGGAGAATTCCATGGACTATAGTTCATGGGGTCGCAAAAGAGTCAGACACGACTGAGCGACTTTCACTTTCACTTGCAGAATATAGGTGATGTATGTATACATTGCAAAGAGCTCCAGAAATAAAATACATGGCTAGAAAAGATGAACACATATTGGTGGAGTATAAGACTCTTTGATAGGAGGAGAAGTGAGTAAGTAGAATGTTAGTGATGCTTAGACAATAGCTACTCTAAAAAAATACATATTACAGCTCTCTAATACTTAATTATTAAAGAGACTACAGAGATTAATGGTAAGGGAACTTGGGAAGAAACCAAATTAATTTTCTATCATGTTTTATTATCATTATGAATTTTTGATCACTAAAGAAGAACATACTTATTTTACTGATTTAGTATTATAATTCCAAATGTAAAATGAGTTATTAAATATAAGTTATAAGTATGAGGGTAAGAAATTACAAAATTTAAATGACTATAATTTTGAAGGAAAAGGCGAGAAAAGCAGAAATGAGCCTCCATTTGCTCTGGGGAATTTGCAAACATGGGTGTTCTGAACCCACTCACAAATCTCTCTTCTTTGATGCTCTTTCCTTTTCTACAGATCCTTTGGTGGCAGAAATGGCTCATGACTTTCTGAAAAGCAGCTCTCCAGCCAAATTCTGTCTGCTGGGCCTGAAACTGAACTTTAAGGGTGATATATGAACGCTGACTTTCTCATCAGGGCTGAGGTTAGATCTGTGGGTTCCAACTAGTCAGGCATGTCAAGAAAGACTGCATATATCTTGTGTATGCCAGGTTGAGTTTTATCTGGTTTGTTCTATAGTTATTGTCATGATTGTTACCTAATTATACTTGAGCAGTTGTATGCAGGACTTTTTTCATATTAGAAAACCAGAGACTATACTAGCAAGGGTGAACTTTACATGAATATTTTATTTTCCCATCATAATTTTATCATCTATTGGAGACAAGAAAATATATTCCAGGGAAAATGGCCATCCACTTTACTGGCTATGAAACTGTATACAAATTATTCTCTCTGGGACTCAGTTTTCTCATTTGTAAAATGGGAAATGTTAAGGTGATTGTGAAGATAAAATGATTTCATAAATGGAATACACTTAGAATTATGCCTGGCTTATAATGCACTCCTTAGAAGGAAAGTTATGACCAACCTAGACAGCATATTCAAAAGCAGAGACATTACTTTGCCAACAAAGGTCCGTCTAGTCAAGGCTATGGTTTTTCCAGTGGTCATGTATGGATGTGAGAGTTGGACTGTGAAGAAAGCTGAGCTCCGAAGAATTGATGCTTTTAAACTGCGGTGTTGGAGAAGACTCTTGAGAGTCCCTTGGACTGCAAGGAGATCCAACCAGTCCATTCTAAAGGAGATCAGCCCTGGGTGTTCATTGGAAGGACTGATGTTGAAGCTGAAACTCCAATACTTTGGTCACCTGACTTAAAGAGCTGACTCATTTGAAAAGACCCTGATGCTGGGAAAGATTGGGGGGAGGAGGAGAAGGGGAAGACAGAGGATGAGATGGTTGGATGGCATCACTGACTCAATGGACATGAGTTTGAGTGAACTCCGGGAGTTGGTGATGGGCAGGGAGGCCTGGAGTGCTGCAGTCCATGGGGTTGCAAAGAGTCGGATATGACTGAGTGACTGAACTGAACTATAGTATATGCTTAATGAGCATCAGCCATTTTAGTGTTGGGGGAGGGGTTTAATTTTTGGTTTAATGAAATTGCTCTGCAATATAACATCCCAGGTAGTAGCACTTCTATTGGTCAAATGCTGCAAGTGAACACTTTTTGGAAATAAAATTATGCATGCCAACCCACTCCAGTATTCTTGCCTGCAGAATCCCCATGGACATAGAAGTCTGGCAGGCTACAGTCCATGGGGTGGCAAAGAGTTGGACATGACTGAGCAACTAAGCACATACTTACATACTGCTTCTCTAACCAAATCCAGGTCTTTAACTTTATTTCTGGTCACTACCATCACATTTTAGTGAACAAGTCTAGAATCTAGGGCATGCTTCATTCTTTACTAGAAGAACTTCAGGCATTTCATGTAGATAAGTGATTCTCAAATATCAGCATGCTTGTGGAATACTTGTTAAAACACTAATCATTGAGCCCTATTCCCAAGGTTTCTGACTCATTTCCCTAGGGTATTGTCCAAGAATTTGCCTTCCTATCAAGTTCCCAGGTGGTACTGATACTATTGATACATGGACACACTTGGAGAATCAAAATGCAATGGTACACTTTTTTAGGTGTCTTATAATTCTTTTTGTTGTTGTTCAGTCACCCGGTTGTATCTGACTCTTTGTGATCCCATGGACTGCAGGCCTCCCTGTCCCTCACCATCTCCCGAAACTTATAATGCCATCCAGCCATCTCATCCTCTGATGCTCTCTTATTCTTCTGCCTTCAGTCTTTCCCAGCATCAGGGACTTTTCCAGTGAGTCAGCTGATCGCATCAGATGACCAAAATACTGGAGCTTAAGCTTCAGCATCAGTCCTTCCAGTGAGTATTCAGGGTTGACCAGTTTGATCTCTTTGCAGTCCAAGGGACTTTCAGGAGTCTTCTCCAGTACCACAGTTTGAAAGCATCAATTCTTTGGCTCTCTGGCTTCTTTATGGTCCAGCTCTCACAACTGCATGTGAACACTGGGAAGACCATAGCCTTGACTATATGGACTTTTGTCAGCAGAGTAGTGTCTCTGCTCTTCAACTCTGTCTAGGTTTGTCATAGCTTTCCTGCCAAGAAGCAATCATCTTCTGATTTCATGGCTGCAGTCACCGGCCACTGTGGTTTTAGAGCCCAAGAAGAGGAAATCTGTCTCTGCTTCCATCTTTTTCCCTTCTTTTTCCCATGAAGTAATGGGGCCAGATGCCATGATCTTAGTTTTTTTAATGTTTAGTTTTAAGCCAGCTCTTTTGCTCTCCTTCACCCTCATCAAAAGGCTCTTTGGTTCCCCATTGTTTTCTGCCATTAGAGTGGTATCATCTGCATATCTGAGGTTGTTCATGTTGGTCCCAAATATCTTGATTCCAGCTTGGAGCTCCTCCAGCCCAGCATTTCTCATGATGTGCTCAGCGTATAGGTTAAACCACAGGGTGATAGCAGACAGTCCACTTGTACTCCTTTCTGTATTCGTCCTTAATCTCTGTGTTTGTCTTTACTTGTTTACATATCAGATCAGATCAGATCAGTCACTCAGTCATGTCCGACTCTTTGTGACCCCATGAATCGCAGCACGCCAGGCCTCCCTGTCCATCACCAGCTCCTGGAGTTCACTCAGACTCATGTCCATTGAGTTAGCGATGCCATCCAGCCATCTCATCCTCTGTCGTCCCCTTCTCCTCCTGCCCCCAGTCCCTCCCAGCATCAGAGTCTTTTCCAATGAGTCAACTCTTAGCATGAGGTGGCCAAAGTACTGGAGTTTCAGCTTTAGCATCATTCCTTCCAAAGAAATCCCAGGGCTGATCTCCTTCAGAATGGACTGGTTGGATCTCCTTGCAGTCCAAGGGACTCTCAAGAGCCTTCTCCAACACCACAGTTCAAAAGCATCAATTCCTCGGCACTTAGCCTTCTTCACAGTCCAACTCTCACATCCATACATGACCACAGGAAAAACCATAGCCTTGACTAGACGAACCTTTGTTGGCAAAGTAATGTCTCTGCTTTTGAATATGCTATCTAGGTTGGTCATAACTTTCCTTCCAAGGAGTAAGCGTCTTTTAATTTCATGGCTGCAGTCACCATCTGCAGTGATTTTGGAGCCCCCCAAAATAAAGTCTGACACTGTTTCCACTGTTTCCCCATCTATTTCCCATGAAGTGGTGGGACCAGATGCCATGATCTTTGTTTTCTGAATGTTGAACTTTAAGCCAACTTTTTCACTCTCCACTTTCATTTTCATCAAGAGGCTTTGTAGTTCCTCTTCACTTTCTGCCATAAGGGTGGTGTCATCTGCATATCTGAGGTTATTGATGTTTCTCCCAGCAATCTTGATTCCAGCTTGTGTTTCTTCCAGCCCAGGGTTTCTCATGACGTACTCTGCATATAAGTTAAATAAACAGGGTGAAAATATACAGCCTTGATATACTCCCTTTCCTATTTGGAACCAGTCTGTTGTTCCATGTCCAGTTCTAACTGTTGCTTCCTGACCTGCATACAAATTTCTCAAGAAGCAGATCAGGTGGTCTGGTAGTCCCATCTCTTTCAGAATTTTCCACAGTTTACTGTGATCCACACAGTCAAAGGCTTTGGCATAGTCAATAAAGCAGAAATAGATGATTTTCTGGAACTCTCTTGCTTTTTCCATGATCCAGCAGATGTTGGCAATTTGATCTCTGGTTCCTCTGCCTTTTCTAAAACCAGCTTGGACATCAGGAAGTTCACAGTTCACATATTGCTGAAGCCTGGCTTGGAGAATTTTGAGCATTACTTTACTGGCATGTGAGATGAGTGCAATTGTGCAGTAGTTTGAGCATTCTTTGGCATTGGCTTTCTTTGGGGTTGGAATGAAAACTGACCTTTTCCAGTCCTATGGCCACTGCTGAGTTTTCCAAATTTGCTGGCATATTGAGTGCAGCACTTTCACAGCATCATCTTTCAGGATTTGGAATAGCTCCAGTGGAATTCCATCACCTCCACTAGCTTTGTTTGTAGTGATGCTTTCTAAGGCCCACTTGACTTCACATTCCAGGATGTCTGGCTCTAGGTCAGTGATCATACCATCATGATTATCTGGGTCATGAAGATCTTTTTTGTACAGTTCTTTTGTGTATTCTTGCCACCTCTTCTTAATATCTTCTGCTTCTGTTAGGTCCATACCATTTCTGTCCTTTATCGAGCTCATCTTTGCATGAAATGTTCCTTTGTTATCTCTGATTTTCCTGAAGAGATCTCTAGTCTTTCCCATTTTGTTGTTTTCCTCTATTTCTTTGCATTGATCTCTGAGGAAGGCTTTCTTACCTCTTCTTGCTATTCTTTGGAACTCTTCATTCAGATGTTTATATCTTTCCTTTTCTCCTGTGCTTTTCGCTTCTCTTCTTTTCACAGCTATTTGTAAGGCCTCCCCAGACAGCCATTTTGCTTTTTTGCATTTCTTTTCCATGGGGATGGTCTTGATCCCTGTCTCCTGTACAATGTCATGAACCTCAGTCCATAGTTCATCAGGCACTCTATCTATCAGATCTAGTCCCTTAAATCTATTTCTTACTTCCACTGTATAATCATAAGGGATTTGATTTAGGTCATACCTGAATGGTCTAGTGGTTTTCCCTCCTTTCTTCTATTGAAATCTGAATTTGGCAATAAGGAGTTCATATAGACCTCTTGATTTCAGGTTTCAAATTAGAAACTGGTGAAAGCTAGGTCCTGAAAGCATTGAAAGAGAAGCAATAACAGAAAATCACAGAAGATGACAGAAATTTTGACAAAATGGCATTCTTTACACTTTTAATATTGCGTTTTAAAAATCATATTATATTTACTTTCCCTTTAATAAATGCTTTGAAAAATCTTACAGAGATTTCCTCTTATACCTATCTTGTGGATTACAGGGCCACCATTTCTAGTCCTGTGGAGCAGCACAAGATTTAAGTAATAAGAATAATTAACTCTGAGTATTTCTCTCTAAAAAGGTAATAGAATATTTTGCTTTATTAATCTCCTTTCGTTTGCTTTTCTCTTGAGAATCCACATTGCCTAGCAAATCAGGTTTGGAATGTAATGTGATGTAGGACATATTAGACCCAATATATGAGTGGCAATTCTGTTTTTTCATAGCTATTTTCTAAGCTTTTGTGGCATATAAGAACATTATTAAGAGGAATGGCAACATCTCAGTTCTAAGAGTACTTAAAAAAAAAAAATCAGCCCTGGATGAGTACTTTTGGGGCTGAACATTACAATCTCAAGATGAGTCACAATGTTCTTGTTTTTTGAAAGTATTAAAAAAAAACAAACCCATAGATAAAATTCAATGAATGTTGGGCCATTTGAAATGAGCAGTTGATGGGTGATAGAAGGATCCAATCAGCTAATCATGGCAGTATCTAGAGACTGTGTCTTTTTACAGTTTGCTATTTTAAGAAATATCTTTTAAGAAATAGCCATTAATACAAACTACAAACAAAGCACGTTCGAGTCCAAGGATACACTTTCTTATTTAACACCACAGACCTTTCCTTAAAGGATGTACGAGTTTCCATTACACCTGTAACTAAATTTAACCTTATATTGGAAATACTTCACCTTGTTGGGTATACACATTTTAAAAAGAAACACTCATTTTAATTTAAAATATCTAATTTATTGTATTTAACCCAGTGTTAATACACAGTGACTCAGGAGATCTTCTCCCAAACACCTCAGTCAGGAGGCCATTTGTAAGACATCCAAAGACAAGTGACCACAGGCATGAGGCCTGGGAAGGGGGTTTGAAATAGCAGCCAAAGAAAACTGTATCTTGTTAAAGGGGCGTGTTACTTAGAAACAAAGCTGCCCTTTGGAAAAGTGTAGGTTTGGAATGTTTCCAACATTGGGGTGACGCTAAGCAAAATAAGAGTTAAAATGGAGTCCTTCAACCTTGCTGTCTCATGATTTTGGAAGTTAAGCATCAGGCTGTCCACCGGAGATGCCATTTTAGGACTGGAACAGAGAAGCAGCGGAAAGGAAAGCAGAGCACTTTGCTGAGACAGGATGTGCCTGCGTGCGAGCTCCCAACAGCTGTGTCCTCAAAGAGGATAAATGAGGGCATATTCACTCATTAATCAACGGAGAGGGATCACACACACAGAAAAAGGCTTCAACTGAGTTGCTCGGATGTTTTGGTCTTTAAGCGCAATCTAATTGCCTGGAAATGTGCCCACAATTCTTAGAGACGGCCCTGGGCTCCTCTCATTGTGAGTCCGGTCCAAATAGCGAGAGCCAGCTCCCAAAATTCTGTCTACATCTGGAGCCTCAGATCTCAACACACTCAGCTGCTCTCCCTGATTCTGCCAGAAACAAAGTGGCAACCTGGTTTGAAGTGGCTGGAGAGATAGGGCTGGGAATGAAGGGGTGGGGCATGCCATCTCTTTCAGAATAGTCTTAATGACTTAGTTGGGTTCCTCTTGGGTTTTTGTTTTACATCCCATGTAGCTTTCCTTCCTACAGGAGAGGTCGAAGATGCCACATTTAATGCTTGTCAATGAGACATTGCGAGTCTGCTTACAGCTGAGTTCCCTATGAGCCCAAGAGAAGAGCTATTTCCAGTTTGGAGTGAGTTATAAGACGAAGCTGTGCTGTGGGATCTAGACAGCAATTCTTCACAGCAAGACTTTACTATTTAAAGAGGAACTCGGAGACACTTTGATTTGCTATGCTGTGAGGGGCCCTAGATTAAGTTTCTGATCTCATTCTTTGTTTTCCCTAAGAGAAAAAAGGAGGCCAGAGAGGGGGAATCACTTACAGAGGTTACTCAGTCGTGGATCCAAGACTAGTTCCCCAGGGCTGTGGTTCTCAGCTACAGTGCTTCAGTTTGAAGTGAATTTCCAGATTATTCATATTCAAATGGGAGAACCAAAATACATTCTGAAGTGAAAGATAAAGGTTTCTTCGCAGAACACTGGCTTGCTTCGTCTTCATTAGGAATAGTCAAGTACTAAATATTAATTATTTACAGTGTATATTTTAAAAAGAGAAGAGGGAATGATTAAGGCAAATATCTTGTAGGTATAGTGAAGAAGTAACGATATTTTAGAAAGACTTAAATTTAGAATAGATTAATTAATACTCTGAATTTTATATCCTACTTAGGCAAGATGTGGACAGGGGGATTTGGTTGGGGACTGAGAAGAAGCAAGACTTTATTATTAAAATCCCCTCACCTTTTTGCATTCATCCACTTTCCTTCAGCTCTCTAAACATGGCATGCTGCTGCTGCTGCTAAGTTACTTCAGTCATGTCCAACTCTGTGTGACCCCATAGACGAGAGCCCACCAGGCTCCCCCGTCCCTGGGATTCTCCAGGCAAGAACACTGGAGTGGGTTGCCATTTCCTTCTCCAGTGCATGAAAGTGAAAAGTGAAAGGCACGTCACTCAGTCCTGTCTGACTCTTAGCGACCCCATGGACTGCAGCCTACCAGGCTCCTCTGTCCATGGGATTTTCCAGGCAAGAGTACTGGAGTGGGGTGACATTGCCTTCTCCATCAAACATGGCATAGGTGTTCTTTTTTAAATTTTTATTTTTTATTGAAATATAGTTGATTTATAATATTGCGTTAGTTTCAAGTGTACAGCAAAGCAATTCAGTTATACAGTATATGTAAATCTATTCTTTTTTCAGATTCTTTTCCCAGATAGGTTCTTTAAAAAGTGTTCTTATATCCTCTACCCTATATGGGCAAGTACAAGAGGTAGGGTTGAATCTCCAAGCTTTGTTCAAGCTGGATAAGTGTCTGCTGAGGCATACGTGTTTTGCTGAGCCTTACAAAGACCCTTCCTGGGAGGAAGCCAGCCCCAAAACTTAAACAGCAAGATAATAACAAACAAGGAGTTGTTAACAAACTTCTAAAAGAAACACTGTGTATATAACAGGAAAGACAGGAGAGATTCTGCCTTTGTAGATTCTAATGTGACAGGTCTAATCACGCTAGGACCACAGCCTTGTCTATCTCAGTGAAACTAAGCCATGCCCGTGGGGCAACCCAAGATGGGCGGGTTATGGTGGAGAGATCTGACAGAATGTGGTCCACTGGAGAAGGGAATGGCAAACCACTTCAGTATTCTTGCCTTGAGAACCCCATGAACAGTACAAAAAGGCAAAATGATAGGATACTGAAAGAGGAACTTCCCAGGTTAGTAGGTGCCCAATATGCTACTGGAGATCAGTGGAGAAATAACTCCAGAAAGAATGAAGGGATGGAGCCAAAGCAAAAACAATACCCAGCTGTGGGTGTGACTGGTGATAAAAGCAACGTCCGATGCTGTAAAGAGCAACATTGCATGGGAATCTGGAATGTCAGGTCCATGAATCAAGGCAAATTGGAAGTGGTCAAACAAGAGATGGCAAGAGTGAATGTCGACATTCTAGGAATCAGTGAACTGAAATGGACTGGAATGCGTGAATTTAACTTAGATGACCATTATATCCACTACTGTGGGCAGGAATCCCTCAGAAGAACAAAAGAGTCTGAAATGCAGTACTTGGATGCAATCTCAAAAACGACAGAATGATCTCTGTTCGTTTCCAAGGCAAACCATTCAATATTACAGTAATCCAAGTCTATGCCCCAACCAGTAATGCTGAAGAAGCTGAAGGTGAACGGTTTTATGAAGACCTACAAGACCTTTTAGAACTAAAACCAAAAAAAGATGTCCTTTTCATTATAGGGGATTGGAATGCAAAAGTAGGAAGTCCAGAAACACCTGAGTAACAGGCAAATTTGGCCTTGGAATATGGAATGAAGCAGGGCAAAGACTAATAGAGTTTTGCCAAGAAAATGCACTGGTCATAACAAACACCCTCTTCCAACAACACAAGAGAAGACTCTACACATGGACATCACCAGATGGTCAACACCGAAATCAGATTGATTATATTCTTTGCAGCCAAAGATGGAGAAGCTCTATACAGTCAGCAAAAACAAGACCAGGAGCTGACTGTGGCTCAGACCATGAACTCCTTATTGCCAAATTCAGACTTAAATGGAAAAAAGTAGGGAAAACCACTAGACCATTCAGGTATGACCTAAATCAAATCCCTTATGATTTGTTGACCATGATGGCTACTCCATTTCTTCTGAGGGATTCCTGCCCACAGTAGTGGATATAATCCCTTATGATTATAGAGTGGAAGTAAGAAATAGATTTAAGGGCCTAGATCTGATAGATAGAGTGCCTGAGGAACTATGGAATGAGGTGCGTGACACTGTACAGGAGACAGGGATCAAGATCATCCCCATGGAAAACAAATGCAAAAAAGCAAAATGGCTGTCTGGGTAGGCCTTACAAATAGCTGTGAAAAGAAGAGATCAGATCATATCAGTCGCTGAGTCGTATCCGACTCTTTGCGACCCCATGAATCGCAGCACGCCAGGCCTCCCTGTCCATCACCAACTCCCGGAGTTCACTCAGACTCATGTCCATAGAGTCAGTGATGCCATCCAGCCATCTCATCCTCTGTCGTCCCCTTCTCCTCCTGCCCCCAATCCCTCCCAGCATCAGAGTCTTTTCCAATGAGGCAACTCTTCGCATGAGATGGCCAAAGTTCTGGAGTTTCAGCTTTAGCATCATTCCTTCCAAAGAAATCCCAGGGCTGATCTCCTTCAGAATGGACTGGTTGGATCTCCTTGCAGTCCAAGGGACTCTCAAGAGTCTTCTCCAACACCACAGTCAAAAGCACCAATTCTTCAGCGCTCAGCCTTCTTCACAGTCCAACTCTCACATCCATACATGACCACAGGAAAAACCATAGCCTTGACTAGACGAACCTTTGTTGGCAAAGTAATGTCTCTGCTTTTGAATATGCTATCTAGGTTGGTCATAACTTTCCTTCCAAGGAGTAAGCGTCTTTTAATTTCATGGCTGCAGTCACCATCTGCAGTGGTTTTGAAGCCCAGAAAAATAAAGTCTGACACTGTTTCCACTGTTTCCCCATCTATTTCCCATGAAGTGTTGGGACTGGATGCCATGATCTTTGTTTTCTGAATGTTGAGCTTTACGCCAATTTTTTCACTCTCCACTTTCACTTTCATCAAGAGGCTTTTTAGTTCCTCTTCACTTTCTGCCATAAGGGTGGTGTCATCTGCATATCTGAGGTGATTGATATTTCTCCTGGCAATCTTGATTCCAGCTTGTGTTTCTTCCAGTCCAGCATTTCTCATGATGTACTCTGCATATTTGTTAAATAAGCAAGGTGACAATATACAGCCTTGACGAACTCCTTTGCCTATTTGGAACCAGTCTGTTGTTCCATGTCCAGTTCTAACTGTTGCTTCCTGACCTGCATACAAATTTCTCAAGAGGCAGATCAGGTGGTCTGGTATTCCCATCTCTTTCAGAATTTTCCACAGTTTATTGTGATCCACACAGTCAAAGGCTTTGGCATAGTCAAAAAAGCAGAAATAGATGTTTTTCTGGAACTCTCTTGCTTTTTCCATGATCCAGTGGATGTTGGCAATTTGATCTCTGGTTCCTCTGCCTTTTCTAAAACCAGCTTGAACGTCAGGAAGTTCACAGTTCACATATTGCTGAAGCCTGGCTTGGAGAATTTTGAGCATTACTTTACTAGCGTGTGAGATGAGTGCAATTGTGCAGTAGTTTGAGCATTCTTTGGCATTGGCTTTCTTTGTGATTGGAATGAAAACTGACCTTTTCCAGTCCTATGGCCACTGCTGAGTTTTCCAAATTTGCTGGCATATTGAGTGCAGCACTTTCACAGCATCATCTTTCAGGATTTGGAATAGGGAAAAGCAAAGGAGAAAAGGAAAGATATAAGCATCTCAATGTAGAGTTCCAAAGAATAGCAAGAAGAGATAAGAAAGCCTTCCTCAGAGATCAATGCAAAGAAATAGAGGAAAATAACAAAATGGGAAAGACTAGAGATCTCTTCAGGAAAATCAGAGATACCAAGGGAACATTTCATGCAAAGATGGGCATGATAAAGGACAGAAATGGTATGGACCTAACAGAAGCAGAAGATATTAAGAAGAGGTGGCAAGAATACACAGAACTATATAAAAAAGATCTTCATGACCCAGATAATCACGATGGTATGATCACTGACCTAGAGCCAGACATCCTGGAATGTGAAGTCAAGTGGGCCTTAGAAAGCATCACTACGAACAAAGCTAGTGGAGGTGATGGAATTCCAGTTGAGCTATTTCAAATCCTGAAAGATGATGCTAATCTTGGATCAGTGCAGTCAGCTCACTAATCTGACTGCTGCACTGACCCAAGAAAAGATTAAGTATATATAGGCATATACGTGGAAATCTACTGTCTTAAGGGGGCCTGTTCTTCTCCAAGGTCGTTCAGATTAGTTATCTCTTTTTTTCAGGGTTTTAAAAAAATTTATTTGATTTATTTTAATTGGAGGCTAATTAATTTACAATATTGTAGTGGTTTTTGACAAACATTGACATGAATCAGCCATGAGTGTATGGTGTACATGTGTTCCCCATCCTGAACCCCCCTCCCACCTCCCTCCCTATCCCATCCCTCAGGGTCATCCCAGTGCACCAGCCCTGAGCACCCTGTCTCATGCATGGAACCTGGATTGCGATCTACTCCACATATGATAATATACATGTTTCAATGCTACCCTCGCAAATCATCCCACCTTTGCCTTCTCCTACAGAGTCCAAAAGACTGTTCTTTACACCTGTGTCTCTTTTGCTGTCTCGCATATGCGGTCATTGTTACCATCTTTCTAAGTTCCATATATATACGTTAGTGGATCTTCCCTGGTGGCTCAGATGGTAAAACATCTACCTACAACACAGAAAACCTGGGTTCGATCCCTGGGATGGGAAGATCCCCTGGAGAAGGAAATGGCAAACCACTCCAGAACTCTTGCCTGGAAAACCCCATGGACAGAGGAGCCTGGTAGGCTACAGTCCATGAGGTCTCAAAGAGTTGGACACGACTGAGCAACTTCACTTCACAAACTTGTATATATGCAAAGTTAGTATACTGTATTGGTGTTTTTCTTTCTGACTTACCTCACTCTGTATAATAGGCTCCAGTTTCATCCACCTCATTAGAACTGATTCAAATGCATTCTTTTTAATGGCCGAATAATATTCCATTGTGTATACCTACCACAGCTTTCTTATCCATTCGTCTACTGATGGACATCTAGGCTGCTTCCATGTCCTGGCTATTGTATCTCTTAAACGGCTGGGGCAAGAAATTCT
Organism: Bos mutus; assembly: GCF_027580195.1. Classification (NCBI taxonomy): domain Eukaryota; kingdom Metazoa; phylum Chordata; class Mammalia; order Artiodactyla; family Bovidae; genus Bos; species Bos mutus. Next base: position 15,013,456 of record NC_091623.1, read on the forward strand.
GGAGATTGGCCAGAGGTTGGGACTGGCTGGGAGCTGGTTGTAATCAACCTTAATGTCCATTTTTTTTCCTGCAGGTGAGAGAGTTCTTTGTTTTGCATAGAATGGTGGGGAGGACCTGGAGGGGAGTTTTAACTCCAGGCTATTGTGAGCCGTGTAACTTTCCTTCAGGAGGAGTTAGGGCTGAATCAGAAAGTACCACTTCACTCAGCAAGCAGGTCTTGTACCAAACTTTGAATTTGGGAAGAAAAGTGTCTATGAATTCTCATTTTTTATGCATCTCTGTAATATTTAGTAGTAATAACTTACTGCCTATCCTAAAATACTTTAATACAGATACTTCTTTTGTTCAAAAATAAACTCATGTTCATTGTAAAACTCTGTTACATTATAAGCCTTCCTGCTATTAGTCATATGAATACATTTTCAGAACCATGCCCAGGTAGGGGCTCATGGGGGAGGCTGCCCATGGTTCAGGCTATCAGGGATTCATTGTCTGGGGAGAATTTAAGAGCAAAAGTAAAACCTTTAGTGAATCTGCTTTTTATTAACACTATTTGCCCAAAACCCAAAGAATGTCAGTAATAAAATATTCTTCCTCTCCAGAGACGCTCATTCCCAGTGTCTTGCACTTTCTATACTACTGTTTTTCTTTCAACAGAATTGGATCATTCTATATTTTTTCAGTGTTCAATGAGCCTTGAACATTTTCTTTTATCACTAATCAATATCCTTCTAGGGCTTCCAAGGTGGCACTAGTGGTAAATAACCCACCTGCCAATGCAGAAGACATTAAGAGATGAGGGTTCGATCTCTGAATTGGCAAGATCCCTGGAAAAGGAAATGGCAACCTGCTCCAGTATTCTTGCCTGGGAATTCCCATGGATAGAAGAGCCTGGCTGGTTACTCCATGGGGTTGCAGAGTCTGACACACAGAGTCTGGCACAACAAAATATCCTTCTATATTATAAATTTTGTATTTGCCTATCATGTCATCATTTACTTACACAATCCCATGTTTTTGATTAATATAGACTGCTTCTAATAATTATTTCATATTTAATAACTTGTATTTTAAAAACGTAACTATCGACTTAAAATGTATGGGGAAAATTTGACTTTTTATATTAATTTTTAACATTTATTTTTAATTGGGAGATTTGTTGTGTTAGTTTCTGCTATGTAACAGTGTGAAACAGCTATAAGTATACATATATCCCCTCCCTCTTGAACCTCCTTGCCACACTCCCATTCCACCCCTCTAGGTTGTCACAGAGCACCAGGCTGAACTTACTGTGTTATATAGCAACCTTCCAACTAGCTCTTTATACATGAGCATACATACTCATGTACACACATACATACTGCTAAGTCACTTCAATCGTGTCCGATTCTGTGCGACCCCATAGACGGCAGCCCACCAGGTTCCCCCGTCCCTGGGATTCTCCAGGCAAGAACACTGGAGTGGGTTGCCATTTCCTTCTCCGATGCATGAAAGTGAAAAGTGAAAGTGAAGTCACTCAGTCGTGTCTGACCCTCAGTGACCCCATGCACTGCAGCCTTCCAGGCTCCTCCGTCCATGGGATTTTCCAGGCAAGAGTGCTGGAGTGGGGTGCCATTAGCATCTCGTATACATGGTAATGGATATGTTTCTTTTCTTTTTAAATTAGAGGAACACTGCTTTACAGCATTGTGCTGATTTCTGCCGAGAAACAAAGGAAATTAGTTATAATTGGCAGTGTATTTGTTTCAGTGTTATTCTCAATTCGTTCCATCCGCTCCCTCCCCCACTGTGTCCACAAGTCTGTTCTTTCCATTTGCACCTCTATTCCTGCCCTGCAAACAGATTCATCAGTAATATTTTTATAGATTCCTTGCATATGTATTAATATATGACATTTGTTTTTCTCTTTCTGTCTTACTTCACTCTATATAACAGGCTCTAGGTTCATCCACCTCAGTTCAACTGACTCAAATTTGTTCCTTTTATGGCTGAGTAGTATTCCATTGAATATATGCACCACACCTTCTTTATTCATTCATCTGTCATTGGACATATAGATCGCTTCTATGTCCTGGCTATTGTGAATAGTGCTCAATGAACATTGAGGGTGTTGTTGTTCAGTTGCTCAGTCGTGTCTGACTCTTTGTGACCCCAGGGACCACAGCATGCCAGGCTTTCCTGTCCTTCACCATCTCCCAGAGCTTCCTCAAAGTTGGTGGTGTTGTCTAACCATCCTCTGTCATCCCCTTCTCCTCCTGTCTTCAATCTTTCCCAGAAACAGGGTCTTTTCCAATGAGTCAATTCTTCCCATCAGGTGGCCAAAGTATTGGAGTTTCAGCTTCAGCACCAGTCCTTCCAATGAATATTCAGGACTGATTTCCTTTAGGAGGGACTGATTAGATCTCCTTGCAGTCCAAGGGACTCTCAAGAGTCTTCTCCAACACCACAGTTCAAAAGCATCAATTCTTTGGTGTTCAGTTTTCTTTATAGTCCAACTGTGACATCCTTATTCCTTAAATTTTATTTCTTTTTTGATCTCTCCTAACAGAGATTCTTGAGTTTCCACTTACTGTAGTCCAACTCTCACATCTGTACACGACTAGTGGAAAAAACATTGCTTTGACCAGATGGACCTTTATTGGCAAAGTAATGTCTCTGCTTTCTAATATGCTGTCTAGGTTGGTCATAGCTTTTATTCCAAGGAGCAAGTGTCTTTTAATTTCATGTCTGCAGTCACTATCTGCAGTGATTTTGGAGCCCAGGAAAATAAAGTCTGTCCCTGTTTCCATTGTTTCTCCAACTATTTGCCATGAAATGATGGGACTGGATGCCATAATCTTTTTTTTTTTTTATTATGTTGAGGTATGTTCCTTCTATTCCTGCTTTCTGGAGAGTTTTTATCATAAATGGGTGTTGAATTTTGTCAAAGGCTTTCTCTGCATCTATTGAGATAATCATATGGTTTTTGTTTTTCAATTTGTTAATGTGGTGTATTACATTGATTGATTTGCGGATATTGAAGAATCCTTGCATCCCTGGGATAAAGCCCACTTGGTCATGGTGTATGATCTTTTTAATGTGTTGTTGGATTCTGATTGCTAGAATTTTGTTTAGGATTTTTGCATCTATGTTCATCAGTGATATTGGCCTGTAGTTTTTTTTTTTTTGTGGGATCTTTGTCAGGTTTTGGTATTAGGGTGATGGTGGCCTCATAGAATGAGTTTGGAAGTTTACCTTCCTCTGCAATTTTCTGGAAGAGTTTGAGCAGGATAGGTGTTAGCTCTTCTCTAAATTTTTGGTAGAATTCAGCTGTGAAGCCGTCTGGACCTGGGCTTTTGTTTGCTGGAAGATTTTTGATTACAGTTTCAATTTCCATGCTTGTGATGGGTCTGTTAAGGTTTTCTATTTCTTCCTGGTCGAGTTTTGGAAAGTTGTACTTTTCTAAGAATTTGTCCATTTCTTCCTCGTTGTCCATTTTATTGGCATATAATTGTTGATAATAGTACTCTTATGATCCTTTGTATTTCTGTGTTGTCTGTTGTGATCTCTCCATTTTCGTTTCTAATTTTATTGATTTGATTTTTCTCCCTTTGTTTCTTGATGAGTCTGGCTAATGGTTTGTCAATTTTATTTATCCTTTCAAAGAACCAGCTTTTGGCTTTGTTGATTTTTGCTATGGTCTCTTTTGTTTCTTTTGCATTTATTTCTGCTCTAATTTTTAAGATTTCTTTCCTTCTACTAACCCTGGGGTTCTTCATTTCTTCCTTTTCTAGTTGCTTTAGGTGTAGAGTTAGGTTATTTATTTGACTTTTTCTTGTTTCTTGAGGTGTGCCTGTATTGCTATGAACTTTCCCCTTAGGACTGCTTTTACTGTGTCCCACAGGTTTTGGGTTGTTGTGTTTTCATTTTCATTCGTTTCTATGCAAATTTTGATTTCTTTTTGATTTCTTCTGTGATTTGTTGGTTATTCAGCAGCGTGTTGTTCAGCCTCCATATGTTGGAATTTTAATAGTTTTTTTCTCCTGTAATTGAGATCTAATCTTACTGCATTGTGGTCAGAAAAGATGCTTGGAATGATTTCTATTTTTTTGAATTTACCAAGGCTAGCTTTATGGCCCTGGATGTGATCTATCCTGGAGAAGGTTCCATGTGCGCTTGAGAAAAAGGTGAAATTCATTGTTTTGGGATGAAATGTCCTATAGATACCAATTAGGTCTAACTGGTCTATTGTATCATTTAAAGTTTGTGTTTCCTTGTTAATTTTCTGTTTAGTTGATCTATCCATAGGTGTGAGTGGGGTATTAAAGTCTCCCACTATTATTGTGTTATTGTTAATTTCTCCTTTCATACTTGTTAGCATTTGTCTTACATACTGCGGTGCTCCCGTGTTGGGTGCATATATATTTATAATTGTTATATCTTCTTGGATTGATCCTTTGATCATTATGTATTCATTTTTTGAATATTGAGTTTTAAGCCAGCTTTTTCACTCTCCTCTTTCACCTTCATCAAGAGGCTCTTTGGTCCCTTTTTGCCTTCTGCCACTAGGATGGTGTCATCTTCATATCTGAGGTTATTGATATTTCTCCCAGCTATCTTGATTCCAGCTTGTGCTTCCTCCAGCCCAGCATTTTGCATGACATACTCTGCATATAAGTTAAATAAGCAGGGTGACAATTTACAGCCTTGACATAACTTCTTTCCCATTTTGGAACCAATCCGTTGTTCCATGTCCAGTTCTAACTGTTGCTTCTTGACCTACATACAGGTTTCGCGGAGGCAGGTAAGGTGGTTTGGTATTCCCATCTCTTTAAGAATTTTTCAGGTTGTTGTGATCCACACAACCAAAGGCTTTATTCTAATCAGTGAAGCAGTAAATGTTTTTCTGGAATTCTCTGCTTTTTCTATGATCCAACCTTCACCATCTCTTGGAGCTTCCTCAAACTCGTATCCATTGAGTCAGTGGTGCCGATGTTGGCAATTTGATCTCTGGTTCCTCTGCCTTTTTTAAATCCAGCTTGAATATCTGGAAGCTCTTGGTTCACGTAGTTTTGAAGCCTAGCTTGGAGAATTTTGAGCATTACTTTGCTAGAGTGTGAAATGAGTGCAATTGTGCAGTAGTTTGAACATTATTTGGCATTTCCTTTCTTTGAGGTACATACATCTTTTTCAAGTATAGTTTTCTCAGGGTATATGCCCAGTAGTGGGATTGCTGGGTCATATGGTAGTTTTATTCCTCATTTTTTAAGGAAACTCCATGCTGTACTCCACAGTGGCTATTTCAGTTTACATTCCCACCACTAGTGCAAGAGGGTTTCTGTTTCTTCACATGCCTTCAGCATTTATTGTTTGTAGATTTTTTGATGATGGCTCTTCTGACTGGTGTGAGATATACTGCGTTGTATTTTTGATTTGCATTTTTCTAACATTGGCAATGTTGAACACATTTTCAAGTGTTTATTGGCCATCTGTATGTCTTTTGTGGATAAATGACTGTTTAGGTCTTCTGTCCATTTTGTGACTGGATTGTTTGTTTTTCTGATATTGAACTATATGAACTGCTTATATATTTTGGAGATTAATCCTTTGTCAGTTGCTTCATTTGCAATTATTTTTCTCCCATTCTGAGGGTTGTCTTTTCATCTTGTTTATAGTTTCTTTGCCATGCAAAAACTTTTAAGTTGAATTAGCTCCCATTTGTTAGTTTTTGTTTTTATTTCCATTACTCTAGATGGTGGGTCAAAGAGGATCTTGCTGCACTTAATGTCAAAGAGTGCTCTGCCTATACTTTCCTCTTAGAGTTTTATAGTTTCTGGCCTTACATTTAGATAAGACTTTTAATAATGAGAAAATTTCTTTAGATAGTTTTACTATTGACAATCCTACAGCAGCATAAGACAATAGGCATTCCCCAATAGCTGTGCCAACACTAGAATTTGTCTCACAACAAAGCAACATAAAAACATAAATAAAGACTTGATCAGTTTGGTAAATTGGTGATTGCATTTGATTGTGTTGTAACTTATTTTACTTTGACTAGTTGTGAGGCTGATTATTTTGGTATATTTATTATTTTTAATTATGCTCTTATAGTCATCCTCTTAATGTCCTCAAATGATCTTGCCCCTCTTTTGAACTGTGTATATATGTGTTCACACATTCATAAAAATCTGTGTAGGTTAGGAGCATTACTGTCTATTTGTGTATGCTGCCAATATTTCTATAAAGTTTATCATTTGTTTACTGATTTTAAGTCTGAAATTTTGGGTTAACTAAAAATTTTTAAATTTAATACTATTGTATTCTATCCTTAATAACATCCAAAATCAGCAGTGGAAAGGTCAGTTTTCATTCCAATCCCAAAGAAAGGCAATGCCAAATAATGTTCAAACTACCACACAATTGCACTCATCTCACATGATAGCAAAGTAAGGCTCAAAATCCTCCAAGCTAGGCTTCAACAGTTGATGAACCGTGAACTTCCAGATGTTCAAGCTGGATTTAGGAAAGGCAGAGGAACCAGAGATCAAATTGCCAGCATCCATTGGATCATCAAAAAAGCAAGAGAGTTCAAGAAAAATGTCTACTTCTGTTTTATTGACTGTGTAGATCACAACAAATTGTGGAAAATTCTTCAAGATATGTGAATACCATACCACCTTATCTTCCTCCTGAGAAATCTGTATGCAGGTCAAGAAGCTACATTTAGAACTGGAACAATAGACGGTTCCAAATTGGGAAAGGAGTATGTCAAGGCTGTATATTGTCAGCCTGCTTATTATCCCTGTTGGGATTCCCTGGTGGCTCAGATGGTAAAGCGTCTGCCTGCAATGCGGGAGGCCTGGGTTCGATCCCTGGGACCCTGGGTCGGGAAAATCCCCTGGAGAAGGAAATGGCAACCCACTCCAGTACTCTTGCTTAGAAAATTCCATGGATGGAGGAGCCTGGTGGGCTTCAGTCCATGGGGTCACAAAGAGTTAGACATGACTGAGTGAATTCATTTTGGGTAGAATTATTATTGCTAGTTCTATCTTCCAAATTCTGTATTTTTCCTTTGCTTTGACCTACTGCTTCTTAATTTATTATTAACAGTTATTTTTGTTTGTTATTTGGATTTCTATTAATCCCTTGTGGATTGGAACACATTATCAATAATTTTTATATTTTAAAAAGCCAGAGAAAAGTATATATGTTTATATTTATAAATTTCTTATATTTCAGACAGTTTAACTTCATTTATGTTGCTATTTTATTAGGTGGCATATAAATGTAAATGATCATTGTATATTTGTTGAGAACTGTGTCTCTCAGCAATATAAAATAGTGAATTTCTATCTCATTTAATATTTGTCCTTGAACTTGTTTTGTAGGCTGTTTATATCACGGCTTTCTGTTTATTTGCATTTTCTTATAATCCTGTGTTCCCTCTTTTATTTTGACTCTTTTACCTAATTTTATCTTAGATGATTCTCATATGAAAAGTGTTTTTATATTAGAGGAAAATTGTTAATTTAAAATCCAAATAGACTAAAACAGCATCTGTCTTTAGGAACTTAGGGAGGATATGGGAACAGGTGATGGACTAATTCATATTCAGGGAGGAAAGCAAAATCTCTGACTCCCTTGCATTTACATAGGCTTATAGAACAGTCAAAATGAATAGTGAAATTTCAAAGCCTATTCTTCTGGATTGCTAAAAGGTGAGACCCAGAGTAAAAGAGCTATTTGAATAGTGATATTAATAGAGTCTGGAAAAGCAAAGGCAGGATGGAAGACTATTTGTGGTTCAAAAGCTAGATAGATTGCCCTGTTTAATGTAGGGAGCTTAGCTGAGTTTTCTATAAGTATAATAGTGAAGAGTTCTTGGAAATCTGAGGGACCTTGTGATATGCAAGGCGTCTTGAGAACAAAAGAATATGCAATAAACAGAAGTGTTGGGGCCCTGCCATGGTCCCAAAGCTTCAGTGATGTCTGCAACCCACACCATTGCTTATCTAGGGAGCTGGACATGGGGAAAACCCAGGAGGGAGGCAGGAGTAAAAGCTGGAGAGATAGGAGGTTAGATGCAAGTGAGATTTAGAGTTTAGAAGTTAAAGACCTTGACTCCAGCAAAAGCTACAAGAACATATCAACTCAGAACATTGATCTTCCTGTAAATTGTGAGGTGATACAATGAGTATTTCTTTTAATCTCATAGAGCATATGATCTCACCTGACATCTGGGTTACATATATTTAAAATTTTTGTTTAAGCTAGACTGGCCATCTTTACCTTTTAATAGGAAGCATAATCTACTTATATGAATCATCTTATTTGATATATTTGTGTTTATTACCATCACATTTATATATATTGGGCCTATATTTTAACTTAAAATATCAAATAGTTTTCAGAATGGATACACGGACAGTTGCATATTTTTAAAGCACCTAACTAAAAATGTCTTTATAACTTTTTTACATGAAGAGAATCAAGAATGGAAAAATAAATCTTGGGTTAAATTTTTTTATTATTGTTGTTTACTTTTCAGAACTCAATAAACATTGCTTGATTGCCTTCTGGAGTTAGTGTTGGGAAGGAGATATCTAAATTCAATTTGAATTTTGTTCTTTTGAGCTTCCCTGGTAACACAGCTGGTAAAGAATCTGCCTGCAATGCAGGAGACCCCAGTTTAATTCCTGGCTCGGGAAGATCTGCTAGAGAAGGGATAGGCTACCCACTCCAGTATCCTTGGGCTTCCGTGGTGGCTCAGCTGGTGAAGCCAGCTACAGTCCACCTACAATGCAGGAAATGTGGATTTGATCCCTGGGTTGGAAAGATCCCCTGGAGAAGGGAAATATGATGCAACCCAGTATTCTGGCCTGGAGAATTCCATGGACTGTATAGTCCTTGAGGAGTTGGACAGGACTGAGTGACTTTCACTTTCACTTTTGTAGATTATCTGCTTTCCTATATAGTAGTTGAATGTCTTCTACCCCTCAATTTCGTGAAATATAAGTCATAACTAGGATATATTACTGTATTAACTCTTTTCATTATTTGTATCTTATTTTTGTCCAGTCCTTTAGATAAAGACTTTGTCTTTCTTTAGCTTAAACCTTTTTTTTTTTTTTTTAATTTCATCTATTACTAATCTTGGAATTAAGTTTTTTTTAAAGTTCTGGGATGTCTCATATAGGTTGGATTCTCTGACTCTTTCCTTTGTACCTAACACATTTCATGACACTATTTTTATCTTTTTGTCTTTCTTTTCTGAATTCAGGGTAGATTTCTTAAGTTCATCTCCTACCACACTAAAGTAAATATGCAAAACCCAATGTACTGTTCACTCTCATTGTCAAGGCTCAGAATGCAGGTAAGTAGGAAGCATATTTTCTGTAGAGACTTTAAAAACAATAATAAAATCAAGTTAAATCACTTTTCTTTATCATTATGTGGTAGGAACTGTAATAGTGCTTGCTTAGGGTACAGATTATGTCTCTAATCCTAATAGGACTACATATTTATGCACTAAAATAGTCATTATAAGAATTAACAAACAGATCATTAATTATGTCAATTCTGCTTTTCTACGTGGCCAATTGAGTTTTGTTTTTGTTTAGAATTTAAATCAATGAACTGCTGGTATGATATTTTTAATTGGTAAGTGAAAATTTTAGCTTATAAGTAAAACATTTTATTGCACTTAAATAGTAATAAATATATAAATTCTAAAAATAAAATGCTATTCTTTTAAATGATAATTAAAAAGTAGCGACAATGATTACTTGTTACTACATGATTGTGGTTTTTGTCATATAGAGGAAGGAGATTTTAAAACATGATCTGATTTTGTCATCAAATATGCTAGTCATGTCACTGCCAACCATGGTGCTATCAGCTTTTTTCAGTAGCTCACTCTATGAGGAATTTTGATCAATTAGCTTTTCTCTTTGAAACCCTATTAACATTGACAATCTGCTTGCTGTGGCCATCTGGTCTACCCAGTGTCCTTTCTCTCCCTGCACTCTGATGCTGTATAAGTGAAAAAGTCTCCTACCCTTGTTTCCTAGAAAAGCTGAATTTTTGCAGGTCTCTATGCCTCTTTTTTGAGAGTCGGACACGACTGAGTGACTTCACTTTCACTTTTCACTTCTATGCACTGGAGAAGGAAATGGTAACCCACTCCAGTGTTCTTGCCTGGAGAATCCCAGGGACAGGAGAGCCTGGTGGGCTGCCATCTATGGGGTGGCACAGAGTCGGACACGACTGAAGTGACTTAGCAACAGCAGCATGCCTCTTTTAGTGCAGTCCTGTCTCCACTTCCTCTTGAAGAAATTCATCAAAGCTTTCAACTCTTTAAAAAAATTGTATTTATGTATTTTTGGCTGTGCTGGGGTTTGTTGCTGTGTGCAGTATTTCTCTAGTTGCAGCAAGGAGGGGCTACTCTAGTTGTGGTGTGCGGGCTGCTCGCTGCAGTGGCTTCTCTCGTTGTGGTACGTTGTCTCTAGCACGCAGGCTTCAGTAGTTGCGGTGCACGGGCTTAGTTGCTCCATGGCACGTGGGATCTTCCCAGACCAGGGTCAAACCGAGATCCCTTGCATAACAGGGCCAATTCTTAACCACTGGACCACCACGGAAGTCCCCAACCTTGGATGGAACCCTTTCTACTTTCCAAATGGGTAGGAATTTTTCTGCATTTTGCTTTCTATTTCCATATACACAGAAAATATGAGGAAAATGTGAGAATGGTGGGGGCCATCTATGCTCCTGTCATTATCTTTCCCTCAGTTTTCTGCTGCTTATTGATTTAAATCCCCCCTACTCTTACTCTCATTAAATGCATTTCTGGAAGAGGCGTTAATAAGCAGGCATTGTGTGTGTGTACACGCAAGTATGTGTGATAGTGTGCATGTATGTGTATATGGATTAATTTTAAAGACTTACAGCTGTTAGAAGAAAGCTCTTGAGTAATCCTGTAATTACAGTGCACTGCATAGTTTAATGAAACCATACGGTTTTTTTTCTTTCTTTTAAAGGAGTTAATGTAAGAATCTGAATAAGTGTACTGTTACAACAATTTCTCGACAGAAATTTTAAAGTTTATACATGCTTGCATTCATAAAAGAGGAGACCCAGAAAACCACTTTGACTAGTTCAGGAAATATAAACTTTATTTTCTCAAAGAGAACACCCACAGTAGCTTATGGAGGTAGTAGAACAGCTTAAGAATTACTGTTTTGAAGCTGAAAGTTCAGCATCAGTTTAGGGAATTGTGGTATCCCTAAGACTTTAAAACTCTTTATTTCTATCCTATATATTTCAGAGCTGGTGTTTTTCTACTCTTAGATTTATCCAATATAATGGACTTTTGATGAAACTGATTCTACAGAATGTGACCAAATAACTGGCTTCTGAGGGAAGGCTAACAAGTCCCTAATATTGGCAGCAAGTACAGCAAGGGTATAAAACACCTAGAAAATGTCAGTGGAATTTAAACAATTCAGGACTAGGCTAGAAATCTAGGATTAATAGGTAGAATCCTGTTGTTGAAATAGTATTATTTGCCAAGATTAATAGTTAATTCAGTGAAAAATTAGTATCTATGATGTATAAGAGTTAAGTCCATATAGAAGGAAGACAGAAGGCTATTTCATAATAGCAAATTTTTAAATGAGAATAGTACCCTGGGGGCAAAAGCGAGGCACCTATGTGCGTGGGGTTGGGGAGGAGGAGAAGACATATCAAATTTTGACTCCTTCTGGGGTATCTCTAGTTCACCTTCTGAGTATAAGCCTCATTCCAATGCCACCACTTCATATATATGTCTGTTTTCTTGGGCTCCAAAATCACTGAGGACAGTGACTGCAGCCATTAAATTAAAAGATGCTTGTGAAAGTTTGCCTCTATGATCCAAGCCATGAATGATGTGATTCCTGGCCTCTGGTGGAGAGGAATTCAATCCGGGGCCAGAGACAAGGTTTGATCACTCAGAGCTTTTGTGTAATATTAAGTTCTATTAAAGTATAAAAGAGAGAGAGAAAGTTTCTGACATAGACATCAGAAGGGGACAGAAAGAATGCCCCCTTGCTAGTTTTTAGCATGGAGTTATATACCTATTAGCAAGCTACTAATTAGAGAAAGGAAATGCCTCAAAGCTGAGAGTTTCACCAAGCCTTCCACCCACAACATGCATTTTGAGATAGCTTGCATAAGGTGAGTCATCCCTGGCCATAAAACAATTGACATGAATCTTGAAGAAAGGCAGTTTTCTAAGCAAATACATAGTTCATTAACATAGCTTAAGAAAATATTTCCATATGGAAAAATGCAGTGGTTAGCTCAAGGTTTGAGATAAAGGTAAGTTCAGGTGGGACCAGGTGTCGCCATGGCAACACAGGATTAGAAGAGAAAAGAAAAAAAAAAATTGAAAAACGCCTGCCACTTGCTGTTTATTTTTTCCTGCCACCTGGGGACCTCTGACCTCCCTACTGAGGCTATTAACACCCTCTCTTGCTCCTTGGAAGAAAAGCTATGACAAACCTACAGCATATTAAAAAGTAGAGATATCACTTTGCTGACAAAAGTCCATATAGTTGAGCTAAGGTTTTTCCAGTAGTCATGTACAATTGTGAGAGTTGGGCCATAAAAAAGGCTGAGCACTGAAGAACTGATGCTTTCAAACTGTGGTGCTGGAAAAGACTCTTGAGAGTCCCTTGGACTGCAAGCAGATCAAACCAGTCAACCCTAAAGGAAATCAACCCGGAATATTCATTGGAAGAACTGATACTAAAGCTCCAGTAATTTGGCCCCCTGATGCAGAGAGCTGACTCATTGGAAAAGATCCTGATGCTGGGAAAGATTGAGGTCAGGAGGAGCAGGGGATGACAGAGGATGAGATGGTTGGATGGCATCTTTGACTCGATGGACATGGGTTTGAGCAAACTCTGGGAGATGGTGAAGGACAGGGAAGCCTGGTGTGCCGTAGTCCATGAGGTCACAAAGAGTCGAACGCAACTGAGCAACTGAACAACAGGGTTCTATTTTTGATAAACTGTGGATCATTTCCTAAACACACGTTTCATTTCATAGCACTCTTTCTTTGTGTATGCTAATCCCTCTCTTGGAATGCTTTTCGTATTCTTGCTTGCCTGAATAACCCTCCTCATGTATTAGGGCCCACTTCACATGTGCCCTGTTCCATGAAGCTTTCTCATCAACTATAAGTAAACAGAATAAGTTGCTAGGATCCCTGTGCCCAGTCCCTCACATTCACCGAGCCCAGCATTTTGTTTCCACCAGCACCTACCACATTGTTCATAATGTTTGTTTTTTTCATGTATCTTCCTACTAGACTGCATGGTCCTTGAGGACTGAACAGTGTCATGCATCTTTGCATTTTCATTATCTTATATAGGGCTTGCTTCTTAGTAGAAGCTCATATATGTTAAATGCATGAAGGAGTGAAGGAAACACCCCTATAATGTTAGATTTACCTCCATAACAAAGACTTAATTTTTCTAAGAATGGTGAACATAGAATTGTATTTATATTATTCAGAAAAAAAAAAAAAAACTTCAAGTGCTATGCTGCTTCCTTTGGGAGATGGGCTTTCTAGAACAATGGAAAATTAGAGATACTGATATTGTTCAAGGGTACCTAGGTACTAGGGCTTCCCTGGTGGCTCAGTGGTAAAAAAAAAAAAAAAAATCTGCCTGCCAATGCAAGAGATGGGAATTCTATCCCTGGGCTGAGAAGATCCCCTAGAGAAGGAAATGGTAACCCACTCCAGTATTCTTGTCTGGAAAATCCCATGGACAAAGGAACTTGGTTATAGTCCATGGCATCACAGAACAGTCATACATGACTTAGTTACTGAACAATAGCAACCTGAGTACTGACAGTGCTTTCTCCTTATAGACGAGAAACTCCCTGTTTTATGCTGTTTGTATGTGGAACAGGATATTTATGAATAGTCCCTTCTAAAGAAGAATATAGATCATTGGTAAAAGTTTTTGTGGATTGGGGATGAAAAAAAGACTAAGGGCACTGGCATAACACTTTTTGCTTCATTCTTAACACTTACAGGCACCTAAAAGGCTAACCTGGAAGCTCCAGAGGAGGGACAGAAAAACCACACTGTGTGCTATTTCTGCAGCATCTTCTCTAATGCCACGTACACATGCTTCATAACTTACAAATTCATAGCAAGTGTACATGTAAGATCTTTCCCTGCCATCTGTGATCCACCTGCAGTGATGCAAATTATTTATACTGGATTGTGTTGATCACTCTCATTAGTACTGCACTTATCAAAGATTGTCTATACAAACAGAAATATCCTTGATTTCATAGAGAAACTCCTTGGATCCCCAGTTAAGTTTTAATGGAAGTGAACTTGGAGTGAGTATTAGTTACTCAGTCATGTCTGATTCTTTGTGACCCCATGGACTGTGGCCCACCAGGCTCCTCTGTCCATGGAATTCTCCAGGCAAGAATACTGGAGTGGGTAGCCTTTCCCTTCTCCAGGTGATCTTCCTGATCCACGGATTGAACCCAGGTCTCCTACATTATAGGCAGATTCTTTACCATCTGAGCACCAGGGAAGCCCAGAACGAATTTACTTTACACTTAATATGTATCTGTGTAAATCAGCATCTACTTTTTGGGTATTCACAAACATGCTTGTTGCTTAATTAAGATGATATTCTGAGTCAAAATAACACAGCTACCCATGACCTAATTGATTTATCTACTCGTGAGCTCATCTTCTTGATGCTTTCATGCATCCTTTGTATGATAGTTCCTATTTCTAAAATTGGTTGCAGTTTAAGCGGAATGTTTCAAAATCTGACTCTGCCTTGAACAATTCTATCTATAGTAGCTAGTTATAGAGAATTACGTCAGCACTTCTTAATTGTTGCACTAAGAAACACTTGGGTGTCTACAATTCCATGATATTATGCTGAGATACTGATTTCTTTAATCCCAAGCATAGCCAGAAAGAAAACACACACACACACATGGAATGGTACTTCTGGCCACAAGCAATCCTCAACTTTGATTCCAATCTGCTGGTCAAATGTCATCTTTTTTCTTGTCTGTGCCATCATGTGAGAAATGAAGAGGCACTGAATTGTAGCATGTCGATATAAAAAAATCCACAAGGTGTATCTGCAAGAGAACTATAGAGATGCTGAGAGGATCATGGAATAGTGATTGGGAGCCTGTACTTGATGTGCTATGTGAGTTTGAATCCCTGGTCTCTTCTTTACTAGTTAGTTGTATGGAATTAGACAAATTACTTAGCTTCTCTATGCTTCACTTTTCTTATCTGTAAAAAGGAGATAATAACAGAACCTAGCGTACTGGACTGAGAAGATAAATTAATATAGCCAGAGTGCTTAGAACATGCCTGATATACAGTCAAGGTGATGAAAGTATTTACTCTTATGATTTATTTTCTTGTTGAGGAATAAGTTCAATTATCATATAACTGGAAGGAAAATTTGTCTCTTGTGCTTAGTATACCATCATTAAGATGCATTCATCTCCAATACACCATAAATAAGTATAATATGTTTATAGGTATTCATGTAAAATACATAGCATTAAGGGCTTCCTTTAATATTCTCATACTCTCATTGACATCACTTTGCAAACAGAAATTGCTTATTCTAGAAGAGTCTTATAAAAATTCAAAAAATTTTTTCTTGGGCCATACAAATGACTTATTAATTAGATATATGGCAGGGATGAAAAATATGCTGATGAATAGCAATAGTTTGTTGGCCAGATAATTAGGCTCACCAGAGTGTTTTACTAGGAAAAACTGGTGGAGCATACAGGACACCAGAAGCCCCATCATTCCTAAAAGGGCAATCAGGTTGATGGATCAGCGCATCTGCTTGGTAGAAGAACACAGACTTTTCTTCGATAGATTAGCACAAAATAGAGCTAAATTTGTGATTTAATTGACTCAAACTATAAAGTTTCATACATAAAATTAGGCCAAAAGTGATGGTTATAAGATTCCTTTTAAAACTGTAGGTGGTGCATGTGTAATTTTTTAAATTTGTAATTAAAATTGACAAGGATTTAATATTTCAACAGCATCTTCATTTGTGGTACCCTAAGATTTGCAGTATATGTTGATACAGTTCAGGAATCTTTTTATCTATGCTACTGCGTGCGTGCTAAGTCACTTCAGCCGTGTCCGAATCTGCAACCCTGTGCACTGCAGCCTGCCAGGTGCCTCTGTGCATGGGATTCTCCAGGCAAGAATACTGGAGTGGGTTGCTGTGCCCTCCTCCAGGGGATCTTCCCAACCCAGGGGTCGAATCTGCATCTCTTACATCTCCTTCATTGGCAGGCAGGTTCTTTACCACTAGCGCCACCTGGGAAGCCCATCTATGCTATTATGTTTGAGGAATACCAAGAAAGATTTTTTTTTTTCATTTCATACTATCAACTCAGTGCTTCAGTTCATTTCCATCCAACACACATCTGATAACTGCTTCCTCTCTGAAAATTAAGTCTACCCGTTAACTAACATTGCAATCAAACCATAAATTAATCATGTAGTTTATTCACCCCCCTGCTGCCATCATCCCCCAATAGCAACTTAGATGCCTCTGAGAGTATGTTGACTATGGAAGTGCACAAAATGGCATCTTAATGACCTGAAAGAGCTAATACCCTTCTGTAAGTGCCTTGCTAAATATCACAGAGTGACTTGGACGCTGGGGAAGCTTGGCTCATTATTCCACTGTGCTGAGCTAAATCATTTGGGTTCTCTTTATTTGCTGTTGGCCTTTCTCTTTGCCTCTCTCTGCTCATGCATAAAGGATATTGATTTAAATAAAAGATACTGTAAACATGCACTTTGTTAGGGAAATCTGACTATGCAAGTATAATTTCAAAGGTCAGAGTTCTAACAATGCTTGATTTACATTAATTTGTGCTTGAGGAAAATGCCTACTTGACTAAAAGAAGAAAAGAAAAAGAATTTTATTCACACATATTGCCCTGTGTTTTTCTATCATGTTTTCCAGAGCTGATCAAAGAGGAAAATCATATTTACTGGAAAGATCCCACACTTGGGATCACTCAATGTAGCAGAATAGATTAAACCTCTGGGAAAAATATATAGTCTGAATGTAAGTCTGAAAGAATTTGGGACCTCCATCCTAAAATGATTGCCATAGTGAAATAAAAAATTTGTATTTTTAAAGATTATTTTACAGCTTTTTCTAGGACAACGTAATTGTTTAATTCTGTAAAGGTATTTTCCATAAAGGTCTATCTTTACTGACATGGAAAAATAGAAAAGAAATTTAAAAAGATGATTATATGCTGTGTGAACTGCAAAAATGGCAAATAATTTAACTATTTTGCATACTTCAGTAGCAAATCTGCCTTTCAATGCCCTTATTTTTCTACATAAATTCACTTTTTAGTGCTGATTTGCTTGTATTAAAATGTACTTCTATTAATATGGTTAATAAGTATTTTTTAGAGTGCTGTTCCTTTTAAAGTATTTTCAGAATTTTTAATTTACCATTTTATTACTTTATTCTGTGTAGCTTTAAAATATTTATTTATGGCTGCCCTGGATCTTCATTGCTACGCAGGCTTTCTCTGGTTGCGATGGGCAGGGGCTACCCTCTAGTTGGAGCCTGCGGTCTTCTCATTGCGGCAGCTTCTATTGCTGGAGAGCACAGGCTCAAGGCACGTGGGCCTCAGCTGTTGCCGCGCGTGGGCTCAATAATTGGCGGTGCGCTGTTTCTAGAGCTCAGGCTCAGTAGCTGTGGTGCACAGGCTTAGTCGCTCCACGGCATGTGGGATCTTCCCGGACCAGGGATCGAACCTACATTGCAAGGTGAATTCTTAACCACTGGACCATCAGGGAAGCTCCTATTCTGTGTATTTAAAAGATAAACAGGAATTAAAACTTTGTAAGTTAATGATCAAATGCACAATAATATCAGAAACATAAAATCCCCCTATGTAGTATCATGTATTTTTTTTTTTAACTTAGGGTTTGTTTGCTGTTATTGCTGGATTTGTTGTTGTTGTTGTTTTTTGATGCCAGATTTAGTTCCAATTTGCAGATTTACTTCTTACTAGATAAATTGTGAAAGGGAGGTGACAAGTACCACCTTATACATTGTTGAGGAACTTGCTGATAATAAAGTGATCGTTTAGTGATCATTTTATTGTGTTCACTCTCCTTGCAAAGTATTAAAGACAATACTGTTCCTTTTCATCCTTATAACAAACCTTTAAGGTAGACAGTGAGATTGTTATATTTACTGATGAAAAATGAGAAGTTAAGAGAAGTGAGGTAATATTCAAGATCAGATACCTAACAAATTGCAGAAACAGGATTGGAATCTTGGAATCTGATTTACACACACACAAAAGCTTAACGACTGAATTGTATTGTTCCTAGGGATGTAGGAACAATACATTTCTACATTCTAGGGATGTAGAAAATCATCTGGAATCTGAAAGAGTAATAATTGATTACTATATTTAAATATTTGCTATTGCTTTGATATTCAATAAGAGATGGTTGTATCCTCAGAATTCAAAGTTATAATAGAATACTGAAGTTAATGAGTTTTTACTTGTCTTGGTAGCTGAAATTTTAGACCTACAATTGACTTAGCTTATTGTTACATTAATTATCTTTGGTGGCATTTATTTTTCTCTGCTTGAATTCTGACTTTAAGACCAGTACTTCTCTTCACTGTCAGATCCTCTGAAATTATATATACTTTTGACAGATTTATAATCCTTCAGCTGTCAGATGCTAATTGTAGTATAGAGAGTCCATTTTGTTTCTATTTGAGGTATATGCAAGTCATTTATCTTTCCATGCCCATAAGATTTCCTTAGGCTTCCTGACCTAGTTCATGAAGCCTTTCATTCATGAGTAGTATTTGCCACCCCAATTTATATCTCTGCATTTCTGCTGCTGCTGTTTTTTTCATTGACTCCGTACTCATTTCCTCCCATAAAACTCCTACAGTACAGAATATACATAATATAATTTTTATGTTGCTGTAATATTACATTACCATTTGCTTCTGTCTCCACATGTTGCTAAAATCTTCAATAACTTTGCCCAGGAGGAGGATATTAGTGCTCAGATAGTTCATATAAAATGTTTTCTGAATATTCTTAATTGTTATTCAAGTATTTTCAGTCATTTTGTTCCAAGGCGGGCATAACACTTTGTTTCGTGTTATAGCTTATTTTTCCTTTATAAAAGCCCAGAGTATTGTGCACAGATAATGGAATCATGATGAAGTTTTGTAAACTTGACGTGTGCTTGTTGTTTTCAAATGAGTGAAAGCTATTCTGTCTTAGGGATATTCCTGAGTATCCTTGTAAGACTGAAATGAATGGTCATTGCTAGTTCTATTGCTCCTTAAACTACTGTATCTTGAATTTTTTCTGGAATAGAGAGCTGGGAACAAAGGTCAAAAGACTGTTTAATCTCTGTAATGACATTATTCAAATCCATTATGTTATACACCATTACACACCAAAAGTTCATTCATTAAAATACACATGCCTGAAAAACATAATTGGAACAAACTGTATTACATGCATAGATATATATCTCGTTCGTGTTGTAAATACTTGTGTATACATAAACATGGGCTTCCCATGTGGCACAGTGGCAAAGAATCTGCTTGCCAATGTAGGAGATTCAAGAGACTTAGGTTCGATCCCTGGATTGAAAAGATTCCCTGGAGTAGGAAATGGCAATCCATTTGAGTACTCTTACCTGGAAAATCCCTTGGACAGAGGAGTCTGGCAGAGTTGGCAGGGTACAGTCCATGGGGTTGCTAAGAGTTGGACATGACTTAGCATATACACACACACATACATAATATGTATATATTTTTCACATATGTATATATATACAATCATATAAATTCTACAGAAATAATATTACTGTGTATATTACACTAGAAAATGTATATAATTCAGTTGAGTAGTTCCTTTCATCAAAAAGAACTAGATAATTAACTATTTTTATTTGGCTTCAGTTATGTGGATAATAGCTCTAGTTTTCCATTTCTGTCTGTGCATTTGTATATGTGTGCATCTGTGGAGTCAATTTATTTAATACAATAAAACCTCACTGAACAAAGTTTTTCTAGATCATCTTTTCAATTATATCAATGCAACAGAATGTATTTTGAGCATTCACTATGATACTGGGTACTTCTCTCTCCTTTTAAGAGTGAGAACCTGAGAAATAGATCCATGTCCCTCAATATCACATATTTCTTAACTACTTATATTAAGCATTTGGGTTTAACTGTATCACCATCCCCATAGTTTAAAAATTATAACAAAGGCCCAGTCAAATAGTCACCAAACTTTAGAGTTGTAGTGAACTCTATGGGTTGTTTAAACCAGATTCTTTATTTTATGTGTTTTAAAAGGAGCTTTGTATGTGTGTGTATTATAAAAATATAAAATTTAAAAAATTAGAACAAAATGCTTGATATTAAAAGATGGGAATTTTTAACTTTCAGAATTTTCTGTGACATTTTAATGAGAAAGGAAAAATTATCCTTTACTTAATTTTAAAGTTTCTTTTTGCACTTTTATAATAGCATCCCTCCCTGGGAAAGAATCTTCTAAAATGTTCTGGAGTAGCCTCTATGGGATAATGGTTTATAAATACATTTTAGTTAGTTCAGTGGTAATTAGTGACACATGAGTGAAGAACCATATTTTAAGTTCATGGATACTGAGCTTAGTGAATGATGTTTTGCTTTATAAGAGTCTGTTGGGGGCTGTTATGAATAATAATGAGGAAAGAACATACATTTGCATCTGTAGTGAATGCCCCCTGGCAGCAAGGCCTTGAGAATCCTCAGTGTCCATGTCCGGCTGCCTGAGTGACACTCCAGACTACCCTCCCCAGCGCAGCAAAGCTGCAATCTGCGTATTGCTTCAAGGATCATTACCTTTTTGACACCACTTTCATTGCTTCTTTCATTCTAAATTTCTCTGAGAATGAGTTTTATTCATTCTATAACTATAACACATCTAGTCTTGACACTTTTTATCCGTAATTACAAAAGAAGCAGTAGACTGGAATTTGGAGCAATTCAGATATCGTCTAACTCAAGTGTAACTCTTGCTTTTGGAGAATTGCCTGTCTGAATTAGGACCAGCGCACTTTCCTACTTGTACACTAAGGCCTAAGGAGAGTATCTGCTCCAAATCCCCTCATTAAGGCAACCGTTTCTAAACCAACACCTTTCCCATCCTTCTCTGTGCTCTTTCCCTGCTTATGTTCGTTCTACCACACATCACTCCCTGACACACTGTTTAATTATTAATTCTCTCATTTTCCAGTGGAAAGTAAGCTTCATAAAAACAGAATTTTACCTATTTTACTCACCTTTGTATCTATAGTTCTAGAACACTGGCTGACACATTATTGTTGGATGAATGAAAAATAATGAATTATAAGAACTTTGAAGCTGGTTATATATATTCTTATGGTTCACAATTCCAAAATAGATTTCAGCATTTATTCCTACACTAATTGAATTCTGACTATGTGCTTAGGCATTATGACAAGTGAAGATGAATAAGATAGAATTCTTGCCCACATAGAACTTACTGACTCATGTGCTGTGCTTAGTCGCTCAGTTGTGTCCAACTCTTTGTGACCCCATGGACTGTGGCCCTCCAGGCTCCTCTGTCCATGAGGTTTCTCTAGGCAAGAATACTGGAGTGGGTTTCCATGCCCTCCTCCAGGGGATCTTCTCAACCCAGGATCGAACCTAGGTCTCCCACATTGCAGGTGGATATTCTTTACCATTTGAGCCACCAGGAAAGTCCAAGAATACAGGAGTGGGTAGCCTATCTTCTCCAGGGCATCTTTCTGACCCAGGAATTGAACTGGGCTCTCCTGCAATGCAGGTAGATTCTTTACCAGCTGAGCTACCAGGGAAGCCCTACTGTAGACTCATAGGGTGTTCTATTAATCTGATTTTCTGAGAATGGATTTTAAGGCTGCATAATTGGAAGAGTTTCCTTTACCTATAAAGTAAGGGGCTCAATTTGAATGTCATGAAAGATACTTAATACTAATCCCAGAATAGAGTTATTTTTATGAATTAAGCCATTGTTTATGTCAGGCAGTGTTGAATGCAAACATGTTAGCAAGGGGTGGTAATTTATTAATGCAATGACTCTTACGTAGTACATTTTCTTTACAATTTTTTATTGAACTTACTTCTGTACCAGGTGAGTCTATATCTATAATCACAAAAATACTTAGAAGTGGCACTGGAGAAGATCAGGTTTATGGAAGGCACAGGCTAAGGACTGAGAGAAGTCTAGGTGGAGGACAGAGTTTTGTCAGGAGTCTCACTCTTACCACGGATGAGGACCTGGGCTAAGCAGGGAAAAGTATGAGGCCAGAGCACCTGGTAGGCAGGCATTAAAGGGAAGGGACATTTATGAATTATCATCAAACTGTATGGTAAATTCAGATATTAGAAGTCATCCAGATCAAACCTGCATCCTTTAAAAAAAAATGATCTGTTTTAATTGAATGAAAGATGATTTATAGTGCTTTGAAAGAAAGAGAGTGAAAGTGAAGTCGCTCAGTCGTGTCCGAGTCTTTGCGACCCGATGGACTGTAGCCTACCAGGCTCCTCCCTCCATGGGATTCTCCAGGCAAGAGTACTGGAGTGGGTTGCCATTTTCTGTCTGCATTATAGTGCTTTACAATTTTCAAAAATTTCACACACACAATTTGATATAATCCCATAATAACCCTTTTTTAA
Organism: Bos mutus; assembly: GCF_027580195.1. Classification (NCBI taxonomy): domain Eukaryota; kingdom Metazoa; phylum Chordata; class Mammalia; order Artiodactyla; family Bovidae; genus Bos; species Bos mutus. Next base: position 15,036,274 of record NC_091623.1, read on the forward strand.
TCCCCTACTTCTATATTACCCCCCTTCCCTTTCCCCCACTGAGAACCTCTAGTTTGTTCTCTATATCCATGAGTCTTCTTTAAAAACAAATTTTTATTCACTAGTTTGTTGTATTTCTTTTTAGATTCTATATACAAGTGCTATCATACAGTATTTGTCTTTCTCTGATTTATTTCAATTAATTTCACTAGCATGATGCACTCCAAATCATCCATGTTGCTGCAAATGGCAAAATTTCATTCTTTTTTATAGCTGAGTCATATTCCATTGTATATGTGTGTGTGTATATATATGTTTGTGTATATATATATGTATATACATATATATATACACACACACACACCTACCTCTTTTTTATCCATTCATGTTGATGGCCACTTTCATCGCTTCCTTTCCTTGGCAATTATAAATAATGCTACTATGAACATTAGGGTGCATGCATCTTTTCCAATTAGTGTATCTGTTTTTGTCAGATATATATCCAGGAATGGAATTGCTGGGTCATATAATTGCTTCTCTGGTGGCTCAGATGGTAAAGAATCTGCCTGCAATGCAAGAGACCTAGCTTCAATCCCTGGGTTGGTAAGATCCCTGGAGAAGTAAATGGGAACCCATTCCAGTATTCTTACCTGGAGAATTCCATGGACAGAGGAGCCTGGCAGGCTACAGTCCCTGGGGTCACAAAGAGTCAGACATGATTGAGTGACTAACAACTTTCACTTTCTTTCATAATAGTTCTATTTTTAGCTTTTTAAGAAACCTCTATACTGTTTTCCACAGTGGCTGTACCAATTTACATTTCCACCAACAGTGTAGGAAGGTTGTCTTTTCTCCACACCCTCACCAATATTTGTTATTTCTTTTCTTTCTGGTGACAGGCATTGTGAAAGATGTGAGGTGATATCTCATTGTGGTTTTGATTTGCATTTGGCTGATGATTAGCAGTGTTGAGCATCTTTTCATGTGCCTGCTGGACATCTTTGGATTTTTCCTCTTTGGAAAAATGTCTACTCAGTTCTTTTGTCCAATTTTTAATTGAGTTGTTTGTTTTTTGATGTTGAGTTCTATTAGCTATTTATATAGTTGGATATTAACTCCTTATAAGTCATATCATTTGAAAATATCTTTTCTCATTCAGTAGGTTGTCTTAATTTTGTTTTTGGTTTCCTTTGCTGTGAAAAAGTTTGTAAGTTTAATTTGATCTTTTTTTTTTTTTTGCTTTCATTTCCATTTATTCTACAAGAGGGATCAAAAAAATTTTTGCTACAATTTATGTCAATGAGTATTCTGCCTGTTTTCCTCTAGGAATCTTATAGTATCTGGCCATAAATGTATGTCTTTATTCCATTTTATTTTTGTATATAGTGTTAGAGAATGTTCTAGTTTCATTTTTTTACAAGTAACTGTCAAGTTTTCCCAGCATCATTTATTGAAGATACTGTCTTTTCTCCATTGTTTATTCCTGCCTTTTTTGACATCGATACCCCACTCCAGTACTCTTGCCTGGAAAATCCCATGGATGGAGGAGCCTGGTAGGCTGCAGTCCATTGGGTCGCAAAGACTCGGACACGACTGAGCGACTTCACTTTGACTTTTCACTTTCATGCGTTGGAGAAGGAAATGGCAACCCACTCCAGTGTTCTTGCCTGGAGAATCCCAGTGAAGGGGGAGGCTGGTGGGCTGCTGTCTATGGGGTCGCACAGAGTCGGACACGACTGAAGCGACTTAGCCGCAGTAGCAGCAGCAGTTGACCATAAGTGTGTGGGTTTATTACTGGAATGTCTATCCGGCTCCATTGATCTATGTGTGTGTGTTTGTGACAGTACTGCACTGTTTTAATTACTGTAGCTTTGGAATATAGCCTTAAGACAGGGCATGTGATTCCTCCAGCACTGCTATTTGGCTATTTGGGGGTCTTTTGTGTTTCCATACAAATTTTTCTATTATTTGTTCTAGTTCTATGAAAAATGGCATTGATAATTTGATAGGGGTCACATTGAATCTGTAGATTGCCTTGGGTAGTATGGTCATTTTGAGAATATTAATTCGATTTGCATATGGTCAGTTGAGTATGTGATTGCTATGGTTTTATGATCATTCAACATCCACTTTTTCTTTTGGTAGTAAGTACTGACTGTGTTTAAGGATCTGCCTTTCTTATATCCCCAGCACTTGTGGCATAGTGAGTACCATTCACAGACTCCAGGGGTGGCGTATGAGACGTCAGCCTAACCCGATCAGAATAAACCATCTCCCTGAACACAGTGACATCTTACCATGACTCATGCTGCGTGACTCAAGTGACACTTTGCTACTTCCAGTCTTTTTCTGGTCCCATGAGGAAGTTTTCTTTATTTCTAGTGGACTCAGACTTGAAAGATGAAAGACCAAAGCTGCTTCAAGCGTCTTGAAGGTAGAAGTCTGTTGTGACAGGTAGAGGCAATTTGTGACTGGAGCCAAGGTTGAGGGCTTGAAGAGGGGGAGGGAGGACACAGCCTGGTGCCATTGTTGGAAGCCCTGTGCCAGACAGTGTTTGGAATAGAACAATGCCTCCTGGGCTTCCCAGTTTCCTCAGCTATTGAGCTTCTTTTTCCCCCTCTTTTTCTTTTTTATCCATGCTTGGATTAAAGATTGGGTTTGTTTGGTTTTTGCAATGTAAATGTCCTCACTGACACAGTGGTGGATTTCTAGTTTAGTTCTTACTTGTTTGGTGTTTTTGTGTGTTTTTTGAACCCTGACATAAAGAGGTATATAGGTGAATGTATCTGTGTAGCACAATTTGGTGGGACTAGTTTTAATTCTAATGATATGGCCACAAAAATATTAGTATAGTACAGAGGTTAATAATACCAAGTTTGGAGTAGAAAACTAAGTTCCAGTCTTCTTTCTGGTTCTGAGATCTTCAGTAATTTCCTGAAACTCACTTCTTTTGTGTCTTTTAGACACACAGTGGAAATAATGGTTATCCTTGCATGGTGGGCTCACTGTGAAGATTAAGTGAGACTATATGCCTATAGCATTTTACAGAGCCCAGCATGTGGTAAACAATCACAGGTGTGTTATGGAGATTGATATTATGTTGTGCTAACAACTGCTTAGTCATTGCTAAGGAAATGATACATTGCAAAGAGATTGTTTTAATTTGGGATCAGAAGAATTTGACTGTATTCTCTCCTTCAAAGATTTCATTTTTAAAGTCTCATTCTGCTCCTTTTTCAATTTTGTAAACTTTATTTAGGCAATTATTTTTTAAGCTCTCATTTTTTCATATTTTTCTCAAAAGATCTTTTTGGGATTTTATTTCCATCCTTGATTTCCTTCTGCATAGCTAGATATTTAATGGACAGCCTGCCTGCTAATAAAACATACTCAGAGAAACTATGCCTAATCCATTTATTTTTATTTACAATTGTTTTTATACACTCTCTAAAGATGCTACTTACAAGTTTTATTTTGAGATCCCAGTCATTTTTTGGTCTAATAAATACCATTTTACGTTTCTGAAACATATGTTAGAGTAGATAGAGAAACAGATCTTTCCTGTGTTTTCAATTATGCTATCTTCACAAAGTAATGGTAAAACTTCTTTTGGATTGATAGAACAATTTTATGTATATATTTTTGCATTGAAAGTTTATCTTCATTTTTGGTAATTACACTATTCAGGGGTTTGAAATTCTCTGATTATGTATTAACTATCTCTCATTTTGTGTTAGCATGTACCAGAAGCATGATTTTAAATTAGAATGGATCACATGCTGAGAAAAATGGGATAACCCAGGCAGTGAGAACTTAATAAGTTTAGTAACCTGGGACTTTCCTTGTAGTCTCCTTACTGGGTGATTAATGAGGAGCTGTGTACGTAAGATAATCCTAAGGCAAGATTTTCCAAATTACATTTTTTTGTTCTATATAATAAAATTTTGAGTGTGTGATGTTTTTTCATATACCAGCAAAACTCCAATATGGAGAATTATTTTGAAGAAAATTATATTATTTATAGGTCTTCAAACAAAACAGCTTCTACTGTACTCTAGGGTCTGAGCTCCTAGGATCTAAACAAAAGTCTGCAACTGATTTAGAATCAAGAGATTTTTAAGAGCATATGCAAACCAATGGACCTAGCAGCGCTTCTATCAACCACTGTCTTGAGTGTGCCATTTGGGTAAAAGCCCATTAAATGTTCTTATCAATGGTACATGAATATATAATTTTTTAGGATAAAGAATTCTCTTAATGTGATTCAGTAGCTTGAATGATATAGATTTTTATGAATTTTGTGCAATCTAGTTTGGGAATTAAAATGGTGATATCTATAGTTGATAGATTTATCCTCTAGTGAATTTCTCATTAGCAAAAAAGGATTGTCTGAAAGACAAAAGTATACTTAAGTAGTCTGGTTTCTTCCTGCAGCCAGAGTAAGTTGATCAGTCTGGAGTCTTAACTACAGAAAATAAAATGCATTCTAGATGGTTTGAACTCAAGGGATTATTATGGCTCGTATAATCATTGGTAGACCTGATGAAAGAGATGCTCAGAATGTTCAGGAATAGATTCCCAAACTGTAGAGCAGAGCTGAACTGCAGATGGATCATGTAACTCTTCAAGAACCTGTTGAATGAGGAAGTTGTTACCACATCTGTTAACTCCAGCCCCCTGAACTTGTTGTCACTATGTGCACCAGAAAACTTTATGCCGTACATCCTACTCCTCCTATGAAACAGCTTCCCTGGGATTCCGTCTGATTGACAGAACCTAAATTGTCTGTACTGTTAGCTGCAAAGGAATCTGGGAAATCTAGCCTTTAGCCTTTAAGCCAATGCAGATGGAAAGGGATGTAGAAGCAGGTGGGAATGACTGCTGAGTGAGCCAGCTACAGTGTTTGCTATGTGTAGCCTGGAAGTGCACATGTTTTAACAGTTAAAAAATCTGATGTGTGATAGCCTTAAAAACAGATTACATTACAGAAAAGTGTAGGTTGTAAATATCTGACGATTTGGCTGAGGCACATAGAAGGAAGGGAAAGAGATTGGAAGGAACAGGAAGAGTTTACAGGAGCCATGATTCTAAGATCAGACAGATTCACGTTGGTGAGATCTTGAGGTTCTTGTCTCCTTTTACCCCTATCTCTGCTCTGCTTTCTTCATGGGCAGTTGCTTACATGAAACATCTTCTTGCCTTATCTCTTTACCTTGCTCATTCAACCTCTTAGCAGAGGACCAAAGCCACCCTTCTCCCTGGATAAAACAGAAAGCTTTAGTCTGTGAGCGAGGAATAGTTTTCTCTGTGGCCCTTTCATTTTCTGTATAACTAACACCAAATGCACCATTAAATGCATCGCCATTCTCTTACCATCACCACTATACAAGAAGAGGGCTAAACTAGTTCCTTACGAGAGGTATCCACTCTGTGCATTTGGATCTCTCTTTGCACAGCCTGGGGATATTACCAGGAATGTCTGCTTGGGGAATGCTAAAAAATTGGCAGAATCTGGCATTGCTTCAACTACAGGGTCTGAAATGTGAGATTTTAGCCCACATCTTATGGCCCCGCACCAAGCTCTCAATTCCCCAGCCCTGACCAATTAGCTGTTTCTTTCCTCTCCTCGAGTGGCAGCATCTGGACAGTCTTCAAGATGAGAAGCATCTAATTTTTCATTTTTCCTGCAACTCAGACCCAAAGCCTAGTGCACAGCTGAGCCCATCAGCAAGCTATGTGTTTGAGTGGCAAATTGGGGTGCGCGTACCCCTTTCTGAGCTGTTTTGCAACCTCTCTTGTCATGATGCACACTGGGTCCATTGTCTGTGGCTCTCTACAGGCAAGGCTGAATTTTGAAAGCACAGAGTTCTATTAGAGCTTCCTCTTGATGCTCTTTTGATTCTGATTATCTTTAAGATGAGTGACTGAGATATTATGATCAAGATGAGAAAAACCCACAGTCTTTCCCCTCCCAACACTGAAATTATCAGGAGACATTTTTTTTTGGCTTCATTGGAGTGTGGAACAAGAATTTTCAAAGAATTACCTAGTAGCTCTTAGTAGAGGGTTTCTGAGCATTTTTGTTTCCCTTGTAAAACAGACAAACTAGTAGGAACACTTTGTCAATTGTTATTTCAAAAATTCTGAATCCTCTGTGAATTTTTTTTGTAAGATGCTAGACATTATCAAAGGTCTACAAAATAGGCTGTTACCTTGCCCACATGGATGACCTTGTCCTTTTAAACAATTTAGCACAGTTGGCTGGGTGAGTCAATCCTATTTATGTCTGCTCTTTGGGAGAAAGTAAATGGTCATTTGAGTCTACTAGAGGACAATAGTTATCTTCTAATAGGGACAGGCAATATTAAGTGTTGGCTTTAATTGTGGAAGTGTCAACTGTATGTCAATTGGATAAATGCTTTACCAAGTGAAAGGAAAGTTCAGATGGTTAGAAATGTTTTCTTTTTTAGACTCATAGTCTTCAAGTTAATAAAATTTAAATTCAATAAGTAGTTTTCCACATGAATGTAATTCTGAAAACATTTGTCTAACGCTTGACTTATCATCTCTAATGGTATTTATAACAAATATGCATTCATTAAAACATATTGCAACAATAATTTTTTGTGTGTCAATATTAACGGAGTTTCTTTTGAAATGAATACTCTTTGTAGAGGAAGGTTGGAGGTTTTATTTGCTGTAGTAGGATGTCATCGATGTAGTAAAAAGCATACAGGTTTGAAATTCTGAACCCTTTTGTTTTGGGGAAATTTGGGCTAACATTCTGCTTCTGTCTTGTCATTGGTACTATGAGGATAATTATGATGAAATTAAAAATTTATTGGAGGATTAAATACAGTCATTGATTTACTCAGTAGCAATTTATTGGGTACCCACTCTGTGCCAGGCACTAAACTATTATTCCAAAACAAGACTCACTACTGCCATGAAGAAGTTGTAATCTAGACTATGAAAAAGCACTTTGGGTGTATAAAAGATGTTAAACAAATACTTGTAGTTACTACTAAAAATGTAAAGATGGAGTAGTTATCTATTCTGTCTTTGAGCTAAAATATTCAATACTCTCATCTTAAACAGTAACTTGTCAATGTTAGATCAGTTTAAGCAGTGTGTTCTCTCAAAGAGAATCTCTACTTTTCTGAGACTCTATCACAAATAATTACAATAATAGTATCTTTCTAATTCCAACTCTTTCATGTGACTTAAGCAAAACCTTTATTATCTCACCAGTATCTAATTTCCAAGAAGACAACTCACTAGTTTTACTAGTCATAGATGGATTAATCTTTATAGTGCCGGAAGCATATACAAATTTGCGAGTTCTCTTTAGAAAAGAGAATCTAATATCAAAAATACAAAATTTGGTTCAAATTAATATAGATTTAAAATAAAATGATAAATCAGATTACATATATGTAAAAAGCCATCAGATACCATAAATATTACAAAATTCAAAAGTAATGCTTTATTAGTTAATTTTTTCTAAAAGTTAAGATAATTTTCCCTATAATTTTGGCAGCCTACTCCTTGATCAGGCTTCCCAGGTGGCACTAGTGGTAAAGAGCCCACCTGCCAGTGCAGGAGACATAAGAGATTGGATTCAACCCCTGTGTCAGGAAGATCCCCTGGAGGGGAGAGCATGGCAACCCACTCCAGTATTCTTGCCTGGAGAATCCCATGGACAGAGGAGCCTGGTGACCTACAGTCCATAGGTTGCAAAGAGTCAGACATGACTGAGAGCGACCTCTCAAGCACATGCACATTCCTTGATCACCTATCCATATGACAATAATTTTCTAACACCACTTTCTATAGAGATAATAGAATTCAATCTTTTATCAAACATGGATAATTGAAATCTTCTCTTTGTTAAAATGTTTCTTTCAGCTTCAGCTGAAGCTCTCAACTGATGATGTCATATACATTTTTAGGATTTCTATCAAATTTGGGGAAACTTCTATCAAATGTCTTTTATACATGAATTATGCAGTTTGGAAGAATTTTCTCTGGTCCAGTCCGTTTCAAGCTGCCTTTCTCTTTGACTGCTGGTACCGTCCAGGCATTAAAATAGAAGTTGATATTCTAATCCAATTGCAGGTCTTACATGCATATCATGGAGCTGGATGAGTAGGCATAACTAGGGTAAATGTGTTCCTAAAATTGTTCCTACATTGGTCAGTAATAACTTAATCATGTGTGAAGTGTGAAGTCGCTCAGTCATGTCTGACTCTTTGTGACTCCGTGGACTGTAGCCCGCCAGGCTCCTCTATCCATGGGATTCTTCAGGCAAGAATACTGGAGTGGGTTGCCATTTCCTTCTCCAGAGGATCTTCCCAACCCAGGGATCGAACCCAGGTCTCCTGCATTGCAGGCAGACGCTTTATCCTCTGAGCCACCAGGGAAGCCCATATTAAGCCCACAACTTAATCATATGTGGAAATAAACAAAACTATATATATCTTACTAAACCCAAGCTAAACATATTTTCAATTCAACATTCCCCTAACTGTACTTCCCAAATCCCTATGACGTCTCCCACATGAATGGAAGGGAAGCAAAATGGAAATAAGTGTAGAATGAGATAGACGTAGTTACATGTACAGCATCCTATGTTTTTAAATATTAAAAAAAGTGCAAATGATCCTGTGAACATATTGCTGGAACTCCTCCAAGAACTGTGGAAGCGGCCTCTGCAAATGAAAGTGTCCAAGATTATGCTTCATTATTTCATGGTAAAGTTTCCTTTGTATCTAGCATATCTCTTTGCTTATAGAGCAGAAAATGTATCAGATGACTGTTACCCTTGCAGTAGTATTATTTAATATAAAATGGTAGTATTTTAATGTGAGAGTCATGTAGTTCCATTTTCCTGAGTAGGGCCTTTATTTCAAATACTGTCTTTATCAGCTGTTAATTTGCTTTGAACCATTTGTTCTTAATTTATTCACACGGATAACCAGTGGATGTCACCTATGCGATGTAGTGTACTGACCTTGCAGAAGATGAGAGGTAGAGAAGAGTTACTGCCCTTCAGGGGTGGCGGGCAGGTTTTTAATAGAGAGTGCACAGTTAGTAAACTGATACTCTAATTCCTTGGAATTCCAGCTTTTCTCTGATATTTTACAAAATAATGCAGAAAAATCTCTGCTTCCCCAAATGTCTCTTAGTTTTGTATTTTTCTTTCTCAAAGCCACAGTAGTACATTTCTAATATTCTCCAACACTCTCTAATATCCTCTATTTTTAAGTGGATAAGCCACTTCCTACCACCATTATGCAGATTCCAGAGGCTGTCTCTCTCTGCTCCGTGTAGCTTTATAATTAGATGTTTACAGTCATGTCCTTTGGCAGAGATTGATGATGGACAAAAATCTTTGAACATTGACAATGGTCTTGAAATGCTGTCTCATTACTAGATACATGGGGCTATCAAAGCACCTCATTTCCTTGTGATGTTTCTTTCTAACATTCTCCCCATGGTAAAGATATTTCCTTGCACATTTGCTTTAGATGTTATCATAATCATTCTATGTCTTCTGGCATGTGAGTTGGTGAAACAGAGATGCTGAGTGATAAAATGTTGATAATTTCTATTAAGTATCATTGTATTTCATTTCTGATATCCTGTTCTTGCAGGGGGGCTATTTATTTTTGTTAGTTTAGTTATTTGTGTGGAATAGTGTCATGCATGTGAATAGATTTTCTTTTTGGGGCCACGCCTTGCAGCTTATGGGATCTTAGTTCCCTAACCAGGGATCAGGCCTGGGCATAGGGTAATAAAAGTGCCAAGTCCTAACCACTGGGCCACCAGGAAAGTGTGTGTCAGTTGCTCAGTCGTGTCTGACTCTGCGACCCCATGGACTGTAGCCCACAAGGCTCCTCTTGTGGAGCCTCGAGATTCTCAAGGCAAGAATACTGGAGTGGGTTGCCATGAGATTCTCCAGGCAAGAATACTGGAGTGGGTTGCCATTTCCTTCTCTAGGACCACCAGGAAATTCCCACATTTTCTTTTTCTTAAAGAAGAGTACTTCAGTTAAGAACTATTCTATTCATCTGAAGAACTAACATTCTGCAGAAAGAGAATCAGAGGCCTAGGATGAACTTGGGAGGGCCCTCTTGTACTGGGCCAGGATTATCATCTAATTAATCAAGATAGATTAAAAACAGTATTTTGTGTTTAAAGAAAGCATCTGAACAATTTTCCTAGTTACCCATTCCAGTTTTAAACAATTCTCACTCTTAGGCAGTCGTTTCATTTATAATAAAATGGCCCAATAGTGAATTTTGGAAAGGAATACAGGTGGCTTATAACATGAGTTCTCCAAAGGGTACCATGAATTAAAACAAAGATATTGAGGCTTGGAGTTTTGAAAACCTCCAATAGGTAACAGGGGAAATGAGGTAAAGAATTCAGCTTTGCAAAGGATTCCTATTAAGACCCTGAAAACACAAATTTATAAAAATTCACTGAGTCTCTCTACAAAAGGCAAATATAATTCTGTTTCTCAGAAGTGACTTCTTCCTGGTTCAAATCTCTCTGCTGTCCTTTGGTGAAATGTTTTCTTTTGTATGCACTTATTTTTTCATTCAATATACTTTTTCATGATCCCCAATAGTGTTCATGGGCTTCCCTGATGGCTCAGATGGTAAAGCATCTGCCTGCAATGTGGGAGACCTGGGTTTGATTCCTGGGTCAGGAAGATCCCCTGGAGAAGGAAATGACAACTCACTCCAGTACTCTTGCCTGGAAAATTCCATGGATGGAGAAGCCTAGTAGGTTACAGTCCATCGGGTCGCAAAGAGTTGCACACGACTGAACAACTTCACTTCAATGGTGTTCAAGACAAAACATTAAGGATCAAGAGATAAGCAAAGGTCCACAGCCCCTGACCTCTAGGAACACTGTCTAGGAAATGATAGAGGTGACACTGGGTATAGGATTGTTATGGTGGAGTTAGGCCCAAACCGGCTGAAGCCTATCAAAAGGTACCACTATATAAGGGAGAAATTGCAGGAGTTCTACCCACCCTTACTATAGTGGCATTTTGAAGCGGCTTTTCACATTAGAAAATAAAATACCAACCTCCCCAAAGAGTATGTTCCATTACATCTCTGAAGTCTAGAACAATCAAAATCTAGTAAATGGATACCTGAATGAGGAGGCTCACGAAAGTGATGCCCTCCAGACAAACTTGTTTTCAGAATTAGATTTCTCAACTAACTGACTTACAGGAAGTAAATTCTTGGTAGTGTTACAACGAATTGTTGATCGTTTCTTCAATTTATCAACACTTCAGAAATACTGAGATCCAGTCTCAAAGTACTTATCTGTGCAAGCAAGAACAATTAATTATGCAAAACATAGATTCTAGAATCCATTTAAAATTAGTCTGATCAGTAGATAATGAATGGGAGTAGAAACTTCAATAATGTTTTTAGGCATTCTGAGTGAGATTGAAACAGACTTGAAACTGTATATAGAATAGTAATTCTCATTTTTTTTATATCATAGATGAAGGATGGATCCTCTTACAAAAATGCACATGCACAATTTTAGGGGTTTCATTGAAACCTTTTAAATGGAGTTTCCATCAGTTTTTTCAGACCCTTTCCTTGTTTTGGACTAGCTTGCTAGTACTTCTTTCATCAAGAAACCATATGCCATATAATTACTGTTGGAATACAAGAAACACTTGAGAATAATGACATCATGCAGCTAAATATTTCTGTTTCCTGAAGCTTTGGGGTTGGCCTTAATAAGATCAACTTCTACATTTCCAATGTGCTTTCTTCCCGAGGCTTGGTCAAAGCTTGCCCTGGCTATCTGAATAGCCTCTTAGCTGTTTAATTTGTCACTCTCCCCATACCTCCCACCCCTCTGCCACATTAGCTGTCAGAGTGATTGGGCCAAAACATGCGTCTCATGATTGAAAACCTTCACTGGCTCCTGAAACCCATATATTGAAGCCCTGCATCATGGAATTGAAAACCTTAATCATTTCTCCCTGGATATCTCTCCAGCCTCATGGCCCCCTGTTCCATCTTCTACTTCTTTATCAGATGCTTGTTACATTCCATTATGGTAAAATCCCCCAAAACTGTCATAGCTTATACCTCCATTCTTTGCCTTTTTGCTTGAAATCTACTTTCATCTCTTGCTCTCCTGTGAACTATTTCTCATTCTATAAAATTCAATGCAGAGGTCAGTTCACCTGAGGAAACCCTCCCAGGCAGCGCCAATCACTTTCCCTCTGATTCATGGTATTGTGAACAGAATTCTACTGATGCTTTCATCATATCATATTTAAATCTTTGCTCATTTATTTGAATCACCACTAGATTCTTGTGAGCATTAATTTTTTGGTTTTATAGCCCAGTACCATAGTCAGCACGCTGGGCAAGGTAACTGAATTGAGAAATACAGTGTCATTCTTCTGACATTTTAAAAAATCCATTTATTTTTAGGCATAACTATTTTGTTGGCAGAAGAAAGGACTAGTAACACTTTAGTTAGTTGTCTATTACTGCATTAAAATATTAATAGTAACATAGAAACAGTTTTAAAATCGTCCAAAAGCCAGTGATGTAAAGCGGGTCCTTAGAAGAGAAAATCATGGATAATGTATTGGTAAAGCCAGCCCTAAAATATGGGCAGAAAGAGCAGGAAAAACACATAACATACACATGAGTGCAATAAATTGACACATTTATTGGTGCAATAAATTGACAAATATTTCTAAATATCACTTGGAAGTTGACCAAAACTCCCAAGATCAATTTAAAGTGTAGAAAGTTGGGGAATGAATGGCATGACTTTTATCTCATAGAATAGCAGAATTGACCTACTAAGCTGGCAAATAAATCATTTCAAAATAATTTTTGAGGCATTTGGTAATTTAGTTTTAATTAGTAACTATCCACATGTAGAATTAGATCAGCATTATTATCCTAATTTTAAAGACCAGCCTTTGTCTTCTAAGTATTTATTTATTCATCCTATATTATTGGTTTAAAAGGGCATTTTTTCCTTGAAATATAGCAGTTACTTAAAAAAAACTTTTTACTCATAAAAAGTTATTCTTGGTATTGTTGGGTAAATATCATTATAATACTATAATTACAGGACAGATACTGATTAATTTTGTAGTTAATTGAATCTTTATTTTGACCTTTTCATGTTTCCTTGAAATATTTTTCTTTAAGCATTATTATTATTAAATAATAAAATATTCCATTATTTTAAGGATAACAACATACCAGTTTACTCAAAATTTTAGTACAAATCACAAAACAACCAGAGAAGAAGAAATGTTATGCTGGTGCATTAGAAAGGCACTTGTTTCTATTTTGTTTTTAACATTAATCTTGTTATATTTTCTCAATATGTTATTATTTGACTCAAAAACTGCCTAAATATATTGCTACATATAGAATTGATACTTTCTAAAATGTGAATTGGATAAATCTGCTGTTTCAACTAGAAATAATCTTAGTGATGATAATAAAATATGATTATAGAATAAATATGAGGAAAGTGAAAGAATAGGACTTGTGGAGGTTTTACTGACTAGGAGAGCAGGTTAACTTTTGGAATGAAGCATCAAAATAATTATTAGCTTCAGTGATTTAAGTATGTGTGTATACAAATGTATGTATATAGGGGTATGTAAGTATATGTGTGATTCCATAATTTTATATGTACAAATAGTACCTATATATTATACATAAATATTTATATAATATAATACACACAAATGATCTACTTTATATAATAATATATTAATATCAGTATTGATACATATTTTATATATTATATATATATATATATATAATGTGTATATACATAATATCCCTAAGCCCGAGGCCAAGGGCGGCGGGCGGGAGGAGCTACCCCACGCCCCCACGCCCAAGGAAAGTGGAGAGTGAAAAAGCTGGCTTAACGTTCAACATTCAGAAAATGAAGATCATGGCATCCGGTCCCATCACATGGGAAATAGATGGGGAAACAGTGGAAACAGTGTCAGACTTTATTTTTCTGGGCTCCAAAATCACTGCAGATGGTGACTGCAGCCATGAAATTAAAAGACGCTTACTCCTTGGAAGGAAAGTTCTGACCAACCTAGATAGCATATTCAAAAGCAGAGACATTACTTTGCCAACAAAGGTTCGTCTAGTCAAGGCTATGGTTTTTCCTGTGGTCATGTATGGATGTGAGAGTTGGACTGTGAAGAAGGCTGAACACTGAAGAATTGATGCTTTTGAACTGTGGTTTTGGAGAAGACTCTTGAGAGTCCCTTGGACTGCAAGGAGATCCAACCAGTCCATTCTGAAGGAGATCAGCCCTGGGATTTCTTTGGAAGGAATGATGCTAAAGCTGAAACTCCAGTACTTTGGCCACCTCATGTGAAGAGTTGCCTCATTGGAAAAGACTCTGATGTCTCTGATCCCTCCCCAATGGGAGGGACTGGGGGCAAGAGGAGAAGGGGACGACAGAGGATGAGATGGCTGGATTGCATCACTGACTCGATGGACGTGAGTCTGAGTGAACTCTGGGAGTTGGTGTTGGACAGGGAGGCCTGGCGTGCTGGGATTCATGGGGTCACAAAGAGTCGGACACGACTGAGGGACTTTCTGATCTGATTTGATATACATAATATAAAGCAACAAAATATCAAGATATTTACATGTTTAAATATCTTGTTTCATTTATATATACACACATATTTATATTTGTTTATTTATATCCAAAAAGATAAATAGTGGAGTCTTTAAACTTTATGAGTGGAAGCTGTTTTTCAAAAGTTAAAGAAATCAAAGCATGGTTTTATGTCTTTAAATAATGCACCTGGACTGCAGTTACTTGATTTATCAGCTTCAGTAGTCTTTATTGATCTCTTGCTGCAAAATGTGGGCCAATCACCTTTATCCACCTTCCTTCCACTACTCCATCTCCCCCCTCCCCTGTTTTTTTTTGGTGGCTATTTAAATTATTTCTACATTTCCAAATTCCTATGGTTATGCTTTGATTTGCCCTTAGAAGAATGACTCAAATCAGAAGCTGCTTTGAGTTTACTTTACATGCATTTTTCTCATATTAGACAATATTTTCTCCCAGAGGGAGAGAAAAATCTATTGCTTATAGTGAAAACAGGTAAAATTCATGAAACAAAATAAATGAAATTAAACAGGGCAACAGCTTATAAAAAGCCAGGTTCTTATAGGCCTCTGGAAACATCAGTGTTACTGACCTATAAAGTATTTATTTACTCTGTGAAAGGCCGCATGTCCTTTGTCCTCTGAGGGTGGGTTGTCAACCAATATATCTTTGAACCGATACCATTTTGAAGGAGTCACCAAGTTATTATCCTTTCAGTGTCTTCTCTATGTAGATTGACAGCTAGGCAGACAGCAAGGGTGTAAACCCATGTTTCTTAAAGTGAAATAGTTTGTAGGGAATTCTAGGTCACTCTAATTACTATCACTCTAACTTACACGTAATGGCAGGTTGCTTTTTGATTCAGAGTCTGATGGTGTGAAGGGATTTGAAAGATGAAACAAGCTTTTAATCCAGTGTGTTCACAGAAGGTTGAATTGACAGTCACATGGGCAGAAGCAGGGGCAAGCTTTGAGTCAAACTGAGAAAAATAATCCATTTAATTTCCATTTTCCCATAATTATGATTGTCATGCTGATTAATCATAGACCATGTCGTGAGTATCTCAAGATTTCTGGACAGGTAAAATTAGAATAATGCCTTTGATCAAAAACTGTGGGTTAATGCTTATAAATGGAATCAGTCCTCTTGGACTGTCTTTTGTCACACAGGAAGAAGGTTCCTGCTTGATCCTCTTGAGCCCTGTTTTGTTGGAGCATCTGCTTCCATTGGCTCTGACAGGAGCACTTACCTGAGGGAGCCCCACTTTCCACTTTCCCTTCTAATTATTATTCAGAATGTTTCCACCCTTCTCGTAGCTACCTGCACTGGGGCAAAGCTGTGTTCAGTGATTTCTCCAGAGATGAAACTCAGCTGGCAACTTACCATAGACAACACAGATGTGACAAGAAGTTATCTAAGAATTCAAAACTATGAACAAAAAAAATGTATACCCAAGCAGCTTAAGCAAAGAGGTAATCCATGTAAATATCTTTCCTGATGCTTCAAAGACCTTGCAGAGAAGGAGTTTTTATTATCTTGCATACACTGGGTGCTTAAACTTTGCATCTTGATACTACTAATAATTGTTGTAGATCTGCCTCTTTAGAAAGAAATACGATGTAATAATTGCAGCCGGCTAGCTGCTGAATTGAGTGGCTGTGCAAATTTTCTTAGCTGGTTATTCATTGTTCCTTAAAGTTAACTGCACATAGAATAACCTGGGAGGTTTGAAATATAGATGCCTGGATCCCATCTTCAGAAATTCTAATTTACATGGGCCAGTGTATAGCCTGAGCACTGGGACTTTTAAAACCTCCCAGGTCGTATGTATAAGGTTGAAAATCATTGTCTGAATTGTATTAGCTCACATGTACCAAGTGCTTATTTTGTTCTGGCTCTATGTTAAACACATTACCCATGGCATCTTGTTTGCTCAGCAAAATTACACTTTGAAGTTGCAAATAGTATCTCCAATTTACAGATGAGGACTCTAAACTCAGACAGGCTAAGTGAATTTCCCTAAGTCATGTTTCCGGTGGGTAGTAAAGAAAGGATTTGAACCATGTCTGCCCACAGTACTATAGAGCTGACCATCCTCATTGGTGGAAGTTTTGAGGCCAAGGTAGAACAAATGGCTTATGACATATTATTGGGCTTCCCTTGTAGCTCGACTGGTAAAGAATCCGCCTGCAATGTGGGAGACCTGCGTTTGATCCCTGGGTTGGGAAGATCCCCTGGAGAAGGGAAAGGCTACCCATTCCAGCACTCTGGCCAGAAGAATTCCATGGACTGCATAGTCCATGGGGTCGCAAAGGGTTGGACATGACTGAGTGACTTTCACTTCACTTCACTATTAATAGTTTAGGGAGGCACTAGACTTGACGACTGCTTCAGAATCCTGGCATTCTGTGTGAGCCTTTTCCCAGTCCTTCCAGGGAAAAGTCTGAGAAATGATGGTTCTGAATCCTGTTGAAAACTGGTGACAAAGACAACCTTTGTGCTATATACTCCTAAATACAAGCTCAGGGTGTAATCCTGTCCCAAGGGTTTGGAGGCAGCTCTTAGGGTACCCATCTTGGCAGTATTGGGACCTGATCCTGCCCCATCATTTGAGCCCCTTTCTCTTAAGAGTTGATTGTGCTCAGCTCTGCCTGTGTTTCCTCTGCATCCAGTGATATCACATTGGTAGTCTGAAGTTGGCCATCTTGGAGTTCTTAATTTTTTAAATAAACTTTTATTTTAGGGTAGTTTCAGATGAGCAGAAAAGTTGCAAAGATAAAACATGGATTTCTCCCACCAAGGGGAGAATTTGGGTTGGGGTTTTGACATCATAGAAATCAGCAAATACTAAAATCAGGACGTCATCTCTGTTCCCACTCATCACCCTCCAGCTCATTTTTTTTAATTGGAATATAGTAGATTTACAATATTATGTTAGCTTTAGGTATGTAGCACAGTGATTCAATTATATATATATATGTATATAGTGAAAGAAAGTGAAAGTTGCTCCGTTGTCTCTGACTCTTTGTGACACCATGGACTGTAGCCTGCTAGACTCCCCTGTCCATGGAACTTTCCAGGCCAGAATAGTGGAGTAGGTACTGTTCCCTTCTCCAGGGGATCTTCCCAACCCAGGGATTGAACCCAGGTCACCCACAATGTGGGCAGGTTCTTTATAGTCTGAGACACCAGGGAATCCCATATATGTATATTTAAATCTATTCTTTCCCTGTATAGATTATTACAAAATATTATTACAAAATATAGTTTCTTGTGCTATACAGTAGGTCCTTGTTGGTTATCTATTTTATATATAGTAGTGTGCATATGTTAATCCTAAACTCCAAATTTATTTCTTCCTTTCCTGCCAGAAACCATGTTTGTTTTCTATGTCTGTGGGTCTTTCTATTTTGTAAATAAGTTCATTAGTATCCTCTTTTTTTTTTTTTTTAAGATACCACATTAAGTGAGGAAATGGAAACCCACTCCAGTACTCTTGCCTGGAAAATCCATGGACAGAGGAGCCTGGTAGGCTACAGTCCATAGGGTCACAAAGAGTCGGACACAACTGAGCGACTTTACTTACTTTAAGTGATATCATATGATATTCGGTTTTCTCTGTCTCATTTACTTCACTTAGAATGATAATCTCTATGTCCATCCACGTTGCTACAAATGGCACTATTCCATTCCTTTTGTAAGGCTGAGTAACATTCCATTGCATGTATACACCACATTTTCTTTATCCATTCATCTGCTGATGGACATTTAGGTTGCTTCTATGTCTTGGCTATTGTAAATGGTGCTGCAGTGAACACTGAGGTGCATGTATCTTTTCAAGTTAAAGTTTTCTCCAGCTGTATGACTTGGAGTAGGATTGCAGAATCATATTTTCAGTTTTTAAAGGAACCTCCATACTGTCCTCCACAGTGGTCACACTAATTTGCATTCCCCCCAGTAGTACAGCAGAGTCCCCTTTCTCCGCCCTCTCTCAAGCATTTACTATTTGCAGACCTTTTGCTGATGGCCATGCTGACCAGTGTGAAGTGGTGCCTCACTGTAGTTTCCGTTTGGTTTGCTCTAATAATGAGCAGTGTTGAACATATTTCCATGTGCCTGTTGGCCATCTGGATGCCTTCTTTGGAGAAATTTCTGTTTCGGTCTTCTGCCCATCTTTTGATCCTCCAGGCCACTTTCTAAACATTTAGCAGCAATCTCCTGCTTACGCATCCAAAGATGCTTACAAAGGGTATTAACATTTCTGCCTGGAAAAGTTAAGCTTTCACTTAGCACTTATTTTCAATTATTCCCTGACTTTTGGTTTTGGTAAGATTCTACTATAAAAATTTTCAAATGTAAGAGATAGGTGCCCAAAGGTTGAAAGATAGAATGCAGTGCTCTTTCCTTCTGATAAATTTTAAGTGATGTTGAACATGATGAAAAAAAGAAAATAATGCCTCTGTTTTATATTTAACACGTCTCAAGGGAACCACTAGATAAACTTGATCAAAAACTTCCGTAGAAGCCTGACCTCAGCTCAACCTAAAGTTATAGGTACGAATGTATTATAATGCTTTCATTTTTTATGTAGTACTTCAGGTCAGTCTCCTAGTCATGTTAGACTCTTTGTGATCCCATGGACTGCAGCATGCCAGGCTTCCCTATTCATCACCAACTCTAAGACCTTGCTCAAACACATGTCCATCGAGTCCGTGATGCCATCCAACCATGTCAACCTCTGTTGTTCCCTTCTGCTCCTGCATTAAATCTTTCCCAGCATCAGGGTCTTTTCCAATGAGTCACTTCTTGCATCAGGTGGCCAAAGTATTGGAGTTTCAGCTTCAGCATCAGTCCTTCCAATGGATATTCAGGACTGATATCCTTCAGGGTTGACTGGTTGGATCTCCTTGCAGTCCAAGGGACTCTCAAGAGGCTTCTCCAATACCACAGTTCAAAAGCATCAATTCTTTGGTGCTCAGCTTTCTTTAGGGTTCAACTCTTAAATCCATACATGACTACTGGAAAAACCATAGCTTTGACTAGATGGACTTTGTCAGCAGAGTAATGTCTTTGCTTTTTAATATGCTGTCTAGATTTGTCATAGCCTTTCTTCCAAGGAGCAAGCGTCTTTTAATTTCATGGCTCAGTCCCCATTTGCAGTGATTTTGGAGCCCAAGAAAATAAAGTCTCTCGTTGTTTCCACTGTTTCCCCATCTATTTGCCATGAAGTGATGGGATCGGATGCCATGATCCTTGTTTTATGAATGTTGAATTTTAAACCAACCTTTTCACACTCCTCTTTCACTTTTATCAGAAGGCTCTTTAGTTCCTCTTCACTTTCTGCCATAAGGGTGGTGTCATCTGCATATCTGAGTTGATTGATATTTCTCCCTGATATCTTGATTCCAACTTGTGCTTCATCCAGAAGAGCATTTTGTATGATGTACTCTGCACATAAGTAAAATAAGGTGACAATATACAGCCTTGAGGTACTTCTTTTTCAATTTGGAATCTGTCCATTGTCCCATGTCCAGTTATAACTGTTGCTTCTTGACCTGCATAGAGATTTCTCAGGAGATAGGTAAGGTGGTCTGGTATTCCCATCTCTTGAAGAGTTAAAGGCTTTAGTGTAGTCAGTGAAACAGAAATAGATGTTTTTCTGAGATTCTCTTGCTTTTTCGATGATCCTACAGTTTTTGGCAATTTGATCTCTGGTTCATCTGCCTTTTCTAAATCCAGCTTGAACATCTGGAAATTCTTGGCTCAGGTACTGTTGAAGCCTGGCTTGGAGAATTTTGAGCATTACTTTGCTAGCATGTGAGATGAGTGCAATTGTGCAGTAGTTTGAACATTCTTTGATATTGCCTTTCTTTGGGATTGGAGTCCTATGGCCACTGCTGAGTTCTCCAAATTTTCTGGCATACTGAGTGCATCACTTTCACAGCATCATCTTTTAGGATTTGAAATAGCTCAGTTGGAATTCCATCACCTCCACTAGCTTTGTAGTGATGCTTCCTAAGGCCCACTTGACTATGCACTCCAGCATTACCAAAATAGAATTTTCATTGCAACACAATATAGAAATTTGTTTCATAATTACTTCATTATAATTTAGTATTTCTAAGTTTCTGTCCTGGAGACTTTATGACTGAATCTAGTATATTAAGGGTTTTCAGAAAGAGTTTCTATTTAAAATACAAAAGACTACCCACCAGTTATAAAAGCCATATTGCATGCAATATCACTGTGAACTTAGCTAAATCAGACTCCTCAAAGACAAAACCATTTCTCACTTCAAAATAACATTTCATCCCTACTCCAGTGAAGAATGATCCTTCTGCCTTCTAATTTATTGCTACTTCCTGCAATCACCAATCTATTCACTTGGCACTTAACACCAAAAGATTTGTCTGGACAAAGTTGCTTTTCAGGTTTCTTAAGACAGGTCCTGTCTTTTTGCAAATTTCTTGCTTTGATATTCATCTTAGGATACATGTTGTTTTTTTCACTTACAGTAACTTCTTAAAATCTCCAATTCCATAGTATTCTTTGGTTTTGGGGAGAGTGTAAAGGTTTCCTTTCCAGCATCTGTTTGATGATATCTCCTCATACATGTTTCCTCTTTGTAACTATGTAGTCACTGAGCCAGAGTTGACTTCAAGGTTGAGTGACCCATGTGATGAGATGGGACCCTGTGTTCAAAAGGACCTTGTCGTTGTTTGTTATTTAGTAACTCAGTTGTGTCTGACTCTTTGTGACCCCATGTTCTGCAGCACACCAGGTCTCCCTGTCTTTCACTGTCTCCAGTTTGCTCAGCCTCTTGTCCATTGAGCCAATGATGCCATCCAACCATCTCACCCTCTGTCATCATCTCCTTCTCCTCCTGCCCTCGATCTTTCTGAGCATCAGGGTCTTTTCCAATGAGTTGGCTCTTCATATCAAGTGGCCAAAATATTGGAGCTTCAGCTTCAGCATCATTCCTTCCAATGAATATTCAGGATTGATTTCCTTTAAGATTGACTGGCTTGATCTCCCTGCTGTCCAAGGAACTTTCAAGAGTCTTTTCCAGCACAGCAGTTTGAAAGCATCAGTTCTTCAGTGCTCAGCCTTCTTTATGGTCCAACTCTCACATCCATATATGACTACTGGAAAAGTGGTACCTTTGACTATACAGATCTTTGCTGGCAAAGTGATGTCCCTGCTTTTTATACACTGTCTAGGTTTGTCATAGCGTTTCTTCCAAGGAGCAAGAGCCTTAATTTCATGGCTACAGACACTGTCCACATTGATTTGGGGACCCAAGAAAATAAAGCCTGTCACTGTTTCCATTGATCCCCCATCTATTTGCCATGAAGTGATGGGACTTGATGCCATGGGCTTAGTTTTTTGAATGTTGAGTTTTAAGCCAGATGGACCTTACACTTTGTTTAATGCTCTACTGTTGTGTCTTAAAATTCTTCATAATTTTTGGACACTGAGTCCTGAATTTTATCAGTGCTAGACCTGTAAACTAGGGGACCATTTCTGCATCCAACTGTTCATTGCTGGAGGACATTGACTACCTCTTTCATTTCTTTATAATACTCATTGCTTCAGTTCAGTTTAGTTCAGTCGCTCAGTCGTGTTCGACTCTTTGTGACCCCATGAATAGCAGCACGCCAGCCCTCCCTGTCCATCACCAACTCCCGGAGTTCATGCAAACTCACATCCATCGAGTCGGTGATGCCATCCAGCCATCTCATCCTCTGTCGTCCCCTTTTCCTCCTGCCCCCAATCCCTCCCTGCATCAGAGTCTTTTCCAATGACTCAACTCTTCCCATGAGGTGGCCAAAGTACTGGATTTTCAGCTTTAGCATCATTCCTTCCAAAGAATACCCAGGGCTGATCTCCTTTAGAATGGACTAGTTAGATCTCCTTCCAATCCAAGGGACTCTCAAGAGTCTTCTCCAAAATCACAGTTCAAAAGCATCAATTCTTCAGCGCTCGGCTTTCTTCACAGTCCAACTCTCACATCCATACATGACCACTGGAAAAACCATAGCCTTGACTGATCTGATCTGATCTCTGACTAGACAGACCTTTGTTGGCAAAGTAATGTCTCTGCTTTTGAATATGCTATCTAGGTTGGTCATAACTTTCCTTCCAAGGAGTAAGCATCTTTTAATTTCATGGCTGCAATCACCATCTGCAGTGAGTTTAGAGCCCCTAAAAATAAAGTCAGCCACTGTTTCTCCATCTATTTCCCATGAAGTGATGGGACCAGATGCCATAGCATGTATTTATTACTTATTAGATTAGATCTTTTCTGATTGTATGGAAAAGATTCCCTGCTGATCCTTTCTGATTCCACCCAAAAAGATAGAGGGTGGGGGTATATACAATGTGTTTGAATGTATAATAGAATGTTTTCACAGTGCTAGTAGCTTTTACTGTATAATTAAATGATTTGATGTTAGGCATAGAAAAGGAGACTTGTGAAATAAATAGACATTATCTTACAAGGTGACTAACATTAAAGACCATTTTTTTAACACTAAAAAGTTAATGTTTTAGGTTTTGTGTATAATGTTGGTAATAATAATTTTTGCTAAAAATATTTATAACATCAGGAAAAATCCAACTGAGATTCCTTGTCTCATTTTCACTTAAGCCTGAAGGTATTAAAAACACCAGTTGGCAAATGTAGGTTTTAAATAATCAATTAGCAAAGTTAAACCCTTTATTTAATGTTTCATGAACATTTTTTTAAAAAGATTTTTACCAGAGACTCAAACTGAGCTATACAACTCAGTGGGAAACCTTAGTCAGTTCATTTTTGTGTTATGTTATTTTCCTTCATTAGGTAAATGAATATTGAAGAATAAAATAAGGAGCAAGAAAATGGTCTTAGGTCTGTACCTCGAAAAAGCAACAAAAGATCCACCAGCCATTTAAGTGCAGACTCTAATAAAATTGGAGATTTAGATTATAGTATTTTCATGTTTGAATGTACAAGTGGTAAGCATGCATGACATGTAAATAGAAATGCTTACTGCAGTTTAATGCTGCTGCTACTGCTGCTGAGTCGCCTCAGTCGTGTCCGACTCTGTGCGACCCCATAGACGGCAACCCACCAGGCTCCCCCGTCCCTGGGATTCTCCAGGCAAGAATACTAGAGTGGGTTGCCGTTTCCTTCTCCAATGCATGAAAGTGAAAAGTGAAAGTGAAGTCGCTCAGTCGTGTCCAACTCTTAGCGACCCCATGGACTATAGCCTACCAGGCTCCTCCGTCCATGGGATTTTCCAGGCACGAGTACTGGAGTGGGGTGCCATTGCCTTCTCCACTGCAGTTTAATATAGTTTCTCAAATACTGAGGTGTGATCCAAGCAGTTTTATTTATGCATATATATATATATATTAATAAAACACATCTCACTTTTATGATGGAGAATAGCATAACTGAATGAAGGGAAGTACTTGATGATATATAATATTGTTGCAATAGTGTTCTGGTTCTGCTGCTGCTCAGTCATGTCTTACTCTGAGACCCCATGTACTGTGGCCCTCCAGGCTCCTCTGTCCATGGAATTCTCTAGGTAAGAATACTGGAGTGGGTTGCCTTTCCCTTTTCCAAGGGTTGTTCCCAACCTAGGGATCGAACCTCCATCCTTTGTGTCTCCTGCATTGGCAGACAGATTCTTTACCACTAGCGCCACCTATATATTAATAAAATATTTTATTGTTGCAATAGTGTACTGACTTCCTTTTTAAATTTTATTTATTTCTGGCTGTGCTGGGTCTTCATTGTTGTGCAGGATTTTCCTCTGGTTGTGGCAAGGGTGGGGCAACTCTCCAGTTGCGGTGCACTGGCTTCTCATGGCAATGGCTTCTCTCTTGCAGAGCACAGGCTCTCATATGTGTGGTTTTCAGTAGCTGCACCTCCTGTCCTCTAGAGCACAGAGTCAATAGTTGTGCTGCACAGGCGCAATTGCTCTGTGGCATGTGGGGTCTTCCCTGACCAGGGATAAACCAGTGTCTCCTGCATTGGCAGGCAGTGAGCCACCAGGGAAGTGTATGTATAGACTTCTTAACATGGATAATAATGCTGTTTTATGTTTGGAAAATGAATAAACTAACAATCTTTGTTATCTACTGATTTAATTTAGCCTCCCCTGAAATCATGTAACTGAAGAAAATTAGACTGCATTACATTTTAAAGACAGAGGTGATATATGCATAACAGTAAACACTATAGGGACAAAAAAAAAAGGCATTACATTAGCGACCATTATTGTAATATTGAAAACTTGCCCTTTCTGGCAGAGCAGGTAGTTTTCTTCTGAAAATCCAAGCTACCCTTTGTTATTTTTATCTATTTGAGTTCCATGCTGAGAAATATTACAGGGTAAGTGTTCAACAGTAAGCATTATACTAATGATTTCTACCTAGATGGGTACTTTGCCTAAAAAGAAAGCATTTGTTTGCTCTGAAATTTTGAGATTTTAAGAATTAAATCAGATGCATCATTCCTGTTAAGTGGATTAAAAGAGGCAGCACTCTGAGTTTTTAAAAGTTAAGGAAAAATTATAAGCTAATTTTTGGTTTAAATGTGAGAGAGCTCTCATATGGAAACATGTAAAATGTATCAAAAAATAGTGACTTTAGAAACAACTTAGTTGAAAATCCTCCCCCCCTCAATATTACATTCTGTTTTAAATAAGTTAGTATTCATACATACATTCATTTATTTGGTAGACTGTAACTCCTAGTGGCAGGGCTAATGTCTGTACAATTTTTGCATATATTTATTAAGGATACATTTGTGAAAGGAACTGTAGGATTTTTTCATATTTTCCATTGTGGTTTATTATACAATATTGAATATAGTTGTCTGTGCTCTACAGTAGGACCTTGTAGTTAATCCATTCTATATACAATAGTTGGCATCTGCTAATCCCAAACTCCCAATCCCTCCCTCTCCCTTGGCAACCACAAGTCTGTTTTCTATGTCTATGGGCCTGTTTCTGTTTTGTAGATAGGCTCATTTGTGTCATATTTAAGATTCCACATATAAGTGATATCATATGGTATTTGTCTTTCTCTTTTTAACTTAACTTACTATGGTAATCTCTAGGTTCATCCATGTTGTTCCAAATGGCATAATTTCATTTTTTTTTTTTAATGTCTGAAGGAATTGTTGAATTATTATAGATGTGGTAAAAACTGATAGCCTGATGAAGCAACTATACAAATCACCCAAGAGAAAAATCAAAACCATTGACAATGTGTGAAAATGATATAAACAGAAATGCTGAAATATTCATTTTGGCCTTCAACAGACACATTATTATATGAAATGCAGTAAATGAAACTGTTGGATTTCTCTCTTTCACTGAGAAGTCTCTTTAAAAAAAAATAAGATTCCTCAAACTCCCCTTTGTTAGAAACCCCAAGAGACTAGCTCCTTCAGCAAATCTAATCCCTTGGACTACACCTAATTTGCATGTCAAGTACGCTTTTCCATAGTCATACATCTACAATTTATATCCCCTGAATATTTTTCTTGGAAGTTCATAGGATGTTGAATTTCAAATCGTATCTGTGATATCTACATTTAATTTCCAGAAGTCACACAAAATTAGGCTCAAAAGTAATAAATTGGCTGCATGAGTGGGAATCTTGCTAATTCTCAGGGAAAGCTGATCCCTGCTAGGGCAGAAGTGGAGGCCAGGCAGGCAATAGGCAGGCTCACTTCCTTCCGGGCTCAGGGATAAGCTATCTCACCCTGCAGAGCGAGAAAGCAAGAAACCTGAAGGCCGGAATTTGGGAAATGTTATGTGAAATCTGAAAACAGGCTTCCCATGAAATGTAACATTTTCTCATTAAACTAATGATTGGAGAACAGCTGTTGACTTTAATTCAGTGAGCTTTGGGGCTCTCTCTTATTGCAGCTTTCATAATGTACAAGTGTTAGTGGAAGGATAAAGTCTGGGGCCTGCAATTAGGTGACCTGAATTCAGTTCCCTTTCCAGCACTAATAGGCTCTGTGATCTTCATCAAGACTTTCCCCTGTCATGCTTCATTTCTACTTATGAAAGACAGTAATAAGTTATCTTTTCGATATTTTGTAATTTTTGTCATTATATTGAAAGGGAAACAGATATTTTAATTAGATACGTTCTTGTCTTTTTTTTCTAATTGATTCATTCTCTACCTCAAGACGTGTGTACACACACACACACACGCAAATACATATCTTGTGGCTAAATGGAAAATATTTGTGGGTAACCCTCTAGGCAAAGGTACTTCAGTGTTAAACATCTAAAATGTCTTTGTGCAAGTCTTCATGCGAGTTTCTTTCTTGTCACAGTGAGTTTATTTTATTTTGCAGTTCATATTACCTGCTCTGTGTTTATAGGTATATATTGTACACACCCTTTGGTTAAAATCTCAGCTTACAGATTATTTTTGCTCACATCAAAGGGTCCATTAATTTGTTTTGGTACATAAAAGTCTACATTTATTTCATAGGAAAAAGTTCATAGGAAATATTTAAAGAATGTAACTTTTAGAATTAAATGTACTCTGAGAAAAAGGTAGGGTGTCAATAGATCCTTTTCCTGTGGTTACACAATGACTTTCTTTTCTGAAAATATTAAATTATTTATAGAAATGATTTAATGATTTTAAACAGCACACATTTTATTTCTGTTAATGATAAAACAGTATGTGAAAGAACCTGGATACCCCATGTATTTATTTATATTATTTATTAAACGCAATTTGGGTTCAAAGTGATATGGTAAACTGGAGAACTCCTCAGAATTCATATGTTACAGATGGTAAACATGGAGGGTCTTTAAGCTCCCTGGTTACTGGATTTAAAGTCTAATCTCCTGACTTAAAGTGTTTCTATTCAAAAGAATTCAGTGGACTCTACTATTCCAAATACTTGGCTTCTTGTTGTGGTATAAATCACCTTTTTCCATTTTCTTGGGATTCACAAAACTTTGTGCAGTGTTGAAATAGTAAGTGCACTTATCCAACTACAAAACTTTCAAGCTAAAGAAAAAAATACTGGATTTGAGAAAACCATAATTCAAAAAGACACATGTACCCCAATATTCACTGAAGCACTGTTTACAATTGCCAACCCAATAAAGCAACCTAAATGTCCATCGACAGATGAATGGGTGAAGAAGATGTGGTTCATGTATACAATGAAATATTACTCAGCCATAAAAACGAAAGTGATTCATTTGTAGTGATGTGGAAGAACCTAGACTCTGTCATACGGAGTGAAGTAAGTCAGAAAAACAAATATTGTATATTGACACATATATATGGAATCTAGAAGGATGGTATTGATGAACCTATTTGTAGGGCAGGTATAGACACACAGACGTAGGGAAGAGACTTAGGAATGCAGATGGGTAAGGAGAGGGTAGGACAAGCTGAGAGAATAGCATTGACATGTATATACTACCATGTGTATTAATAAAATACTTAGCTAGTGGGAAGCTACTGTATAATACAAGGAACTCAGCTTGGTGCTTTCTGATGACCTAGCGGAGCGGGATGGGGGCAGTAGGAGGGAAGCTCGAGAGAAATGGTTATATGTATGCATGGAGCCGATTCAGGTTGTTATACAGCAGCATTTAGAGCAATTATAACGCACTGTACAGCAATGATACTCCAATTTCAAACCTTTTTTTTTTTTAAAGGGTTGCAGTAAGACCAAAACTACCATGAAAAAAATGGAATCTATTATCAAAAGGTAGGATGTGGCATTGGGCCAATGCTTATAGAAGTCACTGGTCTTATGTTCTTGCCAGCCTGAAGCAGCTGGTTTCATAGAATGATGAAATGGTGTTTTGAAGACTCAGTTAAAACACCAGCTAGTTGGAAATACCTTGCAGAACTGGGGCCAGGGCCTCTAGAAGGTTGTATATGCTTTGAATCAGCATCCAATATCTGGTGGTGTTTCTTTCATAACCAAGATTCACAGGTCTGGTAATCAAGGAGTGGAAATGAAAGCAGTACCATTCACTAGTATCCTGAAAGTGAAAAGTGGAAGTGAAAATCGATTAGTCCATCTGACTCTTTGTGACCCCAAGGACTATACAGTCCATGGAATTCTCCAGGCCAGGATACTGGAGTGGGTCGTATTTCCCTTCTCCAGGGGATCTTCCCAACCCAGGTCTCCCACATTGCAGGAGGATTCTTTACCAGCTGAGCCTTAAGGGATGCCCAAGAATACTGGAGTGAGTAGCCTATCCCTTCTGCAGGGGATCTTCCTGACCCAGGAATCAAAGCAGGGTCTCCTGCATTGCAGGCAGATTCTTTACTAACTGAGCTATAGTGACACACTACTAGTATTTTTTTCTTGTTTCTGTAACTTTATGCTCTGCTGGCCTACTGATCTTAGTTCCAAAGGAAAGATGCTTCCACCAACAAGAGTCCATTGAATTGGAATTTATGACTGTCATCTGATTACACTGGGCTTCTCACTTCTTTGAATCAACAGGGAAAGAACAGTGTTACTCTGTTGGCTAGGATAATTGATCATGACTACCACAGGAAAAGGGCTTCTCTGATAGCTCAGTTGGTAAAGAATCTGCCTGCAATGTAGGAGACCCTGGGTCAATTCCTGGGTCAGAAAGATCTGCTGGAGAAGGGATAGGCTACCTACTCCAGTATTCTTGGGCTTCCCTTGTTGCTCAGCTGGTAAAAAATCCACCTGCAATGCAGGAGACCTGGGTTGCCTGGGTTCAACCCCTGGGTTGGGAAGATGCCCTGAGAAGGGAAAGGCTACCCACTCCAGTATTCTGGCCTGAAGAATACCATGGGATAGCAAAGAGTTGGACATGACTAAGTGACTTTCACTTCACCACAGGAAAATTGGAGTACTACTCTACAATGGAAGTAAGAAAGAATAAGTCTGGAATACAGGAGATCCTTTAGAGTATCTCTTGGTAATACCATGGACTTGTGAATAAAACCAATGAAAAACTACAACTCAATTCAGGCAAGATTGTTAATGTCCTAGATCCTTCAGGTATGAATTTTGGGGTCATCACACTGAGAGAAAATTACAATGAGAAAAAGTACTTGCAGGAAGCAAAGGGAATAGAGATTGGGTAGTGGAAGGAGGTTATAAGTAGTGTTTATAACCGCATGATCAGTTACAGAAATGAGGACTGTGATTTTCATGAAGATTTCTTTCTTATTTTGTTGTAAATATGTTTGTGTACATACACACACAGAATAAGCAAATACATTTGTCTTCTTCCTCTTTAAAATCTCTTTATCATTTAACAAATACTATGACACAAATGTATTCACTTTGTATCATGATGTTTAAGTTTTATTAGTTTTACATCATAGTATTTTTTTAATTTTATTTTTAAACTTTACATAATTGTATTAGTTTTGCCAAATATCAAAATGAATCCGCCACAGGTATACATAGTATTTAAGTTATGAGATATCAAGGAGAAACTAAACATTACTTAAGTGCTTTATCTCCTCTTATGAGGAAAAGTTCAATGTGTTTTCAGCTGCCTTCAGGATACCTGTATCGTGTTCAGTGGAAGTATGATGACCATGCTTTTGTCTTTATTCAAAGACTAAGTGTGGCTTAAGAAGATGTGTTTAGATGCCAAGTTGACAAAGGGTGAACTTGTGATGGTTAATTTTATGGATCAACTTGGCTAGGCCACAGTACCCATATATTTGTTCAAACATTATTCTAGATACTTCTGTGGTATTTTTAGATAGGATTAATGTTTAAGTTAATAGATTTTGAATAAACCTTCAAAACATGGGTGGACCTCATCCAATCACTTGAAGGTCTTAATAGAAAATGACTGGCTTCCCTGCAAGAAAAGGGAATTCTTCCAGAAGAATGAGCTTGAACTGTGACATTGACTCTTCCCTGGGCTGCAGTCTGTCTGCCTAATCTGCAGATCTGGGACTTGCCAAGTCCCCACAATTACATGAGCCAATTCCCTAAAATAAATTTCTCCCTATATATACATACTTCCTGTTCTGTTTCTATGGAGAACCCTGACACCTTAAAAACCAATAATAACAATTTGCTGTAATATAATGGAGTTCCACTAGAATTAACTAATATAGTGGAGTTCCACCAGAATTAAGTTCAATGAAGGCAGGGGTCTCTTTTTATTATTATTACTTTGAATGAAAGATTCATTCAATTATATAGTGCTTTAAAACTTTCAAAAGTTTCCAACACGTGATTTTGTATAATCCCTTAATGTTGCTGTTGTTGTTCAGTCACTTGGTTGTGTCTGATTCTTTGCGACCCCATGGAGTGCAGCACATCAGGCTTCTCTGTCCTTTACCATCTCCTGGAGCTTTCTAGCCCCTTTTTAAATCCCCTTTCCCTGTTGGCTCAGTGGTAAAGAATCCACCTGCCAAAGCGGGAGATCCAGGTTTGATTCCTAGGTTAGGAAGTTCTCCTTGAGAAGGAAATGGAAGCCCCCTCCAGTATTCTTGCTGGGCAATCCCATGGACGGAGGAGCTTTGCGGGCTACAGTCCATCCTGCAGTGGCAAAAGAGTCGGACACTCCTGAGTGACTAAACAACAGTAACAACAGCCCTTATATTGCCGCTCTCCCTTCCCTCTTCCTACTGGTAGCCACTGGTTTGTTCTCTATATCTGTGAGTCTGCTTCTGTTTTGTTCACTAGTTTGTTGTAGTTTTTAGATTACACATATAAGTGATATACAGTATTTGTCTTTCTCTGTCTGATTTATTTCACCTAGCATGATGCTCTTCAAGTCTGTCCACATTGCTTCAAATGTCAAAATTTTATTCATTTTATAACTGGGTAGTATTCCATTGTGTGTGTGTGTGTGTGTGTACACACATATATACATACCACCTATTCTTTATCCATTCATATGTCCATGGTCACTTTTGTTGCTTCCTTACCTTGGCAATTGTAGAAATGCTGCTATGAACATTGGGGTGCACTCATCTTTCCAGATTAATGCTTCTGTTTTTGTTGGCTATATAATTAAGAATGGAAGTGTTGGTCATATGGCAGTTCCATTTTTAAGTTTTTTGAGAAACTTACATACTGTTTTCCAGGGGCTCCCCAGGTGATGCTAGTGGTATAGAACTTGCCTGCCAGTGCTGGAGATGGGTTTGATCACTGGGTTGGGAAGATCCCCTGGAGAAGGAAATGGCATCCCACTCCAGTATTCTTGCATGGAGAATCCCATGGACAGAGGAGACTGGCAGGCTATGTCCATATGGTCACAAAGAGTCAGACACGACTGAAGTGACTTAGCCTACTGTTTTCCACCAGTGGCTGTACCAATTTACACTTTTACCAACAGTGTAGGAGGGTTCCCTTTTCTCCACAACCTCGCCAGCATTTGTTATTTGTGCTCTTTTTGATGATAGTCATTCTGACAGGTGTCAGGTGGTATCTCATTGTGGTTTTGATTTGCACTTCCCTTAATGATTAGCGATGTTGAACATCTTCTCATGTGTCTGTTGGCTGTCTGCATTTTCTCTTTGGAAGAATGTCCATTTAGTTCTTCTCCCCATTTTTTAATCAAGTTGTTTGTTTTTTGATGTTGACTTCTATTAGCTATTTATATCAATATATGTGGGATGTTAATCCTTTAGCATTTGTATTGTCTGAAAATATCTCTCATTCAGTAGGTTGTCTGTCATTTTTTCAGTGGTTTATTTTGCTGTGCAAAAGGTTGTTAGTTTAATCAGGTCCCATTTGTTTAGTTTTGTTTTTGTTTCCATTACTGTAGGAGATGGATCCAAAAAATTATTGCTACAATTTATGTCAAGGAATTTTTTGCCTATGTTTTCCTCTAGGAGTTTTATAGTATTTGATCTTACATTTAGGTCTTTATTACATTTTGAGTTTGTTTGTATGTGGTGTTAGTGCTTAGTGACTCAGCCATGTCCAACTGTTTGTGACCCCTTGGACTACAGCCTGCTAGACTCCTCTGTCCATGGGGAATCTCCAGGCAAGAATACTGGAGGGGTTGCCATTGCCCTTCTCCAGGGGTTCTTCCCAACCTAAGTATCAAACCCAGGTCTCCCACATTGCAGGTGGATTCTTTACTGACTGAGCCACCAGGGAAGCCCACATGGTATTAGAGAATATTCTAATTTCATTCTTTTACAAATAGCTATTCTGTTTTTTGAGCACCATTTATTGAAAAGACTGTCTTTTCTCCATTGTAGACTCTTGCCTCCTTTGTTGTAGATTAATTGACCACAAGTGAGTGGGTTTATTTCTGGGCTTTCTATCCTATTGTATTTATTTATGTGTCTATTTTTGTGCCAGGACAATACTGTTTCAATTACTGTAGCTTTGTAATATAGTCTAAAGTGAGCAGGTGTGATTCCTCTAGCTCTGCTTTTCTTTCTCAAGATTGTTGTGCTATTTGGGGTCTTTTGTGTTTTCATACAAGTTGTGAAATTATTTGTTCTGTGAAATTGTGAAGTTTTGTTCTGTGAAAAAAGTCATTGGTATTTTCATAGAGATTACACTGAATCTATAGATTGCCTTGGATACTATGGTCATTTTAACAATATTGATTCTTCCAATCCAAGAATGTGGTATGTCTTTCCATCTCTTTTTGACATCTTCAATTTTTCATCAACATTTTTCAGTTTTCATAATACAGGTCTTTTGCCTCCTTTGGTAGGTTTACTCCTAGGTATTTGTTTCTTTTGATGCAGTGATAAACAGAATTGTTTCCTTATTTTCTCTTTGTGATATTTCATTGTTAGTGTATAAAAATGGAGCACATTTCTGTATATTGTTTTTGTCCTGCAAATTTACCAAATTCATTGATGAGCTCTGGTAGTTTTCTGGGCTTCCCAGGTGGTATTGTGGTAAAGAATCTGCCTGCCGATGCAGGAGACCTGGATTCAATCCCTGGATCAGGCTGATCCCCTAGAGCAGGAAATGACAACTCCTTCAGTATTCTTGCCTGGAAAATTCCGTGGACAGAGGGGCCTGGTGGGCTACAGTGCCTGGGGTCACAAAGAGTCAGATATAACAGCACACGCCATCTGCACACACACACAGCACAGTAGTTTTCTGGT
Organism: Bos mutus; assembly: GCF_027580195.1. Lineage (NCBI taxonomy): Eukaryota > Metazoa > Chordata > Mammalia > Artiodactyla > Bovidae > Bos > Bos mutus. The sequence goes on from NC_091623.1 coordinate 15,070,021, forward strand.
GGTATCTTTAGAATTTTCTACGTATTGTGTCGTGTCATCTGCAAATAGTGATAGTTTTACTTTTTCCTTTTCAATTTGGATTCCTTTTATTTCTTTTTCTTCTCTGATTTCTGTGGCAAGGAATTATAAAACTATGTTGAATAAAAGTGGTGAAAGTGGACATTCTTCTCTCATTCCTGATCTTAGAGGAAATGCTTTCAGCTTTTCACTATTGAGTATGATGTTAGCTGTGAGTTTTTAACATATGGCCTTTATTATGTTGCAATATAGTCCCTCTATGCCCACATACTGGGAAATCTTTATCATAAATGAATGCTGAACTTTATTAAAACTTTTTCTGCACCTACTGAAATGATCATATGTTCTTTATTCTTCAATTTACTAGTATGGTATTCACATCAATTGAATTGTGGATGTTGGTATCACATCCCAAGGCAGGGGTTTCTTGATCTCTGCTCTCTCTACCACTCAAAATATTGCCCAGGAAGTCAATATATACTGTTTAATTAATGAATGATAAGTTTTCAGAGGGATAATCATTTGGTAAATGAAAAACTACAAAGTTTATGAAGGGATTAATCAAACCTGTTAAATACTTAGAGTTTGGATTTGATGATGATTGATAGTCATTGATAGAGAGATGGTCTTAGAGGAATAGTAGAGACAGAAGGCAGTTTAACATTGATTTAGGACTTGGTTAAGAAATTGATACAAATGTATATCTTTCAAAGAATTTGGTAATAGCGGTTCTTTCTCTGTATATGTTTGTATCTCTCTCTTTCTCACATACAGATATGCATACATAAAGTAACAGGTGGGCCATAGCAAATTTTCTTAAAAATTAAGGGAGTTCAGTAGACAAAATTAAAGACTGTAGGGGAAGAATGATTCACACTTGTTGGGAGTAATACTTAAGAAGAGCTTTAAAATATAGGTTTACTCACTAGCTAGCTGTTTGACCTTTGGCAAGTCCATTTGCTGTGCTGAGACTCTGCTTATTCATCCATAGAATAAATATAATGATTTCTACCTCACAGGATATAACTGGAGACTAAAACACAGCAGAGTTCCCAGAATGTTTAATTGGTGAGTGTAGCAGTTTTAAAACTTGGCCATAAATTCTCTAACACTCCTTGAGATGTTCTACCCACTTGAATCTGGTTTGAACAATAGGGTATCAACACTGATGATGTGCTATTTCTGACACTAGGTCAAAAAATGCTAGACAGCTTCTGCCTTGTGCTGTTGCAATACTGAACCATCATGTAAGAAATCTGACTACCCTGAATCTACCTGTTGTGCTGGAGAAGGCTGTGTGCAGGCACTCCAGCGACAGTGCTAGCTAAGTCCAGGCTACTGCCATGACGGGCTCAGATGGAGCTGGATGCAGATGGCAGGGAGCTGTCATAACCCCAATCTTCTCTGTTCTGAGTGAAGGGGCTTTCATGGGGCTGAGGAAAGAAGAAAATGGTAAAGGTTTTAGATTTAGACCACTACTGTTGGGCACAGGAGAGGGAACTGCCTAAGCAGAGGCAAAGACATTACTGAACAACGCTGCATTATGAGTCCACAAGGAATTGTAGATGGAGAATCTGTCATGGCAGCAAACTACAGCACTGTCACTTCCCTCTCGGGTGATATCAACCAAATACAGACTCTGAAGAGGAAATGCTTGTGCTTGGTTGAAGGCTAGATAGTTGCAGGATCAGTGTGCTGGAAGTATGTGGTAAGACAGGCGAAATGAAAAGAAATTCAATCAAGTTTCTATCTACTTCGTGCCAGGCACTCAATACGTATTGACATACAAGTCAAGAATGCTGGGGAGGCAAGGTCTAGATTAGTGAGGGTGAACTCCCTCAGTCTTGGGAAGGAAGGTTTGAATGAGAACAGAGAGCAATTGTAGGAGAGTGAGGCAGTGAGAGATCCTGACAAGTTGGAGACGATGGTGAGAGAGTGAGATTCTAAAGTTTAAAATATCAAAGAAATACTGTATCTTCTTGGTGACAAGGTCTTGAAAGTTGAGAAGCTGTCTTTAATGAACTAAAGGAAATGGTAGACAAAAGGGATTCAAAGAACAGGGAGGCTAGACATATTTGTCCCATCCTTCTGGACCTTCAATCTGCCTGACATAAAGATAAGATGACTGCTACGGACTAACTATCTGTGTCACCTCAAAATTCACACGTTGACATCCTAAGCACTGTGATGGTATTAGAGGCTTAGCCTTTGAGAGGCAAGTGATTAGGTCATGAGAATGGCATTCTCGTGAATGGGATTTTTCTTTCATAAGAAGAGATCCAAGGGAGCTTGCCCCACTCCATCTCTGCTTTCCATTGTATGAGAATGCCAGAGACAAAATTCTGCAAGGCCTGATGAGGATGCTCTTCCTCACCAGACACTACAAGTGCCAACATCTTCATCTTGGAGTTTTGTGCCTCTAGAACTGTGAGAAATGTTTATTATTTAAGCTTCCCAATGTATGGTATATTTGTTACAGCAGCTTCAGCTGGCTAAGACTATGACTTTTAGGGTAAGCCTTGAAGGATGAATAGGATGCTTCCATATATTCTTTTAAAACAGTGAGGAAGGATATAATAGTCACAGGGAACAGATTCAATAGAAAATCAGAGATAAGAGCCCAACTAAGTGCTTCCATGGTGGCTCAGATGGTAAAGAATCTGCCTGCAATGCATTAGAGCCCAGTTCTATCTATCACTGGGTTGGGAAGATCCCCTGAAGAAGAGAATGGCAATCCACTCCAGTATTCTTGTCTGGGGAATCCCAAGGACAGAGGAGCCTGGTGGGCTACAGACCACAGGGTTGCAAAGAGTCGACACAACTGAGCGACTAACACGCTTTCACTCAACTGTATTCAAATAGTATTAACAATGAGGCTGCTTGATTTAGTGATTAGATAAGCTATGAGCCAAATTAGCCCAGCTATTTTCTTAGATAGTGGCAATAGGAAGTGTTTGCACAGGGCTAAGTGGGGTTAAGCTCTATATGAGGCAGAAGACCCCTCTGAGTGTCAGCTTTTCAATGAATTTAGTAATATTAGATGTTTAAAAATGATCATTTCTGTTTCTGACACTAAAATAACTCACTTAATTGTGACTGTAAACACATTGGTTATAAAAATATACACGAAGTGTGTGGAAAGCTATGTGAAAGTATATAACCCCTGTAATATAACTATGTTCTAAATTCTGATGCTCATACACACATAGAGGGCAAAAGAAATCCTGACTTCTAGCCAAATGACATTACCAGTGAAACTTGAACGAACGTGCTTAATTGAGATTTTAGGAGCCATCAGACAGCTGGACAAAGGTTGTACTTTTCCCTCTATCCAACCAAGAACGTGAACGACAGGCTTTATGAGTTCATCATTCATAGTGCATTGTACTGTCAGTCTGAAAAATAACAGTTGAGCTAGAATCGCTCTGTAGAATGAAGATCCCCGAAGGCGATGCGTGCGGAAATCCTACCACTAATTACTGCCTGTGCTGAACACGCTCATCAAGCAAGCCCAAGCCCTGCGTGCTGCTTTAGGCTCAGGAGGGCGCTGTGATTCTGAGCACAGAGGGCAGCCAGTGAGCTCCCAGTGACCAAAGGGTATGTCAGTTAACATGGATCGTGAGAGAATTGCCTAAAGTAGCTGTTCTTGGGCTGCTGCTCAGCGGAGCAATTCAGTAAAGCAGACAGAAGCCATGCTTTCGGCATCGCTTGTCTTGATCCCAGATATGCCAGCTGCCGAGTCTCTCTGAGGTCTGGCCTGCATCGCTGCCTTCCTCTTCACTGTTTCTACAGTCACTGCTTTAATTAAATTCATCAGCCCTCATCAAGGCTATGTGATGTTCTGATGGATCTCCTCCTTCCCTCCAGATACTCTACTCACTTTTAAAAAGTATGTCTCTCAAACACAAGTTGATTATTTCATTTATTTAAAGGTGAGGTTGCTATTTAGCTGAAGAATCCTTTTTTGGGTCCAAGGATGTGACTAGATTGTGTCCAAAGGGACACGAATTGATGAGCGCATGTTCCAGCCTATAGACTTGGAAAGGGCTATGTCTTTGTTCACGCCTGTCACGTTTCCCTCCCAGGGTGCATATATGATCTTGGGGGCTGGATCAAGCATTTTAGGACAGCTGTTCAAGATGCCAGAGCAACAAGATCCAAGAGGCCTGGAACTCCAACAGCCCTATGCCGCCCTGTCAGCACTGGCTTGCTTATGCTTGGATCGCTGTGTGAGAGAGAAATAAACTTTCAGATTGTTTAAGACACTATTAATTTGGCCCTTACTGTGGCAGTAAAACCTACATTCTAAGACACTTTGTTTCAAAAGCTCTCCAGGGTTTGAAGGTAAGTCCCTCTCTCTAGGAAGGACATTTAGTATCTAGGTTCAACCCACCTTTGCAATTTAATTCCCTGCCACTTGTCCTGTGCTCAGTCGCTTCAGTTCTGTCCAACTTTTTGTGACCCTGTGGACTGTAGCCCGCCAGGCTCCTCTGTCCATGGGATTATCCAGACAAGAATACTGGAGGGGGCTGCCATTTCCTTCTCCAGGGGATCTTCCCAACCTAGGGTTTCAAACCCATATCTCTTTCATCCCCTGCATTGGCAGGCAGGTTCTTTACCAACTGTGCCACCCGGAAAGCCTATGGATACACTCCTCTAGCCAAATTAGTCCTCTCTGTCTACCACACATACCTTTATTTAGTGGTTTGACACATGTTGTTCCCTCTTTTCCCCACTTACAAAAAAGCTTCTCATTCACCTTTCAGATTCTGAAGGGATGTGCTGCTTTCTTGGGTTTCTTGCAATGATTTTTCCTGGCAGATTTAATCTCTTCTTCCTCAGGGCTTCTAGAGCACCGTGTGTGTGTGTTTAAGAAAACGACAGTCATATACTTATTTCCTATAGTTTCTTGCATTATTTGTGTTTATCTTCCTCGCTAGGAATTATTCCGTTACAGTGTTATTGGCCAGAATTGGACGACACCCCAGTCCTCCAGCTTCAGTCTTGTCACAGCAAAGTAAACAGTGAATGATCAGAATGGACACAAACCTGAGCAATCTGTCTCTCATGAGGATTGGAACCCTGAGTGAAATTGACATTCTGTTTGCAAGGAGGAATGGAGTGATGGTTTGGAAGTACTTTTTTTTTTTTTTTCCAATGAGTATGTTTTTGACAATGGTAGGGAGACTGGGAAATTGAACAGCATGGGGCAGATGCCTTTGATTACTGGATTCAAGCTGGAAAAACAGTCCCTGACAAACTACAGTCATTATTGTGTATTTCTAGAACTTTGAAAGATAAGGAGGAAATCTGCAGAGTAGCCCCCCTAAGGGATAGGAAGGGAATTGGGCCATTGTAGTCCCTGAAGACAGGCTTTTCTTGTTTCGCTGGTTGTGGAGATGTCTTCCTTAGTATCCAACATCAACAGCTGCCCTTTGACACTGAGATTCTGACATGTCTGACTAGGACAGTCCCAGTTGGTGTGGAGTGCAAAAAGTCACAGCTGGTGCATTTGGTTTAATCTGCTTTACCCCGGTCTCAGCCTTAAACAAAGAATTGTTTAACCTCCTCCACCCTCAACATTTGTAAATGAAAAATCTATGCATCTTAGCGTCTTTAATTTCTGTGGAAAAACACTCTGCTCTCAGGTGTACCCCAAGTGTCCAAGCTCTGTGAGATGGATCTATCGACAAGATGTTAATGAATTCTAGTTATATTAAACCAGGAGACATTGGAAAGATAATGCACATGTTTAAAGTTACAAATGATTTTGAAAATAAGCCAGTGGTATAATATTGTTCTTGTCTTCCCCTCCACCACCTTATTGCAATATCTTAATAAGCTTTGTAGAGTAGAGAAAGCCTAAGGTTGAAAAGAAAGAAAGGAAGGTAGTCACTTAAATATAATGGTTGAGAACTTGGGTTCTGAAGTCAGAGTGTATGGGTGGATGGCTTGGTTTCATTGTACAATACAGAGAAGGAAATGGCAACCCACTCCAGTATTCTTGCCTAGAGAATCCTGTGGACAGAGAAGCCTGGTGGGCTGCCATCTATGGGGTCACACACAGTTGGACATGACTGAAGCGACTTAGCAGCAGCAGCAGCAGCATTGTACAATAGAAGGCTACTTAAACCTGCTGTACCTTTAGCTTTCTTATGTTTATCCTGGAGATGATGTTACTGTCACCTCATAGGTCTTCTTTAAGAATTAAATGAGCTAAATATATAAGATCTTCCTTTAGTACTGGCACATAACTAGTACAATAAATATTAGAGCTATCTATGACTATTTTATGTAGCATTCATTTGTCAATTAATACTCCTTTTCCTTGATCTCTTAACAGCCTGAGATGCTGGACTGTTTCAAACATCATATCATATTGCTCGCATTAGTGACCTTATAAAAAGAGAATGTCAAGAATTTAATATCTTCTTTTCTAGGATACTAAAACATGAGTTGGTAGAATATAAGTTGATGTCTCAGTAATGACTCCAGATTGGATTTAGAAAAAAAGAGTGTCATTATATTGGTTCTTGTGAAAGTGTGAATCAGACTGCATATGATGGAATTTTGTAGGTAGACGTTTGGAGGTGGTAGTGGATAAAAATCATAAATGTGGGGGAGGAGAAGGGTTTTTAAAATTAACCCACACAGCATTTTTGGCACATAACTTTCTCTTGGCCACCCCTGAGACAGTGTGAGGGTTTGAAGTGGATTTATGCCCAAATTCTTCAAGGCATAATTTAAAAGATTTTAAGCAAAATGTGCTGCCACAATGAACACACACTCTATGCTTTATGAATGGCCTGTTTATTGCTGTGGTTCCGCACAACTGGAAGAAACTGGTCTAAACTAGTCAAATTCATGCAGAGTCACGGGCTTGTGCTCTAAATCTATCCCTCACTTCTAAATCCACTTTCAACTACTGTAATGTGTAGATATTGCAATGAAATATACTGGGTTGTGCACCTTCTGAACGACTCCCTGTCTCTCACTGTTTAATGTGGAGCCTGAAGGAATTTCTGCTTCCCAGGCTGCAGTGTGTTCTTCCGCCCGTGCAGGTCTGGCTGCAGGAAATAGCAGCTCAATCTTTGAAGCAAAGACTTTTCCTCTGCCTCTCCGAGTAAATAGCCCAGGAGAGCTTCCTCACTCCAAGGAAGTCGAGATAAGTGTGTGATAGGAAGGGAGAGAGCTGTCTTTGTGTCTGTCAGAATGGCACCCGGAGGAAGGCAGCTGGTCTGCTGAGTGATAAGGTTAAGGTTACAGAGGCAGAGATAAAAAGCCTGCTTGGTCAAAAAGCATTACAAACCAAAAGATTACCAACAGGAGTTTTTAGCATTACACCCCAAGCCTGTTTCTGAACAAAATGACGGTCTGTTCTGTTTTTTTTTTTTTTTTTGAGGGGATGTGAGACGTATACGTCACTAAGTGGAAGAAATGCAGGACACACACACACACTGTCTCTCTCTCTACTGGCTTTACTAGCTGTAGGTGGCTGACTCCTTCCCCAATGCAACACTTTAAGAAATCATTGCGAAGGACCAGAATAGATGGGACAGAGGATTTTATTGCTTGAAGCAGGAACTTGTATTGCCGGCGTTGGTGGTGGTAGTGCTGGTGTTGGTGTTAGAAGTCAGGCAGCGCTAGGAGTAAAACACCCAAATGTAAGAGCTGTGGCAAGCAGTACGAACTCAGTACCCTTACCTGCATAATATGAAATGATACTATCACCTTGACCTGGCTCCTTTCACACTGGGGTGTAAAACAGTCCCTCATACCCCACGGATGGGGTTGCCATCCTTCCTCACCCTCATATATGCTGGAATAACGAGTGAAATGACTAACTCTGCCTACAAGAGACCTGGCAAAATATATGCCGCAATACAGGGGCCTTAAAGGGAAATCCCTATTACTTTCCAGTTTTAAAGAACAAATAGAACTTTTCTCTCTTGCTAGTTTCCTTCCTTGAGGTGTGATTTCAACCCCTATGTTTTTTCCATACCTCCAAGCAACAGTCCCTAGTGGAGCAAGAACTCCTGAACAAGAGCTTGTATTTTGTTGACTCCTTGCCAAGTCAGATCGGTCTTACTGAGCAAGGCCATCAGGGGGAGCTCTCTGAGCTTCTGTGAGTCTGGGAGAAAGACAAGGCAAGACTTGTTCAAGGTCACAGAGTTGCAGGACCAATAATTTCTGCATGCAGGGACCACAAAGGGCTTCCCTGGGGCTCAGCTGGTGAAGAAGGCATCTGCAATATGGGAGACCTGGGTTCGAGCCCTGGGTTGGGAAGATCCCCTGGAGAAGGGAACGGCTACCCACTCCAGTATTCTGGCCTGGAGAGTTCCATGTGTAGTCCATGCGCTCCGCAGAGTCAGACACGACTGAGCGACTTCCACTTTCAGGGACAACAAAGACCATCCTTCCCTTCCTACACAGTAGGTTTGCTGGGTAGAAAAAGAAGCAGCCCAGCAGAAATGAGGACCTGGTCAGCATTTAAAAGGAAATGCATACAGGGGAACGCTTGATGGTTGGATGAGGAGGAGATTTTTGAGTAGAGAACAGTGGGCATTCCTGTTAGCTGCAGGCATAGTTTGTAGGAATCTAGACCTGTAAACATGGATGAGAGAGGCCCCAGCAAAGACTCTAGCTTCAAGGGTGGAGTCAGCATCTAGTGGTGGTCTACTGATGGAATAAGTACCGGAGGTGATTAAAAAACAAAGGCTATTTTTGTTGCCTCCTTTACAGGGTTTGTTGCGGGCAGAGTGGAAGAGCAGCTGCGATGATACTAATGCAGAAGACCAGGTTAATTGGTTTTCAGAATGATGGAGGAAATGGCAGACGACACAAGATGATAGAAAAGGGGGAGATGTATATATGAACCCTTTCATGAACCTCTGTGAGCCAGAAAGCAGAGATCTGAAGAAACCAGAAGTTCCAGAGATGTTGCTCCCAGTGGGGGAGTCAGATTTACTGTTCTGAGGCCCAATTAAAACCCTGTCATCTAGGATGACTTGGGAAAGTGTGTTTGGTTTACACATAGCCATCTAACAGTATCTCTCCATCCCATCACAAAGACATTCAGAGCTTCAGATATCACTTTCCATCTCCAATATGTCCAATTTTATGATTTCCCCACCCACAGCCTGAACTGTATTTTTGTTGATAAAACAAAAATGCAAAAAAGCAAGAGAAAGCAAATACAAGGCGTAGCTTTTTTCTCTCTCAGATTCCCAGAGAGAATCCCACCAGCGATGCCACATTTACCGGTCACCGCCCTGTAGTAACACTGTCTCCTAGAGTCTCCTACGAAAATGATTTCTCGAGAACTTTCCATGAGGCTAAGCGCTGGCCTTCTGCCCGGTAGAGTGAATGACAGGCTCGTCAGTGGCGGCTCTGACCTCAAGTTCTGGCTGGCACAGCCCAGGTGCCCCGACATTAGGGAGACGCCACCGAGATGCTCACACTGCTGCTCTATGAATAGCTCCTTGCAGTTGTGGTTGTTGCTCCTGGAACAAGCTGGATTGAAGGAGTTCTGTGTGCAGCAGGCTTTGCCAGACTGTGGGCTGCATGCGACTTTTTATTCCCCCCTTTGGTATGTTCAACTTGACGGTTGTATTTTGACCTCCTTGTTGGAAACAATGGGACAGTTGGGGCACATTAATGACTCTTTTCAAAAAACATGTTTTCTAAACTGAATTTGGAGATTTACGGCTTCAGATGAGTGAAACAGTTCCAAGTGTTATTTGCTTTTTCAGCTCAACCAGCTATTTCTGAATTTATAAGTGGAAGAATTTCAGAATAAGAAAGAAGTCCAGGAGGAAAGAGAGGCTCACAAATGGAGAGAAAGGGGAAAGAGAGAAATAGATAAAAAACAGGGAAAGAGAGTACAGTGAAAAGAAATTACTTGTGGAGATATTTCAAAGGTCAGAGTGGTTTTTTCTTCTTTTAGTTTATCTTCATTTATTTATCAATTCCCACTGCCTTAAACTGTAACTACAACAGTGATAATCATTTGTTTTAGTAAATACGAATAACTTCTACAGCTTCTACCTGCAGAAAATAACTACTAAGAATTTTCATATGTATTTCAAACTACTTAAGCTTACATATAGTTACTAAATATAGGATTCCTGCCAATTGTGTTTAAAATCTTCAAATGAAGAAAAAATTCATTGTGCTTTAATTCAATAAAGCTTCAGAGTGCGGGGCCTTTATCTGTCTGCAGGTTACTCAGCTCTTTCATTTTACCGGTAGGGAGGCTGAAGTCAGACAGGTTTAGTGTATTTTTGTTTATGCATGTGGCTCAGTGATATAAAAAGTATTAACTGATAGGTTTCTTCCTCACAGGCCTTCATATTTTTAATCATTGTCTTCTCCCAATTCTTTAATTTCAAGTAAAAGGAGAAAAGCCAGAGTCTAGGGGTCACTCACAACATCTGAGACTCCCCAAGCTCCTTGGAGCTTAGAGGGAAAGGGCAGAGGGAAGAATGGCCCTTTTGGAGCAGGTCTGTCTCCCCTTCGGTAATGGGATGCTCAAGAGCAGAAAGGACCCGTGACTCCCATCAGTCCAGAAGGCTGGGAGTTGGCGGCCTCACAGAGTGCTTATACCACATTGTCTAGACTAGAGGCGGCCGAATGAGCATGCAGAGCTGCTCTGAGGAAAGTTGCATGTCTTCCTCTCTAAAGACAATCTCAGGAGAAGCTGTATTCATTCTTTCATTCATTCAACAAATTTCCAGAGAATAGACATGTGTGCAGGGCTGAGATTCAGGAGCACATAAAAGCCTTCATGGAGCCCTGTATCCTAGTGAACCATCTCAGTCACCCAAAGAAGGGCCCATGTCAGCTTAGGCAGAGGACAGTGGTTTGAGAAGTAAAGAGCAGTAACCTGTAGCATGATGGAGAAGCAAGAGGCCCAGTGGAAAAAGGCCACCCCCATGGATGACAACAGAGATGCCATCAACGAGATAGGATGATTCTCTATATTCCACCAGATGCCAGACAAGGAGGAGACCTGGGTATTCCCTGTCCCACTCACTCCTGTAAACTTCTAAATACCCTGAAGCTTAAGCTTCATCTCAGGCAGGAGAAAATTAGTGCATTTGCAGAGAAATCAGTAAATTCATAAAATAACTTAAAATTACTGAAGTAACTTAGTTTTCTTGGAAATGACTAAAGTACTTTCTTTCTTTCTTTTTTTTGGAGGGAGGCCTTAGATGAAATACAAAGAACAGCATTTTGTACACCTAAGTTTGTGGTCTCTGAAAAGTAAGCCTGCTACAGTGACAAGAGCAAAAATCACATCCAAAAAATAAATTTACTGAGTGTGTGTTTGTGTGTGTGTGTGTGTGTGTATGCATATATCTATATATCTATATATATCTTTCCAGGGGAAAAAGTCCTAGAAAGCTGCCCAAAGAGGATCTGATATCTAAACTCAGGGCTGTCTAATTTCCAAACCTGAGATTTCTTTTTCATTTTTTCTTGGTAGGGGAAAACATAGATTTATTAATTATTTGCACACATCGATGCCTTGGATTTACTAAAGAAGGAATAGCCACCAAAAAGAAAAATTTGGCACTTGTCAACAGATGCTGCTCCTGTACGAAGTCTGGTGCACTCCCAAGGGATAGATTTCCTCTCCAAGGGGATCTTTCCTACTCAGGGATCGAACCCAGGTCTCCTGCACTGCAGGCAGATTCTTTGCTGTTTGAGTCACCAGGGAAGCCCCCAGATAGATTTAGGTTTGTGGCTCAGATGGTAAAGAATTCACCTTCAGTGCAGGAGACTCAAGTTCAATTCCTAGATCGAGAAGTTCCCTTGGAGAAGGGAATGGCAACCCACTCCAGTATTCTTCAACTTACCTGGTGGATCTGATGGTTAAGAATCCACCTTCAAAGCAGGAGACCCAGGTTTGATCCCTGGTTGGGAAGATTCACTTAGAGAAGAGAATAGCTACCCAATCCAGTGTTCTTGCCTAGAAAATTCCATGGACAGAGGAGATTGTCAGCTACAGTCTATGAGATTGAAAAGAGTTGGACAAGACTGAGCAACTAACACTTAGGTTTGTAAATTTCTTGGTCAGCTGCTCAGTCATGTCCGATTCTTTGTGACCTCATGGACTGCAGCATGCCAGGCTTCCTCGTCTTACACCATCTAACACAGCGTGGTAAAACTCATGTCTATTGAGTCGGTGATGCCATCCAACCATCTCATCCTGTTGTCCCCTTCACCGCCTGCCTTTAGTCTTTCCCAGCATCAGGTCTTTTCCAATGGGTCAGCACTTCGCATCAGGTGGCCAAAGTATTGGAGTTTCAGCTTCAGCAACTTTCCTTCCAATGAATATTCAGGACTGATTTCCTTTAGGATGGACTGGTTGGATCTTCTTGCAGTCCAAGGGACTCTCAAGAGTCTTCTCCAACACCATACTTCAGAAGCATCGATTCTTTAGCACTCAGCCTTCTTTATAGTCCAACTCTCACATCCATACATGACTACTGGAAAAATCATAGCTTTGGCTACACAGACATTTGTCAGCAAAGTAATGTCTCTCCTTTTTAATATGCTGTCTAAGTTTGTCATAACTTATCTTCCAAGGAGTAAGCGTCTTTTAATTTCATGGCTGCAGTCACCATCCACAGTGATTCTGGAGCCCAAGAAAATAGACTGTCACTGTTTCCATTGTCTCCCCATCTATTTGCCATGAAGTAATGGGACCAGATGCCATGATCTTTGTTTTTTTGGATGTTGAGTTTTAAGCCTGTTTCATGCTCCTCTTTCACTTTCATCAAGAGGCTCTTTAATTCATTTTCATTTTCTGCCATAAGGGTGGTATCATCTGCATATCTGAGGTTATTGATATTTCTCCTGGAAATCTTTATTCCAGTTTGTGCTTCATTCAGCCTGGCATTTTGCATGATGTACTCTGACTATAAGTTAAATAAGCAGGGTGACAATGTACAGGCTTGACATACTCTTTTCCCAATTTGGAACTAGTCCATTCTTTCATGTCCAAGTCTAACCATTGCTTCTTGACCTGTGTACAGGTTTCTCAGGAGGCAGGTCAGGTGGTCTGGTGTTCCCATCTCTTGAAGAATTTTCCACAGTTTGTTGTGAGCCACACAGTCCAGGGCTTTAGCAAAGTCAATGAAGCAGAAATAGATGTTTTTCTAGAATTATTTTGCTTTTTCTATGATCCAATGGATATCAGCAATTTGATCTCTGGTTCCTCTGCCTTTCCTTAATCCAACTTGAACATACAGGAGTTCACGTACTGTGCAGCCTCACTTGGAGTATTACTTTTCTAGCATGTGAAATGAGAGCAATTGTGCAGTAGTTTGAACATTCTTTGGCGTTGCCTTTGGGATTGGGATGAAAACTGACCTTTTCCAGTCCTGTGGCCACTGCTGAGTTTTCCAAATTTGCTGGCATAGTGAATACAGCATTTCAACAGCATCATCTTTTAGGGTCTAAAGTAGCTCAACTGGAATTCCATCACCTCCACTAGCTTTGTTCGTAGTGACACTTTGTACAGTCCCCTTGACTTCACATTCCAGATGTCTGGCTCTAGGTGAGTGATCACACCTTCCTGGATAACCAGGTCATTAAGATCTTTTTTGTATAGTTCTTCTGTGTATTCTTGCCACCTCTTGTTTAATATCTTCTGTTAGGTCCATATTGTTTCTGTCCTTCATTGTGCCTACCTTTGCATGAAATGTTTCCTTGGTGTCTCTAATTTTCTTGAAGAGATCTCTAGTTTTTCCCATTCTATTGTTTTCCTCTATTTCTTGGCATTGTTCACTTAGGAAGGCTTTCTTATTTCTCCTTGCTATTCTTTGGAACTCTGCATTCAGATGGGTATATCTTTTCCTTTTCTCCTTCACCTTTCACTTTTCTTTTCTTGGCTATTTGTAAGGCCTCCTCAGTCAACCATTTTGCCTTTCTGTATTTCTTTTTCTTGAATTCTGACTTAAATTGAAGAATGTAGAGAAAACCTCTAGGTCATTCAGGTATGACCTAAATCAAATCCCTTACGATTATATAGTGGAAGTGACTAATAGATTCAAGGGACTATATGCCTGAAAACCTATGGACGGAGGTTTGTAACACTGTACAGGAGGCAGTGATCAAACCATCCCCGAGAAAAGGAAACATAAAAAGGTTTGAAAATAGAATTTTACAATTTAAAACACCAAACTTGCAATGTGCTAATGATATTGAAGTTTTTATATTTCTATTCCTTGAATACTGTCAATGCTTGAGCCTGAATACTTTTTGGGGAGATAAAATAGTTAGCAGAGGTAAGAATATAATTCTTAAAGTGAAAGTGTTAGTCGCTCAGTGGTGCCTCACTCTTTGAAATCCCATGTACTGTAGCCTGCCAGGCTCCTCTGTCCAAGGGATTCTCCAGGCAAGAATGCTGGAGTGGGTAACTATTCCTTTCTCCAGAGGATCTTACTGACCCAGGGATCGAACCTAAGTATGCTGCATTGCAGGCAGAATCTTTACTGTCTGAGCAACCAGGGAAGCACTATAACTCTCAAATGGATAAGTAATGTTATTGAAAGTTAACATGTAGAACTGAACCATTCCAGTGGAATGAATCTATCCTAATAAATATTCTTTAAGCTAATGTAAATTTCAGCTGAACCAGAGTTATTATTTCAGGGCTTGATATTGTGGTAGGGGCCAATTACACTTTTATTTAGGCAGCATTATATAAATTCTGAAAAAACCAAAGGGTATGCCAACAGAAAGAAATATGACTTGTATAGGGAAACCATTACTTTTCTTTTCCTATGATTGTGAGGAATAAATTTGTTTAAACCAGAAGCTAACTTAGGAGACGTGTGTTTTTAATATTTCAAGAATTTTTTTAGAATATAAATCAGTGAGTCTCATGCCCTATTAATTATGGAAGTGTTCTAATAAAAGTTTTTGTGGAATCACCTAGCAATTCAAATTTGCAAAAACAACACTCTGCCTTTCATTCCATGTTTCTTGGTAATATGCAATATAAATATAAACTATAATATAAATGTGTGGATATTTGGTTTTATTTGCATTCTTAAATAAAATTTTGATTAAAATATTCCAATAAACGTGCTTTGAAGGAAAAAGTAACTGAAATATTTTATAGATAGGATGAAAGGTAAATATTGAGAGATTCAATATTTTACCAGCTATAAGCATATTCTTCAGGAAGGGTCAGTAATAAAGGTCTCAGGCACTTAATCAAGGTGCAATTTAAATCAATGCAATAAAAAAGCTTTTGCATATGGAGGGGTGCAATTTGCATCAGTTCCGCTCCAAATTCTACCATTATTATTAGCAAGCTCTCTGAGTTCAGTAGAATGTCAGCTAGTTTATGTGGTTCTTCAAGTCCAAGCCACACTGAGTAGACACTTAATTGTTGTTTAGTCGCCAAGTCAAGTCTGATTCTCTGTGACCCTATGGACTGTAGCATACCAGGCTTCCCTGTCCACCACTATCTCCCGGAGTTTGCTCAAACTCATGTCCATTGAGTCAGGGATGCTACCTAACCATCTCATCTGCTGCCCTCTTCTCCTTTTGCCTTAACTCTTTCCCAACATCAGGGTCTTTTCCAATGAGCTGACTCTTTGCATCAGGTGGCCACAGTATTGGAACTTTAACTTCAGCATCAGTCCTTCCAGTGAATATTCAGGGTTGATTTGCTTTAGAATTGACTGGTTTGATCCCCTTGCTGTCCAAGGGACTCTCAAGAGTCTTCTCCAGCACCACAATTCGAACCCATCAGCCTTCTTTATGGTCCAGCTCTCACGTCTGTACATGAGTACTGGAAAAAACCATAGCTTTGACTATATGGATCTTTGACAGCAAGGTGATGTCTCTGCTTATTAATAGGCTATCTAGGTTTGTTTAGAAAGAATAATGGAGTGGGTAGCAATTCCCTCTGGAGAAGGCAATGACATCCCACTCCGTACTCTTGCCTGGAAAATCCCATGGATGGAGGAGCCTGGAAGGTTGCAGACCATGGGGTCGCTAAGAGTCAGACACGACTGAGCGATTTCACTTTCACTTTTCACTTTCATGCACTGGAGAAGGACATGGTGACCCACTCCAGTGTTCTTGCCTGGAGAATCCCAGGGACGGGGGAGCCTGGTGGGCTGCCATCTATGGGGTCGCATAGAGTCTGGCACGACTGAAGTGACTTAGCAGAGCAGAGAGCAATTCCCTCTGCAGGGCATCTTCCCAACCTAGGGATCAAACCTGGGGCTCCTGCATTGCAGACAGATTCTTTACCATGTTAGCCACCAGGGAAGCCCCAGACACTTAGCAGTAACTTATTTAATGAATAAAGAGGTTTCTAGAATTTTTTTTTTTATTTTTCTGTCCAATATATGACTTATCTGATATTCTTACTATAACTATTCTAGCTTTTTAAAATGGTGTGTATACAGTAGGCTTTTTTTTTTTTACTATTATATATTATATTGAAGTGTAGTTGATTTACAGTGTTTTAGGTATACAGGAAAATGATTCACTTATGAAAATATATATAGTTCAGAATATTTTACAATGTGGCAAGATATTAAATCTAATTCCCTGTACTCTTCAGTATGTCTTTGTTGGTTATCCATTTTATATGTTCAGTTCAGTTTGCAAAGAGTCAGACACAACTGAGCAACTTTTACTTTCACTTTTCGGTTCAGTTCAGTGGTGCAGTTGTGTCTGACTCTTTGTGACCCCATGGACTGAAGCACAACAGGCTTCCTTGTACATCACCAACTCCCAGAGCTTGCTCAAGCTCATGTCTATTGAGTCAGTAATGCCATCCAACCATCTCATCCTCTGTCACCCCCTTATCCTCCTGCCCTCAATCTTTCCCAGCATCAGAGTATTTTCTAGTGAGTCAGTTCTTCACATCAGGTGGCCAAAGTATTAGAGTTTCGGTTTCAGCATCAGTTATTCCAATGAATATTCAGGACTGATTTCCTTTAGGATTGACTGGTTGGATCTCCCTGCAGTCCAAGGGACTCTCAAGAGTCTTCCACAGCACCACAGCTCAAAAGCATCAATTCTTTGGTGCTCAGCTTTCTTTATGGTCCAATTCTGATATGCAAACATGACTACTGTAAAACTCATAGCTTTGACTACACAGACATTTGTCAGCAAAGTAATGTTTCTGCTTTTTAATATGCTATCTAGGTTGGTCATAGCTTTTCCTCCAAGGAGCAAGAATCTTTTAATTTCATGGCTGCAGTCACCATGTGCAGTGATTTGGGAGCCCAAGAAAAATAAAGTCTGTCACTATTTCCATTGTTTCCTCATCTATTTGCCATGAAGTGATGGGACCGGGTGCCATGATGTTAGTTTTTTGAATGCTGAGTTTTAAGCCAGCATTTTCACTCTCCTCTTTCACTTTCATCAAGAGGCTCTTTAGTTCTTCTTCACTTTCTGCCATAAGAGTGGTGTCATCTGCATATCTGAGGTTATTGATATTTCTCCCTGATATCTTGATTCCAGCTTGTGCTTCATCCAGCCTGGCATTTTGCATGATGTACTCTGCATATAAGTTAAATAAGCAGGGCAACAATATATAGCCTTGACATACTCCTTTCTCAATTTGGAACCAGTCCATTGTTCCATGTCCAGTTCTAACTGTTGCTTCTTCACCTGCACACAGATTTCTCAGGAGGTAGGTCAGGTGGTTTGGTACTCCCATCTCTTTCAGAATTTTCCACAGTTTGTTGTGATCCACACAAAGACTTTGGCATAGTCAACAAAGCAGAAATAGATGGTTTTCTGGAACTTTCTTGCTTTTTCGATATTCCAACAGATGTTGGCAATTTGATCTCTGGTTCTTCTGCCTTCTCTACATCCAGCTTGAACATCTGGAAGCTCATGGTTCATGTACTACTGAAGCCTGGCTTGGAGAATTTTGAGCACTGCTTTGCTAGCATGTGAGATGAGTGCAATTGTGCAGTAGTTTGAACATTCTTTGGCACTGACTTTCTTTGGGTTTGGAATGAAAACTGACCATTTCCAATCTGTGGCCACTTCTGAGTTTTCCAAAGTAGCTGGCATAATGAGTGCATCACTTTGACAGCATCATCTTTTAGGATTTGAACTAGTTCAGCTGGAATTCCATCACTTCCACTAGCTTTGTTTGTAATGATGTTTCCTAAGGCCCACTTGACTTCAGAACCCAAGATGTCTGACTCTAGTTGAGTGATCACATCATCATGGCCATCTGGGTCATTGAGATCTTTTTGTATAGTTCTTTGTGTATTCTTGCTGCCTTTAAAAAAAAATATCTTCTGCTTTACTCCTAATATCCTCTCACTTTTCCCCTTTGGTAATCATAAGTTTGTTTTCTGTCTGTGAGTCTATTTCTGTTTTGTAAATAAGTTTATTTGTATCATTCTTTTTCGATTCCACATATAAATGATAAATGTCTTTCTCTGATTTACTTTAGGATGATAATCCCTGTGTTCATTCATGCAAATGGTATTATTTTATTACTTTTTATGGCTGAGTCTGGCACCCCACTCCAGTACTCTTGCCTGGAAAATCCCATGGATGGAGGAGCCTGGTAGGCCGCAGTCCATGGGGTCGTGACTGAGCGACTTCACTTTCACTTTTCACTTTCTTGCATTGGAGAAGGAAATGGCAACCCACTCCAGTGTTCTTGCCTGGAGAATCCCGGGGACGGTGGAGCCTGGTAGGCTGCCGACTGTGGGGTCACACAGAGTCAGACACAACTTAGTAGGAAGCGACTTAGCAGCAGCAGCATTCCCAGGTGGTGCTAGTGGTAAAGAACCTATCTGCCAATTCAGGAGACATAGGAGATATGAGTTTGGTTTCTGGGTCAGGAAGATCCCCTAGAGGAGGGCTTGGCAATGCACTCCAGTATTCTTGCCTGGAGAATCCGATAGACAGAGGAGCCTGGTGGGTTGCAGTCCATAGGGTCACAAAGAGTCGACACAAATGAAGTAACTTAGTATACACACAAGCACTATTTCATTTTATGTGTGTTTGTGGGTGTGTGTGTGTGTATAAGTTTCACTTGTGACTCAGATGGTAAAGAATCTGCCTGCAATGTGGGAGACCCAGGTATACACTACATCTTCTTTATCCATTCATTAGCTGAGGGACATATAGGTTGCTTCAATGTCTTAGCTATTGTAAATAGCTGTTATGCATGCTGAGGTGCGTGTATCTCTTTGATACATGCCCAGGGATTGCATGGTAGCTCTATTTTTAGTTCTTTAAGAACCTCCATACTGTTTTCCATAGTCATGCACCAGTGTACATTCCCACCAACAGTGTCAAAGAGTTATCTTTTCTCCACACCTTCTACAGCATTTATTATTTGTAGACTTTTTGTTGATGGTCAGAATGACCATCAGGTGTGAGGTGGTACCTCATTAGCGTTTTCATTTGTATTTCTGTAATATTAGCAGTGTGGAGAATCTTTTCATGTGCTTGTTGGCCATCTGGATGGCCACCCCTTTGAAGAAATGTCTATTTAGGTCTTATGCTCATTTTTTAGATTGGGTTGTTTTTCAATATTGAGCTGTATGAACTGTTTGTATATTTTGAAGATTAAACACGTCAGTTGCATTACTTTCAAATAGTTTCTCTCATTCCATAGCTGGTCTTTTCATTTTGTTTATGGTTTCCTTTGTTGTGAAAAAGCATTTAAGTTTAATTAGGCCCAATTTTGCTTTTATTTCCTTTACTCTAGGTTGTTGTTGTTGTTCAGTCACTCAGTTGTATCCAACTATTTGTGACCCGAGGAATGCAGTACACCAGGCCTCCCTGTCCTTCAGTATCTCCTGCAGTTTGAAAAATTCATATCCATTGGATTGATGACACCATCCAACCATATCATCCTCTCACCCCCTTCTCCTCCTGCCCTCAGTCTTTCCCAGCATCCGGGTCTTTTCCAGTGAGTCAGATTTTCACATCAAGTGGCCAAAGTATTGGAGTTGCAGCTTCAGCATCAGTCCTTCCAATGAATATTCAGGACTGATTTCCTTTCAGTTCAGTTCAGTTCAGTTACTCAGTCTGTCCAACTCTTTGCTATCCCATGAATCGCAGCACGCCAGGCCTCCCTGTCCATCACCAACTCCCGGAGTTCACTCAGACTCACATCCATCGAGTCAGTGATGCCATCCAGCCATCTCATCCTCTGTCATCCCCTTCTCCTCCTGCCCCCAATCCTTCCCAGCATTAGAGTCTTTTCCAATGAGTCAACTCTTCGCACGAGGTGGCCAAAGTACTGGAGTTTCAGCTTTAGCATCATTCCTTCCAAAGAAATCCCAGGGCTGATTTCCTTCAGAATGGACTGGTTGGATCTCCTTGCAGTCCAAGGGACTCTCAAGAGTCTTCTCCAACACCACAGTTCAAAAGCATCAATTCTTCAGTGCTAAACCTTCTATATAATCCAACTCTCACATCCATGCATGACTACTGGAGAAACCATAGCTTTGACTATATGGAGCTTAGTTAGCAAAGTAATGTCTCTACTTTTTAATATGCTGTCTAGATTTGTCATAACTCTTCTTCCAAGGAGCAAGTGTCTTTTAATTTCATGGCTGTATTCACCATCTGCAGTGATTTTGGAGCCCAAGAAAATAAAGACTGTCAATGTTTCTGTTGTTTCCCCATCTATTTGCCGTGAAGTGATGGGACTGGATGCCATGATCTTCATTTTTTGAATGTTGAGTTTTAAGCTTGTTTCACTCTCCTCTTTTACTTTCATCAAGAGGCTCTTTAGTTCATCTTCATTTTCTGCCATAAGGGTGGTGTCATCTGCACATCTGAGGTTATTGATATTTCTCCCAGCAATTTTGATTCCAGCTTCTGCTTCATTCAGCTCTGCATTTCCCATAATGTACTCTGAATATAAGTTAAATCAGCAGGGTGACAATATATACCTTGAAGTACTCCTTTCCCAATTTGGAATCAGTCCATTGTTCCCTGTCCAGTTCTAACTATTGCTTCTTGACCTGCATACAGTTTTCTCAGGAGACAGGCAAGGTAGTCTGGTATTCCTATCTCTCGAAGAGTATTACTCAGTTTGTTGTGATCACATAGTCCAAGACTTTAGCATAGTGGGTGAAGCAGTAGTAGATGTTTTTCTGGAACTCTCTTGCTTTTTCTATGATCCAGTGGATGTTGGCAATTTGATCTTTGATTCCTGTCTTATGTAAATACAGCTTGAAGATCTGGAAGTTCTTGGTTCACGTACTGTTGAAGACTCGCTTGGAGAATTTTGAGCATTACTTTGCTAGGCGTGTGAGATAAGTGCAATGTTTGGTAGTTTAAACATTCTTTTTCATTGCCTTTCTTTGGCATTGGAATGAAAACTGACCTTTTCCAGTCCTGTGGCCACTGCTGAGCTTTCCAAATTTGCTGGCATATTGAGTGCAGCACTTTCACAGCATCATCTTCTGGGATTTGAAATTGCTCAACTGGAATTCCATCACTTCCACTAGCTTTGTTCATAGTGATGCTTCCTAAGGCCCACTTGACTTCACATTCCAGGATGTCTGTCTCTAGGTGAATGATCACCCTTTCATGGTTATCCAGATCATTAAGATCTTTTTCATATAGCTCTATTGTGTATTTTTGCCACTGCTTCTTAATATCTTTTGCTTCTGTTAGGTCCATACCACTTCTGTCCTTTATTGTGTCTATCTTTGCATGAAATGTTCCCTTAGTATCTCCCGATTGTCTACAAGAGATCTGTAGTCTTTTCCATTCTACTGTTTTCCTCTATTTCTTTACATAGTTCACTTAGGAACGTTTTCTTATCTTTCCTTGCTATTCTTTGGAACTCTGCATTCAGATGGGTGTATCTTTGATTTTCTCCTTTGCCTTTCACTTCTCTTCTTTTCTTAGCTCTTTGTAAGCCCTCTCAGACAACCGTTTTGCCTTTTTACATTTCTTTTTCATGGGGATATTTTTGATCACTACCTCCTGTACAATGTTACCAACCTCCATCCATAGTTCTTCAGGCACTCTGTCTATCAGATATAATCCCTTGAATCTATTTGTCACTTCCACTGTATAATCATAAAGGATTTGATTTAGGTCATACCTGAATGGTCTAGAGGTTTTCCCTACATTCTTCAATTTAAGTCTGAATTTTGCAATAAGGAGCTCATGATCCGAGCCACAGTTAGCTCCAGGTCTTGTTTTTGCTGACTGTATAGAGCTTCTCCATCCTCTCCTGCAAAGAATATAAACAGTCTGATTTTGGTACTGACCATCTTGTGATGTCCATGTGTAGAGTTGTCTCTTTGTGTTGTTGAAAGGTGTTTCTATGACCAATGTGTTCTCTTGGCAAAACTCTGTTATCCTTTGCCTTGCTTCATCTTGTACTCCAAGGCCAAACTTGCCTGTTGTTCCAGGTATCTCTTGACTTCCTACTTGCATTCCAGTCCCTTATGATAAAAAGGATGAAAGGGACTTTTTTTTTTTTGGTGTTCTAGAAGATCTTGTAGGTCTTCACAGAACTGTTCAACTTGAGCTTCTTTGGCATTAATGATTGGGGCATAGACTTGGATCACTGTGATATTGAACAGAGATCATTCTGTCATTTTTGAGACTGCACCCAATACTGCATTTCATACTATGAAGGCCACTCCATTTTTTCTAAGGTATTCTTGCCCACAGTAGTAGACATAATGGTGATTGATCTGAATTTCACTGTAGGAGATTAATCCAAAAGCTTTTGCTGCAAGGTATACCTATGTTTTGCTCTATGAGTTTTATACTATTTGATCTTACATTTAGGTATTTTTTAAATTTATTTATTTTAATTAGAGGCTAATTACTTTACAATATTGTATTGGTTTTGCCATACATCAACATGAATCCACCACAGGTGTACACGTGTTCCCCATCCTGAACCCCCTCCCACCTCCCTCCCCATACCATCCCTCTGGGTCATCCCAGTGCACCAGCCCCAAGCATCCTGTATTTTGCATCAAAACTGGACTGGCGATTCATTTTTATATGATATTATACATGTTTCAATGTCATTCTCCCAAATCATCCCCCGCCCGTTCCCCTCCTCCCCACCCAGAGTCCAAAAGACTGTTCTATACATCTGTGTCTCTTTTGCTGTCTCCCATACAGGGTTATTGTTACCATCTTTCTAAATTCCATATATATGCATTAGTATACTGTATTGGTGTTTTTCTTCCTGGCTTACTTCACTCTGCATTATCGGCTGCATTTAGGTATTTAATACATTTTATCTTTTGTGTATGGTATTAGACAATGTTCTAATTTCATTCTTTTACATGCAGTTGTCCAGTTTTCCCAGCAGCACTGCTAAAGAGCCTATCTTTTCTCCACTCTATTTTCTTGCCTTCTTTGTTCCAGATTAATTGACCATAAGTGTGTGGGCTTATTTCTGGGCTTTCTGTCCTATTCCACTGACCCGTGTGTCTCTTTTTTCATATCAGTATCATACTCTTGTGATCCCTGTAGTCTTGTAGTGAAGTCTGAAGTCAGAAAAGGTGATTACTCTAGCTCTGTTCTTCTTTTGTAATATTGTTTTGGCTATTTGGGGTCTTTTGTTTTTCCATAAAAATTTTAAAATTATTCTGTGCCATGTTGATGTATGGCAAAAATCACCACAATGTTGTAAAGTAATTATCCTTCAATTAAAATAAATAAATAGGGACTGCATTGAATCTGTAGATTGCTTTGGGTACCATGGCCATTTTAACAATAGTGATTCTTCCAATCCAAGAACACAGTATACCTTTCCATCTATTTGTGTGATCTTCAATTTCTTTTATTTGTATCTTATAGCTTTCAGAGTATAGGTCTTTTGCCTCTGTAGTTAGGTTTATTTCTAGGTATTTCATTCTTTTTGATGTGATGGTAAGTGGGACTGTTTCCTTAATTTCTCTGACATTTCTTTGTTAGTGTATAGAAATGCAACAGATTTATGTATATTAAATTTATATCCTGCAACTTTACTGAATTAATTAATGAGGCCTAGTAGTATTCTGGTGGTGTCTTTAGGATTTTCTCTGGGCAGTTGTCATTTTATCTGCAAACATTTGATAGTTTACTTCTTCCTTTCCAATTTGGATTCCCTTTTTTTCTTCTCTGATTGCTGTGGCAAGGACTTGGAAAATTATGTTAAATAAAAGTGTCAAAAGCAGGCATCCTTGTCTTGTTTGAGATTTAGAAGCTATGCTTTCAGCTTTTCCTCACCATTGAGTATGATGCTAGCTGTAGGCCTGCTGTATATGACTGTTACTGTGTTGAGGTAGTGAAAGTGGAGAGTGAAAAAGTTGGCTTAAAGCTCAACATTCAGAAAACGAAGATCATGGCATCCAGTCCCATCACTTCATGGGAAATAGATGGGGAAACAGGGGAAACAGTGTCAGACTTTATTTTTCTGGGCTCCAAAATCACTGCAGATGGTGACTGCAGCCATGAAATTAAAAGACGCTTACTCCTTGGAAGGAAAGTTCTGACCAACCTAGATAGCATATTCAAAAGCAGAGACATTACTTTGCCAACAAAGGTTCGTCTAGTCAAGGCTATGGTTTTTCCTGTGGTCATGTATGGATGTGAGAGTTGGACTGTGAAGAAGGCTGAGCACCAAAGAATTGATGCTTTTGAACTGTGGTTTTGGAGAAGACTCTTGAGAGTCCCTTGGACTGCAAGAAGATCCAACTAGTCCATTCTGAAGGAGATCAGCCCTGGGATTTCTTTGGAAGGAATGATGCTAAAGCTGAAACTCCAGTACTTTGGCCACCTCATGCGCAGAGTTGACTCATTGGAAAAGACTCTGATGCTGGGAGGGATTGGGGGAAAGAGTAGAAGGGGACAACAGAGGATGAGATGGCTGGATGGCATCACTGTTTCGATGGACGTGAGTCTGAGTGAACTCTGGGAGTTGGTGATGGACAGGGAGGCCTGGCGTGCTGCGATTCATGGAGCCGCAAAGAGTCGGACACGACTGAGGGACTGATCTGATCTGATGTTCTCTAGTCCCACTTTCTGGAGAGATTTTATCATAAATGGATGTTGAATTTTATCAAAAGCTTTTTCTGTACCTATTGAGATAATAGGTTGATTTTTTATTCAATTTTTTTAATGTTGTGTGTCACACTGATATTTGTGGATATTGAAAAATCCTTGCATCCCTGGGATAAATGCCACATGATTATGGTGCATGATAAATACATATGTACTTTATGTATTTATAAAGTACATAAAACATTATACTATGTTTTAATGTATTCCAACATAGGAGGAACTCAATATAGAAGGCAAATATTAACAGACATAAAGGAGGAATCAACTGAAATACAATAAACCTAGGGAACTTTAAAACCCCATATCATCCAGATTATTCCAGAAAATCAATAAGGAAACACCAGCCTTAAATAACACATTAGACTATGACGTTTTCTTCTGAAAATTTTAGTCCACTACTGATTCCTCCAGTATATTTTTCATTTCATTTATTGTATTCATCTCTGATTGTTTATTACAGTTTCTGATTAAAAACTCTAACTTCTTGCTCTGTACATCCATTCTTCTCCCAAGGTCTTTGATAATCTTTACAATCATTAATCTGAAATCTTTCTTGGGTAGATTGCCTATCTTCCCTTAGTCCTTCTGGGATTTTATCTTGTTCCTTTTTCTAAAATATTTGCCTCTGCTGCCTTATTTTATCAAAGTTTCTATTCATATTTTTATGTATGAGGCAGGTTAGTTACATTTCTCAACTTCGGAGAAGTGGCCTTCCATAGGAGAAGTCCTATGCATCCTAGCAGTTCACTTCCCTCTCGTTACCCAAGCAGTATGCTCCATGGAGTTGCATGGGTCCTTCTGTTGTGGTTAACTGACTGTGTGGGTGGTCTGGTAGGCTTGGTTGGCCCATAGTCCAGTTGGTTGCCAGGCCCTGCCTTCTGTGGATGCTGCTGGTTGCTGTTTAGTGGGTCCTGGTCATGAGATATCTGGTTGTAGAGCCCTAGTGGCTCTGGAACTAGTGCTGGCTCACCGGAGGATGGAATCAGAGTTCCTAAGATTCTGGGGTTTGTGCCTACTGGCAGGCAGAGCTGCTTCCTGGAGTCTGGCTGCAGGGCCCACAGGTCTCTGGGCTCATTTCAGACTGTTGGTTTTGGGGGTGCAGTGTTCCTGACACTGTTGGCTTTGGAGTCCTGGGTATCATGAAAGTTGTGTTGGCCTGCTAGTGGGCAAGGCCGGGGCCCAGCTAGTCCCAGGATGGGGTCTAGCTTGCTGTTGGCAGGCTCAGTCTGCAGGTTGTTGGGATCATAATTTTTGTGCTTCTTATGTGCCCTAGTGGGTGATATTGGTCTAATGGCTGCAGCTTCCTCTTGGGGAGGGATGGTCCCTGCTCATTGGTGAGTAAAGCTGGGCCTTAGCCTTCTGGTGGGCAGGACTGGGTCTTGGGGCATGTCTAGAGGCAGCTGTGAACTCAAAAAGTCTTTATGAAGGCTGTCTGCTGATGGGTGGGCCGTCTACCCATCCAGTTAAGTTTTTTGGCCTGAGGCATCCCAGTGCTGGCACCTACAATCTGTTGGGTGGGGCCAGGTCTTGGTGCTGATAAGCCAAGATGGCAGCCACGAACAGCACCATTCATGTGTTTGAATGCTCCCCAAAATGCCTGCCGCCATTGTGTAAGTCCCTAGGGTAAGCCACAGCCTCCTCCCTAGCTCACTGGGAGACTCTCCAAGACCAGCAGATAGGTCTGGCCTCCCTGGTCAGGCTCCTAGCAGATTGTTCCTTTTTTCTGGGATCTGGTGCACTTGGATGTTGTGATGCCCTTTGAATGAAGTCTCTCCCCCAGTCCAATGAGGCTCCTGCAATTAAGCCCCACTGGTCCTCAAAGCCAAATGTTCTGGGGGGCTTGTCCTCCCTGTGCTGGACCCCTGGGCTGGGGATCCTGATGTGGGGCTCAGAACTCTCACTCCTGTGGGAGAACCTCTGCAATATAATCACTCTCCAGTTTGTGGGGTGCCCACCTGGTGGGTGTGGGATTTGATTATATCACAGGTCTGTCCCTCCTACCCATCTCCTTGTAGTTCCTTCTTTATGTCTTGAGTTACAGAAAATCTCTTCTGGTAGTTTGTAGTCTTTTTCATCAATAGTTGTTCCGCAGATAGTTGTGGTTTTCATTTGCTCATGAGAGGAGGTAAACTCAGGGTCTTTCTACTCTGCCATTGTGAAAGTGAAAGTTGCTCAGTCATATCCAACTCTTTGCATGTCATGGACTATACAATGCATGGAATTCTCCAGGCCAGAATACTGGAGTTGGTAGTTTTTCCCTTCTCCAGGGGATCTTCCCAACCCAGGGATCAAACCAGGGCCTCCTGCATTACAGGCGTATTCTTCACCAACTGAGCTATCAAAGAAGCCATTGTGACCACTCCCTTATTCTAGCCATTTTTAAATTCAGGAATAAGTGTTAGGAAAACAGGACCTCCAAACTCAATTTAGGTGCAACTTGTGATCTAAAACACAGAGGAGAGGAAACTGAAGCAAAATCTGGAATTTTCACTTTTATGCTTAAGATTATGCTGGGGTGTCATCCCATGGACTGTAGCCTGCCAGGCTCCTCTGTCCATGGAATTCTCCAGGTAAGAATACTGGAGTGGGTTGCCCTTCCTTTCTCCAGAGGAAATATGTAGAATATGCTAAACATATTACAAAAATGTAAGATAATAACAGTCTCCTATACTGGAAGATTGGCTTAATAGAAGTGGTAGTCAGGCACTGAAACTAATCAAGCCTCTACCCTCAGAATATAAGATGCTTATTAAAATTGGCAAAGGCACCTCTTGCGGGAATGTGATACACACAAAGGCACTTTGTGTGGACAGGTCTTCCTCAGAGTTTGAGCTTGCCAAATGGGAAAGAGGCTAGATACCAGCCTTCACTCATATCTCTTGGCCTGTCTCCTTTGTGCATGGCACAATCTATTTGGCCATACACAAATGTTGTGGACATAAATTTCACACTTGATATTTTTGTGAGTCCTTTTGCCTTTAGTAGACTCTAAATAAATTTCTTAGATGAGAGAGTGCCTGCAGCACAGGTTTCAAATCATTATTTACCGTGAAAATGGTTTTGAAAAAAGAAAATAGGAATACATATATGACAATGTGTATAGTAAGGAAAAGAATATTGGCCCAAAACCAAGACTCAGAATAACTTAACGTGCAGAAATGCATTAGAGATAATCAGGTACTCATATTAGACTACAGATTGAATATCTTTCAGGCTTATAGGTGCTACTGTTAAATAAGCCTACTAAAAGCATAAACAAGATAAGGATCATAAATAATCTTTTCATTATAGTCAATGTACCTTATCCAGTCTAACATTTTCAGAAGATTATTTAAAATATTGAGTAGGTTTAAAGAAAACGTTAAAGAGAAGTGAAAGGGAAAAAACAAGGTAGTCACAAAAGACCATAACTACCAGTTTTCTGATTTTTGAGAAATATATGATTTCAGCTTTAGCAAGGATATAATTCAAATATTGGGGTTAAGATTCATTAGTCATTAAAACTATTAAGAACTCACTTCAGTTCAGTTCAGTCGCTCAGTCGTGTCTGACTCTTTGCGACCCCATGAATTGCAGCACGCCAGGCCTCCCTGTCCATCACCAACTCCTGGAGTTCACTCAGACTCCTGTCCATCGAGTCAGTGATGCCATCCAGCCATCTCATCCTCTGTCGTCCCCTTCTCCTCCTGCCCCCAATCCCTCCCAGCATCAGAGTCTTTTCCAATGAGTCAACTCTTCGCATGAGGTGGCCAAAATAACTCACTTAGGTTATACTATTTTTTCTTGAACACATTTAGATATTGGATGAATACAACCTAGGGAATTAAACATTTAAACAACCAGAGTTAATGGTCCCTTAGTTCCAGTTGTCTAAGATTCTTTCAGCTTATCCTGCTTCACTGATGCAACATTGACAGAGAATTGACTATTTAAATCAAGTTATAGAAATTTCATTACTAATTACATGAAGTTGCACAGGGTTATTAGTCACTGGTTAAGCCCCTAATTCTACTAATTGAAAAATCATCAGGGAATGAAAAAGATAATGCCTTCTATTTATTGTTAAGATGTCGGTTCCTTAAATTGGGTTAGTAGACATACTTTATTTTCTAAGATGTTGTTCACTACTTAGCTTCTCTTCTGATCAAGCAACTCACAGATATTGGGTACTAGAACTCAAGAAGAGGTGGTTTTATGTTTTATTTTTTTTTTTTTTGAATGTTATTTGGAATTCTTTTTAAAAATTGAAAATATCTGTGGATTCTGTTTATATATTGAAAGCTATTCTCAAAATTTTCTTAAATACAAATGTTTTGATTATTACATTAACAGTCTCATGCATTACACATGAAGACAGGCCATTAATTGTGCCTTGGGATAGTAGATACTTTGACATTTGGGACTTATTATTCTCCTTTTAAAAAACCGATGCTATCAAATATCTCACAGTAGTCATTAGCTGTTCATCATTTGACGATTTTTCCTCATATATTCATGTGATGATCAACACCTCATCCACTAATGAATTATTTCAAAAACCTTACAAGTTAATACTAGTATCTTCAATTATTCAGGACACTATGAGAAGTTGCAAAGTAATGACAGCTGTCTGGAGGCAAATCATTGCTGTTGTTAAGTACTAGTGTGTAATGAAATGCATTTTCAACAGCCTCAGACTTGGGCATTACAGTGGAAAGGAGATGTCATCAGATCTCGGTGCAGATCAGAGAGCGGTGTACCTTGGGCAAACCTCTTAACCTCTTTTAGCTTCTCTTTCTCCTCTTCTACAAAGGAAATGTTAATCAGTTCTTCCTAGAATTGTCATGAATAGTCAATTATAGTTTTCAGGGGCCATGAATATTAAAGTGGACAGTTCTGATGTCATTTCAGATGTTCCTCCCCCCTGCCCAGGGTGCTTTGCCTCACATACTTCCTTTACTTGTGTGAGTGCTCGTGTTCTGTGTTCTCTTTGCTTTTGAGCATATTGATGTCACAGCACCAACTATGACTGTTGGCTTCCTTGTCTCCCCCACCCCCACCCTCCAGACTATGAGCTCCTGAAGGTCAGAGTCTTTCATCTTTCTATTTTTAGAAACTTACATCATTCTTAAATTTCTCTTAAAGAAGGATTTTTTAAAATGGTTGGTTAATCTTTTCTTAATATTGATTTAGTAGTTTCCATAGCATTATTTATGAAAGAAAAAAAAGTTTTTATATCTCCAGTGAAAGATTTCAATAGCTTACAGGTTGTGAAATACAGCCTAATGCTACCATTTGGAGGTATAAGTATTTTTGATACTAGGTTTAGGTAGGAAAACTCTCAAGCACAGAATTGTAAGTTTCTGAAAGACAGGCTTAAAAAGTTAGATTAAGGGTATTGGCAGGGATCAGATTACGGACTTTAAGCCAGAGAAGTTTTAAAGTCCATTTTAAATATAGAAAAATCCTTAAAAAAAAGAAAACCAAGCATCAATATCTTTTCGCAGAAACAAATTGATATATAAATCTGCAGTATATTTAGCCCCTCAAGTGCCAAGTCTCCACTTGCAGCCTCTGCTCATGCTACAAACCCACCTTTGAGCTGTACTCAACACCTGGGTACATCTTCCCTAGCAGAATAAACAATGAAATAAAAGAGAGACAAATTTATTAAAGTATTTTAAGGGGAAAAGGACAAAGGGTTTTGCCCACCATATAGGAAAACTTGACACAATTTTCTGTGTAATATCTTTATTTGTTTTCTTAGCATCTCTTAGACCTCCAGCACCACATGCCTTCTCTGTCTCCAGCCAGGCCCTAAAAGCCTCCTGTTGATAGGATCCATCTAAACCTGACTCTAAACTCACATTCAGCCCCGAGCATACCTGGCAGCCAGGAGATGCCACCCATTTAGAAGGCTATTCAGGGACCATACGGCAGTGGTTTTCAAACTTCAACTGCTATATAAGAGGAAGAAAAATAATGAGCATGGTGATCAGGAACAGGTATATACACAGGATTATAACTGAAATAATAATGCTTTGTGAAAGAACTTTAACAATGCAGTCATTCTGCTCCCCCACCCGCCCTGTAATGTATTTACTTAAAAAGTCAAATACTGGGCCTAACCCACCAATTTATCTTCATTGGAAATCTGAAAAACATTTTACTATTGTTTAGAAGTCCACATCCCCAGCAGATTATCCAGGTATTTATACCACTAAAACCAGATTCCTTTTTGGGATGTGTCTTAGTCCATTAAGGCTGCCATAACAAAACATAGGATAGGTAACTTATAAACAACAGAAGTTCATTGCTCATAGTTCTGGAGGCTGCTAAGTCCAAGTTCAAGATACCAGCATGGTCACTTTCTGGTGAGGGTCAGCTTCCAAGTTCACAGCTAGTGTTTCACTTGGTAGAAGGGGCGGGGAACTCTAATCAGGCTCTTTTATAAGGGTACTAGTCCCGTTCATGAGGGTTCCACTCTCATGACCTAATGCCGTACACCAAAGTCTTCACCTGCTATACCATCCCATTTGGGGGTGAGGAGTCCAACATACGGACTTCTGATCACAGCAGGATGCTTCTACTGTTTTTTTAAAAAATATCTGTCATTATCTAAGAAACTTGAGAACTGAGGAAATTAAACTCTTGGAGTTGATTCTTTAGTGCTTACTTTGTAATATACCGTCTTTAACCTCTGTTCAATTCTTTCCCAGGCTGAGGTGGAAACCACTATTAGCCTTGAGAAGTGCTGTATGAATTCTCTCTGCCACAGGTGCTGGGCCGCTATGGTTGTCTTCCTGAAAGGCAAGTCTTTTTTTTTTAAATTTTATCTTTAAAATTCTAAAAAGTGGGAAAATTATAAAATATGGGTAAAGCTATGTGTAATTGGTCACTTAAGTAATTTATCACCAAAAGCACTCCTTCTCTCTCAGGCATGGAGACCACTTCCAGTTGTCTTCCTGTTAATCCTCTATGGCGTTTTGGCCTGATGCCTAGGGAAGTTTCCCAAAGCCGCTCCCACAGAGGCTGTGGGGGATACATTGTTTGAATGCACCACCGGTCTCACTGCCTCTACTTCTTTCCCAGGTGGCAGCAGGTTGAGCTTATGTCGCCATTCATCATCATTATTAACACATTTATATGTGAGCATATGTATGGTTCTATGGGGATTTTACATAAATATGGAAAATACGGAAGAGTGTGGTTCATACCCTTGAGGACGGTAAAATTAAATTAAATTAGAGTCAATCACCATACGCAATGCTTAATCATGTCATGTGGTGACCATTTGCTGACACTCTATGCCATATTTCCACAGCATTAATGTTTTCAAATGGCTCAATCAACTCCTGCCAAGATATGCAAAAACAACTAACTGAGGAGTGTTTTCCAAAAATGTTTTCCCATTTCTGCTACCAAATTCACCTAACAGAAATAACTCTAAGTAAGTGCTCCTTGCCTACTGTGGAAAATACTTTATTTGGTGGAAGTGTTGAAACATCCAATGTGAATTATAGCCTCTTACGGTGGCGGTAGAGTCAAGGAATCCAAGCTCCTTTTCAAAACCAATGGAAAAATTGCTACCTACACTTGGTATTCTTTCTTTGTAAAGACAAATGACAATGCATTCTCTTTCAAGGTCAGATATTTCTCAGCTAGCAAAGTGGTTTAATCCTCCACTGGATTCTTTTGCATCTCAAAGGAACCTTTGTGACAATATTTTTCATAAATAACATACTACCTCTATTGTTAATATTATTTCAAACTAGCATTTGGGAAGAGAGAGAGTATGGCATTTCTAACAGTAAAAATTAATGTTTCTTTACCAAAATATTAAAATCATGTACTCAAAGCTGAAGTGTTGGTTGTTTTAAAATTTTATGTTATATAGAGGGAATATTTTCATTCATGAAGCTATTCTTAGTAGATTTTTCAAGTCAAACTTCAGTATGATCAGACTTTCTGCCCTGAAAATGTTCTTGAACCAGTAATTTCAAAAGTCTCATAGTAGAAAATTTTTTGTTGAATAATTATTCTGTTATCACAGAATTTTATAAGATATGCTATGCTACGCTAAGTCACTTCAGTCGTGTCTGACTCTGTGCGACCCCATAGACGGCAGCCCACCAGGCTCCCCCGTCCCTGGGATTCTCCAGACAAGAACACTGGAGTGGGCTGCCATTTCCTTCTCCAATGCATGAAAGTGAAAAGTGAAAGTGAAGTCTCTCAGTCGTGTCTGACTCTTAGCAGCCCCATGGACTGCAGCCTACCAGGCTCCTCCGTCCATGGGATTTTCCAAGAAAGAGTACTGGAGTGGGGTGCCATTGCATTCTCCGTTATAAGGTATAGATGTTGAATTTTACCCTCTATAGATGTTGTCGTAATTTTTATTGGCCTTATTGAAAAATATGTATAATTGCTTATATTTAAACACATTGGGTTTGTGAAAATCAGGCAAGCAATGGAACCCCACTGAACCATTCATATTAAAATGCAGTTAAATAGGAACATGTATGGATACATAAACATATATAATAAGCTAGTATGTAACTATCAGATTCATTGAAGCTGATAGTTCATTCATTAAAGTTGAGACTAAGGAGTCAATGTTTAATATCTCAAGTTTTTTTCCCCCTAAATTTTTTGAATCTTAAAATATCTAAAAAGTAGGAAGTTCTCAGACTATTTACCAGTGACTTTCAGAGAAGGTGAAACAGGGTTTATGAAGAATCCAAGTGTTATGATTTTCTTTAAGCGGAAGCTAGAATTACACAGATAGATATATTAATAGCATTTGTATGATAGCTTACTATTGACTAGATCTCTTCATTATATGCCTGAGAATCATGTACTTAAAACCAATAGAAATACCAGCAATAGCATCTGCTTACCAGTGGACAGATCAATCCTGGAGCACAAGACTTTAATTATGCATGAGGCAAAAAAAAATGACTTTGGGTTATTAGTATTCCAATAAAATTTCCACAGCTAAAAGCAGGAGAAATGCACAAATTTTAATAATTTTGGAAAGGCCAATTTGGCAGATATCAATGTACATTTGAAGGCTATTTTGATTTCCTTTTTCTGTACTTCTTTAATTTTCCTGTACAAAGAGAAAGTAAACCAGCATGTAGTTAAGAGTAGTGCGTATTCACATTCAGACAATTTGTGTGTTCTTACAAATGTGTTTGATTACAACTGCTTCAATAGTATCCCAGATTTTCAAAAGTTTATTTTAACTTTGAAGACTAGACAAGGTCATACTGATTTTACAACATCCTACATGATTTAAGTATATATTACAAAGAAAAAACCCAACATTGGAATATTACACAGCTTGAAAGTTTGCAAAGGTTATTTGTATCTTACTTATTTCTGTACTTACTGACACATCAGACGCCAGCAATGAATATTATATTTCATATTTTGTTGATTAGCAAAGATACAATCATTAGTACCTTAAGTCTTCAAAATTCACATAAACCTTTATGAAGCCATTCAGAAAGAGAAAGTCAACCCTAAAACTAGAATTAGTGATTATGATAAATGCTTTTAATAAGATATACTGGAAATGTTTAAAATTATAATTTAATAGATTATAAAATTAGCATGTTAGAGTTACTCATGGTGAAGGCTAGGTGATCTTCTGTGCCTTGTGCTTATGAGGTTTTACTTGTTTTACTGTGAATTTAAACAGAATAAATCTGCTTCACTTTAATGTCATTGATAGAAATTACACAAAAGCTATATACTACCTCACAATACATTTCTACAGGGAATCTCTTTATTGTCATTAATCTGGGGCATTGTGGGTTAAAGAGATATTCCATGTTGGTGAAAAGCATATACAGAAGAGAGAAAATGCACAAAAGCCATTTCTATGTATTTCTAATAAAAGGTAGCAACCTTTTAGCAAACTCTTTGAAAATATTTTTTTTTGAAAAAACTACCAATAAAATAAAACATCATAAGAAGCAATGAATAATTCTGAGAAAGTAAATCATTGCAAAAAATTACTCATAACTTTAAAAATACACTCTGTAGAGAATCAAGAATTGTGCATAACCTACAAGGGAGAGTTCGGCGGGACAGTAAATCTTTAAAGACATAAGGGCCGTTGGCTACAGAGTAAATGTGTATATACCTTTGACCCAAAGTATTTATTTGTGATATGATCTTACAATTTAGTAAACTAAATATAGTTACATTCCTAATTTAAAGCTATCCTAAGAAGATGTTATTGATGACATGGCAGCGCTTTTTCTTTAATATGCTAAAAACTGATCACCATTTCAGATGCTTCAAATTAACAATTTTACAATAAGAGTCTGAAGTAGAAAGCATGTAGGCATAGGACAAATATGTGGCCAGCCAGTCCTAATTTTGCTTTTATTAAAAATGCCATTATGATTGACTTTCTCTTTATAAATCATCACTATGATTGAAGACCACTCTATATATACATCATCAAGAAATTGCTGTTAACACATAGACAAGACAGTAACAGTCTAGTGGGTTTTGTAATGCAGCACAAATAATAACGAAAAAAAAAAAAACAACTTAGTGTTGCACAGGACCTCAAAGCTTTGTACACATACCATACTTTCTTTTCCAGAACCCTTAATTTAAAACTCCAATAATTCCGTGTCTAAGCCTTAATAAAACAAACACTAGTAAAGCTTATAAATTAGATGTTGAGGACTTTCATGGAGGCAGTGAGAACTTTAATTTGTGAGAATGTCAATGAAACCTCCATTATCAATAACAAATCGTTATGATAATTGCTTATTTTTTCAGGACCTTTGAAGCAAAATAAATAGAAATCAATTTTTACCTTGAAAATGGTTGACTACTTTGCCATTAGTAAGTACTTTTCTCCTCACAAATATCTACACATTGTGCTTTCCTGAGAAACCATCACCAGTTTCAAACCTCAATAAAATTCTAGTTTCACAGGAAATGCAGAAATGAACAAAGAAATGACGAGTATGCTTGGCCAAGTTATGCAGTACTATGTCAATATTTGCTAAAATTTTTTTAAAATAGACAAATAATTATTCTATTATTTTAAAGTGAAGATAAGACTATTCGTAAATACCATCAAAACAAAGATTTAAATTTTGCTTTAAAGAAACATAATGGGATTTTGCTGTTTATTTTGCAAGATGATAGTACTGGGGTCTTTAATTAAGGAAGTATTTGAAGATTACATAGTTATAGCTTCCTTCAAAGACAAAAGAATTGCAGATTTAATCTACTGATATTAAATATGCTCAATCTACTGATACTCAATCCTGTTTCACATGTATACGTGTGTGTGTGTATATGGGCACATATATATATATATATATACACAAGCATACTTTTTTAGGCAAAAAATAGGACAAAAATCAACTGGGAAAAATATGAACTTATTCAGGCAGTATATAATATATAGAATATAGAATAGCACAGAAAGTAAGATCATATAATCTCTGATTAGAAATAAAAGTCAAATGAAAATTATAATATCAATTAGTACTGCATGTTACAGATTCATCTTCAAAATTCGATTACAAACACTGACAGTGTTTGGTAGGCACCGGGAAATACTTAGGATAATATAGACTCATTACAGAAGGACAAAACTTATTGCTAACATTGCAGTATTCTTTTTATAAGTTCAGTATTGATCATGAAAGCTCTGACAACTCTTGCTTTTATTTGATAACTATAAGATTGTTTTACCCTTGCTATCAAGAGTGCTACTTTCTTTGCCTAATGCATTTCAACCAGTATAAATAAGAAAACAATGAAAAAACGAATTCACAGTTAATGTGATGTTGCTTAAGGAATTTAAATGATAAAAATCAAATTAAACCATTGAAAAGGCAGGCTTAGACCTCCTTAAGAAGACAGTTAGTGGCCTACCATAATTTGAGCACTTTTCATGTAAAATCCTGTTCAGTTTCCTATAGATTTTGCAGAGTTCATTCCATGGAGATACTTCAGGAAAATAGAGAGGAGGCCTGTGACGTGTCTTCACTCTTCCTCTGTGCAGCCCAACAGCTCCGACCTCAGTGTGATCCTCCCGTACCAGGACCAAGGAAGGATCCTTATGTGCCGTGCATAGATGGGAGGATCAATGACGTTTTTTCTGTGAGTATCATTGTCAAAATTGCCCTGGAAAACCTAGTAAAGAAGAACAGACTATTAATCATTTGGCCTTCCTTTTCTTGGGAGTTATTTTTATTATTTTCTTGTTTGGATTTCCCCTCGCCACATGTGAGGTCTGATAACCATGTTTTTTAAAACACACTGCTGCTGCTTTCTTAATGATCATTTTAAAACTGAATGGGTGATGCATGAGCTTCCCAGGTGATGCTAGTGGTAAAGAACCCGCCTGCCAGTGCAGAAGTCAGAGACGCAGGTTTGGTCCCTGGGTGGGGAAGATCCCCTGGAGGAGGGCACAGCAACCCACTCCAGTATTCTTGCCTGCAGAATTCCATGGACAGAGGAACCTAGAAGGTTACAGTCCATACAGTTGCAAAGGAACCTAGAGGGCTACAGTCCATAGGGTTGAAAAGAGTCAGACATGACTGAAGCAACCTGCATGCAACACAGGCAAGGAATATTTAAAGAGTTAAATAAGTTGAAAATTGGTTTTCTGAAGCAGGAATACATAGATTTATCATTTTTATGTGTTTTAAAAAGATCTTTTTTTTTTTTTTTTTTTAATGCAACAGGTATTTATTTTTTGCTTCTGGCACAGGCTGTTGGTCAGGCAGCTTGCTGAAGGTGGTCTCTTCTAAAGAGTGATTCAGAGATCCAGGCTGTTGCAAATTTTAGCTAGCATCTGAAAAATGCAGCATTCACATTCACAATGGGCAACAGGAAAGAGCTGTGAGATTATACAGGGTGTTTTTAAAAAAACCCAAGGTATGGAAGCAGCTTAAATCATTTCTGGATACATTGCATTGACCTTAACTAATTATATGACCTCAGCCAAATTGCAAAGGATGTTGGGAAATGGAGAGGAGCACGTGGATATCTGGTGCACATAATGGTCTCTATCACAGTGTCATTTGTTCATTTCTCCCCTAGAGAACAAAATCAACCCAGTATCAAGAGATAACTCCAATCAATGCTATTTTTAAAATACTTTTTTTTTTTTTTTTTGCCTTCTGTATTAATTCCTAGATCCATACAATACTCTTGAGATCACTGTGACCTATAGTGTCCTGATACAGGGCATTGCATGACTTTGTTCTTCTTTCTTTTGTTTCAAAGATTTTTGAACTTTGTATGTCTATTTTTCTCCCAGAAGGCTTTTATAATAGTAAACTTTGAGATGTGCTTGCTTCAGAAAGAAACAAAACAAAATTAGCAGCTGGTTGGTACAGCATGGAGTAGTGGTACATGGCATGAATAACTGAGGTTTTCCCATGTGCTTACTTGTGCTGTGAGCACTTGGAAATTGAAAAGGAAAAGTTACAATGGACACCACAGTAATACAAAATGTCAACTGCAAATTGGCACTGGCCAAGAGCATCGCCAACGACTGAACAGCAAGGGCATTTGCCAACGGCCTCTGCAGAGACTGAACCCTGTGCTGCTGAGCTGTTGACCTTCAACACCCACTGAGGGAGTTCAGGGTGGAGAGAGGCACTCTGTGCTCCAGGGAATCTGGTGGCACAGGTCTTTGGATTGTTGGATATTTTCAGGAACAGATTTTATGACCCCAATCCTGGTACCTCCTCATATCTAGAAAAGCACGAAGTCCCTTCATGATGACATCAGATCCTCCCGACTAGCAGAAAACCTTTTGTAAAATGAGTGCTTAAAGGTACTGAACTCCCCCTTCACCAAAACCTTAACGATGACCTTCCCTCACTGTGTCTTTGGAGCAGTCTCTCAGAAATCTCTGAGGTGCTGCTTCCCAGGCTGCAGTCCTCATTTTGCCCCCCAAAAAACTTAACTCGTAACTCTCAAGTTGTCATATTTTTAGTCGACAGTATGACAACCGCTAAAGTGACCCAGAGTGAAATTCCTTCCTTTGTCTGAACCCCGTGAAGAACTGGAACTTTGGTACCAGCTGCGGCACCCTGAGCCCATCTACCTCCTCAGGGAATGCAGATGAACTTGGGTAAGTCTCTTCTGGTTCTTGAATCTCCTGTATTGGTTGAGATTCTGAGTTTTATTTGGTGGTGGAGCAGGTAACCTGCCCCCTCCCAGTTGGAAAGATACTGGGGGTGGGTGAAACATTCAGGGCATAGCCACCCAAGAGCTAGACACTGAGTTGGGCTCGGTTGGAAGACCACGAGAAATTTCCACCCAGTGGAAAGGTACTGGGTGGGGCTCCCGCTGAAAGATGCCAGGGGAATTACCCACCCGGTGGAAAGGTACTGGTGGTGGGGGCTGGATTGAAAAAGATCAAGGAGTACCTGGGTCTTGACTGAAGTCGCTCCGTTGTATGGGACTGAGTGGTTTTGTTGAGTGGTTAGGTAAGAGGCGGATCTGACACTTTCCCTCAAATCAACTGCCTTTATAGAATTTGTCAGGATAAAAGCGAGGAGAATATATGAGAGCTTTGCTCTGAAGAAAAGTGATAATACTCCTCCCGGCAGGTTTCGGTGTTCTCAGGTGACAGAAATTTACCGGAGTGGTGGCTGCCTAGTCCTCCTCCCATGCAGTGGTCCCACAGGGAAATCCACTCATTAATTAAAACACTTGCTCACCCCAGGGTCACAGATAAGAACTGGCCATTCAGCGACCTGAGAAGCCATGGTGGTCTTAGATTGCCAGAGGCAGAATCTGAGCCACGTAAGATGGGCTGAAATGACTCTGGGGTGACTCCTGAAGGAGTTAAGCTCACAAGCAGCACACAGGCCCACTACACAATTTCACTAGTGATTTTTATCCCTGACTAACTCAACTTAATATGGGAAACAAAATCTCTCAAAAACAGAAAACAGGGGCATCAGAAAGCCCACCTCTGACTTACACTCCAGCCAGATTCATGCACAGTACGTGCAGAACTCATACTTGCAAGTACCTACTTAGTTGGAGAAATTATACTAAAAGAGATCTCAACCTAAAATGGCCAAAATGGGGCTCTTTTGATATTCCAAAATTGATATTTTTCATGCATGATTAGAAAAGGCCAGCCATGCTTGCTTTTATTGGTTATCTAGAAGTTTCTAAAAGAGGAAACAATACAGTAACTTCTTTGTAGGAAACAAACAAGAAATTGCTTGAAGTTATATCAGAGCTAAAAAATGGCTGCTAGCACTGACGCTGGAGAAGGTAATGGCACCCCACTCCAGTACTCTTGCCTGGAAAATCCCATGGGCGGAGGAGCCTGGTAGGCTGCAGTCCATGGGGTCGCTAAGTGTTGGACACGACTGAGCAACTTCACTTTTCACTTTCCTGCATTGGAGAAGGAAATGGCAACCCACTCCAGTGTTCTTGCCTGGAGAATCCCAGGGACGGGGGAGCCTGGTGGGCTGCTGTCTATGGGGTTGAACAGAGTTGGACACGACTGAAGTGACTTAGCAAGCACTGACTCTGCCAAGTTGCAGGTCTAGTGGGACTGGGAAGTCACATTTGACATTTATGCCACTTGATTTCTGATTTATGGGCATCACTATGCCTTCTGCTTTATTTAGAGTGTGACTCCCAGCTGGTAAGGTGCTGGTTTGGTTTTGTTGGTTTGGTTTGAACACACAGACATCTGGTACAAACTGCTCAAGCTAATATGGGAAGACCTTCTTCTAAGGTTCTACACTCCACCTGGGTACCCCTTGGAAAAAATGTTTTAAATGACTTGTCAACCTACAGCTATGATCCAAGGACAAGGAAAATGGCCTAAAAATATTAGATCTTTATTGACACAGGATAGGAAAATGGATCGAAGTTCCCTTATGTCCAGGACTTTCTCCTATAATCAACAGCCTGGGTCTGATCAAATTAAAGACCCCCTACTTCCCCATAGGGACACTCCCAGCTGAGGCTAATCTTGTTATTGGCCCTTGTTATCAGGGTCAATTTGAGCACTATCTATCTGAATGTTGGCTATAAAACTATGACCATGGAAAAATATGATTTTTGACAGTGTATTGAAGACTTCAGAGAAAGTTTGAAGAAAAAAAAAAAATCTCTTTAAGAATTCTTGCCCTAAGGAATGAACTCTTCTTATGCATTGAGACAAGAGGTCTCTGGATCATTTATCTAGTGCAGTCATGTTAGTTGTTCAGTGGTGTCCGACTCTTTGCCTGCCAGGCTCCTCTGTCCATAGAATTCTCCAGGCAAGAATACTGGAGTGGGTTGCCATTTCCTCCTCCAGAGGATCTTCTGGACCAGGGATCCCACATTGCAGGCAGATTCTTTACCATCTGAGCCACCAGGGAAGCCCTTATCTTATCTAAACAATCTCTAATTCTTGAAACCAAAAGAGAAAAGGGATCAAAGCCTTTAAAAAATCTTCTTATTCCAACTGTTGTTAACAAGTAGTGAGTTTTGTATTGTGATATCTGATTTATAACTAAGTTTGGAAAACAAAGCTGAGATCTCTTTTGTGTCTATTTGGACATATGTCTGCTTATGGTCTCAGTGTGTGTCTTTGTTTTTGGATAAGATTGCTGAGATTGGTTTGTAAATAAGCTCTAATTGGCCTAAAGAAAAGTAAGCACTTACAAATCAAACAATTCTAAATATAAGAGAAATTAAACCTAAATGAATTTCAGGTTCATGTGAATTGGGAAATATTCAGTATTAAATACCTGGTATTATTGTTTGTTTGTTGACCTAATATAGACATTTCTAAGAGTCATTAACATGAAGCATATTTTCATTGTGCCTAGGTTTAATACGTTAAATATTATTATATCTGTTACAAGTTTGTCAGCAAGGAAAAGTACCTTGAGTGAGGAAACTTCAGAAAATAATGTAAATGATATATGAGCTTTTAGACAAACTCTATTAAGAATAATTACACTTTAGTAATGTCTGTCTAAAATAGTTTCTCCAGATTAAGGTAACTTGAATTTGTAAGGGTTATGCTAAACTAAGTGTTGGAAGTCTATTGAATAGCTAGATCATTTCCAAATAAAATAAGATTTTGAAATATTTATTACTGAACATTAATTTTCTTTTACAGAGAAACTAAGGAGATTTGGGACTCTTAATGAATAATGTTTTGTGTCATCCTAAGATGTTCTCTGTAAGAAATCAAATGTTTTTAGAAATTGTCACTGGTATTTATGCTTACCACTCTATAGAATGCTAATATAAGGGTCAGTTCTTGTTTGCTTAAGGAAAGTAGGATGTGTAGTTTTCAGTAAAGAAGGTATGAGGAATGGAATTGCATTTTTTGAGGGAAAAGGAAGTAGGTCTGATTTACAGGTGGCTGTTTCAGAATGGGAGAACAGAGTAACCGATACAGAAAGTGATAAGGTTTGTGGAAAGTGGACCCTGAGAAAAGAGTTTTGTGCATGGTTAGCAGCATACCTCAGTCAGTAAAGAACCTGCCTGCAATTCAGGAGACCTGGGTTCGATTCCTGGGTCAGGAAGATCCCCTGGAGAAGGAAATAGCAACCCACTCCAGTATTCTTGCCTGGAGAATCCCACTGACAGAGGAGCCTGGCAGGTTACAGTCCATGGGGTCGCAAGAGTCGGACACGACTGAGTGACTTTCACTACTACTACTAGGACTAAGTTTAAAATAAATTTAATTAAGTTTACCTTTAAATGAATTTAAATGCAAGCTGGTACAAAAACTTGAATTTGGTTTTTCTCTCTGTTAAGGGCACATGCTTTCTTCAGATGTTGAACTGCCTCTGATAATAGATGATTAGTTCTATATTGCCTCTGAAATCCTTTATTGTTACATTGACTAAGTGAATAGCTATTGTTTCACAATGACCTTTAATCCTATCTGAGTGTTCTAAACCTTTTTGACATTTGTTGACAAAACTTCCTAAATCATTCTAATATAGCACTTTTGACTTCTAGCTACCTTTGGGATGCTTCAGAGGGCCCCTGAAACATCCTTGAAGAGATATGACACTAATTAGGTTCATTTTGTATGCAGAATTACATGGGAAGTATTGTCAAGTCAGTCCTTAAAGAATCTGCCTACAATGCAGTTGACCTGGGTTCAATCCCTGGGTTGGGAAGATGCCCTGGAGAAGGGAAAGGTTACCCACTCCTGTATTCTTGCCTGGAGAATCCCCATGGACAGAGGAGCTTGGCAGGCTACATACAGTTCATGGGGTTGCAAAGATTCGGACATGACTGAGTGACTAAGCACACAACACACACTGTCAAGTGAGTAATAAATCTTGGCTCATATTGTATGGTAAATGTTACTAATATAGATATCCTAGAAACTATATGGAGTTCTTAAAATTCCGATATATCTGGGTAAAATGTTATCAGTCATAATTCTAGTTAGTATCATAGCATATCATAGTATCTGATACGTCTGGGTAAAATGTTGTCAGTCATAATTCTAGTTAGTATC
Organism: Bos mutus; assembly: GCF_027580195.1. NCBI lineage: Eukaryota > Metazoa > Chordata > Mammalia > Artiodactyla > Bovidae > Bos > Bos mutus. Next base: position 15,113,588 of record NC_091623.1, read on the forward strand.
ATAGCATCTAGTTAGTATCTAGTTAGTACCTAGTTAATATCATAGAGTTCTTAACATTTTACCCAGACATATCGGAATTTTATCAGTCATAATTCTAGTTAGTATCATAGTATCTTCAAGAAGCTTCTAGAAAGGACTTTTAGATAAATACAAGTTTCTGAACTGGGTAAGAAATGAAAGGATTCTAATGGAAAACTGATAACTTCACAGAGGTTAACAAAAGGACTGAATGAACTGGCAAATATGTTTATAACTTTTATGGTTTCTATCATAAAAATTACTGGTTTGAGTCTATGTTTTCCAGGTGAAAGAAAAACCTTCCCCTCAGACTATTATGGCAGTACTTTCAAAAAACTTCCCTGGTGGCTCAGACAGTAAAGTGTCTGTCTACAATGTGGGAGACCTGGGTTTGATCCCTGGGTCGGGAAGATCCCCTGGAGAAGGAAATGGCAATCCACTCCAGTACTATTGCTTGGAAAATCCCATGGACAGAGGAGCCTGGTAGGCTACAGTCCATGGGGTTGCAAAGAGTCGGACATGACTGAGCGACCTCACTTTCACTTTCTTTCAAAAAACTATACTTTATAAACAAATTGAAACATTTATTTTTTTCTCTCTATCTGGCCCGTCCAGAGATTGTAAACCAAGAGTTTCCAATAACTTTATCAGATCAGTTAGGGAGGTTATCTCACAAACAGGTACAGAAATCTCAAGGGATTTTGGAGACCTTGAGAAAGGGAGGACTTCACTGTTAGGCAAAATCTGTGATAAGCCTTTGGTGTGATTTTCCTAGCCCTGAAAGGTTTTATTTGTTGGTGGGAATGCAAACTAGTACAGCCACTATGGAGAACGGTGTGGAGATTCCTTAAAAAACTGGAAATAGAACTGCCTTATGATCCAGCAATCCCACTGCTGGGCATACACACTGAGGAAACCAGAAGGGAAAGAGACACGTGTACCCCAATGTTCATCGCAGCACTGTTTATAATAGCCAGGACATGGAAGCAACCTAGATGTCCATCAGCAGATGAATGGATAAGAAAGCTGTGGTACATATACACAATGGAGTATTACTCAGCCATTAAAAAGAATACATTTGAATCAGTTCTAATGAGGTGGATGAAACTGGAGCCTATTATACAGAGTGAAGTAAGCCAGAAGGAAAAACAGAAATACAGTATACTAACGCATATATATGGAATTTAGAAAGATGGTAACAATAACCTGGTGTATGAGACAGCAAAAGAGACACTGATGTATAGAACAGTCTTATGGACTCTGTGGGAGAGGGAGAGGGTGGGAAGATTTGGGAAAGTGACATTGAAACATGTAGAATATCATGCAAGAAACGAGTTGCCAGTCCAAGTTCGATGCGCGATACTGGATGCTTGGGGCTGGAGCACTGGGACGACCCAGAGGGATGGTGTGGGAGGGGGAGGAGGGAGGAGGGTTCAGGATGGGGAACACATGTATGCCTGTGGCAGATTCATTTTGATATTTGGCAAAACTAATACAATTATGTAAAGTTTAAAAATAAAATAAAATAAAAAAAAAAAAAAAAAAAATAAAAGTTCAGTGTGAGACTCTATGAAAGTTTCAGCAAAAAGTCTATGATCAATTATGATTATATAAATAATCAGGCCAAATTTATTGAGACCAAACCGATTTCACAAACAGGCCTATTTGGTAAAAATGAAAATAATTTTAGGGAGAAAAAGATATTTCAATGAATGTTAAATCCCAGTTTGTTAATGGAGGTCTAAGACTCATTTCTTGAATACTTATTTTCTGTTAAGGTATTTTAATGTAAAATTTAATTGAATTATTAAAGAACATTCTAAGTTTATTTCTGAAGCTTAGCCCAGTAATCTATCTGGATGATGAGCAGATGCCTCATGAACTACAACCAAGACTGGAAAAAGACATAATTTAAGAAACTATCTCCAACGTGGATAGAAAAACCTTTTTATCAGGTACTCTTTTAACTGTCTCATGCACAGTGAAACTGAAGGGAAACTGACTCTTGGATTAACTCCTACTTCCAAAGGCCCCTACACTGGACTGGTCTATAGAGAGGCCTGCTGACCTCAAACTCACCTTAAAACAATGCTCAGAGGAAACTGCACTATACTGGGATGAGAACAAAATGACATCAGAGGTAGACAGCTTGCCCAAGATGCTAGACCTGATTTGTATGATCATTTATAATGTTGTTGTTTTTTTTTTAATTTCTTGGATCTTTGCATATCCATCAAATGTTTTCTATCATGGACACGATTCTATGCTAGTTTACAACTCAATCCAATTGTTGGGTTGTGGCCAGTTACTTGTATCTAGTATTTCTGGGTTGCCTTGATAGATTTCTCCCCTCCAGGGTTCTGATTGGATACCCACTAGGAAACTTATTTTAGAAGAGTGTTCAGTCCTTTTCTGTCTATTCATGTTACTAGATGAGATCCTCTCACCAGGCCAATTAATAATACCTGCTCTGACCCTGGCCATTTATTTAAGTTTTCTCTTAGGGTCATTCAAACTCAATCAGAGTGATAAGCTAAGTCTCAACCAAAACACTGTAACTTCTTGTCTAGTAAAAGGAAAACTCCCATAATTATGGGATGGATCTATATGGTTGACACCAAGCTATCACCATTTAAGTTTAAAAGCTCCTCTACGTTGGGAACAATTAAATCATACAAAGAATGATCAACCTAGTAATATTACGAAACTAGGCTGGGTACTTTATGAACTATGCCTATTATTACCCTTAGAAAGAGGATTTGTGGGGTGGTTCAGACGGTAAAGAGTCTGCCTGCAAGGCAGGAGACCTGGGTTCAATCCCTGGGTCAAGAAGATCCCCTGGAGAAGGAAATGGCTACCCACTCCATGGACAGAGGAGCCTGGTGGGCTACAATCCATGGGGTCACAAGGAGTTGGCATGACTGAGTGACTAACACACATAGGCTGGGTATTTTATGAACCTTACCCTTAGAGACAGTGATTGGTATGGAACTCAGTGGATTTGTTGTACTAATTTATGGCCTTGGTATCTACAGAGATGGATTAGAAGGTGTAGCCATGAACTTAAGGTTATACACGTTAACAAATTAGAGGTAATCTCAACCAATCTACCATTGATATGAGTCTAATGGATCAAAAGATTTGTATTCTACTGATATGACCATTTAGCAGCTTTTTTTTTTTTTTAATGTGTGTGTGTGCCTTCAATGAGATTGGAGGATGTAATTGGCCATATCGAGGCGAGCCTTAACAACTTTCACTCAACAAGCTTTAAATGATGGTAACCAGGCTATTAGCCTATTGAACTCTGAGGTCTGCATAATGAGAAAGGCAGTGCTACGAAACTGCATGTCCCTTGACATCCTTTTGGCACCTCAGGGGGCACCTGTGCCACAATTCAAACTGAACGTTGTGTTTTCATACCTGATGAATCCTTTAATGTAACACATTTGATGAACCATATGAAAAATCAGATTTCTGCCTTAAGTGACCATTTCCCTGGTCTTGATGATCTTAAAAAAAAAAAAAAAAAAACTGGTTTGGTGTGGGAGGCTCATGGCTGAAATATTTACAATTCCACTAATGTTAATTTGCATTTTGCCTGTTTTATAAGATTATTGTCTTGTATTACCGAGTGTATGACTGAGCCTCCAACAAAAATAATGATGACTAGACTTAAAGCAGTTGATCGAATGTATACTTTGATATGTGATCAATGATTGTAATAACTCTAGATTATTAATGATTACACAATTAATGATTGTGTAACTCTAGATATGGGAAGATGCAACGAGAGGGAATATTTTCCTGGACCATAACTAGAAGACAGGTGTCCAGAGATCTGTAACTCTTAAGACTTAGGCCACTCAATGTGCTATTACTGGACTATCAGCAAAAAACCTTCTTCAGAACTGGGAATGAACTGTTCTGGGAATATGGGACAAGATGGTCATAAAATGCCTCCCCAAATATGGTTGAATTTATGACCACAAGGGGGCCCTGTCAACTACAAATTGGCACTTGCCAAGAGCACTGCCAATGATTGGAAAACAAGGGCATTTGCTATCTGCCTCTGTGGAGACTGAACCCTGTGCCGCTGAGCTGTTGACCTTCAACACCCACTGAGGGAGTTCAGGGTGGAGTGAGGCATTCTGTGCTCCAGGGAATCTGGTGGGACAGGTCTTTGGATAGTTGGATATTTTCAGGAACAGATTTTATGACCCCAATCCTTGCATTGTTATTTTTGAACTGTGGTATTGAAGAAGACTCTTGAGAGTCTCCTGGACTGCAAGGAGATCCAACCAGTCCATCCTAAAGGAAATCAGTCCTGAACATTCATTGAAAGGACTGATGCTGAAATGGAAACTCCAATAATACTTCAGCCACCTGATGCAAAGAACCGACTCACTGGAAAAGACCCTGATGCTGGGAAAGATTGAAGGAGGGAGGAGAACGGGATGACAGAAGATGAGATGGCTGGATGGCATCACTGACTCAATGGACATGAGTTTGACCAAGCTCTGGGAGTTGGTGATGGACAGGAAAGCCTGGTGTGCTGCAGTCCATGGGGTTGCAGAGTTGGACACAACTGAGTGACTGAACTGAATCCTTGCATCTCCTCATATCTAGAAAAGCACTAAATCCCTTCATAATGACATCAGATCCTCATGACTGACTAGCAGAAAACCTTTTGTAAAATGAGTGCTTAATGGTATCCACTCCTCCTTCACCAAAACCTTATATATTGATGGTCCCCCATTGCATCTTTGGAACAGTTTCTCAGAACTATTTGAGGTGCTGCCTCCCAGGCTTCAGTCTTCCTGTTGCCCCAAAGAAAACTTGCATCTCTCAAGTTGTGCATCTTCTTTAGTCAACAAAAGGATTGTAAGATACCGCTACAAGCAACTGTATGCCAACAAAATGGACATTCTGGAATAAATGGATAAATTCTTAGAATTTGCCTGTGAAACTGTCTGGTTTTGGAACTTTTTGTTGGGAGGTTTTTTAATCCCAGTTTCAATTTTGGTATTTGTGTATATTTTCTATTTTTCCTGGTTCAGTTTTGGGAGATTATATGTTTCTATCAAACATTTAGAGAAGAGTTAAGAGCTAGCTTTCTGAAACTATTCAAAAAAATTGAAGAGGAAAGAACACTCCCCAAATGCATTCTAGGAGGTTACTATCACCCTGATACCAAAACCAAAGATACCACAAAAAAAGGACATTACAGGTCAATATCACTGATAAATATAGATGCAAAAATCTTCAATAAATACTAGCAAACCAAATCCAACAACACATTAAAAGAACATACACCATGATCAAGTGGGATTTATCCCAGGGATGCAACAAGTCAATATATACAAATGAATCAGTGTGATACACCACACTGACAATTGAAGAATAAAAACCATGTGATCATCTCAATAAATGCAAAAAAGCTTTTGACAAACTTCAACACCCATTTATGATAAAAACTCTCTACAAAGTAGGTATAGGGCAAACATATCTGAACATAATAAAGGGCATAAAAAGGGCATGAAAAATTTCAAACTTAATAGGGTAAAGGTGAAAACATTTCCTTTTTTCAAAAAGGTCAAAAAGAAGAATAGGATGTCCACTCTCACCACTTTTATTATATACAGCTCTGGAAGCCCTAGCCATGGCACAGAGAAAAAAAAATGAAGGAATCCAAATTGAAGAAGAAGTAAAACTGTTTGTTTTTGAAGTCACTGTTTGGCGATGACATGACACTGTACACAGGGAATCCTAAAGATGCTACCAGAAAACTACTAGATCTCATCAACAAATACAGTAACGTTATAGGACACACAAAAATCAGATGCATTTCTATACACTAACAATCAAAAGTTAGTGATCAATCAAAAGAAAGATAAATTAAGGAAGCATTTACCATTGCAACAAAAAGAATAAAATACCTATGAAGAAATCTGCCTAAGGAGGCAAAAGACCTGTATAAGACAACTGTAAGACCCTGATGAAAGAAATAGAAGATGACAGAAACAGATGGAAAGATTAAACCATGTTCTTGGATTGGAAGAATCAGTAGTGTGAAAATGACTACACTATGCCAGGCAATCTATAGATTCCATGCAATCCCTATCAAATTACCAATGTCATTTTTGTAAAACTAGGTAAAAAATTTTAAATTTGTATGGAGACACAAAAGACCCTGAATAGCCAAAGCAATCCTGAGGAAGAAAAGTGAAGCTGGAGGAATCAGGCTCCCTGACTTCAGACTATGCTACTCAAGTACTGTAATCAAAACAGTATGATATTGGCATAAAAACAGGAATATAGATCAATGGAATAGGATAGAAAGCGGAGAAATAACCCCCCACATCTGTGGTCAGTTAAACTATAAAAAAGGAGAGAAGAGTTTGCAATGGAGAAAAAATAATCAATCTCTTTATAAATGGTGCTGGGAGAACTAGATAGCTACATGTTAAAAAATGAAATTAGAACTTTATCTAACACCATACACAAAAATGAACTCAAAATGGGTTAAAGCCCTAAATGTAAAACTGGGTAGATACTATAAAACCCTAAGAAAACATAGGCAATATATATATATATATATATTCCTATAGTAATAGAAATAAAAATAAATAGACCCTCATTAACTCAAAACCTTTTGCACATCAAACCATAAACAAAATACAACCCACAGGATAGGAAAAATATTTGCAAATCAGGGAACAGAAAAGAGATATTAATCTCAAAAAATAATAAAGAGCCCATGCAACTATGTCAAAAAAACAACCCAAACAAAAAATGGGAAGAAGACGTGACAGACATTTCTATAAAAAAGATATACAGATGGCGAGGAGGCACATGGAAAGATGCTCAACATTATTGGAGAAATGCAAATCAAATCCACACTGAGCTATCACCTCTCAGCACTCAGTATGGCCTTCATCAAAATGTCTGCAAACTCTAAAGGCTGGAAAGGGTGGCAAGAAAAGGGAATCCTCTTACACTGTTGGTGGGAATATAAATTGGTATAGGTACCAATGGAGAACATTATGCTGCCAAGTCGCTTCAGTCGTGTCTGACTCTGTGCGACCCCATGGATGGCAGCCTACCAGGCTTCTCCTTCCATGGGATTCTCCAGGCAAGAACACTGGAGTGGGTTGCCATTTCCTTCTCCAGTGCATGAAAGTGGAAAGTGAAAGTGAAGTCCCTCAGTCGTGTCTGACTCTTAGCAACCCCATGGACTGCAGCCTACCAGGCTCCTCCATCCATGGGATTTTCCGGGCAACAGTACTGGAGTGGGGTGCCATTGCCTTCTCCCGGAGAACATTATGGAGGTTCCTTAAAAAAAAACAAACATTGAGGTGCCATATAATCCAGAAATCCCACTCCTGGGCATATCCAGAGAAAACCATGATTTGAAAGGATACATGTACCCCATTGTTAATTGCAGCATTGTTTACAATTGCCAAGACAAGGAAGCAATCTAAATATTCACCGTTAGACAAATGGATAAAGGAGATATGGTACATATATACAACGGAATGTTACTCAGCCACTAAAGAATGAAATCTTGTCATTTGAAGTGACATGGTTGGACTTGGGGATTACCAAACTAAGTGAAGTAAGTCAGACAAATATCATATATCACTTATATATGGACTCTAAAAAAATGTTACAAATGAACTTATTTAGAAAACAGATTCAAAGAATTAAAGAACCTATGGTTACTAGGGGGTAGGGTAGTTGGGAGATTTGGATTGACATATATATGCTTCTATATTTAAAACAGATAACCAATAAGGACATACTGTATAGCACAAGGAATTCTGCTCAATATACTGTAATAACCTAAATGGGAAAAGAACTTGAAGAAGGATAGATACATTTATATGTATTTATATGTATAACAGAATCACTTTTCTGTACACCCAAAATTAACACAGCAGTATTAATCAACTGTACTCCAATATAGTTGGAGTTGCTAATAAACTATACTCCAGTACCAACAAAGCCAGCGGATGTGATGGAATTCCCGCTGAGCAATTTCAACTCCTAAAAGATGATGCTGTTAAAGGGCTACACTCAACTGACTGGTTCCAAATTGGGAAAGGAGTACATCAAGGCTGTATATTGTCACCCTGCTTATTTAACTTATATGCAGAGTATACCATGCGAAATGCTGGGTTGGATGAAGCACAAGCTGAAATCGAGATTAATAGGAGGTATAACAACAACCTCAGATATGCAGATGACACCACCCTTATGGCAGAAATCGAAGAGGAACGAAAGAGCTTCTTGATGAAAGTGAGAGAGGAGAGTGAAAAAGCTCTTTGTGTCACCAGGGAGATTCCTTAATTCCCTGTACCTCAGTTTCTTCATGCAAAGATGGGTACAATAAAGGACAGAAATGGTATGGACCTAATAGAATCAGAAAATATTAAGAAGAGGTGGCAAGAATACACAGAAGAACTGTACAAAAAAGATCCTTATGACCCAGATAATCATGATATGGTGTGATCACTCACCTAGAGCCAGACATCCTGGAGTGTGAAGTCAAGTGGGCCTTAGGAAGGATCACTACGAACAAAGCTAGTGGAGGTGATGGAAATTCCAGCTGAGCTATTTCAAATCCTAAAAGATGATGCTGTTAAAGTGCTGCACTCAACATGCCAGCAAATTTGCAAAGCTCAGCAGTGGTCCACAGCACTGGAAATGGTCAGTTTTCACTCCAATGCCAAAGAAAGTTTAAACTACCACACAATTGCACTCATCTCCTGCGCTAGCAAAGTAATGCTCAAAGTTCTCCAAGCAAGGCTTCAACAGTACATGATCTGAAAACGTCCAGATATTCAAGCTGGATTTAGAGAAGGCAGAGGAACCAGAGATCAAATTGCCAACATCTGTTGGATTATAGAAAAAGCAAGGGAATTCCGGAAGAACATCTACCTCTGTTTCACTGACTACGCTAAAGCCTTTAACTGTGTGGATCATAAACTGTGAAAATCTCTTAAAGAGACTGGAGTTCCAGACCATCTTTCATGCCTTCTGAGTAGCCTGTGTGCAGGTCAAGAGGCAACAGTTAGATCTGGACATGGAACATTGGACTGGTTCCAAATTGGGAAAGGAGTACATCAAGGCTATATACTGTCATCCTGCTTATTGAACTTATATGCAGAGTATATCATGCAAATGCCAGGCTGGGTGAAGCACAAGTTGGAGTCAAGATGGCTAGGAGAAATATCAAATATCTCAGATATGCAGATGACACTGCTCTAATACAGAAAGTGAAGAGAAACTAAAGAGCCTCTTTGATGAAAGTGAAAGAGGAGAGTGGAAAAGTTGGCTTAAAATTCAACATTCAAAAAACTAGGATCCAGGCATCCAGTCCCATCACTTCATGGCAAATAGCAGGGGAAAAAAGTGGAAACAGTGACAGATTTTATTTTCTGGGGCTCCAAAATCACTGTGCATAGTGACTGCAGTAACGAAATTGAAAGATGCTTGCTCCTTGGAAGAGAAACTATGACCAACCTAGACAGCATATTAAAAAGCATAGTTATATCACTTTGCCCACAAAGGTCTGTATAGTCAAAGCTATAGTTTTTCCAGTAGTCATGAATGGATAAAAGATTGGACCATAAAGAAGGCTGAGCACCGAAGATCTGACGCTTTTGAATTGTGTTGCTCAAGAAGACTCTTAAGTATTCCTTGGGCAGCAAAGAGATCAAACCAATAAATCCTAAAGGAAATCAGCCCTGAATATTCACTGGAAGGACTGATGCTGAAGCTACAATACTTTGGCCACATGATGTGAACAGCTGACTCATTGGAAAAGATCGTATTTCTGGGAAAGACTGAGAGCAGGAGGAGAAGGAGGCAACATAAAATGAGATGATTGGATGACATCACTGACTCAAAGGACAGGAGTTTGAACAAACTTTGGGAGATTGTGGTGGACAGGGAAGTCTGGAATGCTGCAGTCCATGGGGTCACAAAGAGACACAACTATGTGATTGAACAACAAAACTCCAATATAAAATGAAATTTAAAACTGCAGTTAATAAAAGTAAGCATATAAAACATTGGGGAAAAATAAAAAGAAAGTTCCAGAGAATAGTAAGGAGATATAAGAAGGCCTTCTTAAATGAACAATGCAAAGAGATATAGGAAAACAATGGAATGTGAAAGTCCAGAGAGCTCTTCAAAAAATTGGAGCTATCAAAGGAATATTTCATGCCAAGATGGGGATGACAAAGGACAGAAATGATAAGGACCCAACAGAAGAGAATAAGAATAGGTGGCAAGAATACATAGAACTATACAAGAAAGCTCTTAATGACCCCCATAATCACCATGGTGTGGTCACACACCTAAAGCCAGATATCCTGGAGTGTGAAGTCAGGTGGGCCTTAGGAAGCATTGCTATGAACAAAGCTAGTGAAGTGATGGAATTCCAGCTGAGCTTTTTAAAATTCTAAAAGATGATGCTGTGAAAGTGCTGAACTGAATATGCCAGCAAATATGGAAAACACAGCAGTGACCACAGGACAGGAAAAGGTCAGTTTTCATTTCAATCCCAAAGAAGGGCAATGCCAAAGAATGTTCAAACTACCATAAAATTATGCTCATTTGATAAGCTAGTAAGGTTAAGTTCAAAATCCTTCAAGCTAGCCTTCAGTAATACGTGAACTGATAACTTCCAGATATACAAGCTGGCTTTAGAGAAGGCATAGCAATCAGAAATCAAATTGCCAACATTTGTTGGATCATGGAGAAAGTAAGGGAGTTGCAGAAAAACATCTGCTTCACTGACTATGCGAAAGCCTTTGTGTGGATCACAACAAACTGTGGAAAATTCTTAAATAGATGGGAATACCAGACCACCTTACCTGTCTCCTGAGAAACTTGTATGCAGGTCAGGAAGCAACAGTTAGAACTGGACAATGAACGATGGAATGGTTCAAAATTGGGAAAGGAGTACATCAAAGCTGTATACTGTTACCTTGCTAATTTAATTTGTATGCAAATTACAATATGTTTGAAGTGCAAGTTGGACGAATCACAAGCTGTAATCACGATTGCTGGGAAAAATCAACAACCTCAGATATGTGGAGGACACCACCCTAATGGCATAAAGTGAAGAGGAACTAAGGAGTCTCTTGATGAAGGTGAAAGAGGAGAGTGAAAAGCTGGCTAGAAACTCAATGTTCAAAAAGCTAAGATCATGGCATCCAGTCTCATTACTTCATGGCAAGTATATGGGGATAAGTGGAAGTAGTGACAGATTTTATTTTTTTGTTCTCCAAAATTACTGTGGACAGTGACTGCAGTCATGAAATTAAAAAACGCTTGCTCCTTGGAAGGACAGTTATGACCAACGGTGACAGAGAATTAAAAAGCAGAGACATCACTTTGCCACAATGTTGCTGGTGCAGTCTGTGGGGTTGCAAAGAGTTGGACACGACTTAGCAACTCAACAGTAACAGCAAACAAGGCATGGGAAAATAAAAAAGAAACAACAAAACCAAAACACTGAGATCCTGATAGGAATGGCATTAAATTATAAATTACTTTTAGAGACATTAATGTATTTGTAATATTTAATTTCACTTGAAGATTTTATCGTGTTTAACCTATAGATTATGAATATTTATTATTAAAGTAATTTCTAACCATTGTATATTTATATTTTTGTCCGAATTCAACTAGGGTAGTGAAAATCGCTTCAAAATTTTCTCTCTTAGTTTCACAAGGCTTCTTACAATTAGAAGATAATTTTTAGCTTGCTAGAGATCAAAAGATAACCACATATCCAATGAAAGACTTGAAAATAAAAGTCCCCAAAGGAAAAAAAAAGAAAAGAAATTCCATTATCTCTTGCCAGAGTATTTAACCCATATCTTTTAACAATTATGAAATTAGAGGGAATGTTTTAAAAATGGCCTTCTCCAGTTGGTTCAGTCTCACATGGTCACAAAAAGTCCCCAGGAAAGAGGAAAATAAAGATATTCTTCTTGATAGCTCTAAGAGAGTGTGACACTGATTAATTCCATGAAAAGATTATGTGCCACTGACAGTGAATCCAAAGTGCCATCCCCATCTTGTGGGGGAATAACTTTTCAATGCAATGCAAACTATATCTCAAAGGCTGTTTTTGAATAAATATTTGCTGAAGAAAGGAATACTGAACTGTGCCAAGTCTAGCATTCTGACATATCTGAATCCATGTTCTTTTAGTACAAATTGTATCCTCAGGAATGTTCTGGCTTACACTGACCAAAAAGGAACTAGTTTTGGACTGAAATGTGTTACTAATAGCAATGTCTCTGTTAGCGAAAGTTCACATGTATAGGATATACCACATAAACACTCACAAAAAAATCTTGAGAAATATCATTGTAACGGCAGAAAATAAGAGTACATTCTGTGGTTTCCCGACTTTCTCTCTGACATATGGTGTTGGGATCAATGCTTCACTGAGACTGTGGTGTTACAATTTAATAGAAATTCTAAAATCCAATTTCATAGCCCTGCTAGTAAACTTAATGCATATCTTTGGAATAATAGAGTTTAAATTCATTAACTTTCATTGCAAGATCTGCAATAGTCCAAAATATAATGTTATACCACTTCTTGGGAAGGAAATACAGGAAGAAATAATTTTCTTTTAAATCGCTGGTTTTCAGCACAAGTTTCAATAAGGAACTAACAACCCACAAAGCAGTAGTTGAATTATTAGTTTTACTTATCTCTTTACACATAATAGAGAACACCTAGAGGGAAACTACAGCAACTCTGAAATTGCATACAGCTATGACATTTCCAATTTAATGTGTGAAAGTTATGGACACTTGAATGCCCATTAAAAAATAATTAAAAACCAAAAATGCTCACCAAAAAACAGCCTATATCTGTATTGTTAGGCCCTCAGTGGTGTCTGACTCTTTGCGACCCTGTGGACTGTAGACTACCAGGCTCCTCTGTCCATGGAATTCTCCAGGCAAGAATACTGGAGTGGGTAGCCATTCCCTTCTCCAAGGGGTATTCCCCACCCAGGGATTGAACCCTTGGACTCCCACATTGCAGGTAAATTCTTTACCATCTGAGCCACCAGGAAAAACCAAGATCTAAAAGTACTAACAGTATTATTTTGCTTTCAGAGTCCTCTCAGTGATGATATAGCATGTGACACAAGGCATACATTTGCAAATTCTAGCACTGACATCTTGTGCTTGCTGTGCAAACATGTGGCACATGTGCTGTTTTCTTGTCTCAAGCACGAGGAAGATCCTGCTAAATAATGCTATTTCAGTGTGTTACCTGGCAAAGGAATGCACACTCAGTATTTTCAGTTAACTAGAAGTTCTTAGAAAGAGTTTGTACCTATTTGCAATAGTCATGACATGGAAGCAATCAATCTGAATGTCCATTGACAGAGGAATGGCTAAAGATGTGTGTGTGTATACACACACACACACACACACACACACACACACACATAATGGATACCCACTCTAATATTCTTCTCCAGGTCAGAATACTGGAGTGGATAGCCTTTCCCTTCTCCAGGGGATCTTCCCAACCCAGGGATCGAACCCAGGTCTCTCACATTGCAGGTGGATTCTTTACCAGCTGAGCCACAAGGGAAGTGCGTCAAGGAGTATGTGAAGGCTGTGTGTTGTCACCCTGCTGATTTAATTTTTATGCAGAATACTTATATGCAGAGTGCATCATGTGAAATGCAGGGATGGATGAAGCACAAGTGGGAATCAAGATTGCTGGGAGAAATATCAATAATCTCAGATATGCAGATGACACCACACTTAGGCAGAAAGTGAAGAAGAACTAAAGAGCTTCTTGATGACAGTGAAAGAAGAGAGTGAAAAAGTTGGCTTAAAACTCAACATTCAGAAAAGTAAGATCATGGCATCAGGTCCCATTACTTCATGGCAAATAGATGGGGAAACAATGGAACAGTGACAGATTTTATTTTTTGAGGAGGCTCCAAAATCACTGCAGATGGTGACTGCAGCCATGAAAGTAAAAGACGCTTGCTCCTTGGAAGAAAAGCTATGACCAACCTAGACAGCATATTAAAAAGCAGACGTTACTTTGCGAACAAAGGTACGTCTATTCAAAGCTATGGTTTTTCCAGTAGTCGTGTATGGATGTGCGAGTTGGACTATAAAGAAGGCTGAGTGCTGAAGAATTGATGCTTTTGAACTGTGGTGTTGGAAAAGACTCTTGAGAGTCCCTTGGACTGCAAGGAGATCCAACCAGTCCATGGTAAAGGAAATCAGTCCTGAATATTCATTGGAAAGACTGATGCTGAAATGGAAACTCCAATACTTTGGCCACCTGATGTGATGAACTGACTATTAGAAAAGACCCTGATGCTGGGCAAGATGGAAGGCGTGAGGAGAAGGGGATGACAGAGGATGAGATGGTTGGATGGCATCACCGACTCAATGGACATGAGTTTGAGTAAGCTACAGGAGTTGGTGACAGACAGGGAAGCTTGGCATGCAGCAATCCATGGGGTCGCAAAGAGTTGGACCTGACTGAGTGACTGAACTGAGAGATTATTAGGCACAAAAGCCAAATATAATATGACATCACTTGTATGTGGAATCTAACAAGTGATACAAATGAACTTATTTTCAAAACATAAACAGACTCACAGACTTTGAAAACAAGCTTTAAGTTACCAAAGGCGAATGAGGGGGGAGGGATAAAATTAGGAGTTTGGGATTAACAGATACACACTACTGTATATAAAATAACCAGTAAGGACCTACTGTCCATCAGAGTACTACATTCACCCTGTTGTAACAATTTATAAGGGAAAAGAATCTGAAAAAAAAATTATGTGTATGTATAAAGAAAGTAGATGGCAACCCACTCCAGTTTTCTTGCCTGGAGACTCACCGTGGACAGAGGAGCCTGGCGGGCTACCGTCCATAGGATTACAAAGAGCTGGACACAACTGAAAGACTTAGTGCACAGATAACTGAATCGCTTTGCTGTACACCTGAAACTAACACACACTGTAAATCAATTACACTTCAGTTTTTAAAAATTGAATATGAGTATGCACAAGTTTCAGGTTTGGGAGAGGGCTTAATTAGCTGGTAATAAGTTTGCTGAGATACTCAAACATGATCTGCTTAGGAGTCTATTAGGTTTTCCCAACACATGGGGCCTGGAGATAAAGGCACTCAGGGTACTTCGGAGAGGCTTCCACAATAACAAACCAAGAGAAGATAAGAAAGCAAATCATGAAACTGCTTCAGTGTGACTGAAATCTTGGATTTGGTTTTCTTATGTCAACTCTCCTGTGATACTAGATAAAATTCAAATCGGATTCTAGTGAGGATTCAAATCTCAACACAGAGAGACTATCAGATAAAATAAAACAAATGTTGCTGGAAGCAACACTTCTTTGTAAGATAAGACTTGTCATGGTAGGGAAAATGGTGTGTGTAGGCCAGGGTTGTTGTTGGTTAGTCACTAAGTTGTGTCAGGATTCTTTTGTGACCCCATGGACTATAGCCCACCAGGCTTCTCCGTCCATGAGATTTTCCAGGCAAGGATACTATAGTGTGTTGCAACTGGCTCCTCTGGGGGTCTTTTTGACCCAGGGATCGAACCCGTGTCTCCTGCATTGGCAGATGAATTCTTTACCACGGAGCTACTAGGGAAGTCCCTTCGGGCAGAGCAGTTGTCATGGATAGGAGGCTGCCAAGCAGCACAGAGTAAGGCAAGGTTATCCTCCTACTAGTCAGAGAGCTGAGGCACATATCAGCTTCTCTTAGCAGTCATGTGCTATGACTCTGCCTCTCATAAATACCATGGATTCCTCTGGGGATTTCTTGTACATACTACTTATTTACTAAGTCATTGGGTTTGTAAAGATGTACTTTTTATTTGTCTTAAACCTAACTCATTAAAAGTTTTAAAGAGATTCTCATTGTCCTAACCTTTTGGAATTTACATTCACATCATCCAAATAGCAAGTGGGTTTAAGCATTTTTCTATAGTGTCCCTGAGCTCTTCAAGGCTAACAGGCCAGTATTTTAGCAAGGTCTCCAGTGACCATTGTTTTATCCCTGTTGGCCTTCTGGTTATCCCCCTCTAGGTGTCTTTATTTCTCTTCTGATATGCGGAGACTAGAACCATATTTGGGATTCCAGATATTTTGGAAATAAAAGGGATGAATCAAGCTTTCTCAAGTTTCCTCTATTTTTTGCATTTGCCTTGTTAATATTGTCAAACAAAGCATTGACTAGATTGAGTATACCTGTATAGTGATCAGATGTCTTTAAAGGAGAAAGGGCAAAGATAAAAACCCATTTCCCTATGGCAGCATGTGTGTGTATGTGCATACTGAGAGCAGGGGTGCAAAAACTAATAATTCTTTTCCTAGCGTGTGTGCGTGCTAACTCACATCAGTCACGTCTGACTCTTTGCAACCCTATGGACCGTAGCTCACCAGGCTCCTCTGTCCATGGGATCCTCCAGGCAAGAATAATGGAGTGGGTTGCCCTGTCCTTCTCTAA
Organism: Bos mutus; assembly: GCF_027580195.1. Classification (NCBI taxonomy): domain Eukaryota; kingdom Metazoa; phylum Chordata; class Mammalia; order Artiodactyla; family Bovidae; genus Bos; species Bos mutus. The sequence continues at coordinate 15,130,162 of NC_091623.1, forward strand.
GGGATCTTCCAGACCCAGGGATTGAACCTACCTCTCTTGCATGGCAGGCAGGTTCTCTGCTACTAGTGCTACCTGGGAAATCCTTTCTTAGCATACATATTTCAATTATTTGTCCTTTCATCCAAAGTGCATAAAAAAAAGTTGGGAAAAAAACATCTTTTCCACCTCTGATCCCTGAGACAGACTGTTTTTATGGAATTCTATCCATCCAATGAGAGATTCTGAGACTTGGAAGAGAGGGCATAGATATGCTAGTGCCAACTTCCTTCTCTAACATTTCTAATGTAGAACTTGCAACTTCCTTCTCTAACATTTCTAACGAGGAACTTTCAGCTTATCCGTGAAACCCTCAGTATAATAGAGCAGCCAGCCCCTCTCAGCAGGAAGCTTGTACAGCCTATTGTCCTCATCCATCAGAAGGCAGACAGAATGAAACCCACAATCACAGAAAACTAACAAAAATGATCACATTCATCACAACTTTGCATAATTTAATGAAACTATGAGACATACTGTGTAAGGCCACCCAAGACGATGGGTCATGGTGGAGAGTTTTGACAAAATGTGGTCCATTGGAGAAAGGAATGGCAAACCACTTCAGCAGTCTTGCCTTGAGAAGCCAATGAACAGTATAAAAAGGCAAAAAGATATAACACTGAAAGATGAACCCCCTAGGTCAGTAGGTATCCAATATGCTACTGGAGAAGAGTGGAGAATAGCTCCAGAAGGAATGAAGAAACTGAGCCAAAGCACAAAGTACTCCCAGTTGTGGATGTGTCTGGAAGTGAAGGTAAACTCTGATGCTGTAAAGAATAGCACTGCATAGGAACCTGGAATGTTACATCATGAAGCAAGATAAATTGGAAATGGTCAAACAGGAGACAGCAAGAGTGAACACTGACATTTTAGGAGCCAGTGAACTAAAATGGATGGGAATGGGCAAATTTAATTCAGATGACCATTATATCTACTACTGTGGGCAAGAATCCCTTAGAAGAAATGGAGCAGCCCTCATAGTCAATAAAAGAGTCCAAAATGCAGTACTTGGGTGCAATCTCAAAAATGACAGAATGATCTTGGTTCATTTCCAAGGCAAGCCATTCAATATCACAGTAATCCAAGTCTATGCCCCAACCAATGAAGCCAAAGAAACTGAAGTTGAACGGTTCTATGAAGACCTGTAGGACCTTCTAGAACTAACACCAAAAAAAGATGTACTTTTCATCACAGAGGACTGGAATGCAAAAGTGGGAAGTCAAGAGATACCTGAAGTAATAGGCCAATTTGGCCTTGGAGTACAAAGTGAAGCAGGGCAAAGACTAACAGAGTTTTGCTAACAAAACACACTGGTCATAGCAAACACCCTGTTCCAACAACACAAGAGACAACTTTATTACATGGACATCACCAGATGGTCAATAGTGAAATCAGATTGATTATATTTTCTGCAGCCGAAGATGGAGAAGCTCTATACAGTGAGCAAAAACAAGACCTGGAGCTGACTGTGGCTCAGCTCATGAACACTTTATTGCAAAATCCAGACTTGAAGAAAGTAGGGGAAACCACTAGGCCATTCAGGTATGACCTAAATCAAATCCCTTACAATTATACAGTGGAGGTGACAAATAGATTCAAAGGATTATATGTGATAGAGGCAGAAAAACTATAGATGGAGGTTTATGATATTGTACAGGAGACAGGGATCAACACCATCCCCAAGAAAAGAAATGCAAAAGGGCAAAACGGTTGTCTGAGGAAGCCTTACAAATAGCTGAAAAAAGAAGAGACATGAAAGACAAGAAAGAAAAGGAAAGATACACGCATCTGAATGCAGATTTCCAAAGAATAGCAAGGAGAGAGAAGAAAAAGCCATCTTAAGGGAGCAATGCCAAAAATAGAGGAAAAACAATAGAATGGGAAAGACTAGAGATCTCTTAAAGAAAATTAGAGATACAAAAGGAACATTTCATGCAAAGATGGGCACAATAAAGGACAGAAATGCTACAGACCTAACAGAAGCAAAAGATACTAAGAAGAGGTGGCAAGAATACACAGAAGAACTATACAAAAAAGGTCTTAATGACCCAGATAACCATGAGAGTGTGATCACTCACCTACAGCCAGATCCTGGAGTGTGAAGTCAATTGGGTCTTAGGAAGCATTACTAAGAACACAGCTACTGGAGGTGATGGAATTCCAGCTGAACTATTTCAAATCCTAAAAGATGGTGCTGTGAAAGTGCTGCACTCAATATGCCAGCAAATTTGGAAAACTCAGCAGTGGCCACAGGACTGGAAAAGGTCAGTTTTCATTCCAATTTCAAAGAAGGGCAATGCCAAAGAATGTTCAAACTACTACACAATTGCACTCATTTCACATGCTAGCAAGGTAATGCTCAAAATCCTTCAAGCTAGGCTTCAACAGTATGTGAACTGTGAACTTCCAGATGTTCACATTGGATTTAGAAAAGGCAGAAATCAGAGCTGAAACTGCCAACATTAGCTGGATCACAGAAAAAGCAAAGGAATTCCAGATAAACTTCTGCTTCATTGACTATGCTAAAACCTTGGACTGTGTGGATCACAATAAACTGTGGGAAATTCTTAAAGATGATATAGCATGGGATGTGGTATGGGAATACCACAACACCTTTCCTGCTTTCTGAGAAACCTGTATGCAGATAAAGCAGCAGCAGTTAGAACTGGACATGGAACAATAGACTGATTCCAAATTGGGAAAGGAGTACATCAAGGCTATATATTATACCTTGCTTATTGAACTATATGCAGAGTACATCATGAGAAATACCAGGCTTGAAGCTCAAGAGGGAATCAAGATTGCCAGAGAAATATCAATAACCTCAGATACGCAGATGGCACCACTCTAATGGCAGAAAATGAAGAGGAACTAAGCAGCCTTTTGATGAAGGTGAAAGAGCTGAGTAAAAAAAAACTCAACATTCAAAAAACTAAGATCATGGCATCCAGTCCCATCACTTCATGGCAAATAGATTAGGAAAAAATAGAAACAGTGACAGACTTTATTTTCTTGGATTCCAAAAGCACTGTGGGTGGTGTTGCAGCCATGAAGTTAAAAGACGCTTGCTCCTTGGAAGAAAAGCCATGACAAACCTAGACAGTGTGTTAAAAAGCAGAGACATCATTTTGCTGACAAAGGTCTATGTAGTCAAGGCTATGGTTTTACAGTAGTCATGTATGGGGGTGAGAGATAGACCATAAAGAAGACTGAGCACTGAAGAGTTGATGCTTTTGGACTGTGATGCTGGAGTAGACTCCTGATAAAACACTGGACAATAATAGGATCAAAGAAGTCAATCCTAAAGGAAATCAACCCTGTATATTTTTTGAAAGGACTGATCACCTGACCTGCTTCTTGAGAAACATATATGCAGGTAAGGAAGCCACAGTTAGAACTGGACATGGAAAAACACACTGGTTCCAAATAGGAAACGGAGTAGGTCAAGGCTGTATATTGTTACCCTGCTTATTTAACCTATATGCAGAGTACATCATAAGAAACACTGGGCTGGAATCAAGATTGCCAGGAGAAATATCAATAACCTCAGATATGCAGATGACACCACCCTTATGGCAGAAAGTGAAGAGGAACTAAAAAGCCTCTTGATGAAAGAGGAGAGTGAAAAAGTTGGCTTATAGCTCAACATTCAGAAAACGAAGATCATGGCATCCAGTCCCATCACTTCATGGCAAATAGATGAGGAAACAGTGGAAACAGTGTCAGACTTTATTTTTGGGGGCTCCAAAATCACTGCAGATGGTGATTGCAGCCATGAAATTAAAAGATACTTACTCCTTGGAAGCAAAGTTATGACCAACCTAGATAGCATATTCAAAAGCAGAGACACTACTTTGCCAACAAAGATCCGTCTAGTCAAGGCTATGGTTTTTCCAGTGGTCATGTATGGATGTGAGAGTTGGACTGTGAAGAAAGCTGAGTGCCGAAGAATTGATGCTTTTGAACTGTGGTGTTGGAGAAGACTCTTGAGAGTCCCTTGGACTGCAAGGAGATCCAACCAGTCCATTCTAAAGGAGATCAGTCCTGGGTGTTCATTGGAAGGACTGATGCTGAGGTTGAAACTCCAATACTTTGGCCACCTGATGCGAAGAGTTGACTATTTGAAAAGATCCTGATGCTGGGAGGGATTAGGGGCAGGAGGAGCAGGAGGAGAAGGGGACGACAGAAGATGAGATGGCTGGATGGCATCACCGACTCAATAGACATAAGTTTGGGTAAACTCTGGGAGTTGGTGATGGACAGGGAGGCCTGGCGTGCTGCAATTCATGGGGTCGCAAAGAGTCGGACACGACTGAGTGACTGAACTGAACTGAACTAATACTGAAGTTCGAATACTTTGACCACCTGATGCGAACAGCCAACTCACTTAAAAAGATCCTGATTCTAGGAAAGATTGAGGGCAAGAAGAGAAGGGAGTGACAGAGGATAAGATGGTTGGAGTTTATCATTGATTCTTTGGACATGATTTTAAGGAAACATTGGGAGATTGTGATGGACAGGGAAGCCTGGCATGCTGCAGGCCATGGGTCACAAAGAGTTGGACACGACTGAAGGAGTGAACAACAGCAACATGTATTTAGACACTTTGAAAATCTCTTCTCATTAGGCTGAAATATGACTCTTTCCAACATCCATCTCTCATTGTAGAGTTTTATTCTCAGTAGGCATAGAAATCTAGCTATCAAAAGAAAACACTGTTGATATATTTAACAATAACAAAACACAAGCCTTTCAAACTCAGATTCAATGCTTCTGGCTAAATATTCATGGTTACTTAAAAAAATTCCACAAGTTAGATGATTTTCAGACTTAATTATGTTCCATTGGATATCCCCTGGCTTAATTGTGATTCTGTTAAAGTGTGGTATTTGCTTGGACATAGTACATAGTTATTATGCCAATGGCTCAAAAAATAGAGCATACCTTTGTTGTAGATACAATGGTGCTATCAAAATAGCCTAAGATTTAAAATTATTATATTACATTTTGGGTCATGATTGATTGTTTATGGTCAAATAAACTCTGAACTTTTTCATAAAATTTTTCTAAAGCCAGGGCTTCCCCAATTTCTTGCTTATAAAATGGATTTATAGTACTTTTAGAAATTTACATTTAGCCTGATTTCATTTCATTGAACTCATGGCCTTTTAAAATTAGCAATTCCTAGTTAAAATTATGATCTATTTAAAAAGTTGTGGAAACAGTGGATATTAGATAATCTGTTTTATAAAAATGTCTTTTTATAAAGTAACCATTTATATATTATGTGAAAATAAAATTTGACTTTTGTGACTAACATAAAGGACTTATATTTACTATAGTTCAGCATCATAAAACTTATTTTTATATACTTAGCATCAACATACTTGAATTTTTCGACTTAGAAATTTCAGAGTTACAACTTGAATCGATGCTTTAAGTGATTTAAAGTCTTAAGAAAAATTTCAGTGAATTAGTATGCACAAATGACATTAAAACTAATATTTATCCATATGTATAGTGTTTATAGGAGGCTTTATTTCTTTCTGATTCTGTGACTAGGTTGTTAATATTCTTTAGGCTAAGCTGCATTGTAAGTTATGTCCTGCTCTGTGTTATATTGGAGCATTCCAAAAATCAAAACCTTTTATTAAAAAAGCAAACTAAAAGCTGTGTTACAATGCATAGAATTTTTTTTTTTTTAAGTTTCAGTGAGTGGCATAAATCTAAATTACGTTTAAAGAAGTCTTACTGGAAGTTTTATATTTTGTTAAACTTCTGTTAGTGATTCAAAATAAAAAGTTTGAAATGAATGTTTGGTTCTTTTATCCAACATAGACTCTAGCTATTATTCAGTGAATTCAATTTTCTAGGAAAATTTACCAGTACCCTGAAACCATTTCATGATTGAATGGCTGGTATATCATTCTTGATGGTTTTCTCTGCAATCAATTCCACTAAACCAATGAAACTCTGTAACAAAATTAGTCTAAATATAAGTACATTCTTTCAGATGTAATAAGGAAACAAGAAACAAGTTTCCAGGTAAATTCCAATATTCTAGGACATGTTCCTTGGAAAATAGTTCATATTGATAATTGCATTCTAAGAAGTACACCGAAGGTGGGAGAGGGAAGAAGGGGAAGGCTTTTGTTGGAAACAGTAGATTGTGTTAGCAAAAGTCTACATACACTGTCACAAAAGAATAAGCTAGGAGATGAGTCGTCACTATGGTACATCCCAACAATGTTGAAGCAAAAATCCTCATTAGCAGAAAGGAATAGGAAGCTGTCAAATTGTCTTTTAATCGAAAGCGTCTTGAATAAAATTATGGCTCTCCAAAAAGTGCAGATGAAGTAATTGCCATAGCCAACAAAAACAACAGCAGTTAATGTCAGATCAGAACAACAGAAATGTCAGGAGTAGAACATTTCTGTAGAGTTCAGGATGTGTTGAATCTAATGTCATCATAGTTCTTGCAGATACATGTCATTGCAGTGAGGGGTGTACAGTTCATACAACTTTGTGTGATATGAGTGTGCAGTGAAAAATTAAGTTTATCAAGATTGCTGGGAGAAATATCAATAACCTCAGGTATGCAGATGACACCACCCTTATGGCAGAAAGTGAAGAGGAACTAAAAAGCCTCTTGATGAAAGTGAAAGTGGAGAGTGAAAAAGTTGGCTTAAAGCTCAACATTCAGAAAACGAAGATCATGGTATCTGGTCCCATCACTTCATGGCAAATAGATGGGGAAAGAGTGGAAACAGTGTCAGACTTTATTTTGGGGGGCTCCAAAATCACTGCAGATGGTGATTGCAGCCATGAAATCAAAAGATACTTACTCCTTGGAAGGAAAGTTATGACCAGCCTAGATGGCATATTCAAAAGCAGAGACATTACTTTGCCAACAAAGGTCTGTCTAGTCAAGGCTATGACCAGATAGTGGTCATGTATGGATGAGAGAGTTAGACTGTGAAGAAAGCTGAGTGCTGAAGAATTGATGCTTTTGAACTGTGGTGTTGGAGAAGACTCTTGAGAGTCCCTTGGACTGCAAGGAGATCCAACCAGTCCATTCTCAAGGAGATCAGTCCTGGGTGTTCATTGGAAGGACTGATGCTGAAGCTGAAACTCCAATACTTTGGCCAACTCATGCGAAGAGTTGACTCATTGGAAAAGACCCTGATGCTGGGAGGGATTGGGGGCAGGAGGAGAAGGGGATGACAGAGGATGAGATGGCTGTATGGCTTCACCGACTCGATGGACTTGAGTTTGGGTGAACTCCAGGAGTTGGTGATGGACAGGGAGGTCTGATGTGCTGCGATTCATGCAAAGAGTCAGACACGACTGATCGACTGAACTGAAGTGAAGGTGAAGTGGGGGTGTTACATTTTGCCCTCAGCTCCTGGGATGATAATCTCCATAAACCCCCTGGAAAATCCTACATGATAAAAGTGTCCTTGTGTGTACATGGGGGTCTTGAGTCACACAAGACAGCCCATGATAACAATGTGATGAATGGTGGGGGCTTTGTGTCACCTTGACCACCAGACGCTGGATACTGAAGTCAGCCATGCAAGTGGTCAATGACATCTACATGATTAAACTTCAATAAAAACTCTAACCATCAAGGCTGAGGTTCTCTTCCCTAGTTGGCGACACATGATTGTTGAGAGGAGTTACTACTGTCTGAGGTTCCACCGAGTGAGCAAATGAGAGCTCGTGTTCAGAACCCTCGTGGATTCTGCTCCAGATGCCTCTTTGCTTGGCCCTGTCGTCCCCTTCTCCTCCTGCCCCCAATCCCTCCCAGCATCAGGGTCTTTTCCAATGAGTCAACTTTCGCATGAGGTGGCCAAAGTATTGGAGTTTCAGCTTCAGCATCAGTCCTTCCAATGAACACCCAGGACTGATCTCCTTTATTACTTTTTTAACCTATTTTTATTTTTATCTATATCCTTTAACTATCATAAACTGTAACTATGAATATAAGAGTTTCAGATGAATTCTGTATCTTTCTAGTGAATCATCAAATGGAAGATGGTCTTTGAGATCTCAGAACTCTCAACTGATACCAGGATTGAGGGTGAATTTGAGAACTCACAACGTTGCACTGAGTAATTGGTGTTCAAATGTTACAGGTTCCACAAGGCTTTTTGATATTTGCAACATTCACTTGTCTAAAAGAATTGTGTCCAACACTTCCTCAACATCATATGCCAAGCCTGTGACATAACTCAGGCTTCAAAATTGTGAACTTTTTTTTCCAGATTCTTTGAATAAATCCTGACATGACAGGCTACTAAAATATACTTACTGTGGTCCTGAGTACACTTTCTAAATCCTCTACTCTTAGTTTCTACTCTTTGTTTTATTCTAATTTCTAGATGATATTAATTCTTATGGACAAAAGCTTAATAAATAAAACAACTGTGTCTTTAATATAATTTCTTCAAAGGTTTATATATTCTTTGGAGAGTACTACTTTGGCCTTCTATGGGGATTAATTTGAAATTCCCTGTGAAACTATAGTCAGGTTTTCTGAAAACTACAGAGCATGGTGACATATATAAATAAATCTGTACCATATTTCATATTTGATATCAATTTTTATAACTTTCAAAATGTTTTGTTCCATAAACCCTTTAAAAAATATGGCTTGAGATTTCCTTGCTTTTCAAAACCCTCAATGAAATTATATGAGGTTTTCAAACTGCCTATCAAAAGATTTAACTTTAAAGGTCCAATTATAGAACATTTTTGTTTGATAGGGAAAGTGAAAAGAAAAATGTGGGGTTAAGTTCAATGTCTTTCTTCCACCAGTACATGACTCATTTTAAACCATTAAAAGGAATATATGCATTCTCTGAGAAAATAATTTCCACCCCATGGTTGCTTGCAGGAGATTTCCTGTGATTCTGAAGTTTCCTCTCTTTTGTAATTATGTCCTAGTAAGTCTTTGGCTAGATGGAATGTTACATTACATTGAACCAATACTGTTTTGCTTCATCCTCCTGGTTATATTTAGATCGCTGATTTTATCCCAAGAAATTTTTTACTCAACCACAAACTTGATGTTCACTTAGATCTCTTGAGGCATTGTTTGTGCTCTATTGTTCTTTCTCGTTAGACATTTGTTTTCAAAATGTACCAATGTGAGATTCAAATAATAATTGGCCTCAACATGCAAATATGTTGTCTTTTTTTCCTCCTACCTTGACAATAAAGAGACTTTTATTGCTTTTAAAATCATCACACAGTCTTCTTCATTTTCTACAATTCATGTGAATGCTGTTGGCTGATAGTTAATTCTTGATTGAGAAAGAGAGTTGTGATATGTTGCTAGAATTCCTCCTATCCTGAGTACTCTGGGAGTTTCAAGTATTGGGAAATGAGGAAATGGCACATCTTTGGGAGTATTTTTGAGAATTTTTAACTGTTGGCCTCTCATAGAAGGGCTCAAATGACTCAAATTGGCATGAGAATAAGGGATATAATGTTCCACTGTAACCTCTGTATTACTGGCAAGCAAGAATAGGTTATCCTGTGATTCCCTAGTCTACTATGAGAATGACAAATTGAGCTAAAGAATTGCTAAAGAAAATAAACAAATGGGACTTCATCAAGCTAAAAAACTTGCATAGCAAAGGAAACTATAAGCAAAACAAAAAGACAACCTACAAAATGGGAGAAAATAGTTGGAAATAATGCTACTGACAAGGGATTAATTTCCAAAATATACAAACAGTTCATAAAACTCAAAAAAACCCACAAACAACCCAATAAAAAAAAATGGGCAGAAGACCTAAATAGACATAGATATGTCTCCAAAGATGACATACAGATGGCCAAAAAACACATGAAAAGATGTTCAACATCACTAATTATTAGAGAAAACAAATCAAAACTACAATGATGCAGCAGGTCACACCGGTCAGAAGGGCCATCATCAAAAAGTCCAGAAACAATAAATGCTGGAGAGAGTGTGGAGAAAAGGGAATACTTCTACATTGTTGGTGGGAATACAAATTAGTGTCACCACTGTGGAGAACAGTATAAGGTTCCTTAAACTAAAAATAGAGCCACCATATCCAAGAGTCCTACTCCTAGACATATATCTGCACAAAACACTAATTCAAAAATATACATGCATCTTAATGCTTATAGCAGTGCTATTTATAATAGCCAAGTCATGGAAGCAACCCAACTGTCCATTAGCAGATGAATGGATACACACACATGCGCACACAGGGATATACTCAGCCATAAGAAAGAATGAAATAATGTCATTTGCAGCCACATTGACGGACCTAGAGATTATCATACTAAGTGGAGTCAGCTAGCATCCTCAGTTGCTTCAGTCACGTTCGACTCTTTGCGACCCTGTGGACTATAGCCCACCAGGCTCCTCTGTCCATGGGGTTCTCTAAGCAAGAATACTGGAGTGGGTTGCCACTTCCTACTGCAGGGGATCTTCCTGACCCAGGGGTCAAATCTGTGTCTCTTACATTTCCTGCATTGGCAGGCAGGTTCTTTACCACTAGTATTATCTGGGAAGACCCAAGTTAGGCAGAAAAGGCCAAATATAATATAATATCACTTATATGTGGAATCTTAAAAAAAAAGACACATATGAACTTATTTACAAAATAGAAACAGACTCATAGACTTTGAAAACAAACATGATTACCAAAAGAGGAGCACTAAATTAGCAGTTTGGGATTAACATATATACACCACTATATATAAAACAATAAAATAATCAACAAGGACCTACTGTATAGCATAGGGAACTCTAAATATTCTGTAATAACTTATATGTGGAAAGAAATTGAAAAAAGAATGGATGTATGTATATGTATATCTGAATCCCTTTGTATACCTGAAACTAACCCCACATTTTTAAGTCAACTATAATATAAAATAAAAGCTAAAAAAAGAAAAGAAACATGCACCTAAATGCTCATAGAAGCACTATTTACCATAGCCAAGACATGGAACCAATCTAATTGTTCATTGACAGATGAATGGATAAACAAGATAAGGCATATAGATACAATGGTCTATAACTCAACCATAAATAAGAATGAAATAATGCCATCTGCAGCAACATGGGTAGTCCTAGAGATTATCATACTAAAGGAGTAAGTCAGAAAGATAAATATGCTATCACCTATATGTGGAATCTTAAAAAAGTGATACAAATGATCTATTTACAAAACAGAAACAGACCCATAGACATAGAGAACAAACATAGTTACCAAAGGAAAAAGGTGAGGGAGGGATAAATTAGGAGTTTGGGATTAGCAGGTAAATACCCCTATATGTATGAGTAGTGGCTCAGAGGTTAAAGCGTCTGCCCATAATGCGGGAGACCTGGGTTCGATCCCTGGGTCGGGAAGATCCCCTGGAGAAGGAAGTGGCAACCCACTCCAGTATTCTTGCCTGGAGAATCTCATGGACGGAGGAGTCTGGTGGGCTACAGTCCACAGGGTCGCAAAGAGTCGGACACGACTGAGCGAGCGATTTAACTTTTTTTTTTAACCACTATATATAAAAAGGATAACCAACAAGATCTTACTGTACATCACAGTAGGAGATATCTACTTCAATATCTTGTGATTAACCATAATGGAGCAGAAAAGGAACTGCTAAGATTCAACTCAGGCTTCCCTGGTGGCTCGGTGGGAAAGAATCTGTCTACCAATGCAGGAAATGCGGGTTCAATCCCTCGGTCAGAAAGATACCCTGGAGAAGCAACCCACTCCAGTATTCTTGTCTGGGAAATCCCACGAACAGCAGAACCTGGCAGGCTACAGCCTATGGGGTTGCAAAAAGGTCGGACATGACTTAGTGGCTAAACAACAACAAAGATTCAACCCAACCTGAGGAAAGAGGGAATGGGCCTGGAGACCAAATTCCACCTCCATTCCTTCTGTGGTTTTCTAGCATAACCTTTGCACCAAGTAGCTGGAGACCTGGCAGCTTGAAAAGAGCCAGAACTCCTCTGAGAAATCACATGACTTTTATTAATAGGTGTTGACCCTGGAAAAAGATCCAGAGAAAAACCAAAGTAAAAGTTCTAACTCTGTTGACTGTTACCTTCCTTCCCCTCAACTGACTGGCATTTTGCATGTTCACTCTAAAAGTCAGTAGGTAGGACACACCACCATATTAACTTCTTTTTATGATGAAAATCTCCTTAAGTAACAAGAATATCCCAGGAAATATATCACATAGGATGATTGCCTATAAAGATTTATGAAACATAAAATATGACATTCTAAATTGTTGCTATATATTTAAACTATCTGCTTTCTAGCCACTGGGATCTTGATTGTCATAAGAAATATTCCAATAGGGGGGAATAAAAAAGAACTGGGGGAAAAAAATCTCTGCTTTTCCAAGATCTCTCTTTCCCATTCTGTATAAAAATACAGAACATTCTGTCTCTCTTTTGAAGCTCAGTGCTCATCTCTCAGAATTTCCTAAATGACACTAGTCATTTTGCATTTTATCAGAACAATCTATGCTATGATTTCAATCCCTTCATAGTAAATATCAAAATGATGTAGCAGTAGAGAAATTGGTATCTGATAATTTTCACCCCACATTAGGAACATTTTAATCACCATGTGTCTCTTTGAAAAGTTTCACCTATCTTGGTCAGAAATGACTTAGTACAGAGCTACATGCATGAGAACTGCAGTGATTTAGGCATTCGGCCATGTGTCTTCTTAGCCAAAATAGTACTGAGGAGAAAAGAGTGTTAGGGAGAAGGAGAAGATAATCCTGGATATGGATGAGGAGGTGGCAGAGGGGAATCTCAGAGCTGAAGCAGAGTGTGGGTGTGGGTGAGGTGTGGTTTGTGTGTGGGTGCATGTGTGTTTAGGCACAGAAATAAGGCCTTTTCCTTTCTCCTCTCTTCTGTGTATTCTCAGGAGACCATCTGGTCTAGCTGAGAAATTGGAAGATCTTTAATGGAGACGAGGCTGCAAGATATAAATTATGGGATATACTTATACTAAAATTGCACTGTTTATCTGAAATGCTAATTAACAGATGCCCTGTTGTCTAACTTCCAACCCGGGTCTCCTGCACTGCAGGCAGATTCTTTACCGTCCGAGCCACCAGGGAAGCCCCTGTATTTTATTTGCTAAATCTGGCAACCCAGGGAATCCTGGCCCTGAGTTGAGCAGGTACAAACTCTGTTTTGATCTGAACTGACTCCCGAGTCTTTTTATCTCAGTGATGTAAGGGTTTACTGATTATTAAAAATATATTCGATATTAGGAAGGAAAGTCAACTTTGCTATTATAGTGATGAACTATCAAAAAGAAGAAAAAATGGTACAATATTGTATGTAAAAGTAACATTTTTACTCACTCAGGAGGAATGCCTTTTATTATTAACATTTCATTTATCTGTATGAAATTAATTTTGCTTCTAGTTTTATTGGAAAGTAGGAAATTAATTTCTATGTTTGGTCTCCTGGGGTATAGCGATCTGTTCACATTTATAGAAAATGTGGGAGGAATGCCCTTTCATGCAGGTATAATTCCTGGATTAATCTTTTATTTTTTAAAGATATATTTAAATCAGTTTTGTGCCTCAGATTATATCAGAAGCTTTTAATGATGAGAAATGCATTGCCTCTTTAATAAAGACCCCAAGGGGTTTTGCACAGACATGCATCTCAAGAGTGTACAATACATATTAGTATGTTTTCTCTTTGAGTTCTACCAAAGGAAGTACATGAGAGTCACTGCCAAATGTGTCCTTTTATAGGGTGGTGGTAGAGTCAGAAATTCTTTTATGGTTTCCCATAAACATAGACCTGTAGCAGGTATTGTTTTTTCTCTGTCAGATTTAAACTATGACAAAATAGACATAAATGTTAATTCATTTAAAAAGGATTAGAGACTTAGTTGCTCAACATATTGTAGTTGATGGTGTGATGGAGGCTAGGAAACTGGCATGTGCATTGTGTACAGTGTCCCTGAGGAATTATTACCTTCAATATTCATTGTTTGGTAATTATTTAGAAATGAAATGGATTCATATTTTTGCTGTATTTTAGTCAAAGGTCAATGCATAGTTCTCACAACCAAAATAATGACATGGTTTCTGTCTTTTATTGATCAAGTACTCATTTTCATAGTAGGAGGAATGAAAACTACCAGATTCACATTAAATAGAATTTTGTAATTTTTCTAGTAAAAAATAATAAAAATTTTTTCACAGTTAAGTTCTCTTGTTTTAATCAGGTTCATCACCTCCTTTTTATGAATAATAATACATGAATTTTTAACAATTTATTAAAGTTTGATGGCCTTGACCATTCTATTGGGAACCTATCACCATTTAATACATATATTTTTTCTTTTGTTGAAATTTAGTAAATTCACAGCACTCAAAAACAGTTTGCCTTTTGCCTCTCCTCCAAAAAATAATTTTTTTTCTTTTTTTTTTAAAATTTTATTTTATTTTTAAACTTTACAAATTGTATTAGTTTTGCCAAATATCAAAATGAATCCACCACAGGTATTTTTATGTCTTACAAATAACAATGAAAACACAATCATACACAATCTATAGGATGCAGCAAAAGCAGTTTCTTGGAGGGAATTTCATAGTGATAGAGGACTTCTTCAAAAACAAGAAAAACTTAAGTAAACAACCCAATACATCACCTAAAAGAATTAGAAAAACGACAAACGAAACTTAAAGTCTGCTAGCAGAAAGAAGGCAGTAATAAAGATCAGAGAGAAATAAATAGAGATTTAAAAACCAACAGAAAAAATCAAAAACAAGAACTGGTTCTTTGAAAGGGTAAACAAAATTGGCAAAGTTCTGGTGAGTCTCACTAATAAGAAAAGAAATAACCCAAATAAACAAAATAGGAAATGAAAAAGGAGAAATAAGGACTGATACCACAGGAATACAAACAAATAAACAACAAAAAAAGAGAATACAATGGACAATTTATATGAGAACAAATTTGACAATCCAGAAGAAATATACAAGATTTTAGAAACATACAGCCCATCAGAACTGAATCAAGAAGAAACCGATAAAGTGAACAGACTGATAGCTAGAAGTAAACTAGGATCTGTAATTTAAAAACTCCCTAAAATTAAAAGTCCAGGACCAGATGATTTCACAGGCAAATTCTACCAAATATACAAATAATTTATGCTGATCTTTCTCATAAGTCTTCCAAAAGACTGATGAGGAAGTGGAGGAAACATTCCCAAAGACATTCTATGAAGCCACCATCATCCCGATACCAAAACCAGACAAAGACATTACCAAAAACTCAAATTACATGCCAATATCTTTGATGAATATAGATGTAAAATTCTCAATAAAACTATTAGCAAACTGAATCCAATAATGCATAAAAAAGATTATATGCCATGACCAAGTTGGATTCATCCCCGGTTCACAAGGATGGTTCAAGATATACAAATTAATGTGATATACCACATCAAGAAAAGTAAAAACAAAAACCACATGATCATTTCAATAGGTACAGAAAAAGCATTTGATAAAATTCATCATCTGTTCATCATAGAAACTCTTACTAAAGTGGGTATAGTGGGAACCTTATCTCAACCTAATAGAAGCTCTTTATGACAAACCCACCACCAATATAATACCTTGATGAAACTGAAAGCTTTCCTGCTAAAATCTTGAATAAGACATGAATGCTCACTCTCACCACTTCTATTCAACATAGTATTGGAAGTCCTAGCCACAGAAAACAGTCAAGAAAAAAGTAAAAGGGATCCAAATTGGAAAGGAAGAGGTAAAAGTGTCTTTTTATGCAGATGAAATATGATACCGTATATAGAAAACCATAAGGACTCCACACAAAAACTACTAGAATTGATAAGTGAATTCAGCCAGGTAGAAAGATACAAGATTAACATACAGCAGTCTATTGCAATTCTTTACAATTATCTGAAAGGAAAAAAAAAAAAACAAACCTTTTAAAATCATATGCAAAAAAATAATTTGAATAAACCTCATCAAGAAGGTGAAAGACTTATATGCTAAGAAATATAAAACATCTATAAAAAATTGGAGATGATTCAAAGAAATGGAAAAATATCCTATGCTCTTGAATTGGAAGAATTAATTTTGTTAAAATGGCCATACTATCCAAAGCTATTTATGGATTTAATGTGCTCCATATCAAATTACCCATGACATTTTTTGCAGAGCTAGAACAAATAATCCTAAAATTTATATGGAACCATAAAAGACACAGAATTGCTAAAGTAATCTTGAGGAAACAGAACAAAGCAGGAGGTATAACCCCAACCAGACTTCAGACAATACCACAAAGTTACTCAAAAACAGTAATAAAATCAGCATGATTTTGACACAAAATTAACATATGGGTCAATGGAACAGAATAGAGAGCCTAGAAATAAACCCACACACCTATGGTTAATTAATCTTTGACAAGGGAGGCCAGAATATACAATGGTGAAAAGACTGTTCTCTTTAGCAAGTGATTTTGGGAAAGATGGACAGCCACATTAAATCAGTGAAGTTAGAACACACCCTCCAACCATACATAAAAATAAAGTTGAAATGGCTTAAAGACTTAAATATGAGACATGACAGCATAAAATTCCTAGCAGAGAATATATATTCTCTGACATAAACCGTTCTTATGTCAATTTCTCAAGGCAATATAATTAAAGACAAAAATAAACAAATGGGAACCTAATAAAATTTAAAAGCTTTTGCACAGCAAAGGAAAGGATAAACAAAATGAAAAGACAATCTACAGACTAGGAGAAAATATTTACAAATGATGCAACCAACAAAGGATTAATTTCCAAAATATATAATTGAATAACAAAAATATAAACAACCTAATAGAAAAATGAGCAGAAAACCTAAAGAGATACATCTCCAAATAAGACATACACATGGCTAGCATGCACAAGAGATGTTCAACACTGCTATTTATTAGCAAAAAGCAAATCAAAACCATTAAAACGTCTACAAATAAAAATGTTGGAGAGAGTGTGGAGAAAATGGAACTCTCCCATGCTGTTAGTGGGAATGTGTGTTGGTGCAGCCACTATGGAGGACATTATGGAGATTACTCAAAAAACTAAAAATAGAGTTGCCATACAATTCATCAACTCCACACCTGGGTATATATACAGACAAAACTCTAATTCAAAAAGTTACATGCACCAGTATGTTCATAGCAACACTATTCACAATAGCCAAGACAGGGAAAAAGCTGTGTTCACCGGCAGAAGAATGGAAAAGATGTTTCACACACACCCATACATATGCAATATTACTGGAATATATATTATATATATATGGAGTATTATTGGAATATATATTATATATATGTGGAATATTACTGGAATATATATTATATATATGTGGAATATTACTGAGCAACAGAATATTACTCAGCCATGAAAAAGAATGAAATAGTACCATTTTCAGCAACATAGATGAACCTAGAGATGATCATACTAAGTGAAGTAAGTCAGAGTAAGAAAGACATCTTTGATATCACTTTTATGTGGAATCTAAAATATGACACAAAGGAACCTATCTACAAAATAGAAACAGTCTCATAGACATAGAGAACAAACATATTTGTCGAGGGGGAGGGCCCTACGGTAGGGATTTGCATTGGGAGTTTGGAGTTAGCAGATGCAAACTATTGTATATAGAATGGATGGATACACAGCATGGTCCCACTACAGAGCACGGGGAACTATATTCAATATCCTGTCATAGACCATGATGGAAAAGAATATAAAAAATAGTGTATGTAAATATAAAAAAATTAGATTAAAAATAAGATACAAGAATATTTTTTATAGCACAGGGAACATAGCCAATATTTTTAATAACTTAAAATGGAGTATAATCTATAAAAAATCAAATCACTATGTTGTACATGTGAAATTTTAAAAAATATATATATTTTTATGTCTTAATATTTTTTCCTGTATTTTTTAAATTAAAATTTATTTATTTTAATTTTTTAAAATTTAATTTTATTTTTAACTTTACAATATTGTATTGGTTTTGCCATATATCAACATGCATCTGCCACAGGTATACCTGTGTTCCCCATCCTGAACCCTCCTCCCTCCTCCCTCCCCATACCCTCTCTCTGGGTCGTCCCAGTGCACCAGCCCCAAGCATCCAGTATCGTGCATCGAACCTGGACTGGCGACTCGTTTCATATATGATATTGTACATGTTTCAATGCCATTCTCCAAATCATCCCACCCTCTCCCTTTCCCACAGAGTCCAAAAGACTGTTCTATACATCAGTGTCTCTTTTGCTGTCTTGCATACAGGGTTATTGTTACCATCTTTCTAAATTCCACATATATGCTTTAGTATACTGTATTGGTGTTTTTCTTTCTGGCTTAATGGCTGCGATCCATTATTTTAATTTTTTAACTGATGCATAGGCTCATAGTTGGTCTAACATTTGATAGTCCTCACAGTAGTAATCCAAGAATGAACTAAATAAAAAGTAATTCTTTTCCAGTAAAAAATATCTTCCTTATGCAACTGTGCCTCATAATACAGAAGTCAAACATGACCATGAGATATTCAGAATTTTCAGTGAGGAAATTTTTATTAATTTTTGGCGAGTGATGGTGGATTAGAAAGACAAAAATCATGAAATTTTAAGTTGTATGGTATTTGAGTATTGGGATAAGTAAGACCATAAAGCCAGTAATCATTAAAAAATATTGTTTTTTACTGATGAACATTTTACTTGAATAACTACATAACATATTGCCTGGCTTTTCACACCTTTTGTTTTTATTCATGCAGAAACATCTGTTGACTAGAAAGACTATATTGTTTCAGACTTTAAATTTTTTTAAATAAAGAAGTTGAGTTTTATACATACATGAGACATATATAATTAACACAAAGAACAAACATATTCGTTCCTCATTCCTGCATTTCTCCGTATTGTTTTCTCTTTTCCCTATAAACTTCCCTATAAACTGATAATGATGTTCTCCAGCATCTGTGCTGGGATGTTACCTGTCACTAAATATGAGTCATAGTGGCAGGGATGTTTTTCCTCCTCTAGCCCACTCCCGAATTGGTGAGTTTTATCGATCTTGTACCTGATGTTTGATTGCTTTTTTTTCCCCTTCTATTATCTGATGATACGTCCTTAGAGGAGCACTCTGCTTTCCCTTTTTGTTTTAAATGAACATTAAAACTCCAAATGTCTTCTGAGATATTTAAACACTTCACTGGCCAGAATTAACCATATATTTTACATTGCTAGTTTTTAATATTATACAATGTGAACTGACATACAAAACAGTTTTTTTTTGCAACTTCAAAACTGATCCATGAAGAAAGACAATTAGGTTTCTAATTCTGTCTCCAAATAAACCTAATGTCTTTTCAAAATTAACGAGCACCTTACGATACACTGGCTCGTGACTACTCCGTGGCTGCTCTGTCACTCCAGCTTGGCTTTTACTTCTAACAGACAGGTAGTTACTTGACTGTACACTTGTAGTTCTTTAAGTTACTAACTAACCCTCTCCCTGTTCACCTCCATCCCATAAGCCCCATTTCCTATTCCTTTCTCTTCTGCTCTTAAACTCTTCACATCACCCTAGGTTCAGGAGTAGGCAGACCATCTGGAGCCTGCGTTAAACATGGAAATGGAAATAGAGGTCTTTTTACAGATGATCCAGCCCTTTTGCCTCTGGACTTGCATCTGGGCTTTGGCCTTGTTTCTGACCCCAATCTCCCACATCACAACTGACTTTAAGTGAGTCCCCATTATGTTCTTTATGTACCATGAACAACTGCTTTCACAGTGCTAACTGGTGAAAATATGCTACTTTCTGAATTTAAATTTGTTCACTATGGCTGCCCTTTCCAATCCAACAGGCAGAACTTGCTCTGCAAACAACATCCCCTTTGATGAATCAGTTCTTCACTGGAATGCTTTCTGAGATGTGGTCTTCTTGGTCAGTGACCTAAGCAAAATTTACAGGGATACCATATTTTTGGCATGATTTTTAAAAGCTATATAAGGAATTGGGTTTCCCAGGTGGTGCTAATGGTAAGAATTTGTCTCTCAATGCAGGAAGCACAAGAGATTCAGGTTTGATCCCTGGGTCTGGAAGAACCTCTGGATTAGGAATTGGCAACCCACTCCAGTATTCTTGCCTGGAAAATCCTATGGACAGAGGAGCCTGGAAGGCTACAGTCCATGGGGTCACAAAGAGTCGGACATGACTGAGCACACATCACATACACATAAGGAATTAGGAAGAGGTGGCAAGGATACACAGAAGAACTATACAAAAAAGGTCTTAATGACCCAGATAAACACGATGGTGTGGACACTCACCTAGAGCCGGACATCATGTAGTGGGAAGTCAAGTGGGCCTTAGGAAGCATTACTAAGAATAAAGCTAGTGGAAGTGATGGAATTCCAGCTCAGCCATCTCAAATCCTAAAAGATGATGCTGTGAAAGTGCTGCCAGCAATAAGCCATCAAATTTGGAAAACTCAGCAGTGGCCACAGGACTGGAAAAAGTCAATTTTCATTCCAATACCAAAGAAGGGTGACATCACAGAATGTTCAAATTACTATACAATTGTGCTCGTTTCACATGCTAGCAAAGTAATACTCAATTTTGAAGCCTAGGCTTTAGTAGTTCATGAACCAAGAACTTCCAGATGTGCAAGCTGATTTAGAAAAGGTAGAAGAACCAGTGATCAAATTGCCAACATTTGAAGGATCACAAAGAAAGCAAGGAAATTCTAGAAAAACATTTATTTCTGCTTCATTGACTATCCTAAAGCCTTTATTGTGTGGATCACAACAAACTGGAAAATTCTTAAAGAAATGGGAATACTACACCATCTGATCTGTCTCCTGAGAAACCTGTATGCAGGTCAAGAAGCAACAGTTAAAACCAGACATGGAACAATAGACTGCTTCAAAACTGGGAAAGGAATACATCAAGGCTGTATATTGTCACTCTGTCTATTTAACTTATATACAGAGTACATCATGCAAAATGCCAGGATGGATTAATCACAAACTGGAATCTAGACTGCAGGGGAAAATAGCAATGACCTCAGATATGTAGATGATGCCACTCTAATGGCAGAAAGTGAAGAGGAAATAAAGAGTCTCTTGATGAGGGTGAAAAAGGAGAGTGAAAAAGCAGGCTTAAAACTCAACATTCAAAATCTAAGATCATGGCATCAGATTACATCACTTCATGGCAAACAGAAGAGGAAAAAGTGGGAATGGTATCTGGTTTTATTTTCTTGGGCTCCAACATTACTGTGGATAGTGACTGCAGCCACAAAATTAAAAGATGCTTGCTCCTTGGAACAAAAGGTGTGACAAATCGAGACAGCATATTAAAAAGCAGAGAAATCACTTTGCTGACAAGACAAATATTCATATAGTCAAAGCTATGATTTTTCCAGTAGTCATGTATGGATGTGAGAGTTGGACCATAATGAAGGCTGAGTGCAAAAGAATTGATGCTTTTGAATTTTGGTGCTGAAGAAGACTCTTGAGAGTCCCCTGAACATCAAGGAGAACAAACTGCTGCTGCTGCTGCTGCTAAGTCGCTTCAGTCGTGTCCATGCTAAAGAAAATCAACCCTGAATATTCACTGGAGGAATTGATGCTAAAGCCAAAACTCCAATACTTTGGCCATCTGATGTGAACAGCTGAATCACTGTAAAAGATCCTGATGCTGGGAAAGATTGAGGGCAGGTGTAGGAGGGGGCAACAGAGGATGAGGTGGTTGGATGACATCACCAACTCAGTGGACAAAGTTTGAGCAAACTCTGGAAGATGGTGAAGGACAGGTAAGCCTGGTGTGCTGCAGTTCATGGGGTCACAAAGAGTCAGACACAACTTTGTGAATGAACAACAACAACAAGGAATTACAGAGCTTCCTTGAATTTTACAGTTAGTGTATATGTTGAAATAACTGAACTGTTTATCTTTTAACCCCTTAATTCCATGCAGTTTTTATGGCGTTAAAATTGGAATTGTAACATTAACTTTACCTCCCTCTATCTACATGCAGGTCAGGGAGCAACAGTTAGAACTGGACATGGAACAACAGACTGGTTCCAAATAGGAAAAGGAGTACATCAAGGCTGTGTATTGTCACCCTGCTTATTTAACTTATATACAGAGTACATCATGAGAAACCCTGGGCTGGAAGAAGCACAAGCTGGAATCAAGATTGCCAGGAGAAATATCAATAACCTCAGATACGCAGATGACACCACCCTTAGGGCAAAAAGTGAAGAGGAACTCAAAAGCCTCTTGATGAAAGTGAAAGTAGAGAGTGAAAAAGTTGGCTTAAAGCTCAACATTCAGAAAACGAAGATTATAGCATCTGGTCCCATCACTTCATGGGAAATAGATGGGGAAACAGTGTCAGACTTTATTTTTTTGGTCTCCAAAATCACTGCAGATGGTGACTGCAGCCATGAAATTAAAAGACACTTACTCCTTGGAAGGAAAGTTATGACCAACCTAGACAGCATATTCAAAAGCAGAGACATTACTTTGCCAACAAAGGTTCGTCTAGTCAAGGCTATGGTTTTTCCAGTGGTCATGTATGGATGTGAGAGTTGGACTGTGAAGAAAGCTGAGCACCGAAGAATTGATGCTTTTGAACTGTGGTATTGGAGAAGACTCTTGAGAGTCCCTTGGACTGCAAGGAGATCTAACCAGTCTATCCTAAAGGAGATCAGTCCTGGGTGTTCATTGGAAGGACTGATGCTGAAGCTGAAACTCCAGTACTTTGGCCACCTGATGCGAAGAGTTGACTCATTGGAAAGGACCCTGATGCTGGGAGGGATTGGGGGCAGGAGGAGAAGGGGATGACGGAGGATGAGATGGCTGGATGGCATCACCGACTTGATGGACATGAGTTTGGGTGAACTCCGGGAGTTGGTGATGGACAGGGAGGCCTGGCGTGCTGCGATTCATGGGGTTGCAAAGAGTCGGACATGACTGAACGACCGAACTGAACTGATCTACATCTACTTCTGGGCAGAGATATTTCATACAATTTAAAATTTAAAAGTGTTAGCTCATCATTGAACTTTATATTCTGCCAGAATTTGAATATTCTCAGGTGGTGTCCTAAGTTTCAAAATCCTATAACACCCCCATTTATGTGAACATAGGCAATTTTGTATTCTTTATACCAACTATATAGTAGTTGGGTCCCATAATATTGAATTACAACAAGGGAAGAAAGCAGATAAAATTGTAAATAACAGCTGATACCAGATGGTGTTTATTTAAATAACACTGTCCTTAAATTCAGACAATGCTGAAACTATATCCTTGTCTCTTTAACTTCCAATTAAGTCACTCACTAGATCCGTGAGTAAGTACACTACTGTGTCTATATCACGAATCTCTAGCAAATAGGGGCACAAGTCACTTGCTATTTTTAAATTCAAGTGTTTTGTGTGAAGTCAATTAATCCCTGGAAATCAGCTTTTCTTTTCCTTCCTGCCTTGTTTGAATACAGCAAGAGGACTCTGAATGAATGAGACGAAGGGTGTCCATGCAAGATGGAGAGATTGCCCTTGATCTTGCTATTCCAAAACATGTAGCTGGTCCTCCTTGAAAGACTAATTCACCCCTTTCATTTTCTCCTGCTAGCATCCTCCCCATTGACTGCCCCTGAGGATTCCTTTTATTTACTTCCTAGTGAAATGAAGCAGGACCTTCTTTTCTTTACTCCGCATGTCCTCTGCCTGCTTTTTCCTGTGGAAAAACTTTAGCCCAAGACTAAGTTTAATCAGAGGTGAACCAATACAGGAACAAAGGAAAACAGTCAAAAGAGACCAAATACTAATAATGTTGTCATTAATTATAGCCCTTTAGTTCCTTCTCAAGGGCTATAGATAATATTGAGCTTCTTATGAGCTGTCTTTGAGATGCTGAAACTCGCACTAGCCATGACATAAGCTGCCACAATTCCAAGAATTGGCCTCAAGGAAATGAGAACAAACCAAACACAGAACTGAAGATTAACTGTACCTAAAATAATCAAGATGATGCTGGTCAGGCCACCAATGACCAATTTCAAGTCAACTGTCAAGAGCTGACTATTGTTTCTACATGTAGCCTCCTCCCTCAGTCTAGAAAAGCTCTTGTCCTCTGATTGTCAGGGCAGGAGTTGGCCTTTGGACCAGCAATAAAAATAAAGCAAACTTTCCTTTCCATCAGCTTTGCCTCTTTACTGTTTTTTTTTTTTTTTTCTTCAGTGGCAAGCAGCTGGACTCCACTTTTGGTTGCACTTAGGCATTCTTCAGGTTCTAAATTTCTGGTCCAAATCAAATTTCAAAAGAGCAGCATGGGTACTGACTGCTGGAATGATGTCTTCTTCAGTTTGCTTCACTGATGAGCTGGACTTTCAAGGCTTTAAGTATTCAAATTTAATTCCAGCTACCTTGGAGTGCTAGCATCAGCAGGAAAGACAGCATGCCCTGCGGCATTTGTAATTACTCTCGGATTTGAATATACTCTCTGGTACAGATTTGCAGGCTTTATTAATAAGGACTGTTGTGCTGTTGCTTCTCTTTTTCACATTGAGTTGAGAAAAGAAAGGCAAGAGGGACGGACCAGGAATTTTTTTTCTTCTTCCTATTGGAGAGTCACAAACTTTTTGAAGTGGACATCTGTGCTACTTGTTTCCTAGATAATACAGTGGGTAGAGGGTATTTTGGTTCTTCAAAATAAGCTGAATGAATCAAAGTTTTTCCATCTTTCCTGAGTTCCTTATTAGGCTGAGAGTTCTTTGAGCCACTGTGTCATATTCAGACATCCACCCCCCGCCACCTTACATATGGCATGGAGGTGACAATAATTGCAGAACATATATTTCACATTCTTCTAGATGCTTTCCCACAAAATCTGTATTCCTAACTGCTTAAATATATTTAAATGTAAAATTTGTTTAAAACTAGTACCTGTTACTTTCTGGTGTTCGTAAGAGAACTGGTAAACATATCAAAATCTAAACCTGCTTTTGGAAGCACCAATTCATATTGATTTCTACTGACAAATTAAAGGCCAAACAAAGTCCTAAGGAATAAGTTCCATTCTCATTAGAAAAATACAAAACTGCATTTAGTTCTGAAAGCTTAATTTGAGTTTTGGTATTGATTAGAGTCATCTTTGCTTATTATTTAAATTAGCTTAGGCTTCTGTAAACATTTAAATTCCCAGAGCCTCCCTGCAGAGTATGAGGCAGAGCCCAGAAAACTGTGTTTCTTAACTAGCTCTCCCATGAGTGTTATAATCAGGAAATTTTGATAACTACTGAATTAGAGAGTTCGCCAAGTTGCAGAATAGTTCTTGATGACTATGCAGAATTCATCTTTTTAAGAACCAACAAAAAGCAGGGTTTTGGATTTTCTTTTACAGAAAACCCAGAATGAAGTTGAAGTTTTTTAACTTATGTTTTTTAAAAAAAGTGTAATTTCAGGGGAGAGACAAAATAGACTATTACCAGCATTTTTTCCTTCTCCAAAGAAGAAAGCTCCCATGGTGTAAATTCAAGTTTACTTAAAAACCATATTATGACTAATACATTGGTTGAGAAAACCAATTTTCATTTCTACTTTTTCCATAGAAGTACTCTTCCTGAAATTTATTATTATGTTATTTTGGCTTCTAACCTTAAAAATTAAATACAGAAAGTGTCTGTCAAATTTTGCAATTTTCCTGCTAAAATGTGCAGTAAAACAGCTCCAAGAGTACAAAAACAAATGTCACTTTCATGAGAGCAAAGGAACATTTGACTTTTAAATGAAAGAATCTGAATCCATGTTGGAAAGAAATACAAAATTAAATGTTAGAAAATATTGTAGACTAGAAAGAAAAAATATTGATAAGAATGTAGGGATTGTACTGAGAGAAGTATTATCACATGCTCCATAGCAAAAGATTTAATGTAGAATTTTGTTCAAAAATAGAATACTAAAGTCAATTCTTAAGAAAGCTCAGAGAAGGTAATGAGAAAGTGACATTTTAATGATGAGAACAAGGCATCTCTGTTTCTGCAAGGAACTTTTGTTGTATATGTACACACATACACATATATACACAGGCACATTCATGCATATATTTAGATACTTCTATACATATACAGGAGAAGGCAATGGCACCCCACTCCAGTACTCTTGCCTGGAAAATCCCATGGATGGAGGAGCCTGGTGGGCTGCAGTCCATGGGGTCACTAAGAATTGGACACGAGTGAGCGACTTCACTTTCACTTTTCACTTGCAAGCATTGGAGAAGGAAATGGCAACCCACTCCAGTGTTCTTGCCTGGAGAATCCCAGGGACGGGGGAGCCTGATGGGCTGTCATCTATGGGGTTGTGCAGAGTCGGACAGGACTGAAGTGACTTAGCAGCATACATATACATCGAATTGATTGAACTGAAAGTCGCTTAGTCATGTCCAAATCTTTGTGACCCCATGGACTGTCCATGGAATTCTCCAGGCCAGAATACTGGAGTGGGTAGCCTTTCCCTTCCCCAGGGTATCTCCCCAACCCAGGGACTGAACCCAGGTCTATTCGCATTGCAGGTGGATTCTTTACCAGCTGGGGCACCACGGAAGCCCACTCCAGTACTCCTGCCTGGAAAATCCCATGGACGGAGGAGCCTGGTAGGCTGCAGTCCATGGGGTCGCAAAGGGTAGGACACGACTGAGTGACTTCACTTTCTTTCTTTCTATACATGTACATAATTTTTCCTTGTCATTGTTTTCCTGACATTAATCCTGTTTCTAGATCTACATTAGATTTCCTCATCCATAGCCCCCAAAATTGATTAGAGGAAGTGTTGGGTAAAAACAGAAAACAAGATAAGTAACTTTTGTGAATATTTCCTTTGAAATGTGCATATATAAAACATTTCACAGGCATATGTTTTGCCGTGAAACATTCATTTATTATATTTATTTGAATGAAAGCTTGTGGTTGAATTTATACTTGTAAGAAATGAATTTATTGAAGACCTTTTCCTCTTATGGCAAGTAACCACAGAAAACAAGATATAAATAATAAGAATCAAGAGAAGATGGTTTATTCAACTTCAGAAAAGTTAATTGCTGAGTTGTGTAGGACCTCTTGAAAGAAGAAAAAGAACACTTCTATAAATATATGAAACTATACTTAATTTCCTAGTATTAATAGTAATACCAACACAAAACACAACTACTTGGAGATATATATATATACACACACACATACATATAAATATAAAAACATACTTTGATTGGTGTGTGTGTGTGTGTGTGTGTGTGTAAGATGCCTGTATTTCCAAGTGCTAAAAGAACACATGCAATCCATTTTCTCATTTATTTTATAAAATTGCTTTCTCTGTAGGAATGGAGATGTTTATGCCCTATACTTCCTTCTTATACATAAGGTATGTTTTTATTATGACAGTAACTGCAGCATTCTTATGTTCATTGGTTTACTGGTGCTAGTTGCTTCCTTTGGTAATAAATAGTGAACTTATTAAGGTTTTTCTGCAATGTACCAATCTATAATATTAAAAACAGAACAGCTAAATCTAATTTTAAAACTACCAGTTACATTGGCTGAGTTCAGCCAGCTGTCATATTTATATGTATATTACAAAATAAAACAGTCACTAAAAAAAAAAAAAAAGTTACGGCAAATAAGTCAACAAATGAAACACAATGGAATCACTAAAAAAATTCAATTAATTCAAAAGAAGGCTGAAAACAGGAAAAAAAATGAAAGAAAAGATGAGACACATAGGAAATAAATAAGAAGATGAGATTTAAACCCAATCACTTCAATACTCATATCAAGCACAAATGGTCTAAATGCTCCATTTAAAAGCAGAGATAGTAGAATGGGAAAAAAGGAAAAAATCTTATACTGGATAGAAAAAATGCATTTTAAATACAAAGCAGAAATAGTTAATAGCAAAAAGATGGAGAAAAACATATACCAATGCAGTACTAATCAAAAGGAAGCTAGAGTATCCCTACGGATAGAAGCAAAGTAGGTTTCAAAGCAGAAATACCATGGGGAATTAAGAAGGTCCTATTCTAATGATAAAAGTTATTTGATTAAAAACACATTACAACCCTAATGATTCATATATTTTTTTAAATAGACTTTCAAAATACATGAAGTAAATACCAATATAACTGCCAGGAGAAATAGAGAAATCAACAATTAAGGTTGAAGATTTTCACATTACTGTCTCTGTTACTAATAGTACAAGTAGGTAGAAAATCAGTAAGGATATAGGAAACCTGAACAACACTATCAAATTACTTGGCCAACTTGACACCAAAATTTTATGTACATTTTAGACTGAGATAATGAAATAAAATGAATTCATACACATATGTCCAATATATAAATTAATGAAATTAAAAAATTACTCACAAATAATAATTAAATCATATGCTTAATATAAATGGAGATAATGAAATACTTCATGAACACATTGGTTTACACCTCTTCCCTAAATCGGACTACATAAGGATTTTAATATTACAGATATATGCTTTTCAGTAAATATTGCATGGATTATAGATGAGAACACTTACCTTAAAAATAATTTTAAGAACTGCATAATTTATGAAAAATTACACCTTACAGAATATATTTTCACTCTTTACACATAAAAATGCCTACTGTAAAAGGTGAAAACGGGAATTGAAAGTTATTTGTTATAAATTATAGCAGATATTTGTCTACACATAAAAAATTTGAAGACATTTTACAAAATATTCAATATTCATTCAATTGAAGGTGCCTCTGATTATAAAACATGCCATTATTTTATATTCTTCTAGAAAATAATAAGCTTCCAATTAAATTGTGATATTGAGATACACCGATTTCTGAGATGTTAAAGCTCAAAATATGTGTGTTTTCTGAGATGTTAAGTGAATGTGTCTATCCTGAGATGCTAAATGGGCATGTTCTGAGATATTAAAAGGTAAGTAATTGTGGTTTTTGTAATCTAAAACTAAAAACACATCTCCCCTAAAATGAATTTCCTGTTAACTAAATTCAGACTTTGTAGACCCATTGAAACAGCCACTCTGGTCTTAGTATTTCTGGGAAAATTAAATTTTCTACCTTGGATATTTGAAGAGAGAAAGATATTCCCAACCTTTTTATTGGTAACAAACAACAGTCAGGAAATAAAGGTGTTACAGAAAATGGAAAAAATCATTATTAACACAGAAATGCTGAACTTGAATGAAAGTGTATTATATTTCCCCCCACATCACTGAACTAAGATATTTCATTTCTACTGATGTTTTCAGAAAGCTATATTTCTTTGCACAAAAACTCTAAGCAACAAATTCAATTTCATTAATGTAAGGCCATATTTTAACATCTGATCCAATTAACTATTGATAGTTTCCTTGAGCACTTTCATTCTCCAAGGTCCCAAAGACATTCAGACCATCAAACGCTATGAAAAGATGTTCAACACACTAAGAACTTTTTGAAAAATAATTAGAGACTTTACGGTGCAGTTTAGGTGCACAAATATATGTTGATTATTTTAATATTAAAACATTTTACGGCTCAAAAAATTAAATCTACAAATTAAAACACAATCAAACTGAACGAGAAACAATGAATTAGTAATCAAATCTGTTCACTTCTAATTATAATTCTACAATCCCTAATTATCAAAATAATCAAGGAAATTAAAAATGTTAAACAATTTGCTCCTCCACTTCTGCATGTCCCAAATCACCAGAATGACTTACCTTATCTTTTCTTTGCTTTTCATCCTGGTATACGGTCCAGTGTTCTCCATCATTGCTGTAAGCTAGTTTGTAGGAGCCTACAAACTGCACATGACCAAAATCTTTAGCTCCTTGTGTGATAATGCCAGTCACTTTGGTAGGGACTAGAAGATCCACCTACAAAAAAGAAAAGACATCATTTAAATGCCACAATAGAGTCTATCATAAATTTGTAATTCTTTTGAACTCAGGAGATTAAGAAACATATATACTAAAGCCAAAAATCCACTTGATTATTTGTATTTTGAAATAGATGACTGAGTCTATTATTGGCTTGTAATTTTGATTATGCCAGTGGGTAAAACTAGTTTAAAATTTGAACAACTACTCTGAGCAGTCATTTCATTCTACCATTTAATTTTATATTATGTTGATTCATCTAGCATGTGGATTTTGTGTAACTGAGATAGTACAAAACTGGCAAGGCTGACCTTCTTGAGATTGATCATTTTCTCCCAGAGTTTGTGCTTATAATTCAATTTTCTGACTTTACTGGACACTTCAGTAATAATAAACACAAAATTGTAGTTGGTCACTTCAGTAATAATAAAAATAAAATTGTAGTTGTGATCACATCACAAAATATTTGATGTTTTATAATTAAACTTAAAAAAAAATCAACCCCATTTCCATGAATTTTAATTGGTTCAGTAATAAATAACTTAATAATAGCAATCATGTGAAATGCCAGGCTGGATAAATGACAAACTGGAATCAAGATTACCAGGAGAAATATCAGCATCCTCATAATGCAGATGATATCACTCTAATGGTAGAAAGCAAAGAGGAGCTAAAGAGTCTCTTGGTGAGGGTGAAAAGAGGAGAGTGAAAAAGCTGGCTTAAAAGTCAATAATCAAAAAACTTAAGATCATGGCACCCAGTCCTATCACTTCATGGCAAATAGAAGGGGAATAAGTAGGAGTGACAGATTTTACTTTCTTGGACGCCAAAACCACTACAGATGGTGACTGCAGACATGCAGTTAAAAGACATTTGCTCCTTGGAAGGAAGGCTATGACAAACCTAGACAGCATATTAAAAAAGCAGAGAAGTCACAAAGGCCCATATTGTCAAAGCTAATGGTTTTTCCAGGAGTCCCGTACGAATGTGAGAGTCGGTCCATAAAGAAGGCTAAGTGCTAAAGAACTGGTGTTTTTGAATTGTGGTGCTAGAGAAGACTCTTGAGAGTCCCTCGGACTTGTGCGGGGATCAAACCAGTAAATCCTAAAGGAAATCAACCCTGACTATTCATTGGGAGGACTGTTGCTAACGCTGAAGCTCTAATACTTTGGCCACCTGACGGGAAGAGCTGAGAAGAGCCGATTCACTGGAAAAGACCGTGATGCTGGGGAAGATTGAAGGCAAAAGGAGAAGAGGGTGGCAGAGTATGAGATGGTTGGATGGCATCACTGACTCAATAGATGTGAATCTGAGCAAACTCCAGGAGATAGGGTAGGACAGAAGAGCCTGGATTGCTACAGCTCATGGGGTTGTAAAGAGTTGGACACAACTTAGTAACTGAACGACAACAAATAGTAATCACTGTCCACTGAAAATCATCTTTTAGAAAGTTACAATCCTAAAACTGTTGAGGAAGTCAAGTTTTCTTTAAAAATGAGAGAGAATTAAAATATGCTTCGATGGCATGTGGGATCTGTACTCATAATGTGTTCACTGTTGCAAAATATTTATTAAAGGGCTTAAGACTCATTGTGACTTAGTAAACATTAATGTCTTCAAATGCAACACTGAAATGTAAAAGATAGGGGTGATTTTCATCAAAGAAGACTACATAACACTGAATAGTTTAGTTTTCCCCTTTTTGTTCTCTATTTCATGCATCTCTTCTTATATCTTATGATGCTAATTAACAGAAAAATTATAGGAAACTTTGTTTCCATGTGGACAATTCTTATAAGACCTTTACCATTTGTTGTTTTAATGTTCTTTGATCTATAGCTTCCTATATTCCTACAATAGCCTACTACTTCTTCCTGCTTCCTATGACTAAGTACTATGGCACATCCTTGATCTTATCTTCTTCAACTGTCATCATTCCACGTGTGACCTCAGTGGCTTTCAACCACTCTGACCTCCTGTTTCTATTTCAGTTTCTGCATTCTGAGAGATGTATAGAGCCACAAATAGACAGTCATGGGTCAGACAAAGGCCATGGCTAAGAAGAGGGGACTAAGGAGAATGCACTGAATAGACCATATTTAGTGACATAGATGCTTACCAAGAAGGATATGAAAAAGTTCCCAGTGTTTCCTGGTTTAGGAATATATTTCTAAAAATTCACATGGGCTTTTTGCCCACTTTTTGGAACATTCATTAATGACATCAGGCTCAAATTGCACAATGGATTAAGACAGAAAACCACCTAATGCTGCCTTAAAGTATTCTAGAAAGTTTATAAAAAATATAAAATATTTGTTGTTGCTGTTTTCCAAATAATATGTTATGTCACCTAAAACATCTTGTGTGTCCTGCAGCAAAGAAGGATGGAAAATTATAATATCCTGGGAAGGAGAACTGTTGCTGCCTCATGCTATGCTAAATGCTTTGTGGTATGTCTTCAGTGACTCCTCTGAACATTCTTGGATGGTAGGGTATCATATCCACTTTAGTGAGAACAGATGCCTATGGAGCTAACATGACATGTGACCCAAAGATCAGTGGTCAGTAAAGGGAGGACCCCAAATTCATACCTGTCTTTCTGAGTCGAAGTTCTACCACATGCATGGACTCTCATGCAATGATCTCATTGAATTCTCTTTCTCAGAAATTTATGAAGAGTCTCAAAAGCTTTCTTGCCACACTCATCAAGCATAAAGGCACTCTAAGCTTCAAACAAAAAACAATTCAGGCTTTACAATATTAGGAGAGCCTGTCTTTAAACTTTCATTTCCTCTCTGTTCTTTAGCTGTCTGAATGGATTGCTATTGCAATCCTAAATCCAAATCTAATTGCACAGAAACATCTAGGCAGAGTGGCTGGTCTTCAAAGTGCTCTTAATATTGCTGACAATAAATGAAAAAAAAAGATCTTACAGTACTCTGAGTCACTGTGTTGTCATCAAGGCTGTAAACACACAAGAACTCAAACTGTCACAAGAATAAAAACACCTCCAGTGGAGTTTTCAGTGCCTAAATGTCTGTTAAGTCCTGAGCTAAGATGACGCAGTGAGGAATCTTGTAGCATCTTTTGCAGTGGTATTTCTTAAAGTCACGGTTTCCTGCTGGGTGGAGATGTTTTCTCCTTAAATTGTGTGTCTTGGCTCTTTCTAACAGATCTGTTTTTCTCCCAGTCTAACTGCTCCCCTTCTCAGCTTTTTTTTTTTTCTGATCAAGAAATGTTTTTCTTTTTTGTTCCAGTGAAGTCAACTCCTCAGATTTAAATAGTCAGCAATCTGTTTCAAGCTGGATTTTGTCCTAAAATTTGTTACATTATAACTTAGAATACCAGGCCTAAGCAAACCTTCTTTCTGCATAAAAATAACCAGCATCCCACACTTCACATGAGGTTGCTGCAACAGGGATGTACAGATTTTACTCGGAGACATTGCAAGGATATATCACTCTTGTGTTCTGCATGCAGGGTGATTCCAGAGAAGCCCTCTATTTTGGACCTATGCCTATCCCTGGCCCAGGACCACTCTGCCCTCTCACAGAGTGTTTGAGCTAAAGTTGTACTCCAAACATGCTTCTGCTATTTTAGATCCTCACCTCCCAAGGCTTGGCTGAGATACAACAAGTTATTTAGGGCACTAAGCTGGCACATGTGTAGGCTGGCACTGCACTTCATGTCCAAATCTGTGTTAAAAGTGCCTAATGTGTAATGGTCTCTTAATAAAGTTTTGCTGGACTGAGCTGGAACTGCTTCCTAAGTATGTTCAATGGACAAAATCAACCCATGGCTAAGGATGTTGCAGAGCATCACAGCAGGAAATGTTAGCTGCTTTTCTCTTGTTTCTCTATACAACATTACTGGTCAAGGAAATATCATTATAGCTGAAGTAACAATTTTTACTGGGGGTGCAACTAGTTAAAAATCTGCTCCAATCTTCAGGAATGTGATTGTGAGACCCAGTCTATTCTAGCAGAACTGAATGGCCTGGGTTCATGAACAGCCACTACCCTTACTAGTTATATGTCTTTGGCAAGCTCCTTTACCTCTATACAGTTCAATGTCTTCATGTGAAAAAGTGAGAACAGCCCTGTTATTAGTATTTTACAGATATTATGAGGATTAGATGAGTTAATATGTGTACAAAACAATATATAGGACATAATAATGGTATATAAAACTTGGTTAACAGTAAAACAATAAGTAATTCTGGGGGAAGAATCTAATATCACTCTCTGAGTACCTGTTAGAAATATAAATATGGAAACAGGAAAACTAGGTTCCCAGCAACTTTTTTATCATAGCACATTTTAGTCACCTTCTCAGGATGTACACAAAGATAGTCATTTCATTTTTCTTAAAGTAAAGAAAATATTACGTAACTACAATTCACATTTATGGGTGAAATGATTAACTAAGAATAAGATAATTTATGAAATATTGTACTTCTCTTTTTAAATACTAAGATCATGTTATAATAAGGAAATGGTCTCACTGTTTGCAGATGACATGTTACTATACAGAGAAAATCCTAAAGATGTTATCAAAAAACTATTAGAGCTCATCAATGAATTCAGTAAAGTTGCAGGATACAAGCTTAATACATAGAAATCTGCTGCATTTCTATACAATAACAATCAAAAATCAGAAAAAGACATTAAGGAAAAAATTCCATTTATCATTGCATCAAAAAGAATAGAATACTTAGGAATAGATGTACCTAAAGGAGGTAAAAGATCTATACTATGAAAACTATAAGCTACTGATAAAAAAAAAATCAATGCCACAAACAGATGGAATGATATACCATGTTCTTGGGGGGAAGAATCAATACTGTCAAAATGACTATACTATCCAAGGCAATCTATATATTCAATGCAATTCCTATCAAATTACGAAGGGCATTTTCCACACAACTAGAACAAAAAATTTTTTTAATTTGTATGGAAAAACAAAAGATCCCACGTAGTCAAAGCAACCCAAGGAAACAAAAACGGAGCTGGAGGAGTTAGGCTCCCTGACTTCAGACTACAAAGCTGTATTCACCAAAACAGTACAGAACTAGAACAAAAACAGCAATATAGATCAATGGAACAGGACAGAAGGTCCACAAATTAACTCACACACCTATAGCCAATCAATCTAAAACAAAAGAGGCAAGAATATACAATGGAGAAGACATGGACTCTTCAATAAATGGAATTGGGAAAACTGGACATCTACATGTAAGAGAATGGAATTAGAACACTCCCTAACAACACACACAAAATCAACTCAAAATGGATTGAAAACCTAAATATAAGCCTGGATGCTAGGCAGAACACTCTGATATAAATCACAAAATCTTTGATCCATTTCCTAGACTAATAACAATAAAAACAAAAATAAACAAATGTGACCTAATTAAACTTAAAAGCTTTTGTCAGCAAAGGAAATCATAAACAAAAAGACAACTCACAGAACCGGAAAAAAATATTTGCAAATGAGGTAACCATAGAGGAATCAGTCTCCAAAATATATAAACAGCTCATGCAGCTCAATATAAAATAACTCACTAAATCAAAAAAATGGGCAGAAGATCTAAATAGATAACATTTCTCCAAAGAAGACATGCATATGGCCAAAAAACACATGAAAGATGCTCAGCATCATTAATTATTAGAGAAATGCCAAATGAAAACTATAATGAAGTATCACTTCACTCTGTTTTAAAATGTGCTGTGCTTAGTCACTCAGTCCTGTCGAACTCTGCAACCCCATGGACTGTAGCCCACCAGGCTTCTCTATCCATGGGATTCTCCAGGCAAGAGTGGGTTATCATGCCCTCCTCCAGGGATCTTCCCAACTCAAGCATCGAACCCAGGTCTCCTTCATGGCCATCATCAAAAAGTCTTCAAATAATAATTGCTGGTATATATGGAATTTAGAAAGATGGTAACGATAACCCTGTATGCGAGACAGCAAAAGAGACACAGATGTATAGAACAGTCTTTTGGACTCTGTGGGAGAGAGAGAGAGAGAGAGGGTGGGATGATTTGGGAGAATGGCATTGAAACATGTATAATATCATGTATGAAACGAGTCGCTAGTCCAGGTTCGATGCACGATACTGGATGCTTGGGGCTGGTGCACTGGGATGACCCAGAGGGATGGTACGGGGAAGGAGGTGGGAGGGGGGGTTCAGGATGGGGAGCACGTGTACACCCATGGCAGATTCATGTTGATGTATGGCAAAACCAATACAATATTGTAAAGTAATTAGCCTCCAATTAAAATAAATAAATTTATATTAAAAAACAAAAACAAACAAACAAAAATACAATTAAAAAAATAATAATAATTGCTGGGAAGAATGTGGAGAAAAAGGAACCATCCTACATTGTTGGTAGGAATGTAAATTGGTACAACCACTATAGAGAACAATATGGAGGTTCCTCAAAAAACTAAAAATAGAGCTACCTTATGATCCATCAATCCCATTCTTGAGAATATACTTGGAGGAAACTAATTTGAAAAGACAGAAACAACTTGATGCTCATAGCAGCACTATTTACAATAGCCAATATAAGGAAGCAACCTAAATGTCCATCAATAGAAGAATGGATAAAGATGTGGTACATATTATTATATTATGACATATTACTTAGCCATAAAAAGGACTGAAATAATGCCATTTGCAGCAACATGGATGGATCTAGAGATTATCATACTATGTAAGTCAAAGACAAATATCATATGATATCACTTATATGTGGGATCTTAAAAAACTGATACAAATGACTTATTTATAAAACAGAAATGGACTTATACAGAAAACAAACCAATGTTCCCAAAGGGAAAATGGTGGGGGAGGGATACATTTGGGATTAACATATACATACTATTATAGCATATATAAATAGATAACCAACAAGGACCTACTGTTTAGCATAGAGAACTATATTCAATCTCTTGTAATAACCTATAATGGAAAACAATCTGAAAAAAGAAGATGCACATTTGAATCATCTTGCTGTACACCTGAAACATTGTAAATCAATTATATCTCAATAAAAAGATGAAACAACCAACATTATAAATATTTGGAGGTAATAAAATAATATTACAAGGGCTGAATCTAATACCCTTATATTAATTTACTTAATGATATATAAATAAAAATAACTTAATTTTCTGTATTTTTGATGAGAATTTTGTAATATTCTATATAAATTTTGTTTTGAATTGTTTTGAAAAATTTTTCTCAAACAATTATAGTTATAAGTAACTAAAACTGACATCAAGTTAATAGGTAATCTATTTCCCAATTTCTCTAAAACCTATGTCAGAAAGATTAACACATTTCTGAAGAGAAATGTAAAACTTTGAACATTAGTAGTGAAAATAATCATATTTTTCTCATTGGGTTATTTAAGTGACTTTATGCTGAGTTCCTAAAAAATAAGACCACACTGAAAAGTAGAATGAACATATCTTCTTTATTTACCTCTCAAGCCTGATTTTGGTTAGGATGGGAACTTTCACTTATTCTATGAACCACTCAGGGTGGTGACTAATTGAATTACTCTGTAATTGATAGAGTAATTATTAATATATTAATGGAGACTTAAACAAGTCTTTGATCAAATAGCATGCTGATAAGTGTTTTTTAAATACCTTAATTATAGCAGTGCCAAAGCCCAAATGAAGTAGAAAACAAAGAAAATGGCAAGTAAATGATATGCATGTAACTTAGAAAACAATAACATAACTTTCAAGTAAGAATTGAAATAGTTTTTTATCCAGTGCTTTTTGAAAGTGCAATGAAAGGACAGCCTATGTACAAACCTGCATCTTTTTATAAAGGTAAAGATTTAATGAACTGGCATGTACTTCAGTAGTCAGAATTTGGTTGGTTGTTGACTTAAAAGAGCTGTTGAATATATATCTTTGACAACTACTTTACTGAATATAATCTTATCAAAGGCATTTGTGTTTTGTATAACCATTACATATCTTAGATACTGACATTTACAAGCACAAAACATCTATACACAAATATGTGTGTCAATATGTATATTTATAGAAATCTCCTTGTTCTGTAACAAATAAATGAAAATCATGAGAATTCTGAAAATAAAAACATCCACAGCATACAGTATGTTGCAATGGCAAATCACATTTCATATCTTCAATATTTAGAGGCCCATGAAAAGTAGGAAGGTTGACAGAAAACACAATATTTTTATGTACCATGCTTGCTGAAGGAACTGTGCATTTTATGTTGATATCAGACTTTGCCATTCCCACAATTTGTAAATCATCCATAGAGTCCTGTACATCATGTTGTTTCATGAGATCATGCAAGCCTTAATTCTAGACTTTTTGGTCTTAACTGAGTATGTGCATGTTTTATCGTGGTTGATTTTTAGGCTAAAACAGCAACAATGCAAAGAAAACCTAGATGTAATTTTCTCTCCTTGTCCTTACAAAAGAAAGTAGAAAGGGGTATGGCCTCTTAGGAATCAGGATGAGGTAAATGCTGGAAATTGCTTTGGGAAAATGTAACATCAACGGCTGAAAAACAGCCTGGGTCAGCATGTTGCCCTGAAGTGATTGGAGGGGAATGGGCGGGTGATGGCTCCGCAGGAAGAGAACTGCCTGCAGATTACAAGGTTAAGAGCCATTGAAACAGAAAGTGGACTGCTCTAAAGCACAACATTAAAAAAATATATATATCTTTTGTACACACTGTACATATCACATAGGTAACAAGGAAACAAATTATTCCCGTTCAAATGCATAGTCAGTAACATTGTCAACATTTTATTTGTATAAAAAGGATAAGCTCAACTCTGGTGGAAATGGCAGGCAAGGCTATCTAACTCATCAGAACTCCAGTCACCACAAATTATAGTTGTCTTCTTGGAGAGCCTCATTAGAAGCCATGGTTATAGAGTCCCTCTCTGAATTTGCATGAAATCAACATGCTTTATTTCTTTATATTAATACATTTATGGTAAAGTGTCTTATCTGTATTCTTCTGCTGTTATTGACATTATTTTTGATTTATTTTGTTTAGAGGTGGAAGTAGAAGCAGCTCATATATACTTGAATTTCATCTCATTAAGATTTTCTTTATGTCTCAATACTAATTTATTATTTATTCTCTTTAACATAGTTTCCAAGGTCTTTTGAGCTTATTAAGCAGAAAAATATAAAACTGGGTGCTGAATGCTGATAAAATCTGAATACTAGCTGATGAACATATTTTAATTAAGCCCCAAAGTGCAATATGACCTGAAATATCTCTAATAAAGTCCCAAACCTGTTAGGTATACGCCTAACAAGTTATAATGATACAGCTCAAGAATAGGGTACATAACTTTCACAAAATGTTCTTGACTGCATGTGAACAATAAGATACTCATACTTCCTTCTTTCTAAAGTTGACATATTATTTAAGGGACTCCTGTATACATGCCTGTCTAGAACAAGTGTTCATTTCTTTGTGCAGTCAGCTCCAAACAATCATATGTATAATCACATATGATTACATTCTTTAAGACTATTCATGCACTATATTTTCTATTATTATAAAATGGCTCATAAACCACAATCTTAAATTAGGTATGGAATTAGTGAATCCCCTGGAACAAACTTACTATACTAAACTTGCTTAATTTTTTTCTATATGTATTAAAGATTTTTAAAACTCTCCAGGTTATACCTCACTTCTCTGAAAGCCCACTTACAGATTTAAGTGAAGACTTTCATAAGATAGTCCCTGTGGTTGAATATCTCTGTAATAATACTAATTAATATCCCATCTGAGACTTCAGGCACAAAATTTCTGACATTTTAAACATAACATGAAAAAAAATGAAATAAACAGAAAGTTGGGGTATAACTCCTTCTTATTGGATATAAGTGCTTAAGGATCTGGAAATCTAAAGATATTTTAATGAAATTCAAGCACCAATTTAAAAGAAAAGAGGTATCATATAGAAATTATTAGAATAA
This sequence comes from Bos mutus, assembly GCF_027580195.1. NCBI lineage: Eukaryota > Metazoa > Chordata > Mammalia > Artiodactyla > Bovidae > Bos > Bos mutus. The sequence continues at coordinate 15,170,222 of NC_091623.1, forward strand.
CACTAAAAATACAATTTTAGAAAGTTATTCATAGTGGAAACAGCAGGGAAGTATAAAAACAAAAGCTTAAAAAAAAAGCTGTTCATCTTCATAGACAACTCACAAGATCAGTCTCTTTATCTTGTGGCTTGTCATCCTTAAACAGGTTATTTTGACATGTTTTTCCCGTAACAGAGAAATCTGGTATATTTCAAGAAATGCTGAAATACCTGTTTATGGATCAGAATATAAGCTTTGACCCATCTTTATGGGAAACAGTATCACTACAAGCCCAACACAAATGACTTTTCCAAATCTTCCTTTAGGGGACACTTGGGACAGAGCTCACAAATAGAATTTACTACACTTTAAATGGTTCTAGGTACTTTTACCATAGGAATCTTTGATGTAGACATCTTTGCCACAGATACTTTTGCACGTAACTAATTGGTTATAAGGCAATTTTACCATAAAAGATAAAAAATAACCTAAAATAAAACTGGGACATTATAAAACACATAAACACTAAGCATGAAGAATTAATAACAAAACTAAAATGACTTTAAAATGAAATAGAGAATATTTGAATACACTTAAAATGGGGCTTCCCAGCCCATTCCCAGGTGGCATTAGTGATAGACAACCTGCCTGCCAATGCAGGAGATGCAGGAGACGTGGGTTCAGTCCCTGGGTCGGGAAGATCCCCTGGAGTAGGAAATGGCAACCCATTCCAGTATTCTTGCCTGGAGAATCCCATGGACAGAGGTGCCTGGTGGGCTACAGTCCACGGGCTTGCAAAGAGTCAGACATGGTTGAGTGACTAACACTTTCAACACTTTTAAAATGTGTATAGATTCATAGCTACACACATTTTGAAAGTACTGAAAGTGTTAATCTGACTCTTTGTGACCCCATGGACTGTAGCCTACCAGGTTTCACCATCCATGGGATTTTCCAGGCAAGAATACTGGAGTGGGTTGCTATTTCCTTCTCCAGGAGATCTTCCTGACTCAGGGATTGAACCCGGGTCTCCCTCATTGTAGGTATTGTTCAGTTCAGTTCAGTTCAGTCGCTCAGTCGTGTCTGACTCTTTGCGACCCCATGAATTGCAGCACGCCAGGCCTCCCTGTCTATCACCAACTCCCGAAGTTCACTCAAACTCATGTCCATCGAGTCGGTGATGCCATCTAGCCATCTCATCCTCTGTCATCCCCTTCTCCTCCTGCCCCCAATCCCTCCCAGCATCAGAGTCTTTTCCAATGAGTCAACTCTTCGCATGAGGTGGCCAAAGTACTGGAGTTTCAGCTTTAGCATCATTCCTTCCAAAGAACACCCAGGACTGATCTCCTTTAGAGTGGACTGGTTGGATCTTCTTGCAGTCCAAAGGACATTCAAGAGTCTTCTCCAACACCACAGTTCAAAAGCATCAATTCTTCAGTGCTGAGCTTTCTTCATAGTCCAACTCTCACATCCATACATGACTACTGGAAAAACCATAGCCTTGACTAGATGCTTTACCATCTGAGCCACCAGGGAAGTCATTAGATTCATAGCAATACTGCTGTTGCTGCTGCTAAGTCACTTCAGTCGTGTCCGATTCTATGCAACCCCATAGGTGGCAGCCCACCAGGCTCCCCTGTCCCTGGGATTCTCCAGGCAAGAACACTGGAGTGGGTTGCCATTTCCTTCTCCAAGGCATGAAAGTTAAAAGTCAAAATGAAGTCGCTCAGTCGTGTCCGACTCTTAGCGACCCCATGGACTGCAGCCTATCAGGCTCCTCTGTCCATGGGATTCTCCAGGCAAGAGTACTGGAGTGGGTCGCCACTGCCTTCTCCCATAGCAATACTATACATAACATATTCTTTTTTTGCAGGTTGTACCTATTCTTGTCCTCAAAGTTTTGCATTCATTGAAACATCCTTTTTTTTTTTTTGCTTGTTGATTACTTTGTTGGGCATCACACTAGTTTTTTTTTTTTTTGGCTAGACTTTCTTCCTTCATTAAGATAGTATTTGTTTCCATACTAGGATACATATTTGTAGTGAGTTAGTACATTGTTGTTGGTTCTTGACATCCTGTTATATGTCTATTGATATTCCAAAGTTCTGTGGGAAGTGTCAACTCTGCACCTTCCAGGCCTTTGACTCTGGCCACTTCCTGCTCCTACGCAAAGTATTTCAAAATAACCAACTCTTGGGGCATGTCCTCATATGTCTGTTTAATAAAGCCATCAACAATGTCACTATCCAGAAAAAATACTAATTCATTTCAACCAGTTGAAAGCAAATTGTCAAAACAAAACTATAACCAGTTATTTCATGGTCAAACTGCCTGATGAAAAATTAGTTATGCAGTTAAAATGTGGCAAAAAATGCTTATAGCAAAGATACAGCAAAAAAGCTATGGAGAAAATACTGGATATGCTTTTTAATACCATCTGTTCTGAAAAAGCATGACCTTGTAATGCATTGCCTCAAACTCTTTTGTAGAGTAACATTTTCTTTAACAAGTAACATCAAGTGGCATAAAAGATCAGGTAGAAATTATACTTTAAAAGCAAGATATGTCACTGCTGTTGGAGAGATTGGAAGTTAAATTATGAAGAATCATTCTGATATAACATATTATTTTAACTTGCAGATCAAAACAACATCTTGTATTTTCAAGATGGAAATTATAATTAAAAGTAAGCCAACAAAAGGGATTTCCCTGGCAGTCCAGTGGTTAAGAATCTGTGCTTCCACTCAGGGAACACAGGTTTGATCCCTGTGAGGGGAACTAAAATCTCGCATGCCTCGCAGTGAGCTCTGACGTGGCTCCCGCCCCCCAGCCACAAAAAGTAATCCAACAATAAAAACATAGACATTGAAACAACGTATCTAATGCTTCTTTAGTGAGAATGCTTTGTGGTATTGCTTTTTTAAAGATATATTTGATTATATTAAGGACTTTTCCTCCTGTGACTTGTTTCAGAATTTAAAAGTCATGAATAGGTGATGAATTGTATCAAATTATTGTCTGTTCATATTGAGACGATTATACCTATGTCTCCTTTAATAAGGAGTCCTGAACCCAATCAACCTAAGAATCAGACACTGACAGGACCTATATGCGCATTTTCCACTGTTTTCCTGCTTCTTTGGAACATGTTTACTAGTCATACATTTTCCATTATTTCCTTACTTTTTCAAGCACAGTTTTACTAGATACGAACGGACCTCTAAATAATATTTAGTTCTAAGTGTTTTAAAAATTCATAAAGGAGAGACATACAGTGATATTTTGGGACTTGTCTTTTTCATTCAATATTATATTACTAAGATTTATCAATATGTTTGTTTATAAGGCATATTTACTTTAATGACTCTGTAGTATTCCACATGCACATATAAGTCAATACATCTACCTAGTCTACGGATATGAGTATTTAACTATTTCCAGTTTTGTTTTTTAAAATCAGTGCTATGAGACTCACAGATACAGAGAACAAACTACCAATGGTTACCAGTGAAAAGAGGGAGGGGAGGGGACATACAGGGATGGGGGAGTGGGAGGTACAGTTCTTGGGTGTAATAGAGGCTACAAGGATGCATTTTATAACACAGGGAATATAGTCTATATTTTTTAGTAACTGGAAATGGAGTAACCATTAAAATTATTAAAAAATAGAAAAAAATCAATGGTATTAACGTTCTTGTACTTGTTTCCTGGTGTATATAGTACTCAGAATATTTTAGTGATGATACTTATTTAACTTCTATGCAGAGTACATCACATGATATGCTGGGCTGGATGAATCACAAGCTGAAATCAAGATTGCCAGGAGAAATATCAACAACCTCAGATATGCAGATGATATCATTCTAATAGCAGAAAGTGAAAGGGAACTAAAGAGCCTCTTGATGATGGTGAAAGAGGAGAGTGAAAAAGCTGGCTTAAAATTCAACATCCAGATAACTAAGATCATGCCATCTGGTCCCATCACTTCATGGAAGATAAGGGGAAAGTGGAAGCAGTGACAGACTACTTTCTTGGGCTTCAAAATCCCTGTACATGGTGACAGTAGCCATGAAATTAAAAGATGCTTGCTTCTTGGAAGAAAAGCTATGACAAACTTAAAGTATTACAAAGCACAGATATCACTTTGCTAACAATGGTCTGTACAGTCAAAGCTATGGTTTTTCCAGTAGTTATGTACAGATGTGAGAGATGGACCATAAAATAGCCTGAGTGCTAAAGAATTGATGCCTTTGAATTGTTTTGGTGGAGAAGACTCTTGAGAGTCCCTTTGATGGCGAGATTAAACCAGTCATTCCTAAAGGAAATCAACCCTGAATATTCATTGCAAGGACTGATGCTGAAGCTAAAGCTCCAATAGTTTGGCCATTGGATGTGAAGAGCCAACTCATTGGAAAGGCCCTGATGCATGGAAAGTCTGAAGGCAAAAGAAGTAGGGGATGGCAGAGGATAAGATGGTTAGATAGCATCATCCATTCATGAAATTGAGCAAACTCCAGGAGATGGTGAAGGACTGAGGAGCCTGGCTGGAGAGCCTGGCATGCTGCAGTCCATGGGATCACAAAGAGTCAGACAGACAAAGCTACTGAATGACAACAATAGCAAACTACAAAGAGATTTTTTGGTTGTAGAGTGCACGAATGTGCAATTTTATAAATTTACTTAGCAATTTCCAAAATGATTTTATCAGCAAGATATATACATTTTCCACTTTCAATTTCCTATCTTGGTGAGTAACATTAGATTTTTTTAGGAAGATCATTTTATGCATTTCTTTGATAAATTCTTTTTTATTAGTAAACATATTTAAACCTTGATGGATTCAATTTAGTAATGTTCTATTGCTTTTTACATTCTTGCATCTTACAAGTGAGATTCTAAGTCATTTTCTTTCTTGTACTTTTCCCCAGTTTTAGTATCAGGAAATCATGATTTTATAAAATAATTTGGGAAGCCTTTTTCTTGTATTTTAGAATAGTTCATGTAACACAGAAGGTATATGTTTTTGAAAACTGTAAAATCTGGCTTGACATCCATAATGATGGTAAGTCTATTGAAGGATTCTTTGCTTTCCCTCTCTCTTTTCTGTGCCATACAGGTTTCCAGTTTTCTTTGAGTAAATATATTTTGATAATGTACCTTTTGCTATAAATATGTGTGTGTATATATATACACACACACATATAATATCTCTATATATGAAGTAAATATGGTATGATGCTAACTTTGGTTAGATTTAGGCATTGTATTATTCTCTGTACATGACTGAAATATTTAAAAATTTAAAAAACACAGTAGGCCCTGGGGAAGGACTTAAGTCATCCTTGTTTTTACATCTTAAGAAGAATGGAGATGAAGGCTAGCATAGACTCTGCTAAGCTATCTCATTTTCAGTAATATGACATGATGTGTTCCATTTTGCAATATACATTCAAAACATTTTCAATCTTCAAATGAAAAAAATATCATATTTAAGAAACTTCTAACAACAAAAGAGTCCGAAATGCAGTACTGTGATGCAATCTCAAAAACGACAGAATGATCTCTGTTCATTTCCAAGGCAAACCATTCAATATCACAGTAATCCAAGTCTACGCCCCAACCAGTAATGCTGAAGAAGCTGAAGTTGAACAGTTCTATGAAGACCTATAAGACCTTTTAGAACTAACACCCAAAAAAGATATCCTTTTCATTATAGAGGACTGGAATGCAAAGGTAGGAAGTCAAGAAACACCTGGAATAACAGGCAAATTTGGCCTTGGAATACAGAATGAAGCAGGGCAAAGACTAATAGAGTTTTGCCAAGAAAATGCACTAGTCATAGCAAACACCCTCTTCCAACAACACAAGAAAAGACTCTATACATGGACATCACCAGATGGTCAACACCGAAATCAGATTGATGATATTCTTTGCAGCCGAAGAAGGAGAAGCTCTATACAGTCAACAAAAACAAGACCAGGAGCTTACTGTGGCTCAGACCATGAACTCCTTATTGCCAAATTCAGACTGAAACTGAAGAAAGTAGGGAAAACCACTAGACCATTCAGGTATGACTTAAATCAAATCCCTTATGATTATACAGTGGAAGTGAGAAATAGATTTAAGGGCCTAGATCTGATAGATAGAGTGCCTGATGAATTATGGACGGAGATTCGTGACACTGTACAGGAGACAGGGATCAAGACCATCCCCATGGAAAAGAAATGCAAAAAAACAAAATGGCTGTCTGGGGAGGTCTTACATTTAGCTGTGAAAAGAAGAGAAGCGAAAAGCAAAGGAGAAAAGGAAAGATATAAGCATCTGAATGCAGAGTTCCAAAGAATAGCAAGAAGAGATAAGAAAGCTTTCCTCAGCAATCAATGCAAAGAAATAGAGGAAAACAACAGAATGGGAAAGACTAGAGATCTCTTCCAGAAAATTAGAGATACCAAAGGAACAATTTCATGCAAAGATGGGCTCCATAAAGGACAGAAATGGTAGGGACCTAACAGAAGCAGAAGATATTAAGAAGAGGTGGCAAGCATACACAGAAGAACTATACAAAAAAGATCTTCACAACCCAGATAATCATGATGGTGTGATCACTCACCTAGATCCAGACATCCTGGAATGTGAAGTCAAGTGGGCCTTAGAAAGCATCACTATGAACAAAGCTAGTGGAGGTGATGGAATTCCAGTGGAGCTATTTCAAATCCTGGAAGATGATGCTGTGAAAGTGCTGCACTCAATATGCCAGCAAATGTGGAAAACTCAGCAGTGGCCACAGGACTGGAAAAGGTCAGTTTTCATTCCAATCCCAAAGAAAGGCAATGCCAAAGAATGCTCAAACTACCGCACAATTGCACTCATCTCATACGCTAGTAAAATAATGCTCAAAATTCTCCAAGCCAGGCTTCAGCAATACGTGAACTGTGAAATCCAGATGTTCAAGCTGGATTTAGAAAAGGCAGAGGAACCAGAGATCAAATTGCCAACATCCGCTGGACCATGGAAAAAGCAAGAGAGTTCCAGAAAAACATCTATTTCTGCTTTATTGACTATGCCAAAGCCTTTGACTGTGTGGATCACAATAAACTGTGAAAAATTCTGAAAGAGATGGGAATACCAGACCACCTGATCCGCCTGTTGAGAAATTTGTATGCAGGTCAGGAAGCAACAGTTAGAACTGGACATGGAACAACAGACTGGTTCCAGATAGGAAAAGGAGTACGTCAAGGCTGTATATTGTCACCCTGCTTATTTAACTTCTATGCAGAGTACATCATGAGAAATGCTGGGCTGGAAGAAGCACAAGCTGGAATCAAGATTGCCAGGAGAAACATCAATAACCTCAGATATGCAGATGACACCACTCTTATGGCAGAAAGTGAAGAGGAACTACAAAGCCTCTTGATGAAAGTGAAAGTGGAGAGTGAAAAAGTTGTCTTAAAGCTCAACATTCAGAAAACTAAGATCATGGCATCCGGTCCCATCACTTCATGGTAAATAGATGGGGAAAGAGTGTCAGACTTTATTTTTCTGGGCTCCAAAATCACTGCAGATGGTGACTGCAGCCATGAAATTAAAAGATGCTTATGACCAACCTAGACAGCATATTGAAAAGCAGAGATACTACATTGTCAACAAAGGTCCGTCTAGTCAAGACTATGGTTTTTCCAGTGGTCATGTATGAATATGAGAGTTGGACTGTGAAGAAAGCTGAGCGCTGACGAATTGATGCTTTTGAACTGTGGTGTTGGAGAAGACTCTTGAGAGTCCCTTGGACTGCAAGGAGATCCAACCAGTCCATTCTAAAGGAGATCAGCCCTGGGGTTTCTTTGGAAGGAATGATGCTAAAGCTGAAACTCCAGTACTTTGGCCACCTCATGCGAAAAGTTGACTCATTGGACAAGACTCTGATGCTGGGAAGGATTGGGGGCAGGAGGAGAAGGGGACGACAGAGGATGAGATGGCTGGATGGCATCACCGACTCGATGGACGTGAGTCTGAGTGAACTTGGGAGTTGGTGATGGACAGGGAGGCCTGGCGTGTTGCGATTCATGGGGTTGCAAAGAGTCGGACATGACTGAGCGACTGAACTGAATATTTTTAAAGAAATTCTGCTTGCCTAACATAAGTCTAGATCTAATAAAAGCTAGTATACTTGTGTTTAAAAATCAAAGCTCTTTATTTTATTTTTTGGCATTTCACATAACTTCTTTTCATTACTGCAACCATACCACTAACATTGAGCCATTTGTTTTAAAGAAAGATTTTCTTCTGTTAGATGAATTCATTTTGTATAATTAGTTTTCATGTTTCTAGATTTTTGCTGCCTTTGGCATATGATAGCTATAGCAAATCAGGTAAATATGAAATAACAATAAAATCTGAAATATTTCATAAATTATATTAAAATTTATGTTTCATAATGATAGATAAGTAAAGTCAATAAAATTGTCTTTCATAAAATTTACTATTTTCTTATTATAAGTTTTATGGAAAACAAAACAACACACAAACCTTAAAGATTTTTTAAAACCATGTATAACAGTAACAAACTTTAATGAAAGTAATTAAAAAGTATTTATTGCCTTCCTAACATGTACTGCCACGCCTCTCCCAACCCAGCTTTTCTTATATGTGTGATGCTTAGTACAAAACTAGATGCTCAACAAATTTTGTTTTTCTCAGTAGTGAATAAGATACAAAATTAGTACATCAACACACCAAAATTAATACACTGACATTTGACATTCACGTGAAACTTGAATAAAAGGGGCTCTAAGCCTTTTTTCAATCCAGTCTATGTTGTTCAGCTGATCCCTCCATCATAGTAGATACCTCACTGTGTTCACAATAATCTGTTTATGGATGTTTGTCGTCTACTAGATTTTGCACTCCTTAGGGTCCTCCAATCACGGTTTTTAGTCATCCTTGCATCTTCCAAGTTTATTGCGTGGTCTGCATATGTTAGGTATCTAAGAACATGCTTATTAGATGGTAAACAGATAAAATGGAAAGAAATTGGGTCAGGAACATAGACTGGGTTCATTTTTAAAATACAGCAGAGTCAATTTTTCTTCAGAGATTAGCAGCAAGGAAAAACGATGTGTAAATATGTAAGGAAATGTTGTGGGAAGAAACAGACTTTCCTGAAAGAGAAATTTTAAGACATAGTATTAAGAATTTCATGTTTATAGTCCTTGGCACTGTGAATTCGGCAGCACTGTCAAACTTTGGCAGGAAAAAAATTAATGAGAATGACTTTAATGCTTTGTCAGTAATGCAGAATGAAGGAAAGGTCTCTAGAATCAAAGAGTGGTAGTGAGAATGGAAAACCCAGGGACAATCTGATAGGTGAAAGGACAGGGTCTCTCTTGCTTTTTTGCACTGTTCATTCAATTTAATCAGAGCTTTCATCAAGGTAACGAGCACCAAAATGACAGCCAATGACAGCCCTCAGGAATAAGAGTGAGTTAACACATCTAGCTCAGAAGTAGGTAGGTAAAGATGTGGGGACATGTAGGAGAAAATAGTAGAATATCAAGCCCACTGTCTTTTTGCCAAGTAAGTTTCAGAATCAGGAGGCTAAGTGAAGCAGTATGGGTTGGATTCTCTTGCAAGGGCTGGAAAGATGGACTCTGCAAATGTGAACTCCACGTTGACTAAAGAGGCTGGATCAGAGGGATGATAAACACAAGGACAATGAAAAGAGGTAAAGTCAGGCCAGTTGGTCCCAAATGTCTTGGGAGACAGCATGTTAAGTGTGGCTGATGGAATTTTGGGGACCCAAGGGTGAGAAAAGACAAGAGACCTGTGGCAGAAAGTTGCAGATCTCAGAGAAGTCCAACAATAAGTACTACGTAAGCAGTACTATACAAGTAGAGTGAAAGAAGGGGTATCAAATGGGGACTGCCAGGGGCTTTGCAGAGGTCTGGTAGGAAACAACAGGTAAAGTTCCAAACACTGTATATCGTGGAGCAAAGACAGGGGCATAAGACTGTGTCCCCTCAGTGACTGGATTCTCTTCTTAGGGACTATTGGTGAGGCTAACTTTGATAAGGGCTGGAATATCATGCAGAGAATCAACTGAAAGGGCAAAGAGAATTCTTGTCCAAAGCTGCATATGGCATGAGAGAGGAATAGCTGCATATGACCCAGAGTTCATTTGACAGGGTTTTATATGTCCATTGTCTGGGAATAAGATAAACTCCAAAGAATGGGACTCTCAGGGATACTACTGTGATTATGCATGAACTGCCTTCAATTGTGGGGGCCGGAGTACACAGAAGTAAAATGGCAGAGAGGTCATTACACTGATGAACTCCATCCAGATCAATGAGGAGCAGAGGGTCCTGAAAAGTGCTGTTCCAGATGTCATCTGTGCTTCCACCTGTTCCCTGGCATCAATGGCAACCCCTTTGCAACCAGACAGCTTCTAAGCTGCCCATGACAGACTGCACATTATGATGAATCCACACGGGTCACACATCACAGTGCTAAGCAACGATGTACGCACACACGAACATACACAGAAAGACTATGGTTTCTACAATTTTAAAATTTCATTGATTTACTCCTCAAACATTTCTTTGCTCCATCTCCTTCCATTCCAGATTAAGTAAAAGGAAGAATGCAGGAGACTGGGAAGGATCTCTCTGCTTGCTGTCTGCAGATTCTTTTTCATGCTAAGGTATATTATATTCCCTCTTATGCTGATTACTCTGGAAAAAATAATCAGAAATAAATATAATAAAAATCTCTCATAATCAATATAAGGCACTGCACTAGTTTTCTGTTCTGGCATAATTTTTTCTACAATTTAGCAAGTCTCAGTGTGGCATACCCACTAGGAAAAATGGAAGGTATTTTTTGATTGGACAAAATATTCCTTAAGAATAATTCCCATTGTTTTTTTTTACTCTTTGTTGTAAATATGAAGTATGGCCTTTCAGTGATAGGATTTAATTGAATTTAATTGTAATGTCTATATGTTGGTGCTGTGCCCAGAAATCTTTGGGAAATGAATAATTTTTGTATACCAAAGCAATAAATAAAGGTCATACACTCTCTGCTCTAAAATGTCTTGCTTATTCTTGTTTCTGAAATCAAGTTTGGGTTAAAGTAAAAAATACTTTACCTTTTTGAAATAAATAAACTGACCCTGATTTTATGTTTGCTTGAAGTGTCTTGATTGTTTTTGTATTTCACTTGTCCAGTGTCTGGGCTTCCCTGGTGGCTCAGAGGTTAAACCGTCTGCCTGGAATGCAGGAGACATGAGTTCGATCCCTGGGTTTGGGAAGATCCCCTGGAGAAGGAAATGGCAACCCATTCCAGTACTCTTGCCTGGAGAATCCCATGGAGGGAGGAGCCTGGTAGGTTACAGTTCATGGGGTCGCAAAGAGTCGGACAAGACTGAGTAACTTCACTTTCACTTCACTGCTGCTGCTGCTAAGTCGCTTCGGTCGTGTCCGACCCTGTGCGACCCCATAGACTGCAGTCCACCAGGCTCCTCCGTCCATGGGATTTTCCAGGCAGGAGTACTGGAGTGGGTTGCCATTGCCTTCTCTGCTTCACTTCACTAGTGCTCGGTAAAAAAACAAAAAAGTTTAATTCTTTACTTTAAAATTCAGTACATCAACTCATGCACTTTTAAATCTGCTCTTAACAGTTTTTTGTATAGTCGTGTATTATTATTTTATACATAATACATGAATAAAAATATATATCTTATATATTATATAGTATATACCATATTATTATATATGATATGTATTATAGACACAATATATATTATATTATATACATACTAAGATCTGACTTGTTTTCAGTTACCATGATGTTAGAATTGATGCATTTAAAAACTTTCAGGGTCAATTAAGGTTCACAGTGAAACATAAAACTTCATATTAAAAACTATAGGGCTGAAATGCAGAACATGAAAATAAAATCTGGAAACATTATTCATGCTTATTGGAAAAAACTTAAAGGCTCATAAGTGCCCTGGTTTAAAAATATGCATGTAAAGTGCTCATTATTTCTTTTGACCTAAAAAATAAGTGTTATTCCTCAGTCATCTCCACCTCTCTGTGATCCTATGGACTGTAGCCCACCAGGTTTCTCTGTCCATGAGATTTTCTAGGCAAGAATACTAGAATGGGTAGCCATTCCCTTCTCCAGGGGATCTTCCTGAACTAGGGATCGAACCCAGGTCTCCTGCATTATAGCAGATTCTATTATCTGAGCCACCGGGGAAACCAGCAAACTACTCCAACGATTAAAAAAAAACAAAACAGAACACAATAATTTGTATAACAGATCAGTCATCAAGTACTCACTAATACTTGTAACATTGTTATATTTTTATGAACTGGTAAAATTCCAAGTAACCAAGACATAGCTGATATAACAAAGTTATCTCATCAGATGGTTTATAACATAGAATTAAAGTTTGATGATATGGATTTGAATTTTTAATCTGCTGTATACTAGCTTGGTAACTTTATGTAAGTTAATTAACCTCCTTGAATACACTTGTAAAATGAGACATATAGTTTAAAGGATTTTCAAGTTTCTTTTTATTAGAAAATCTCTGACTCCCAATGCTACATGTTAATCAAAAATAACCACTTCTATTAAATTTCATCTTCTACTCTATTTATCCAACATTGATCCAATATTTATTGAGTGCCTACTATGTGAAGCACTCCGGTGACTAAAATTCCCTTGCGGAGCTCTGGTGTTATAGGAGAAGCAGACTTGGATTGCATAGATTACAGCAGGGGTACTTAGCAGCAGCAGCAGCAGCAGCATGGACCCCTTGAGGCAGGGGAACGAAGTGCCGGGAGCTGCGGGGAGCCAGTGGAGCAGAGGTGAGCCTGAATGTTGAAGGATGCTTATGAGTTAGACAGCGAGAAAAGGAGGGAGGGACATTCCAGACAAGGAAAGGTATACTTGCAAATGTGTGGTATCTTCAAAGAATTTTCTGTGTTTACAGAAGGAGGAGGATTTTCTTGTGGCTAGAATATATGGCAGAAGAACCTTAGGAAAGGAGGCTGGAATGGAAGGTTTGAACAATTTGTGAAGGGCTTTTCTTAGTCACCTGCCATGGTTAGTAAATGAAGAAATGTATAGCCTATACAGAATTTAGATTTTAACTTTAATGTGCTCTTTTAAAAAGGAAAGACACTTAAGATTTTATCATGTACTCTACTTGAACAAAACCTTTAACATCTCTGGATTTTAGGTTCTTGGTAAAATGCTTAACCCTACCATTCAACACTACATTTCTGCTTTTCAAACTTCTTAGGTCTATCTCTAAATTTGGGCAGTCTCCAGCTATCAATTTTCATATAAATCACTCCATTTTCAAATGGCATTTTTTTCTTCTTGTTTAGTGTTTAAGAGCATAAAATCTATTGCCAATACATAGCTTGTGAGGCCAGTGAGCAATTCAGTAGCACTGTATACCTTTGGGGAAAAAATACCATATATTTATATAGTATGATGCAAATTGAAATCTTTTGACTTAGCCAGGTTACCAAATAGTATTCTATCTTTAATTTCTGGTGACATTTGTATGCTGACTTTTTCATGTTTATTATTTGTCAAAATACACAGCCAATTTTTCATCTAGGGAGAAATTTCCTATAACACCTTTTAGGTATGCTAGAAAAGAAAGCTGCTAAAAATCAATTTTCCATTTCTGAAAAGTGCAGATCCTTTGTGTATATGTGGCTTATATTTCAAAGTGTTTGCTTCTTACAGCTTAATCTTTTCAATGGTCACTGCAACTATGCCTCATTAACCACATAGATGTCCAGTATAAGCAGACTCATCACTTGTATCCAAACTTCCACATTTTTGTTATAGTCTCTGAGGAGGAAACAATTACATATTTAACAAAGAATCTGGAAAGAGTAATGTAACACATTCTTTTGCATATTTCTTTGGGTTAAAATTTTTTTGTTTTACAGCTCCTATCAGGGATACATACCTAAGTATCATTATATATATTACACATAACTTATTATATATAACAATTAACTATACATCATATAGTTTATTATGAAAAATCTCAAATGACATTTGTTATAATGTAACCAATGTCTGGAGAAGGCAATGGCACCCCATTTCAGTACTCTTGCCTGGAAAATCCCATGGACGGAGGAGCCTGGTGGACTGCAGTCCATGGGGTCGCTGAGGGTCGGACACGACTGAGCGACTTCACTTTCACTTTTCACTTTCATGCACTGGAGAAGGAAATGGCAACCCACTCCAGTGTTCTTGCCTGGAGAATCCCAGGGACGGGGGAGCCTGGTGGGCTGCCGTCTATGGGGTCACACAAAGTCGGACACGACTGAAGTGACTTAGCAGCAGCAGCAGCAACCAATGTCTACTAGAAAGCAAAATAGACCCTGGGCTGGGGTCCCAAACTGGATCCCTGTGAATCTCTCAGGACCTCTCTTAGGTACAATGGTGTTTTCTGACTACACAGGATACACCTGTCTGCAACTTGCCTTTTCCCACTGAAATGAAATGAAATGAAAATGACCCTCCTTGTTTAGATATTACCATTTCAAATCCACACTAAAATTGATCATGAGGCTATCTTTGTAAGTTCTTTTTCATATTTGAGGGCAAAAGTAATGGCAGCGTTACGACGGCAGCCAAAATCAACACATTTGTGTGTTGACATTTCAAGTGATTTATGTGCTTATGAGACTGCTCAATAAAACAATGCATAATTACCAAACCTACTGACACATAAAAGAACTAATGATATTTTCTTGACACAGGCGCCTTCTTTTTAAAAGGTAAATGCAATTCAATCAGTTTACGTTTATTAAACTTAAGTATATTTCTATCTTAATGACTAATTAAATTACGTTCCCATAAGAGCGAGAGGAAAACAGCCCTTCTTTCCGTTTTCCTCTGGAATCGGTGCCTGTCCCATTTTTCAAAGAGCTCATCTGTTCTTTGGAGAAGGAAATGGCAACCCACTCCAGTGTTCTTGCCTGGAGAATCCCAGGGATGGGGGAGCCTGGTGGGATGCCGTCTATGGGGTCGCACAGGGTCGGACACGACTGAAGCGATGCAGCAGCTTAGCAGCATCTGTTCTAGTCAGGAAATACATGGAAGAGCTTTCTCTGTAGAACTGCAGGCTGCATTTAGCCTGCATTTACTGGCATCTTAGTCATTTTTGGCCTGGGTATCCCTGGATAGGGCTTTTCTGGTGGCCCAGATGGTAAAGAATCCACCTGCAATGCAGGAAACCAGGGTTCAATCCTTAAGTCAGGAAGATCCCCTGGAGAAGGCAATGGCAACCCACTCCAGTACTCTTGCCTGGAAAATCCCATGGACGGAGGAGCCTGGTAGGCTGCAGTCCATGGGGTCGCAAAGAGTCAGACACGACTGAGCGACTTCACTTTCACTTTTCACTTCCATGCATTGGAGAAGGAAATGGCAACCCACTCCAGTGTTCTTGCCTGGAGAATCCCAGGGACCGGGGAGCCTGGTGGGCTGCCATCTATGGGGTTGCACAGAGTCAGACACGACTGAAGCAACTTAGCAGCAGCAGTAGCAGCAGGGTTCATATCAGCTGCCTCTGACCTCTTCATCTAATTGCTCTTAGGGTCGAGTGAGATACGAAAATATTTCTGTAAAAGTAAAATTCTGTACCAAGATGTATTTTTTAATATTTTCCTTTTATTAATACATTTAGTCAAAAATATGTTTGTTCCTAAAGAGCAATATAAGCTGAGGTTCCTAGAAATAAAATGACATCAATTTAAAATCCAACATAAAGATGTAATAAGTAGCAAGAGCAGCTGTATTATGACCACCAAGGATGACATTTCTTAAGTTGAGGTTAAAAGCCAACATCACTACTTGTAGGAGTGGTCAGCTTTTCACATTGAGAATCCTCTAAGAAGGGGTATTTTTAAGTCATTGGAAGAAGATTTTTAAGAGAAAATGAAATCGAATATTAAGGTTTTGATTCACAAATTGATTTAGGGTTACAAAGTAAACTTCCGATTGCTTCCTTCCACTTCCATGTGGTTCAGGATAGTTGAATCCCTAGCAGTGCAGTAGCAGTTCTCCCTTAGGTCCCTAAACACTAGGACCTGAGATTGTGGGGAAACAGAAATTCTCTTATTTTAACAAATGTTGAGCAGAGAGAAGCAGCAGCTCCTTACCATTTGCTTTTCCTCTTCCAGCTATAAGAAAACATTAGTGCCATTAGATAAAGATCTAGGATCTCACCACCTTCCTTTGTGTTCCTCTGCCCCACACCCTGGAGAAGGTGATGGCACCCCACTCCAGTACTCTTGCCTGGAAAATCCCATGGACAGAGGAGCCTGGTAGGCTGCAGTCCACGGGGTCGTGAAGAGTCGGACACGACTGAAGCGACTGAGCAGCAGCAGCGGCAGCAGCCCCACACCCTGTGTGAGGGGTGCCTTTGTTGCCATTGTCCAAATGTGAGGCTTCACTACCAGGTCTGTGAAATAGAGATGGCTCCTACACAGAGCAGATATATTGCCTGGAGGAAGGTGCTGATTTCTTCCCTTGCTGATGCTGTCTTAAAATTTGTATTACTCCTTATCTTTCAGGAAGGGGAGTTGGAATGTCCCTGATGATTATTTTGAGCCTTTACAGAGTGTGCTTTGGAATTAGTCCTTTGTGTGAAAGGAGACAGAGGATGCAGGGGGTACAGGATGTCTAAAGAGATAAATGGATCTTGTAAGAGGTGTGTGATGAAAGTATGGACTTTAGGTGTGGCAGATGGGTAGTCGGGGTGGCCCCATGATTTTCATCCTCCCTGCTGTCCACACTGTTGCACACTTCCCTCCACAGAGTGCAGGCAAGACCTGTGGCTTGCTTCTAACCAACAGAATTACACAATGACTATGAGATTTCAGTTTCTGTTCACAGTACATTATTTAAGACAGCAGACTTCAGCTAGAGTTTCTTTCTAGTAGCTTCATAAATTGAGAGACCATGTTGAGAAATTTACTTGGCAGGAAACTGTGGGTTACCTCTAGGAGAATGTGACCTCCAGCAACTACAGGTGTCCTCTAGGACATACATGAGGGCGGCCTTCAGCTGACAGGCAGAAAACCACTTGAGCCCTCATACGGCAACAAGGAAATGAATTCTGACAACAATTCGAATTGGCTTGGGAGCAGATTTTTCCCCAGTCAAGCTTCTAGACATGAATACAGCCCAACTGACACCTCAATTGCATTCTTCTGAGTCCTTGAGAAGAGGACCCAGCTACTAGACTCCTGACCACAGAAATATGACCAAATAAATATGCATTGTTTTAGTTTGTAATAATTGGATACACAGCAACAGAAAATGAATACACCAAATAACAGGAAGAAGTAAGAAAGATGACTTGGCGAAATGATTAGATGTCAAGTAATGAAGAAAAAGACGAAAGCAATAGTTTAACTGAAGGTCACAGGGCAGCACGAGGAATGGATAGCATGACTGTTCTGTATTATTTACGAAGAGTAAAGACCTGCATTTGTGAATGTAATGTGAAGCATTGCTGTACAGCCTACCTTTGGAAGGCAAAGCCATTTCAACTTATCCTGTATTTTTCAGATTCTGAATCTTTTCTTCCTATTAAACATTTATATTGCTTGCTTCTTTAGTGCTATCTCTGTATTGCATATTTCATTTCATAGCTTTGTTTAGAATCTCTATAGCAACTGGTCTACTCCCACTTCCTTTCCTTACCTAGTTGAACTGCTAAAACTACTTTTCCTAATAACATAAATAGTGAGATTTGACATTGTAAAAGTCTCTTTTATTAAGGGTAAGAGTACAATGAAGTAGTTAAATCTCTTTTTAATTAGGAAAAGCTAGATGTACTTTCTGGTAACCAATCACTCTGTCTTACTGTATTTGCCTCATCGATTCACCATCTGCTTCCAAATTTCATCCAACAACATGTTTTTCTTCTTTGATCACACCTCTTATTTTCTCACTTTTATTTAAATTCACATGAACCTTATGAAAGTTAACACGTTCATGCTCCCAGCACTGCACATATAATCAGTCTCTTGGCCACTCATTGCCAATTAATCTTGAGTTAAACATGAGTTAAGCAGCACAAGGAACACAGTATCTGGACAACTTGGTGATGATGGCACTGGGGGTGGTGCGGGGTGAGGGGAAACAGGGTTATTTATAGTTGCACTCACAGTTACAGATAACATCTCTCATGTTTTGGCAGGATGCTGACATATACTTTGACTATCTTACATGCTTATTACAGGCAGAAGGTGGGGTTTCCTTACTGCCATATTTTCCCCTGCTGTCTTGGCCAAAGGAGCTTATCTCTCCAGACTTCCCCATGTCAAATTGTGAGTATACTCATATTCCCTGCTGGAGTGAATCTATTCGTCATCCACATTTGGCAAATTTGTGAATTCACATAATTTCCATTTTATGCTCTGCAATCTATTAGTTGGACTTTGGAGGTTTCACAAAGCTTAGCAGGTGCAACACACAGGGATTCAATGATGTAAGAATGATGGTAAGATGATATGTGCTATTGTACAGTGCTATATTTCTAGATGGCAATTCACAGCATGGACCCATAAAAGTATCTAAAGGTAGACTGTGTGTAACTCCAAGCCAGTTCATAGCAACAAAGGATGGAAAGAATGTGATAACTGTGTTCAGAAGTCCACTTTATAATTTTTTTTAAAAAAAATCTATATTTATTCCATAGACATAAAATCATGATGATCAGCCATTGAGAGCCAGAAAGAATCCAGCCTCAAAGGACATCTGAAAGCAAGACAGCCCTGTTGCCATCAGTGTGGGTTTCCAGGCTGCCTTGGGCTATGTCTGCTGTTGCAAAGACTTTTTTAAGATACTCATTAAAAAGAACCAAACAAAAAATACTGATTTGACCATTATCAAGTCAATTTAGATAATATGCTCCATAAGTAAGTAAGTAAGTGAAGTCACTCAGTCGTGTCTGACTCTTTGCAACCCCATGGACTGTAGCCTACCAGGCTCCTCTGTCCATGGGATTTTCCAGGCAATAGTACTGGAGTGGACTGCCATTTCCTTCTCCAGCAGATCTTCTGATTGAACCCGGGTCTCCCGCATCGTAGACAGACACTTTACCGTCTGAGCCACCAGGGAAGTCCTATATGCTCCATGAGCCTTCATAATTAAGACTGAACACACTCCTAATTCTTAAAAGTATCTTCATAATACATGATCTTACAATGATCATTTCAATCAGATTCAAAACATTGCTGTCTAGGCACTGGTTAACAAATTAGCAAGGAAGAGATAGAGGCAAATAAAATAACAGAAATTTTTATAAGCACTCAATACTTAAAATATGCTTATATTCAAGTTATTAATGTAAGTTCATAGCCAATTTCAGTTTTAAGGTACTTTATCAATGACAACACTGGGATATATACACATATTTCAGGGTTTTTTCATTATTCAGTTATTTTAACAAAGTACAGCCTGGAAAAATGAAAGGTGTTTTACATAAATCAATTTATTTTTAATGGAATAGAACACTTATTACTCTATACCAACTATTATTGTTAGTATGTTTGGTGTTAGTCTCTCAGTGGTATTTGACTCTGCGACCCCATGGACTGTACCCTACCAGGCTCCCATGTCCATGGAATTCTCCAGGCCAGAACACTGGACTGGGTAGCTGTTCCCTTACTCCAGGGGATCTTCCCAATCCAGGGATTGAACCCAGGTCTCCCACATTGCAGGCAGATTCTTTACCAGATGAGCCACAAGGGAAGCCCAAGAATACTGGAGTGGGAGCCTATACCTTCTCCAGCAGATCTTCCCAACCCAGGAATCGAACCGGGGTCTCCTGCATTGCAGATGCATTCTTTACCAACTGAGCTATGAGGGAAGCCATCTTCTCTTTTGGATTAGTAATGTACAAATATAAAGGTTTAAAATTTTGGTGCAGATTAAGTGCCTACCCAGATCAACTACTGCTGAAGTATCTGTGGAAGTCCCGGTTGCTGTTTTGGAAGATTCAACTAAATAAGAGAATATCATAAAGAGTCACTAATTTGAAACATTAGAATGAATAATTCCAGTGAGGAAGGAATATGAGACCAAGTGCTGAAAAACTGCCCTTTAAGCAAAACTTTAATTATAATAAAGTAATATTTCTTGCCTTTATAAAAGGCATGGTTTCCTTTGTTGGACAAAAAGGTTTCACAGCCATAATATTATCTGAAAAATTGTATGAGTAAAACCAAATCAAAGTAATGTGACAAAATGATGTTTTATTATAAACCACACCTATTCTCCTCCATTCCTCTTTACATTAAGAAACCCCAGGGGTGCACTACTTTCTCCAACCTGCATCCTTACCCTTCCATTCTGTAAATGACATCCTTTAATCTTATTAAGGGAAAAATGGAGAGAATCTTCAGAGCTTATTGAATCACCTTGTCTACATGCCATAAAACCTTCTTAAATTCTAAATCAGTGGTATCCAAGTATGTCAAATTTTTAATTAATCCCAGTAGGGAATAAATTTCTTTGAAAACCAATATGAGGAATGATTTCTTTGCATATGATTTAGGTTATACCTTGTTTTTTGGGCTTCCCTGGTAAAAGTCCACCTGTAATGCAGGAGACCTGGGTTCGATCCCTGGGTTGGGAAGATCCCCTGGAGAAGGGAATGGCTATCCACTCCAGCATTCTGGCCTGGAGAATTCCATGAATTATTCCATGGGGTCAGAAGAGTCAGACACAACTGAGCGATGTTCACTTTCGCTTTCACACTTTGTTTTTGCAAACATAATCTTCATGGAACCTGGGTCTGCAAAATGGTGAGTGTTGTCCTGTTCAGAGGGACTGAGGACGGGAGCAAGGCTTCCCTTAACTCACTTGTTGAGTCTTCCCGCTGCCCTCTAGTACCCACTCTGAACCCAATAACTCCACAGCAGTCCAGAGTTCTGAGGCATGTGTACTATGCTTGGTCACGGAGTCGTGTCCAAGTCTTTGTGACCCCATGGACTGTAGCCTGCCAGGCTCATCTGCCATAGGGATCCTCCAGGCAAGAATACTGGAGCGGGTTGCATACTCTCCACCAGGGGATTTTCCCAACCCAGGGATCTATTTCTGACATATTCTGTTATTGCTCATATTGTGCCCTTCCTCCTCTGATTCAATTATTGACGACTTTACTTGCTAAAGAACTTCCTTGGTGGCTCAAATGGTAAAGCGTCTGCCTATAATGCGAGAGACCGGGGTTTGATCCCTGGGTTGGGAAGATCCTCTGGAGAAGGAAATGACAACCCACTCTAGTACTCTGGCCTGGAGAATCCCTAGGATGGAGGAGTGTGGTAGACTACAGTCCATGGGGTTGCAAAGAGTTGGATACGACTGAGCGACTTCACTTTCACTTTACTTCCTAAAGCTTTCTGGGACTGTGCGCAGTTACCTTAAGGAGACCATAGCAACTGTGTTTTACAACATGGTTACTTTAAATTAGGACACAATTGGAAACCTTGCAAATTATCTCTCTCCATCATTTTGTATTTAAGTACTTTGTGCCTCCTTTATGGAGCACATAGTCTTAGATCATCCCATAGAGCTAGGAGTTTTAAACCTAATGTATAAGATACTTTCAGATATCCACATTCTTTTTCAATAACTATATGCCTGCTATACTTAAATTATCAGTAGACTACATCAAATGGAAGAGATTTTGATTACTTTATCAAGTGACTTTTTGGAAAGGCATTTGTAACTGACCTTCTAGAAAACCACTGAGGGCAATTTCACAAGACATTTCACCCCCCTCCATTTCAAGTATTCTGCCATTTCAGGTTATCCTGCAAAAGTTTTTGTTTAGCAAAATATAGTTCATTTTAAAAGTTAACAACAAATGTAAATTGCATTAAAAGCACCCATTTAATAACATTTCTTTTTCCTATACTGGCTGACAGAAAGAAAGTTCTGAATAAAATCTTAAATTTGGAGTTTGGTAATTGTTATAGACTCTTTTTTGGCTGGCATTTTATGAGAAAAAAATCCCACTGTTTACCAACACCATATTGCTTAGTTCTTTCCAAATTACTTTTTGCCTGGAGAGAAAACCTGGATCTACTGGATGTATTTCCACCTAAATTATGTGCAGAGAAAAACATTTCTCATTTTGTTTTTCAAGGAAACTTGTTTCTCATTGGAATGACTTAAAATTTGGCCTAATTAGGAAAAATAATTGTTTGTAAAACTCTTTATTCCACAATTTCTAACTCTTTACCTATCTCATCTTTTCCTTTATATCCTATTTATCTGGACTGTTGGTAGGTGAAAAATATGGTCTCTTCCATTGCAGGAGCAATTGGAATTAAATACACATACATACACACACACACACACACACACACACACACACACAGAATTTGGGATGTCTTTTCCCTTTTTTTTTTATAGAAGTAGTTTTACTTTTAATACCTGCTTACTGATAAAAGACATAATGTGAAAAGAAGCATTTAGGAATCCAGTGACACTTTTAAATGCATTTTAATTCCTAACTGCAATATCTATACATATTTTCTTAATCTTGACAATACTTAATGTGTTATAAATTCCAAGTACTCTAGCAAACCCTCTGGCCCTCCTCTCTCCTCTCTTGTTCCCTAATAATAGGCTTATAGGACTCTAAGAGTTACTACATTTGTATATAACACATGTTTCAGGGCAGAAGGGTGAGGAGCTAAGGGAAGTTATTTATTCCACAGATGTGATTTTCTATAGTATCCCTGCACCAGTATCTGGCAAACAATTGATGAACCATTCACAAAGTTATTTCTACATCAGTCTAAAAAGTAGAATTATCTGGCAATAATCATTAAAACTGCTGAGCTGTTCCATGCTAAAAATAAATGTCGAATCTAGGAAGTTGAAACTTTAATCCATTTTCATATACTCTTAAAATTTTTAATAAAACCCAAACTCTGTAACACTTATCACATAATCACTTTAAGGATTAAAAAATATCATAATCTTGGCTGATGAGTCATTTTAATGGTCAGTGAAATCTATATGCTATCTGGGATCTTACTTAGTGGATATGTCTCAATTTCTGCTTTATTACATTCCATTACCATGTTTTATTCATTTGCGTATTCCTCTCCAGCTCAAAATATCCAACTGAGAACAGAAAATGCTTTAACTTTTATGAAGGATCATTTCCCTCCTACCCAGTAAGCAAGGCTATGAGTCTGATTATGTTCTTGACAAAAGTATTTTTATCTATAATGAGCTAAGACAATGGGTACCCTAAATTTACCTTGGCTTCTGTAATTGATCAATTAGTAAGCATAAAGTATAGCCCCTATGTTCATATTTTCCTCTGACCTGTTTATGAGTAATCTTAAACTTCTCTCATTTCAGTAGTCAAATTTAATGATCCCTGATAAACCTAAAGATATTTTGAGATGAATAATCTAGATGAAAAGAGGGCAAGGTATTTCTGATTAACTTGAGTAGTTTCTACAAGCATGTCAGCCAACATATTATGTAAGTGACATCAGACAAGTGTAAACCTTTCTAATAATATTGGACACAAAGTGATTAAGTAGTAAAATCCCATACTACAGTAATGAATAAGAATTCTCATGATGTCTATATTTCTGAATAATTATAGCTGTGTTTTCTACTCTGGTATTCAAGTAGAATCTACTCTGACAGAAAGGATCTCAAGTACCTCTCCTCTCATCCCAATATTATGTGTAAGAATATAGAACAGGAGAGAGAACATGTCTATCAGAGCAGCACAAAACACCGATGGTGCCAGAAAATGCATGCACCGTAGAGAATGAGAGTATTCTCCAACCGAGAGCCAGCCTTGCAGATGATGAAGGAGAAAAGCAGACACAACAGCAGTAGTGGAAGGAGCAATATCAGTATGGGACATGCCGTAGCAGATCCAGAATGTTTGGGATATACTGTGATGTATGATGACACTGTTGGTCCATTCGACTGTGGTAACATTATAATAAACTTCCCTGGTGGCTCAGATGATAAAGCGTCTGTCTACAATGCGGGAGACCCAGGTTCGATCCCTGGGTTGGGAAGATCCCCTGGAGAAGGAAATGGCAACCCACTCCAGGACTATTGCCTGGAAAATCCCACAGACAGAGGAGCCTGGTAGGCTATAGTCCATGGGGTCACAAAGAGTCGGACACGACTTAGCGACTTCACTATAATAAACAGGCACTAACAATAAAGGGCCATGAGCGCTGTGATACATGGGAATACTCCACATGTTGTAACAAAAGAAGCTTTTCAATCTTGAAAGGTCAGGCAATCACCCAGAATGAGTGATCTCTGAAGTGAGTTCCAGAACTTTCCTAGTCAGAGTGTCATCTACCAGACTGTTGCCATCATCCAGAAGTGATCGTTAGAAATACAGAATCTTGTGCCCAGCTTGGACGCACTGAACAAATCTGTATTTTAACCAGATCTCCAGGTGATTTGTATGCACATGAAAGTTTGAGAAGCACTTTCCTGGAAGACAACTTGTGAGCAGTCAAGTGAACAGGCAGGAAGACAGGCTTCTAGGCAGAGAAAACAACATGGGCAAAGGGCTGGAGGGAGGAAGAACCTGTCCTGTGCCAGGGAAGGTAGGCATGACCATGATGCTGGGAAAGATTGAGGGCAAGAGGTGAAGGGGGTGACAGAGGATGAGATGGCTGGATGACATCATCAACTCAATAATCATGAGTTTGAACAAACTCTGGGAGATAGGGAAGGACAGGGAAGGCTGGCATGTTGAAGTCCATAGGGCTCCAAAGAGTTGGACATGGCTGAGTGATGGAACAACAGCAACTGGCTAGTATGGGCGGAAGGCAGAGTTTAATGGGAGGGCCACTGGATATGAGGCAGGAGAAATCTGCAGAGGTTGGATAATGATAGATAAATAGCATTGCATACATATAAGCTGGGATTTCTACAAGATAAGGGTCAAAGGATTGGCTATGTATTGGCTATGTATTTTAGTAGAATCCCTTCAGCTGTTAATATGGAGAACTTTTTGACATAGAGCAAGTATTGAAGCAGGGAGACCACTTAGGAGCCTGCTGTAGAAGTTAAAGGGAAAAAGGATAATTACTTTAGACAGTGGCCATGAGGGTAGAAAAAAGTGCACACATTTACAGGATGTTGCTGCTGCTGCTGCTAAGTCACTTCAGTCATGTCCAGCTCTGTGCGACCCCATAGACGGCAGCCCACCAGGCTCCGCCATCCCTGGGATTCTCCAGGCAAGAACACTTGAGTGGGTTGCCATTATACGGGATAGTAATATGAAAAATCTGAATAGACTCGGTGACTAAGTGAATACAGAGAACTGAGGGGAGGGGGTGAGTGTGAGCAAAGGAAAAACCACAGAAACTGCTAGCTTTCTGGTTTGAGTATTGTTGGCAGCCCAAATCCCTGAAAATAAGGGCTGAATTTGGATGGAAAAGGTAAGCAACTTGTCAAGCATGTTGAATTTGAAATATCTGTAGGGCATACAAGGATACTATCTAGTTAATAGTTGGCTCTGTGGGTCTAGAGCTATAAATTTGGGAGTCATCAAAATAGAGTTGTTATCAAAGGATTATATCCACACAGAGGAAGCATGTAGTTTGAATAGCAGAGAAAACAGAAAGAGTATTGAGCAATAGAAAGAATATCCTTAAAAACATACCTGAAAGGATTATCCAGAAGGTTAGGAGAAAAAGAACATAGTATTATTTCCACAACAAGAAGGAACTTCCTAACTATGTCAAATGTAAAATCTTGATTGCTGATATGATCTTGCTGAAAAGCAGTCTCAAGGAAGTGATGGGGCAGAAGAGTGAGTAGGGGGTGAGAGGACTGTTAAAAAAATGAAGATAATGAATAGTTAGCTGACTATCAGTGGAAATGGAGAGACGGGATATTCCAGTCACATGTTAAAAGGCCAGGGTTGTTAAATAGACATATCTGAACTCAGTGGGCACACTCAGGTTGCCTATCTTTTTGTTTCATTTTCAACTTCTTCCCAAGCCAGAAAAAATAAACACAGCCACTTTCCTGATAAAAATCTGCTTAATGAGGCTTCTTTCCATTTGCATTTGTTCATGTTATACAAATATCATAACTGGGAAATTATTGCGGTGATCATCATTAACCTGATGATCATTTGATTTAGGGCCAAGAACAGATGGAGCCAATGGGATCTCCTGATATTCTTTCTGAATTTGGAAGATTCTGACTGCAATATGAAGAGATGGCATTTTCACTCCCTGGGCCTTATTAAGCCCTTGTTTTGAATAATAAGTATCTTTAACACATTGAAGTCACTATCAATCTGTGATATGATTATCTGAGGACATAATCTGAGCATACTAACATTATTGTCAGGTTATTAAGCAAAATTCCAGGTAGATTAATGTTTCATTTAATGAGGCTAACATTTGAGTTAAGAACTTGTGAGATTAATGACACTGAGAAATGTCAAGAGTAAAAAATACTGTCGTGCATAGGCTGTTGAACAAACATCAAAGAGATGGCTGGAGACTGGGAGGTTTCTAGGAACTACTGAAAACTATGACTAGAATCAGACACTTGAATTGATGAGAAGGGAGAACTTTCTACTGACCAGGAAGGATGGGGGTTAATGCCACATGCAGTCTTTTTATACAGTATTGGCCCTGGCCCAGATAGCAGCTGACAGCCACCAGTTCAGGCACAGGGTCGAGTTCTTTGCTAAGTTCTTTATTTCATGGACAATTCATTAGTCTGCATAATTACTGCTACTCCGAAAAGGCAAGAACTAAGCATAGTCAGGGGCTCCCCTGGTGGCTCAGGTGTTAGGAAATCTGCCTGCAATGCAGGAGACCAGGGTTCAATCCTGGATAGGGAAAATACCCTGGAGAAGGAAATAGCTACCCACTCCAGTATTCTTGCCTGGAGAATTCCACAGATGGGGGAGCCTAGTAGGCTACAGTCCATGGGTTGCAAAGAGTAGGACACAACTGTGTGACTAACACACACACACACACACACAAGCATAGTGACATAGTGACTGAAGAACAACAAAGCATAATGAGGTTAGGCAGCTCCTGCAAGTCACACAGTGAGCAGATGGCCCACCTTGGACTCAGGGAGTCTGGCAGATGCTGAGACTCATGCTTGTAACAGTGAGGTTCCTGCCTCTCAGAAGCCCATCAACTACTTATTTTTTAGGTGCATGGTTGGTTGGTTTGAAATATAAGCTTAAGTCCAAACTTTTCATTTCTCCCTCTTTCTCAATATTAGAGTATGTCTCTCTGAGTAATTTCTGTATCAAAGTAGCCTTTTTCTACAATAAATTCACAGGAAATTCTAAGATTTCTGTTGGAGTAGAGTTGATTTACAATGTTGCATTGATTTCAGGTGTACCAGCAAACTGAATCAGTTATACATATTACATATGTCCACTCTTTTTTTCTTTTTTTGTTTTGATTCTTTTTCATTATAGGCCAGCCATTACAGAGTACTGAGTAGAGTTCCCTATGCTGTACAGTAGGCTCTTATTATCTCTTTTATATATAGTAGTGTGATATAGGGGCTTCTCTGGTGGCTCAGATAGTAAAGAATCTGCCAGCAATACAGGAGACCTGGGTTCAATCCCTGGGTAGGGAAGGTTCCCTGGAGAAGGAAACAGCTACTTGGCTGGAGAATCCCATGGACAGAAAAGCCTGGTGGGCTAGTCCATGGGGTCGCAAAGAGTCTGACACACCCGAGTGACTAAGCACTCACTCAGTGTGTAGACTTCAGTCCCAATCTCCCAATTTATCCGTTCTCTTATCCCCTGGTAACCATAAGTTTGTTTTCTACGTCCGTGACTCTACTTCTGTTTCATAAATAAGTTCATCTGTACCCTTTTCTTTAGATTCCACATATACGTGATCTCATATGATATTTGTCTTTCTGTGCCTGTCTTACCTCCCTCAGTTGTTTAGTCACTAAGTCAGAATTGTATTGTGACCCCCTGGACTGGAGCCCACCAGTTTCCTCTGTCCATGGGATTTCCCAGGCATGAATACTGCAGTGGGTTTCCATTTCCTTCTCCAGGGGATCTTCCCTGGAGATCAACTGCATCTCTTGCTTTGCAGGAGAATTCTTTACCATGGAGCCACTAGGAAAGCCCACTTCACTCAGTACTCAAATGCAATTCTTAATCAGCAGTCTGGGGACTTTGTAACAATCATTCTTTCTCATTCTTTGTAACATTTTGCTTGTACTTTTCACTCATACTATGACAGGCTGCTCATTTTCTCTAGCTTTGTCTTCATTACTGGACTATATTCTACTCTCCTTCAAAGGTATTAGTAATTCTTCCTGATAACCTTTCCAGGACAGGTTCCATTTCCTTCAAAATTTAAATGTGTGGTTGTAGTTGGTTTCACAAGTGTAAGGTACATTATCTTTCATATTCTCATCTAGTTTCACAGGTATTATTTAATGTTGGTAACGCTGTATACAGTCTTGTGTTTCTCAGTTTACAAAGCATAGGCGTTATCTCAAGTATTCTTTTTCATTTGCACGTAGTGCCAATTCTCTTGTTCTTTTTGCATCAACTATATCTGGGATCTGTGAGCATTGCTAGTTTTATAAAGGGATGTCTAAGAGGCAGTTCACACTTATATTCAGTCACATTCTCTCCTGCAGGAGAGAATTTCAGATATGCTTGAAGCCTAACACAGCCAGGAGTGCTTCTGAGGAAACAGACCTAGACTTCAGTCAAAAGGAAATCCATCCCAGTGAGCAGGTGGAACATAACAAGAGTGCCTAAAACAGTGTCGGGGGTCATGTGTGGTATGGAAGGCAGCATACCCGCACAAAAATGACTTCTCATCACACCTCAGGGTGGGAGGTTTCCTCTAAGCCCCAGGGAAAACTCTGGGGCCCTGGGAGAGCCAAGTCTCTTAACTATAGCTTGCTGTGGTATCCACTGTCTCGTTTAGTACTGCCTTTGCCATTAACGACACTTCATGTCATCTGTATCTTTAAACTTCTTTAGTCAGCTTACATCACTGTCCACTACAGACCCACAAAATCCTATACTTGCTCTTCTTCTAATCTTCCCTATCTTAGTAATCAACCAAAAACCTAAAAATCATACTTAATTTTTCTTTGCCCTCAAATCCCACATTCTATCAAATCTTGTAAGTCCACCTTCAAACTTTAATCTGAGTCTGTCCACTTCTCCTTATCTCCACCACTGTCAGCTCAAAGCCCTTTCTCACCTGAATATTGTACTGTTCTCTTGGATGGTCCTAACTAGTCTCACTGCTTTTAATCTTGTCTTTCTCTTGTCAGTCCTCTTCATAGCTGCCAATACCATCTTTGGCAACCATACATAGCTCAGATTCCTTCTACCTAGTTTAAAGTCTCCAGTGACTTCTTATCACACATAAAGCGGGTGGCCTTGTTTGGTCTGGACCCTGTCTACCTCTCCAACCACAACCACACATGTTCCTGATCTGGTCATACTGCTCTGGCCAGTATTCTTCTTCTATCTGCTCTACTACATCCAGTTTATTCCTGCCTTACAGCTTTAGCCATTGCTAGTAGCCTTAGCTATTCTTCCCATGAATTTCCTTTGCAAGGCTTGCTTCCTCACTTCACTTAAGTATCTATTCTAACTTCAGGTCTTTAGAGAGGTGGCCCTTCTGACTATCCTATCTAAGCTATTACTTTACTTCCATGCAAGCACACACTTACATATATGCCCTCACTCAATTCTACTGATTTTGCCCTGTTTGGGGTTTACTTTATGGACTTTTTCACTACCCGGCATTATCACTAATTTACATTCTTTGTTGACTGGCATCCTCTCCACTATAGTATATGTACCATGAGAGCAGGGATTTTGTTCATTTCAGTTTTCCCTTGATTCCCAGTGCTTAGCATGAAGTCCAGCACATGAAATACACTCAGCAAATGTCAGTTGAACGAACTGTAATTGTTTACATCTATCCTTACAAGAAGAGATGAAATGGTAGGCCTGATAGGGAGGGTTCACTTAAGAGTCAGCAGGATAGATGGTAGAAGAGGTTGTAATCTGGAGTTAGACAGACTTGGACTGGCTAGAAGAGCAAGTCTGCCCTTAACTAGACAACTGTGTGATTTTAGGCAAGTTACTTACTTCTCTTAAACCTGTGTTTTTTGTTTTTGTTTTTTTTTTCTTTCACTTTTGACTTGTAAATAGCAATGATGAGGCTTATTTTTCATAGTTTTTGTAAAGATCAGAGATAACTTCTATGGAAATCCTACCTTTCTGCCTACCAGTGCAGTTGGTTAATTCCTACAGGACTTTTACCAGTCAGGACACACAGAGCAAGTGTCCCAACAATGACCTCATTCTGAATTCAAGTGACACATACCAATTCAATAAAACAAACTGTTTGATTTAAACAAATGTTCATGCTCACATTAGAAATGCAGTCCAAAGGCATTGGGAATAATGCCTGTTTAATATTGACTGTAACAAGGCTTTTTTAAACCTTGCATTTAAAAAAATTATACAGATTTTGAGCACAGTGGACCAACTTCCCACTGAATCAAAAATATTCCATTTGTAATTATAAACATGGTTTCTCAATTTGCTTTTCTCCATGGTTTAAAATACATTTTAAAATTATAATTACTTTATCCTAACCTATTGAAAGAGATGATAAAGTAATCAAAGAAATTCCAAATCCTTCCAGATATGATTTAATCTTTTTTTCCCCCTGACTGAAGAAGCCAAGCTTATTACTCCACAATAGCTTTCATTTTCTATGACTCTAACTGAATATATAAAATCTATTAGGTACATTTCCATTTATATGAAGATTTTACTGTGTTAAGATAAAATGTGCACTTCCAATCTTACTAGAGTTTCCTCCTAATTAAAGAACATATGGCTTGCAGATTTAAACAATTTAAAAATGCTTTAAATTGCTTTACAAATATAATTTTTAAATAATAAGGAAATCTTTCTATGCTTTCCGAGAAATGATTTTTAACCTATTATGCTTATTTTATTTCTAGGAACAGAAGCTTAAAAAGTACATCTTCTATTTTAATATAATCTCATACACAAGTATAATATACATTAAGGGAACTTCAAAATTAAGTTTCAGACCTTTAATCCAAAAACAATAAGGGACACTGTTCATTATAAAAAGTACCATTTTATTATGAAATCACAGTTGAAATACTAAACATGGTTTATGATTTATAGGAGGGATATTAAGAGCTGGAATGGCCGATAGTTTAGTTTTTAAACAAGATGAAAAGACAGCCTTCAGAATGTGAGAAAATATTTGCAAATGAAGCAACTAACAAGGGATTATTCTCCAAAACATACAAACAGTTCACACAGCTCAATATCAAAAAAACAAACAACCCAATCAAAAAATGGGCAAAAGACCTAAATAGACATTTCTCCAAAGAAGACTACAGATGGCCAAGAGGCACATGAAAAGATGTTCAGCCATCACTAATTATTAGATAAAACGCAAAACTACAATAAGGGATCACCTCATACCAGTCAGAATAGCCATCATCAAAAAAAAAAAAAAAAATCTACAAACAATAAATTCTGGAGAGGGTATGGAGAAAATGGAACTCTCTTATACTGTTGGTGGGAATGTAACTTGATATAGCCACTATGGAGTATGGTGTGAAGGTTTCTTTAAAAAGAACAATCATATGACTCAGCAATCCCCACTCGTGGGCATATACCTGGAGAAAACCATAATTCCAAAAGATACGTGTAGCTCAATGTTCACTGCAGCTCTATTTACATGGACAGGACAATGGAAGTAACCTAATTGTTCACTGATGGAGGAATAGATAAAGAAGATGTGGTACATATACACAATGGAATATTACTCAGCCATAGAAAGCAATGAAACTGCCATTTGCAGAGATGTGGATGGACCTAGAGACTGTCATAGAGAGCTAACTAAATCAGAAAGAGAAAAACAAATATTATATATTAATGCATATATGTGGAATCTAGAAAAATGGTACAGATGAATCTATTTGCAAAGCAGAAACAGAGTTACAGATGTAGAGAACAAACTTATGGACACCAATGGGAGTGGAGGAGAGTGGGATAAAATGGGAGATTGGGACATATGTGTACTACTGTGAATAAAACAGATAACTAATGAGAACCTACTGTATAGCAAAGGGAGATCTACTCGATGTTCTGTGGTGACCTAATTGAGAAGGAAATCCTAAAAAAAGTGGATATATGTATACATATAGCTGATTCACTTTGCTGTACAGCAAAAACACAACATTGTAAAGAAATTATACTCTAGTAATCTTTTTAAAAAAGAATTCTTTAAACATGAAGACTGAAACTATCTGATATTTACCAAAAGGCTTCCAAAATATTATGCTGCCAAGAACAGAGATTCTTCCTTGTGGGCAGTGATTATTAATATATTAAATGAAGAAATGTTGAGGTATATCAGATAAACATGTAATTCCCTTATTCACTCCTTCTTTCATTCATTTAACAAATATTTACTGAGTGCCAATCACATGGTAAGTTTGGTTCTGAAGGCTGGTATTCAGTAATGAAGAAAGAAAAATGTGTTGTGTAGAAGAATATGTTCATATCGAAGCTTAAAGTACATCCTCAACCCAAATCAAATGATGTAGTATGTACAAATACATCTTCCAGAAGAAGATATTTTGTAAATATAACCTGCTTTCCAGAGAATAACGCTTAAGTGGAATTAACAAAATGCAGAAGTCCCAAATCAATCTGGTTGAAAGTTGGCCAAGATGATAATATTGCATCATACTGATTTAATTATAGTACATCAAAAGCTATTTTGTTGTTTCTATTTGGCTATTTTTGAGACTTGATGTACCTAAAGATCAGTCATATCTCAGATACTGTTTTTGTTTTTCTAAGCTTCAAAATCTGGACCTTGATAATTGGACAGTTCTGTAAACCTACTCGTATAACACTTCATTTGTGTACAAGAATCTTGCCTTCATTATACGTAACAGGATTTCTCAAGGTGCTAATTTATCTATTCTTCTGAAATCACATAGCTGACATATCAGTTGTCTAGAACCGTTGAGTCACTTTAGAAAAGTCTTTGATCACATTTGTGACTAAAAAGTAGACTCTCTAATGAAGTATAAAGTGAAATGAAATGCTGCTTTAACAAGAATCCAAAAGAAAAAAAAAAAGAAAAACTAGTTAACAACCTAGCTAACTAATCAAGGAAATTCCTTTCTCTATCTGTGGGTCAGTTGGCTGAGGGTTTTGGCTAACTGAAGATCAGATCAGGAGCTCTGGATAACAAAATAATACCAGAAATTGACATGCCCTGCATCTTGGCCACAGTAAGATCTGCAGCTAAAAACAGAAGGCAGGACAGAGTGCAGAGCGACCTCTGTACCATTGAGCAGTTTTGTAGACTTGCTACTTCTGATGATTAAAATGAATTGCTCTTCTTTTATAGATAAATGCCATGGGTCAGTTCGATGAGGTGAGGAGGGATTTTACTATGTGGTACACTCAGGACCCAACAGGGTAGAGCTAGTGACTGCTTCATAAGCGTGGCTTTCTAAGAAGTGAAAAAGACTCTTTCTGAGTGAAGTGATTCTGAAGGGAGAAATTAAGTTGAAGGGAAAATCAGGTATATCACAATACTACACTGGCATGTTAGAACTAGATAAATGATACAAGTCATCTACTCCAAATGAGGAATGGGTAAAACTACTACTTAATAGGTAGCATAATTCAGACTGATATGCTAGACTCTGGTTCTTAAGACAATATTTTAGCATTTCAGTTTAGAATTTACTCCTGTTTCTTTTCTAAGTATAGCTCAGCCATTTTCCCCCCAAAGATTGCAAATAAGGACTTGGAATTACCTAAATAAAAATATTTGATTCCTAAAATGAAAAATTAAAAAAAAAAACAGTATTTTTATCCCCAAAATGCATAGTTTCCTAACAAAATTCTCAGTATGGTACAAAGAAAATCACTTGGCCTAGATGAAGCAAATAATAATGAATATTATCAATGTACAGTGCGAAATATCACAAGAGTACATACATAGGAACATGGTTGCCTGGTGTTGAAATAGAGTGAGGAAGATAAAGTTTTCATCAGCAGTAAAAACTCACAGAACTTCAAAAAGATGAACCAGGCTGAGAAGCTTCTAAGAAGTGAAAAGATTCATATGAATAACAGAAGTTCTCTTCGAAAGTAAATGTTAAAATTGTGGCAACAGCCTTGAGAGTTTTCATTTAGAATTACAGCTTTTCTGGAAACCGCATTTCTCCTCTACTTTTGTCATCTCACAAATCTGTTTATTACCATGTGTGTTACAGTTCGCAGAGCAAATTTGTTCTAAATGGCGTGTGATGAGATTTGTAGCCAAAGGAGGACATTTAAGCCAAAGTTTAGCATAAGACTAGTTTATCTTCATGCATACCAAAACCCTGGTTAGCTCTAATGAAGCTCATCTCATTTATTTCCCTTTATCTTAAGTCTTTTCTGATCCCACTGTTATGAAATGTGTGGAAATGAATGTTCTGAATTTATATTCCCTATTGTGTTTCACATTTGACAGGTGCTGCAATTCATCTAGTTCAACAGATATTGAGTGTAAAGACTTTGTATTAAGAATAGATGAGATAACAGATGATTTAAAAATCCTAAGATTATTAGAGCTGAAAAGGTTTCAGATTATTTGTCCAATCTTCTTATTTAAAAAAGAACCTGCTGAAGATTTCTGTACTGGTTGGTAGAGCTAAGACTAAAACAGAGGCCCCTTGAATTCTGATCTATCTTGCTTTATACTACACTTTAGCAGGCCAGAATCCTTGAACTTCTGAAGCTTATTATTTTGTAAAGATAATAAACCTTTTTACAGTTGACTGAAGGAAAAGTAGAAATACAAGATCCTACCGGGGCTCAAAATATTATATCGGGAATAAAGGAAACTGCAAGTAAACACAAAGGGCATTGTGGAAGTTCTTACAGTAAAGGAGTGGTGTGTGACACATGTAATCCATTTGTGGGAAAGTTATCTGTCCTACTTGGACTGCTACACTTCTAGCTGAAGGCTACTCAACTGCAGTTATATAAACAAAGAGTACATCAAGATGGGTAGTGGTCATAGAGAGAGCCAACAGAGGAGTCTTAAAACTACCCTAAACATTTCTATATAAAAAGCCAAATGTAATCCTCTCAACAGTCCTCCGAAGGAGCTAGCAGATATCTTCTTTAAAAAATTATAAACAAACAGATGAGGAAACACTACCTAAAGAGATGAATTTGGCTGTCTAGAGTCAAAGCTTTTGTGGGAGAAGGTGAATCCATAACTAGACCATTCTGTTCAAATATGTTCTTTCTCAGGAAAACTGGGTGGGCTTGGGGGGCAGGAAATCCAGGCCTGTCACCTTGTCATTCAAGCCTGCTTAAAGTTATCTAAAACTTTACTTTTATGGAAACAAGCTGTGTGGGAACTCTGCAGAAGCTCAGCTTCCACACAGGTTAGTTGTCCTCAGGTAGTACTGGATGTGGCCATTGGAAGACCCAGGCTTGATTCTTTTTTTTTTTTTTTAATTAAATTTTATTTTATTTAACTTTACAATATTGTATTGCTTTTGCCATATATCAACATGAATCTGCCACAGGTATACATGTGTTCCCCATCCTGAACCCTCCTCCCTCCTCCCTCCCCATACCATCCCTCTGGGTCATCCCAGTGCACCAGCCCCAAGCATCCAGTATCCTGCATCGAACCTGGACTGGCGACTCATCGATTCTTTCCTTTATTACTTAGTAGCTCTGTAACATTAGACTTCATCCTTAATCATCGTGAGTCTCACTTTCCTCATGTACAAAATGATGAGGGCAGGAAGGATGACAGTATCTGCTCAACATCTTTCACAGCGTTTTGACGAGGATCAACGCAGAAAGTGCTCAAAAAACCTACTGATGTTCTTCCTTTCATCGATGCCATTACACGCAATTAAGTTCTATCATCAAGGTTCACGGTGTTCTTTTTGTAAATCTAAAGTGCTGTACAAACACGAAGTATGACATGATGCTTCAGGCTGCTATGTAGAGCTTGGCTACTGATGAACCTGTTCTTCTATTTGTTATTCAGCATGGTCCATAGAAAGGTTCAGTGAGAGTAATTGTGATATTTATTAACTTTTCAGAAGCTTTCACTTTATAAACCTATAAAAAACACTCTGTGATTTCATAAGGATCACAACCTCTGAATTATTTTTTTTTATTTCACAAAGTTGGAAGCATCTTTTATAAGCAGCTGTGTTTATTCTTGTGGAAATCTGTGAGGGTCAAAATCATACTTAAATGTAGGGTTTCACTCAACAGTTTAGGAATAGAGACACATTGTGACATGCTAGTGTAAATTTCAAGCTTCTTTTTAAAATTTTGTTTTTAAAACAAATGTGTAACACATGTGGGAATTGCATTCATTGGACAGGAAATATATAATGAACCATGCTTTTGGAAAAAATGGTGGGGAAAATGTCATACTGGGTAATAGGACATCAAATAAAAAACAGTACAAAGTGAATTCATTCTGTTATTTTCTTTTCAATGGTTACTTATTCTGTCATTTGTTAGTATTGATTATAAATTGTGTCACTTCCAAAAAAGGCTCCATATAAATCCAGAGGAACAAATAACACATTCTCAAAGATTTGTTTTACTCCATTCTGAGTCACCATAGACATCATCTTTCTCTGACCATCATATGAAAAGCTGTCCATGGGAGGATAAATCATTGACTTAACTGTGCATATATTAGCCTTACTCTTTCGGAAAGTGAAAGTGTTAGTCGCTCAGTCATATCTGACTCTACATGACCCCATGCTTTGTCACCTGCCAGGCTCCTCTGTCCATGGAATTCTTCAGGCAAGAATACTGGAGTGGGTTGCCATTGCTTTCTCCAGGGGATCTTCCCAACCCAGAGATCAAACCTGGGTCTCCCACATTGCAGGCAGGTTCTTTACCATCCAAACCCATCAGGGAAGCCCTTACTCTTTTATGTCCAACAAAATCCCTCCTTTTCTGTGAAGTCCATAGTTATCACTTTCTTTTGGGATTTTTATGGCAATGGTTATCTAAAGTATGCAATTGGCAATCAGCATAAGTAACCTGCACTGTTTTGTATCTCACTGAGTATAAATTCTCACTCTACATTTAGATATGAGACTCTTACATCGAATACTTCTTATAACCGTTTAATACAGCATCTGCTTTATTAGGCAACCGTACAAATCCTTGTTGAGATTCATGAAGCAATGATGGCTTAGAAAACCTCCTGGTATTTTAACCCCTATTTCCCCAAGCAGACTAATTCCTTTAAAGACAAAAGCAGTGTTTGGTTCCTCTAATCTCTCTGGGTGTAACACACTGGTAGGTTAGAGAGCCATGAATAAAATGTTCCATCTCTTCACCGCTGTCCTAACTCTCACATTTGTCCTTGTGCTCAACCTTGTTCTATTCCCAAGAATCATAAAGTACCATCAGCACCTGATTCTTCTCACTCACTCCTTATGATGGCCTCTGTCTTCAGCTGGAGTTAGTTGGGGATGCTCATAAAACTCCCCATTCAAAGAACTGTCAAGGTCTTCTGAGGTTAGCCTTTCTCCAGTAGTGTTAGAAACTTCCTAACTTTGTAATTACAAAACTTTGAATCTCCAAAAGGCAAAGGGAAACTCTGTCCCTGGGGCTGGTTAGAATGTACACTGCAAAGATTCTCATTTCACTCTTAAAATGTAGAAGACGGATATAACACAGGGAGTCCAACATATTTTCCTTGGGTTTTTAAGTAATTACGAGTGAAGGGTTGGATATGCAAGACCTATTTTCATCTGATTTGCTAGCAACATAAATTTCAATGAGAAACCTGAAGTAGGCTAATCATGCTGGTTCTAGCTGAAACTTTGATTCTGTTCCTGACTTCTTAGAATTTGTGTTAGTCAAGCTTTCCAGTAAGACCTTCTTGGGAGGTCCTGGGGCTGCTTTGCAGAGCAATTGACTGGCAAAAGTGCTTTGTAACCAAGGGCTCCTTGGCCAAATCAGTGTGGGGAACACGGCAATTAACAGCCCTTCTCCAATATTCATAATGAGTATTAGTGTATCAAACTGTAGATTTAACTTTGAGCAAAAAAGATGCTTTCCTTTTATAATCTCATGTATTTCCTTCAGCATTAGCTTTCTAAGGATAATGCTTTGTAAAATGCTGTTTCAGTACAATATACAATATACCATATACCGTTCAATATAGAGAGGGGCATTTAGGTGCTTCCAACAGGTTTTAACCTCATTTGAGCCTTATACTCAGATATCAATTGCTTTAATAATTTAGGAGACTTGAATGGATAGGGAATGACTCAAATTTATATGCACCCAAAGGAAATATGGATTAAGAAGATTGCTTTCTTATGGGCCATTTCTCCAGAGATAGTTTGCTGAATTAAGGAATAAAATGTCAGGTCAAACTCATTTCTTATTACAATCTAGCACTCTAAATGGCAGCCCTGA
The DNA here is from genome assembly GCF_027580195.1 of Bos mutus. NCBI lineage: Eukaryota > Metazoa > Chordata > Mammalia > Artiodactyla > Bovidae > Bos > Bos mutus. The sequence goes on from NC_091623.1 coordinate 15,208,815, forward strand.
GATAAGTCCAGAGGGGGTTATATTTATAAGGGAACAGGTTTATTGACTACTTTAAATCAATTCTTTGCATCTCTTCAACTTTTAGAGGGATACTTTTTACAGGGTTAAAATGATCACTCTCTTTTAAAGAAACCTTGACCCTCAATATGGTTAACTTTGCAATGAGATGCAGTAAGTCAGTTACACACACACACACACAGAGCACATATAAGATGATAGCTGACCCAGTGATTGACCTAGCTATAAAGCTAACTACTTCTGTCAGCAAAATCAGTATAGGAAAGGTCTAAATAAACACATAATCATATTCCCTACCAAAACAGTTATATTAGAGAAATACTGTTCTAATTCTTTTACATTTCTTTACCAAAATACTATCTAAGGATATCAGTAAACAGTCATGGTGTAAATGCTAACAATGTCTAATTTTAGGTGGAATAAGGAAAAAAAATACTTGTATTTTTAAAAACAGTTAAAAAGTAAGTCAAGGAGAAAAAAGTGTTATTATGGGATTATATGGAATCATTTAAGCAGACCTTAAATGAACAATGCAGAGAAGTAGAGACAAACAATAGAATGGGAAAAACTGGAGATGTCTTCAAGAAAATTAAAGATATCAAGGGAATATTTCATGGAAGGACAGGTACAATAAAGGACAGAAACAGTTGGGAACTAACAGAAGCCAAAGAGATTAAGAAATGGTAGCAAGAATACACCAAAGAACTATACAAAAAAAGATCTCAATGACCTGGATAACCATGATCATATGGTCACTCACCTAGAGGTTGAGATTCTGGAGTTTGAATTCAAGTGGGCCTTAGGAAGCATTACTATGAACAAAGCTAGTGGAGGAGACGGAATTCCAGCTGAGCTATTTCAAATTCTAAAAGATGATGCTGTTAAAGTGCTGCAGTCAATATGTCAGAACATTTGGAAAACTCAGCAATGGCCACAGGACTGGAAAAGGTCAGTTTTCATTCTAATCACAAAGAAGAGCAATGCAAAAAACATTCAAACTACCCTACAATTGTGTTCATTTGACATGCTAGGAAGGTTATGTCAAAATCCGTCAAGCTAGGCTTCAGCAGTATATGACCTGAGAACTTCCAGATGCACAAGCTGGATTTAGAAAAGGCAGAGGAACCAGGGATCAAATTGCCAACATTTGCTGGATCACAGAAAAAGCAAGAGTTCCAGAAAAAGGAAGGAAGGAAGGATCCAATTCTGCTCCACTGACTACGCTAAATCCTTTGATTATGTGGCTCACAACAAACTGAAAAGTTCTGAAAGGAATGGGAATACCAGACCACCTTACCTGTCTCTTGAGAAGACTGTATGCAGGTCTGTATTGCAAAAGCAATAGTTAGAACTAGACATGAAACCATGGACTGGTTCAAAATTGGGAAAGGAGTATAACAGGGCTGAATGTTGTCACCCTGTCTATTTAACTTCTATGCAGAGTACCTCATACAAAATACCGGGCTGGATGAATCACAAACTAAAAGCAAGAGAGCCGAGGGAAATATAAACAACTTCAGAAATGCAGATGATATCACTTTAATGGCAGAAAGTGAAGAGGAACAAAAGAGCCTGTTGATGAGGATGAAAGAGAAGAATGAAAAATCTGGCATAAAACTCAACATTCAAGGAACTAAGATCACAGTATCCAGTCCTATCACTTCATGGCAAATACAAGAGGAAAAAGTGGAAGCAGTGACAAATGTTATTTTGTTGGGTTCAAAAAATCACTATGGACAGTGACCACAGCCATTAAGTTAAAGATTGCTTGCTTCTTGCAAGAAAAACTATGAGAAACCTAGACAACATATTAAAAAGCAGACATCACTTTGCTGACAAAGGTCTGTTTAGTCAATTCTATGGTTATTCCAGTAGTCATGTATGGATGTGAGAGTTGGATCATAAGGAAGGCTGAACCCTGAAAAACTGGTGCTTTTGAACTGTGGTGCTGGAGAAAACTCTTGAGAGTCCCTTGGACTGTGAGGATGATCAAACCAGTCAATCCTAAGGAAAATCAACCCTGAATATTCTTTGGAATGACTGATGCTGAAGCTGAAGCCCCAATACTTTGGCCACCTGATGTGAAGAACTGACTAATTTGAAAAGACCCTGATGCTGAAGGGAAATACTGAAGGCAAAAGGAGAAGAGGGCAGTAGAGGATGAGATGGTTAGATAGCATCACTGATTCAATGGACATGAATTTGAGCAAACTTCCAGAGACAGTGAAGGACAGGGAAGCCTGGCATGTTGCAGTCCACAGACACAACTTAGCAACTGAACAAACAACAACAACATGAAACCATTTGTGTGAAACTTTTGAAAACTATGGAGCATTATGGAATTTAAGGAATCATTCAATAAAAATACACATTAAAATATTTTTAAAAATTTAAAGAACAGTCTAGTACAAAGTAAGTGTATTTAAAGGTAATAAAATTGCAAGAGAAGATAAGTAGATTTTAAAAATGAGCTAAAGAAACATCTGACATATTCATTCTTTATATCCTAAGACTTCATAAATTGTAGAAACTATTTATGCTGTTTATATCATGCAGTAATGTATAGAGTGGAACATTAAGCACCTTTTGCAAATATATGTTTATTTTAGTCATTTATGAATTTAAGAACAAATAGATATTGGATAGCACAAATTGAGTCCAAATATTAATGTATCATAAAATCTTGTCCTTTGGAATAAGATATGAGTAGCTATTAAGTAATATTTTGATGTAAATATTCCTACTGATTTAACAATTTCAAGATTGCACAAAACGTTTAAGCTACATGCCTGCATTTTGTCTCACAAAGCCTGTAATAACATGTTTAATGTAAATGCAAATTATGTAGTTGACTATTTAGATTATATTCAAATTTGAAGCTGAAGAGATGTGTTCTTTAGAAGAAACAGTTGGGTGTCAAGGTTCCTATTAACCTGTCTCATGAGGACTTTCTTCTTTATGGTATACTGTGGAACCAATTACTAGCTAACATAGGGCAAAATGACAAATCATCCCATTATCAACCAAATGAGAAAAACTTGAAAACTTATTTCAATATTTAAATCACTTGCAAGATTACAGTTCAAATGATACAACAGCATTGCTCAATTTAAACTTACATCTTTCTGTAAAGCTGAAAAGCAGATTAAACTTGAATAATTAAATTTAATGTTTTCATTTATATGGGGTGCATTAAAATTTTACTTGTTTTGAGCTGTTAATGATGGCCTATAATCCAATTTCCAGGATTTAGAGATTATTTCCACACAGATTAGCCTCAGTGTTTGTACCAAGCAAACCTTCTAAGAGCAATGCAAAATTTGTAACTACACTTCACTCTTAATTGGCCTGAGTCGGGCATGCTATAACTAAGATTCTTCATGGTATATGGTTCTCAAAGATATTGTAGCCATTTTCTGAGAAATATCCCCTTTCAGTTAATTTTCAATCACTTTTAAATACAATATAGTCCTTTAACATTACTCTTTTTAGCTTACTTTAAATCAAACATTATTTAAGATTGCGAAGAAAAATGTTATAATAAACTTTCCTTAACATCAGCATTTCATTTGCTTTTTCCTTCTGTCCTGTAATACCTAAAAATTCAATCACTTATTCATTCACTTAATGTCTATGTGCTAAGCACCCACCACATATAATACCCTGAGACAGGCACTTTTCAGGGCATAGATGTTGAAGTTCAGAACCCGGTCCCTTCGTAGTTTATTGCAATGTGATATAATACAAGGCAGCATGGAAAAATCTGCAGTAGGAAGAAAAGAGTCTGAACAGGGAATCAGAATCTGTGGTTTTTTGATTGTGAAAACTGCTACTTTCTAGCTCAGTGATACTTTGAGCTCTAAGTAGCTGAAAAACTCAATCCATAATGGTTTAAATATATCGTGAAATTTATTATTTCACATAACATGAGATGTTAAAATAGGGGTGCTCCAGGGTTGGTTAATTGAGGGGCTCATTAGTATCCCCAAAGACACAAGTTCTTCCTAATTTTTCTACCCCACCTTCTTGAGAATATTGATGTTATTCCTCCAACTAGCTTCCTTCAATATCCCAGGATGGCTGCCACGACTACATACCGTATCAAATGCCGACACAACATTCAACATCCATTATTCAGCAAAAGCCATGTTTACTAAAGAGGAGGAGCCGTCCCTTTCTTTGTAACCGTGTGCAAAAGACTGGGCTCTTGCCACCGTGAGTTTACTCCGTGTCCCTTGCACCCTGTGCTACTTCACTCAACCTGTGTTAATCATATTTTCTCAAAAAATTAGGGCTCAGCACTGGCTCATTAGTTTGCCTGATGAAGATATAAATTTGATTCCACAAGAAATTCTAGTACAGTACCTTTCTACTCAAAGTGAGATCCCTGAACCAGTATGACATGGCATCACCTGAGAGCTGGTTAGAACTGCAGAGTATCCAGCCTCACTCCAAGACATACTGATGCAGAATCTGCCTTTTAACAGGATGCCCAGGTGATTCATTTGCACACACTGATGCACAGCATCAGTCTTGCAGAATATAAGATTTCTGGACTCTTAAAGATGTTTTGAATCCAAGTATTTTATCTAACATTGATGTTTTCATAACAAAGCATTTTCTTAATTGGCTTTGAGCCAATTAAGCTTTGGCTTAAGCAATTAAATTGCTTTGAGCCAATTTAATTCTTTAATCAATTTTCTTTTCAGAGAAAATGTTTCTATTCTGTATTTTTTTCAAATTATTTTATTGGATCAATTCTTCTCTAAATAAAATTTACAACAAATTCAATCACTTATCTTTTGTTTTTCATATAAAATTATAGTATTTAACCTACTGCCACTGTGTCTTTTTTTGTGTGTATGGGGGGCACATTTCTACTAAATCCAATTTTACTTCCTTAAATTGATCAATTCCAACCTTTTCTTCAGAAATACTTGATTAGTCTATTAATATTTAGTTAATACAAAACTTAGCACAAATATTACTATATTTGGTTTCAGCCACAGCTAATTTTATTTTTATTTGATTATTTATAACTGTAATTTTCTTTATGAAAAGAAAAAATCATCTCTGAATGCTTATCTTCAAACCAGTTAAATAGCTGCAGCTATCCTGATATGTTGTCTATTAAGGACTTAAATGAATAAAAGAGGTCTCAACATTCAGGTTCAAAATTGTTAGCTCTGATATCATTTGAACTGAAAATAGATTATATTCATTTATTTTTGTACAATATAAAGACATTATCATATAGAATAGCATGTGTTGGTTACTATATAAGTATCCACAATAAAGATCCTACTGGAATATAATCTCCTAAAGAATAAGGTCTATGTCACATCCATATTTATTCCCCTAGAAGAATCTGTGGTACAAGTGTTCAAAATAATTGTTGAATTAGGAATAATAAATATGTCAATCTTCAAACACATACTATGAGAATTCAGAGAAGGAAAACTTCCTCTTATCTTGGTTGTAGGAAATTTTTTTTTAATTTAATTTTATTTAAGTTTATAATATTGTATTGGTTTTGCCATATATCAAAATGAATCCACCACAGGTATACATGTGTTCCCCATCCTGAACCCTCCTCCCTCCTCCCTCCCCGTACCATCCCTCTGGGTTGTCCCAGTGCACCAGCCCCAAGCATCCAGTATCGTGCATCGAACCTGGACTGGCGACTCGTTTCATATATGATATTATACATGTTTCAATGCCATTCTCCCAAATCATCTCACCCTCTCCCTCTCCCATACTTTGATGCATTATTGGTATTCTTTCTACAAGGTAAAGCATAATCCAAAAATGGAGGTGGGAAATGTCCAGAACTCTGGAACACTGTCCATTTTGATTAAGTGTAAAACATTCATGAACTTGTATTAGAATGTGAATTTGGACAGATGGAAAGACTTTGAGAGGCTGAACATTCTGATCAGTGAGATAATCTGATAGTCAAGTGCATACTAGATGGATATAGAAAGTGCAGAGTCTGATGAGAAGAAAGTATTAAAAAACAAACAAAACTGGAGAAATTAGTGTAGAGACTGAGGCAGTGGAGGTAATAAGAGCATGAACCTAGAAAACAGGACTGGAGTGGAATAAAGGATAGATCCTGAAGACACTTTGTAGCATTGCTGTCCATTGCCTTTGACTCTCTTCCCTTTTCATGACATATTCTTCTTGAGGAATTTAACCCTCTGTGAAGTTATTCTCTAGGAGCTTTCAAATTCTAGTTGGTTCTCTCCTCAACTGTGGATACCATTTTAATTACTTTAGTCTAATTCCTGGGCATTTTCACTACCATATTTTCTATGAACCTGGTGTCCCAAAGAATAATCCTCCATGTTTGTTCCCAAACTAAGATCTGCTTCCTTGGTAACCACCTTATGACACATAAAAACAATTTCTTGAAGGACTCCCAATTTTACCCCTTAATTTGCTATTCCAGTTTTCTCCCTGCTTGTTCCCACTCCTACCGCCAACAGCCAAGGGCTTATTATTTTCCACTTACCTTTATAATATTTTAATTATAAAATATTTTTATATTTTCTATAAGACAAATGTCTTATAGAAAAGACATTTATATGTCTCCCTGAAATATAACCATGTCACTCTTTGACTTAAAATCTGTCAATGGTTTGTAAGTCTTATCTTTGGGAAATGTAGTGAGTTATATTGGAAAGAGCAATATGATTTAGAATCGAACATGTAAACCTAAACCTTGATTCTACTAAATATTAGTCATGTGGCCTTGAGCGAGTTATATATCTGGTCCTCAGTTTCAAAAACTGTCCTTATAAGAATATCCTGAAAAAAAAAAAAAAAAGTATAAATAAAAAGCTTAGCACAGTACATAATAGGCACTGGATACACACACATACACACACACAAGAAAATTACCATTGAAAATAAATAATAATAAATTATAAAATATTCTGGGAAAAACCAAGAATGAATATTTTCTTAGCCTAATATGGCAAAATATCAATTACCTAATGAAGAAGCAATGAAGTTGATGTTAAGATCAATATTAATTGTTTAGGAAAACACAATTCAACTATAGAATTACCTATTTTCAGTGAATCTTGACTCATGTTACAATAAAGTCATACATAAAGAAACCCTCTTTGATATGTTAGTTATTGGCCTCTCAACCAAGTAAATATGTCCTGAAAAAATCCTGGTGTCCTATATAAGCATATTGGGTTGGCTTTACTGCTTCTGGATTCGTGTTCAGGTTAAGTAGTAGACTTCTTTGGTGACTTAGATGGCAAAGAATCCACCTGCAATGCAAGAGACCCAGGTTCAATCCCTAGGTCAGGAAGATCCCCTGGAGAAGAGAATGGCTACCCTCTCCAGTATTCTTGCCTGGAGAATCCCATGGGCAGAGGAGCCTGGTGGGCTACAGTTCATGGGATTGCAAAGAGTTAGACATGACTGAGCAACTTAACACACTTATGTACTGATACCATTCTATCTGGGCATGCCATTTGGTAACTGATGGCGTGGGGGAAATAACAAGATATGGCCAGCATTAGAAGCAAAGAGAATTAGCAGTGATGGAGAAGTTGAGGAAGTAAATGGGACTAAATTTTTCTTCTGATAGTGGAGGGAAAAGAAATAGAGGATTATACTTTGACTTTATGTTTCCAGAACTAAGAGATACTTAAGTTTTTTTCTAGATAATGGGTAGGAAGAAGTGAGAGACTCAACCTGTAGTACAGAAGCATATAACTAAAGTATCAAGTGAGTTAGGAGAGGGTGTAATCAGAGGATTACATGGTAATACTTGATAAAGGATCCTTGACTATAAAAAGAATACTTGATAAAGTAAGCCTTGATAAGAAGGAAGAGTCCTCTTCTATTGAAATGGAAAGAAAAGGGTCAAAGATTCATATTATTGAGATAAATTTGTGGTCATGAGTGATTTCCAATCTTGTTTGCACATTAACATGAGGGAGCTTCAGTAAAATGACAACAGGGCACTACTCTGGGATTCTGACCTAATACATCAGGACAGATATTGGGTATGGGAATTTTTTTTAAGCTCCCATGTGACTTTAATGTGCAACCAAGGCTGAGGTCTACAGTTGCCATGATGTAGAGGAGATAAAATGGAAGGGAAATGATAGCAGGAGATATCATTTATTTTATCTCAGTAGCTATGAAGAAAGTGCAGTTTTTTGCAGGATGAGGGAAGTGTTTACCAGATGGGGACAGGGAAACTATTGAAGGTTGTATGAAAGCTTCCATTTTATCATATTACTCCTTCTGTCTACATCTGTCTGTGGTAAGTGTTACTTAAAGACATCAAGAACACACCCTACAATGAAGAGGAGCTTCATGGAACCATCCATCTGCTATTAAATTTCCAAGGTGGTGTTCAGTAAAAGTGGGTGGGCGTGGCTGGTTTAGAAGAAGAGATGGCACAAGGTGGCATATTTTTTCATCCACATTAATGGAAAACCCAAGAAGAAAAAGATTACATTAAAAAAATCCCAAAATAAAACAAGGTCACTATAAAGAATATATATGTGTGTAGATTATAGTTGCAGTACATATTATGAATTTATACTTTCAATTAACTTATAATTCTGACACATAAAACATCTAATATAGGAGAGCTCAATTAGGCAAATCTGATACATAAAAATACACACAAAAAAGCAATGGACAATTTACTGGAAAATTTTAAACTTCAAAAAATGTTTCCAAAGGTTTCCAATAGTCCTATATGTACATATGTACGTATGTATGTATATACATACATGAACATATATAGTTCCACATATATATATACTCACTCAGAGGCTTTAAATATATATATATATATATACAACATAGCTTATGTATAATTTTAAATTTGAGTAAATTATTTCCATCTGTTTTGAAGTTCCAGAGACACATACTTATATCTCATGAGAAATAACAGAAATAAAAGCACAGAAATAAGCTACTTTAACGTTTACACCAAAAGAGAGTATTCAGTTTTCCTAAGACCAAGTTGATATTTATCACAGGTATATCTTTGAGAATTGCTTTGCCAGCCTGCAGTTAGTTGGAACAGGAAACAAAATCTTACAGTTTTATGTTGGGGCTGGCACCCCACTCCAGTACTCTTGCCTGGAAAATTCCATGGACCGCGAAGCCTGGTAGGCTACAGTCCATGGGGTTGCAAAGAGTCGGACACGACTGAGCAACTTCACTTTCACCTTTCACTTTCATACTAACAACACGGGCTTCCCTTGTGGCTCAGCTGGTAAGGAATCTGCCCGCAATGTGGGAGACCTGGGTTTGATCCCTGGGTTGGGAAGATCCCCTGGGTTGGAAAGGTTACCTACTCCAGTATTCTGGCCTGGAGAATTCCATGGACTGTATGTATAGTCCATGGGGTCGCAAAGAGTCGGACACGACTGAGCGACTTCAATTTTCACATACAAACAACACACAATAACTTCTCTCATCTCTTTCCTGTAAGAAATGCAATATACTCCAACGGTGTGATAATACTGAAAGAACGATAAGAAAACCTTCTCTAGTACTGGGTTGCATTAATTCAAGTCTGTATCTGTTACAAACTCAGAGGCAGGAACACCATTACAGGGTACTCTGTCCTTCTCACTCCATACTGACTAGAACATTTATGGAGAAATGTGATCAGTTCTGAGGACCACATTTTAAAGGGGATATTTTCTCAAATCTTGTAATAGCCTAAAACAGAAGAGAATGTTAATAAAAGAATATATGTATACATATATTCTCTATATATAAAAAACCAAATCACTTTACTGTACACCTGAACCTAAGACAACATATATCAACTATATTTCAATAAAAACCTAAAAAATATAAAAAAATAAATGAGTTACTAAATTTAATAATTTAATAACTTTCATCTACATTTAATAACTTTCATCTACATTTGATAACTTTCATCTACATTTAATAACTTTCTCTACATAGAGAGAAAGACAAATGAGTTGGCTAGGATGACCATACTTTATTTACAATGTAAAGGTTAGAAAGTGGCTAGAAATTCACCAAAGTTTTTATTAAAGGAAGGGAAACTTATTAATTATAAAAATTTATCACTGGAAGGAATTCCCTGTAACTGGAATTACCTAGGCACAGGTTCAATGTTTGTATGTCTATAAAGGCTATGTTAAAAAAATTCTAAACATCAAGTCTGATTCATCACATCTGATTTTTCACCTGGATGACCTTGTCTCTTTCTAAATCTATAATGTAATTATTAGGAAAAGAGACACATGCAGTAGTAACCAGTTTGAGGTACAAAGGTATTTGGGTTTTTCTTTTTTGTTTAAGTATTTTAAATGTCTTATATGCGAAATCCTCTATGTTTACACACATATTTGCATATCTAAATGTAAGTAATATTCTTTTAAAAATTACATTTCTCAGGAAGCTCAAACCATTTATCTGCAAATTTTTTTTTTTTTTTTTACTTCCAACCTTGTAACCTCTACTTCATAAGCATTAAACATAAGGTTAAATGGATTTCCCTAAGGAACAGAGGCATCAAGAGTTGTTCTAAAAATATCTTATGTACTAAGCAAAGCAGTTTTCTAAGACTTAGCTGGGATATGATAAATAGCACAAGAACATGTGCTTTGGATTTTTGATTATTCTTAGGTCTGTATTTATATATTTATAATATACAAGGGTTTATAGGATATTCAATTTAACATTTATCTTAAAGCACCTGCCAGCCTATGTTGTGATGCTATGGATTTCCAGCTTCTGGGGTTTGGTTTTATCATGAACAAGGCAGCGTCTTCTCCCCTCTCTCGGCTCTATCCACACAGGGACACTACAGTACCAATTCTGATTTCTGGAGTAGAAGAGTCATAGGTAGCCTATACAACTGGGGAGCAGCCACGGCCCCCAAGATGTGGCAGTCTGCCCCTGTGGACCCTGCCTTCTTGCACTTCTCATACAATCCCAACCATTGTTCTACTTTTCCCAAATCTTGTCACTTCAAAACATCCTGCCACAGATGGACCAGTTTCAGTAATTGTCTTCGTTTGCTAGGGCTGCTGTAACAAAGAAACACCTATGATTAGATGCCATAAAAAAGAGAAATTAATTTTCTTATAATCCTGGAGGCTAGAAGTTTGAGATGAAGATGTTGGCAGATGGCCGACTTTTCCGTGTCTTCATGTGGTCTTTCCTCTGTGTATGCCTATGTCCTAATTTCCTCTTCTCATAAAGACACCAGTCATATTTGATTAGGATTTTTACATATGACCTCATTTCACTTAAGAGTCCCTATCTCCTAATGTGGTCACATTCTAATGTACTAGAAGTTAGGACTTCTAATATAAATCTGTGAAGCTTCCCTGGTGGCTCAGAGAGCAAAGAATCTGACTGCAATGCAGGAGGCACAGATTCGATGACTGAGTTGGGGAGATCCTCTGGAGAAGAGAATGAATACTCACACCAGTATTCTTGTTTGGAGAATTCCATGGACTGAGGAACTAGAAACAGTATTAAAAGGCAGAAACTTTGCCAACAAAGGTCCACCTAGTCAAGCTATTCTTTTTCCAACATTATGTGCCAGTGTGATAATTGGACCATAAAGAAGGCTGAGTAATGAAGAATTGATGCTTTCGAACTGTGGGGCTGGATAAGACTCTTGAGAGTCCCTTGAACTGCAAGGAGATCAAACCAGTTTATCCTAAAGGAAATCAACCCTGAATTTTCATTGGAAGGACTGATGCTGAAGTTGAAGCTCCAAAACTTTGGCCACCTGATGAGAAGAGCCAACTCATTGGAAAAGACTCTGATGCTGGGGAAGATTGAGGGCAAGAAGAGATGGGGACAACAGAAGATGAGATTGTTGGATGGTACCACTGACTCAATGGACATGAGTTTGCACAAACTCCAGGAGATAGCAAAGGACAGGGAAGCCTGGCATGCTTCAGTCAAAGGGGTCACAAAGAGTCAGACACAATTTAGTGATTAAACAGCAACATATTAATCTGTGGGTGGGGGAGACACAATTCAGTACATAACAATCACTTAAAAAAATAATAACGCATTTACTAAGATGATCTTTTTGTATGAAATACTTGCTTGACACATTTGTTTTCTTTTTTTTGACATACTTTTCAAGTTTTGATTAGATGTCTTTGCATTATGGAATTTTGCTAAATTAAAGATAACTGTTCTGTTCAGTTCAGTTCATTCGCTCAGTCGTGTCCAACTCTTTGCGACCCCATGAATCGCAGCATGCCAGGCCTCCCTGCCCATCACCAGCTCCTGGAGTTCACCCAGACTCACGTCCATGGAGTCAGTGATGCCATCCAGCCATCTCATCCTCTGTCGTCCCCTTCTCCTCCTGCCCCCAATCCCTCCCAGCATCAGAGTCTTTTCCAATGAGTCAACTCTTTGCATGAGGTGGCCAAAGTACTGAGTTTCAGGCAAATGTCTGGTTACTATTTGAAATTGTGATTTAGTTGGTATCTACCTATTGACCACTTATTACCAGAGAAGTTCTAACTAGAGATGACACAAACTATTTTCAATAACTTAAAATATTACAAAGAAATTTCAGTTGTAATTTCAGATTTGCAGGACTTATTAGGCCAAAATTTTATTAAAGTTTGTTGATGTGCCCCATAAACCATAAGAGGAAGAATTGTAAAGCAGTATTTGAAAACTGTATTTCTTCTTTACATATGGAGAAATCAGTGATTTCTTTTTCTTATGAAAGAACTTCTTAGAAAAGAATTCATGTAAGACTGCTAAATGACTTTCCTATTTAATTAAAAAATAAAGTTTTATCTGAAGTGGATTAAACAAAACCACTATTTAATTAAACCAAAAACCTTTAAGAGGATCATTTCAGTAAGATCAATTAGCAGTCTGTTCCATATTGAACATGATTAGAAAGACAATTCTTGTAATCCATTGGCATAACCTTTAAAATATGTTTGCCCTTTACAACATATCTATATGGTATTTCTTTAAAATCCACACAGTTAAATAGAAAAAAATTATATACTAAGTTCAATGTTAGTTTTCATTTTAAAATTAAAATCATTCTAATAATCATTTGAATAGAATTCAAAATAGAACTAAGAAATCTTATTTGACAATTGGTACTTTGATTAATTGAGAATTCTCCATGAAAAATCCATTCCCATATGTGGGTGGGGAGGGGGGGTAAGAGTTAAACCTTAGACTAAGGAACTGCAATATTGAGCAAATACAACCAGAATTTGAATTTACACATTCCCTTTTTAAAACTGAAGAGTTTTCAGTCAGGGTTTCTGAAACATTTACTTTAAATTTCTGAGTCACACAGATTAAATAGACAGAGCAAGATTTTATTAGTGCCAATAATAATTTGAAAAGAAATCTTTTATTTTAAGTATTTGTATGAAATAGTCAGGAGAACTTCAAGAAACAGAAAAGCCATACTGCAGTGGCCTCTGAGGCCTGTTGCCCTGTAGTACAGTGATTGTTAATGAAAATTTTTAAAGGATGCCCTACACTGTCAACACTTATGTCAACAACAGTGTTGATACTGTCATACAAACAGTATGACACTGTTCCAAATATATGCAGCTTTTGCCTTAGAAATAGTTTGAAATATGCTTTAAGACAGCTAGGTAAGTAGTTAAGAGTGTGTTTGAACATAACACTCAACAATGCTCAGGGGGACTACGTGACCCTTCAGAGGGGTCTGGCCTTGGGCACGCTCACTGGGGAAAGCCAAGACACCAAACAAGGTAGAGTTTTAGAACGCTCAGCTCTGAACAGCTCCTAGTTCCATAGGTCATATTTTTAGGTCTTTTAGGGCAACAGCCCCAGCATATGCTGATACCTTCTTAAAAATTTTTTTGGCTTATTTCCAAATTGATCTAAAGCAACCTACAAGATTAATTCAAAGTTATTAAAATATTAATCAGTTGGCATGTGACACCTAGATAAGATTTGGAGGGAAACAATGTGTCTAGATCTTTGATATAATTTCCTGTGACCTACCAGTTACCTCCAGACAGTTGCACTTCTGTAAGATATACTAAAATAGTGATCTGAACTCTGAGTTGTACTGGGACTACATTTTAACATAGTAGTCAAACCAAAAGGGGTCTGTTCTCTTAACCTGTATGGCTATCTTTCTGACACAAGAACAAAATTTTCCTCTCTCCCTGAACACTCCTTTCTGGAGGGGAAGCTCTTCTGGGAGGGAAGAGGCTTGCTGGCTCACTCCATGCCACTCTCCACCCAGAAGAACACAGGGCAAGTTTCCGAATCCACTGAAAAGAGTCTAGGTTGCACTGTTGAACATAAAAGCTGTGTGCAGCTACTGCATGGAATTAGAAGACCAGAAATTTGATAGTTATAAAGGTTTCAGCATTTAAATTTACTCATTCTAAAAGAGCAATTTGTTATGTATTTTCTAAATAGTTTAATCAATTTTACTAAAATTAGAGGAGCCACGCATCGCAGGTGCATAATTACACTTGCCATTAAACACAAACACAGATGCACACAGGAAAATTAGATGCAATCATTTCATTGAGAAAAGAATGGCGCTTGTTTCCCATTTTTCATTTTTGATTCACAAAATGAAAATAAACTTTGTTTTTTTCTTAAAGACCAATGGGCATATTGTACCCAGTATTTTAATTTTCCCCCCACACTTTAGTGTGAATTAATGATCATTGTCATTCTAAAAGTAATGGAAAGAAATTTTAGGCCAGGCCTCCTTCATTACATTCATGGTAATCATTACCCCGTCATAATCAACTCTACAAGTTAGACACCACAAAAAGCAAATGTGCCTTCAAGCAATCTAGAATGACCCTTGTTATAATTTTGTCCACTGGATATCCTTGTGGGGAAAAGGCATTACTTATGTGCCAGGTGGTTTGGGAACGACTTTCCTATATGTCCTCTCATTTTACCTCCACAAAATTCCCTTAAAATAAGGATGGCCTCATTTTGAGGATGAGGAGCTCTGGGGTGGTGAATTCATTTGCTCTGTTAATAAAGATAGTAAGAAGCAGAGCTAGAATTTGAACCACAGTACTTGGAAACTATTCTGGCATTTTACCTCCTCACCAGTCAATAAATCCTCAGAAGACAAAGCCTTCTGCAGCCTTGATAAGATTGGCCACACCACTGATATTTTGAAGTCCCAGCATGTTAAGTCCTGCTGGCTGAGTGAGTGACCCCTCCCAGTACCAGATCTTTCACAGGACAAAAGTCATGGTGATTTATTTTTCTATGATGTTGCTATTTATCAGAGACTATAAGACTATACTGATGTTTCTAAATTGGGCTTATGAAATTAGAATGAATTTCTCAAACCAATATGACCTTAGGAATGTCTAAACTGAATCCTACATCAGAATTCTCATCAATATTTAATTCATTTGAGCATCTGTATAAATAAAGTGCTTTATTCTAGACTTCATGCAACTTAAGGGGGAACAGGGAGCAAAGTTCACCCTCATGCTGAAATAATTTTTAAATCTCAACAAAGCTATGATGATTAATTCAGCTTTCTTATGCTAGAATCATGATGTGAATTCTCTTCTCCAACTCTTATTATAGAAACTTTTCAGTTTTAAAATTAAATGGCATGTTTTTAATTTTTCCTAGCTAGAGGATTAAGAAATAAACCAGCTACATTAAAAAAAAATGATGATAATCCTTTAAATTAAGTTAATGCATAATAAATATTTATGTATTTCTTGAAATGGGGTCATTTATTAGTATAACTATTCCATTAAGCATCTTGAATTCATTATACTTTTATGCTATCACCTTATGGAAAATTATATGCAGAGATTACATATGGTAACATATACAAAGTTTCATTTAAACTGTTAGCAACTAAACTTCTTTCAGTTTCTCATGCCTTCTTTCACCTTGAGCATTATACATATTGTTCTTTCTGGAACATTTTTTTTTTATTCCACCTCCCTACTCCTACTTGCAGGTACAATTAACTCTTGCTTCTATTCTAGGTCTCAGCTCAAACACATTCACAGGATGTCTTCCCTGATCCCCACGCCAGAGCAGATTTCCACTGTATGTTCTCATGGTCTTCTATTTTCTCAGAATAGTCCTTTTTCTTTTCTTTCTTGTATATAGCTCCGTCTTTATGAGCTATAAACTTCGTAAGAGCACAAAACTTGTTTTTTTTCTTCACCTCTGTATCCCCAGAGTTTGGGGCTAGAAGTCATTCAATAGGTATCTGCTGAACGAGTGGGTGATACTGAGTAATACTGTAAAAAAGTACATATTTTTGTTTAAAAATCTCATAAGGTAGCATGATGAAAATTATTGAAATGAGAACCAGTGATCATCAATGTTTGGGTCATTCCCTCCTGAGTAGCCTGAACTGAAGCTTCTGGATAATGATGTTAAATATCCAGGAGACTTCTCTCTCCTGGACTGGCAACTTGGAACACAACCTATGGCTCCTGGGAGAGGTTTGTGTACAATGTGATCAAATCTTTGTTTCTGTGGAGGATCATTCTGGGTTTGGTCTGAATCAGATAGTATCTTAAGGCACAATTGTGGTACTTTTCCTCCCTGGATACCAGACACGTATCAATAAGAGAGGTAGGCTTTTATTTTTTTTTCCCATTTCTGTGATAATATACCTCTATTTTAAAAATAAGGACTCCAGAAGAGGCAGGTCACCTCCCAAGGGATTTCTCTACTTCTTCATTCATTTTAAGGCTAACTTTTCTAAACGCCTCATTTTAAGACATTTCTTTGGAGTCATACCTTATTGCCAAGGCCAATGAATCTTAGACAGGTGGGGATTTTAAGGAGATATGCATTCAACATCAATAAGGGGAAGGTTCTAAAAGCAACTAAAGACTCAAGGGACTATAGTAAAATGTGATGCAAAATTATAAAATCTTAGTTCTGTGAGAGAACTTATCTCATTTGGAGCTGCTTGAGAGGTACTGTTCATGTCTCCATTTTCTTTGTGATTCTATGTGTATTTGGTATATTAGTGTATATGTATTTGGTTCAGTGGTAGAAAAATAATAAGCCTCATTTATTTGACTTTCACTAGGAAATAACTGCTGCTTCTAATTTATCTTGGAGCCATTGAAAAGTAGGTAAACTTTCAAAATTATAAAGGAAATGATAAGAAGTATGATAGATTTCTTTAATATGTTTTGCATTTATTTGATCCATTAAAAAACCCACCTTGGAAATAAATTTGTGTTCTATATAAACAAACTTTAGTATATTAAAAAAACTCAAAGAAAAAAACTTCCTAAAGAGATTCTGTACTTTCTATATTTAAGGCTAATTACCATTTTAATTCATACTATTATTTATACATTAAATTTTTCAAGTGCTGTAGTTTCCAGTTGTATTTTTTTCTTCAAGACCTGAATAATAGGCAGAAGAACTCTTTCTACTTTATCCTATAGACCTCCAAAGCCAACAAACAAAAATGATCCCAAGACAATCTAGTAGACAGACTTTTCTACTTAAGGACTTTCAACATGAATTTTTCTTAAATATTGGCCATCCTCTCATTTGTTAGTGTGGCTTGGCAGATAGAAAAAGTGTCCCTTTAAATGCACAGTGAGCTCAAGAAAGAGCAAAGCATGTTGGGATTTTCTTCTCCACTCAGAGAACTGCTCTTGGATTGGTTCTCCATATGTGGCAGGTCAGGACGGTCTGTATCTGGCCTGTCTCTCAGTTTCACACCTGAGGGTGGAATGGTGGCTCCAAGGAATTGGTGACTCCAAGGTGGCTGACTCTAGTTTCTCCTGAAAGACTCTCTTAGTAATCATTTTGTCATACGTTACGGTGTGCTTCCTCTACAAAAGCAGATTAAAGAAATGTCTCCTACTCTGTCTCTACCTTCTCTGGCACAATTCCAACAAGGTGCTTCCCTTTTTATCGAAAAGTTCTGGCCTCTCCCCTGAAGAACTCAGCTGTGATGAGTGAATGCATGACTATATTGGTAGCTCCTATGACACATGCTAGGTTAGCCTGGGATTACCCCTCAAAGGAAGAGAGACTTCCTGGAAGGAAAGATAGGTTGATAAAACAATGGATAATCTCACAAAGTGGGTGAGGGAGAGGAGATTTATGGCATTTTTCCAGATAGTTAAATAGAACTATTGTGGGAAAACTCAGGAGTCTAAGCAAATTTTGAAAAACATAAAATAATCTGAATGAAAGCTAGAGACGCAAAGTACCCTGAATTTCTTCCTTAATTTGTCTTGTGATTAAATATAATACAGCCACAGGATATGGGATCAAAGTTGGTTCCACTACTGCTAACCTCTAGGGTTTCTGCTTTAATGCTGAAGCAGAGGCAGGGAAGAGAACACACAGAGGGCACTTAGCCTGTTCTAAGCACCTTGAATTGTGTCTTATATTGCTAGTATCTCATGGTCATTGTTAGAAATATCTGTTATTGTGCTATCCAAATGAAAGAATTACCAAAAATCCATGAGAACATTAATTCTGTAATCCCATTAGACCTACATATATATTTCATACTCAGCTAACTCAGTCTTCCAACAAGCCTGTGGAATGGGCATTTACTAAATTTCTCAAATGAACAACTTGATGCTGGAGGCGGGGAGGGATATTATTTCCTCATTCAGGGGATCAAGAGTCAGGTTCTAAGGACAGTGTATTTTTATAATATGAACTCACTGAACAAAAAATCTTTGAGTATTTTAGACACCATCTAGTGGTAATTTCTATAAACTATAGATACAATATTCTAAATGTCACCAAGAGTTAGTCACTCAGGGGCATTTCTAACAACTTACACCTATTTCCAAGATGAAAACTATTATGCTGAGTCCTTATATATTTGAAAGAGACTGACTTCCAGAATTTATTGCTTTGTTCTATGTGTGGATCTCTAAGGGTTCATCTTATCCCCCAAAATCCACTAAATGTAGAAGAGTCAGAAAAAAGAATAGCTTCTTTTTGTCCATAACAAAATATGGATTAATAATTTTGAAGTAGAAGTCAATTTAAGCATATTTTTCTTGGGTTTAATAAAGTATTGGATTTCTAATATCTATTCATCTGGTATATAGGCACAATGAAAAACAATTATAGATAAGCAATTAATTTAAAACATTATCTATTGACTAAATCATCACTATATCAATATAACAACTTAGTTTTGTCAGAGAGTAGAGATTCCAAGGGAAAGGAGGCAAAGTCAGATTGAAAATATGGCTGTTGAATGAATGAATACAGGATGTCCAGTTAAATTTTAAGTTCAGATCAACAACACTGGGTCTCTCTCAGTGTGTGTGTGTAAATATGCCCCTTGCAATATTGGGACATCCTTATATTAAACAATTATTCATTACATATTCTTAACTAAGCATTCTAGATTTTTTTCTATATTGGGCAACCTTAAAGAAGGTGCCATATAATAGTTTCACTGGTAACTGATTCATTCTGATTAACAAAGCAACTAATATTTTTAAGTGCTTATTTTCAATTTGTTAATTAACTTATTCCTTAACAGCCTTATAAGATACTATTGTTACTAGTTTAGAAAATGAACTAGTGAGACAATAACCGGTAGAGTCACTTGTCCATAGTTACATTATTAGTTAGTGGCACAGTATGAACCCAGATAGTTCTACTATAGAGGTTACCATCTGAACATTACAAAGTACCTTTTCTTATAGAATACATCAATTAATTTAAAATTAACTCTATAAATGACACAAACATTGACAGGTTTTGAAAATATTATTCAACAGACTTTCAATAAGCACCTTCTCTAAATAAGGCCAAGAGTTGACTCATTGGAAAGGACCCTGATGCTGGGAGGGATTGGGGGCAGGAGCAAAAGGGGACGACAGAGGATGAGATGGCTGGATGGCATCACCAACTCAATGGACATGAGTTTGGGTGAACTCCAGGGGATGGTGATGGACAGGGAGGCCTGGTGTGCTGCGATTCATGGGGTCGCAAAGAGTTGGACACGACTGAGCGACTGAACTGAACTGAGACAAAAACAGTAAACTTAACACTCTATCTTCATTGAATATATTTTACTCTCTTCAAATTTTGCTTCAGAAATTGATAATGTTTCATGGTCACTGTTAGGAATATCTGTTATTGCACTCTACATACCAAAGGATCAATTAAGAAAAATCTGTGATAACACCATAGTAATTCCATAAATCCACAATTCCACAAACTAGACCTTTATTCTTTCTTTTTTTCTGTCTTTCTTGCTTTCTTTCTGGCTTTCTATCCATCAACCTACCTACCTATCACCTACTTACCTACCTACCTTCAGATCTAATGACCTACCTAACTTTCATAGCCAGAAGATACAGAAACCAATACGAATCTTATTCTCAGATTTTAGATCTGGTTCTATGTAAGTATGTTTGATACAACTTATTTCTTATCAGTTCAGTTCAGTTGCTCAGTCATGTCCAACTCTTTGCGACCCCATGGACTATAGCATGCCAGGCTTCCTTGTACATCACCAACTCCCAGAACTTGCTCAGACTCATGTCCATTGAGTAGGTGATGCCATCCAACCATCTCATCCTCTGTCATCTCCTTCTTCTCCTGCCTTCAATCTTTCCCAGCATCAGGATCTTTCCCAATGAGTCAGTTCTTCACATCAGGTGGGCAAAGTATTGAAGTTTCAGCTTTAGCATCAGCCCTTCCAGTGAACACCCAGGACTGATCTCCTTTAGGATGGACTGGTTGGATCTCTTTGCAGTCCAAGGGACTCTCAAGAGTCTTCTCCAACATCACAGTTCAAAAGCATCAATTATTTGGTGCTCAGCTTTCTTTACAGTCCAACTCTCACATCCATACATAACTACTGGGAAAACCATAGCTTTGAGTAGATGGACCTTTTTGGCAAAGTAATGTCTCTGCTTTTTATTTCCTATAGAGTTAGGAGAAATGACTTTGACACCAACATGCAAGAATATACAAGCAGCTGGTGGTATGCTTTTTCCCTCTCAGGACTTTAAAGATTTGTTGTTGGATTCATTCATTTAATAAAAGTCAGAGAATACAAAGCTGAATTTTTGAACTCTGAATTCTGGTATCATGACATTTTCTTAATTAGAAGTATCTGATACTCTGTTCCTAAACTGCAATTAGATACATAATAAAATAATAACATATGTAAGCAAGGCCCATTCAAATGGTAGATGCTAAACAAATATGTTTATCCAGTCAGACCATAAATTACTAATTCCATTTATCTCCTGTTAGACTAAGTGCAAGAATCCCTTGATATATATCCCAAAATATATATATGCTCATTCTAGACTGAAAAACATCAGAGTCTTTGGGGATGGCATTTGGGAATTCACATTTTCAGCTAACTCATGTCACTTGATTCTGATGCAGGAGGTCTCCAAACCACAATTTGAGAAAATGACTTTGACACTAACATGCAAGAAGATATAAGCAGCTGGTGGTATGCTTTTTCCCACTGAGGACTTTAAAGCTGCTTTATTTTTAGAATTTCCCCTATTTTCCATTATGGTGCTCTGAGGCAGCTGTATACATACATACATACATACATGCACACACACACACACACACACATATATATATATATAGAGAGAGTTATATTCGAAGTACTCTTAGATCCATTCTCTTGTAAATACGACTCCTCCCACACCATCAGGCATATGCCTAACAGAACAGATGGGTGCTGTGTTACTCATGAAGGGCCATCAAATCCCAGAGCTAATTTTGGGGATAAAAAATCCACAGTGCTTCTCATGAAAGAAACAAAGGCTGGGCCTCAAACAGGTGACAGGACATTGGGAGAAGGGAGAAAGGTGACTCAGAGTTTAACTGGAAAAACAGTTACTCAATTGTCCTTGCTTTTATTCATTTATCTTAAGCCCTTTTAATCATATTTGGTTTGTTAACTAAGCTACACATAAAATGGTAATGATAATCACACAATTTCACAATGATAATTAATACCATTTTGAATGCAATTTACAAATTCTTATTTTTAATTTTAAAACTATAGATATCATATAAACAAGTACTAATTAATGACTATAAGTAAATTCTCTTGGTTTCTTCTTATATTGGATAATTTTGGACAAAATGCTTTTTATCTGCTGTTAGCTTTCTCTATCAAATGCCACTGAGCATGTAGAAGAGAAAATATATGGGACAGTAGAAATCATATTCAAACAGACTGTGGTCTGAATTCTTAAGTGAGGAAAATCTCCAAGGAACTTATTTATAAAATAACAATGCTTTCATAGTTCTGAGTTTGTGTTGCTCAACAGAGGTGAATGCTAAACATGTCTATTATGTGTGTTTTGTGCCTGATTTTACTGTAAAACAGTGATTATTCTAATAAGAATACTATGTTAAAATTTAATGTAGGTCAGTTACAAAAGTCTCTCTCATTGGAATAAAGAGATAAAACTTCATACTATGAACACAGAGAAGGCAAAACCAAAGGCTATGAACATTTGCAGGAGGACCAACTTTATAGTTTATTGATTTAAAGATAGGTTCCAATGAAAATCTTTTGTCATCTTAAGTGAGAGGCAAACAGAGATTTAACGATAATTACCAAATGCACCTTTCAACAAATCAGAATTTTTTATTTTTTTTTCCATTTTCTTTCTTTATTTTTCTCTGGTTTTATTTTTTATTTTTTTTTTTTTTTAAATTTTATTTTATTTTTAAACTTTACATAATTGTATTAGTTCTGCCAAATATCAAAATGAATCCGCCACAGGTATACATGTGTTCCCCATCCTGAACCTCCTCCTCCTCCTCCTCCCCATACCATCCCTCTGGGTCGTCCCAGCGCACTAGCCCCAAGCATCCAGTATTGTGCATCGAACCTGGACTGGCAACTCGTTTCATACATGATATTATACATGTTTCAATGCCATTCTCCCAAATCTTCCCACCCTCTCCCTCTCCCACAGAGTCCATAAGACTGTTCTATACATCAGTGTCTCTTTTGCTGTCTCGTACACCGGGTTATTGTTACCATCTTTCTAAATTCCATATATATGCGTTAGTATACTGTATTTGTGTTTTTCCTTCTGGCTTACTTCACTCTGTATAATAGGCTCCAGTTTCATCCACCTCATTAGAACTGATTCAAATGTATTCTTTTTAATGGCTGAGTAATACTCCATTGTGTATATGTACCATTGCTTTCTTATTCATTCATCTGCTGATGGATATCTAGGTTGCTTCCATGTCCTGGCTATTATAAACAGTGCTGCGATGAACACTGGGGTACACGTGTCTCTTTCCCTTCTGGTTTCCTCAGTGTGTATGCCCAGCAGTGGGATTGCTGGATCATAAGGCAGTTCTATTTCCAGTTTTTTAAGGAATCTCCACACTGTTCTCCATAGTGGCTGTACTAGTTTGCATTCCCACCAACAGTGTAAGAGGGTTCCCTTTTCTCCACACCCTCTCCAGCATTTATTATTTGTAGACTTTTGGATCACAGCCATTCTGACTGGTGTGAAATGGTACCTCATAGTGGTTTTGATTTGCATTTCTCTGATAATGAGTGATGTTGAGCATCTTTTCATGTGTTTGTTAATAGATGGAGAAATATACCATGTTCATGGATTGGAAGAATCAATATAGTGAAAATGAGTATAGTACCCAAAGCAATTTATAGATTCAACGCAATCCCTATCAAGCTACCAACAGTATTCTTCACAGAGCTAGAACAAATAATTTCACAATTTGTATGGAAATACGAAAAACCTTGAATAGCCAAAGCGATCTTGAGAAAGAAGAATGGAACTGGAGTAATCAACCTACCTGACTTCAGGCTCTACTACAAAGCCACAGTTATCAAGACAGTATGGTACTGGCACAAAGACAGAAATATTGATCAATGGAATAAAATAGAAAGCCCAGAGATAAATCCACGCACATATGGACACCTTATCTTTGACAAAGGAGGCAAGAATATACAATGGATTAAAGACAATCTCTTTAAAAAGTGGTGCTGGGAAATCTGGTCAACCACTTGTAAAAGAATGAAACTAGACCACTTTCTAACACCTTACACAAAAATAAACTCAAAATGGATTAAAGATCTAAATGTAAGACCAGAAACTATAAAACTCCTAGAGGAGAACATAGGCAAAACACTCTCTGACATACATCACAGCAGGATCCTCTATGACCCACCTCCCAGAATATTGGAAATAAAATCAAAAATAAACAAATGGGACCTAATTAACCTTAAAAGCTTCTGCACATCAAAGGAAACTATTAGCAAGGTGAAAAGACAGCCTTCAGAATGGGAGAAAATAATAGCAAATGAAGCAACTGACAAACAACTAATCTCAAAAATATACAAGCAACTCCTACAGCTCAACTCCAGAAAAATAAACGACCCAATCAAAAAATGGGCCAGAGAACTAAATAGACATTTCTCCAAAGAAGAATTTTTTATTTTTACTATTTGAGTTGACAAATAAATATCTGTGTGCTGTTGTAAACTCCACTTGTTAGTAAGCCCACTAACACATAGGAACTGCTTCTTAAGAGGCAAAACTGTTCCTATGTTACTTGATGCTCTTGGAGTGGTCAATGTATAGAGACCGTTTTATTCATGACATGGGTTGACTACACTTCAGATACACCAGGGTCGACTTTAGCTTATATACAACATTCCTTCTGATGAGAAAATGAAAATGCTCTGAATCCATTTAGGCAATTTTACAGGCTTGGTTTGACCATACAATTGCACTTACTTAACCTGCTAGTAAGGTTATGCTCAAAATTCTTCAAGCTAGGCTTCAGCAGTATGTGAACTGAGAACTTCTAGATATAAGCTGGGTTTAGAAAAGGCAGAGAAACCAGAGATCAAATTGTCAACATTAGTTGGATCATAGAGAAATCAAGGGAGTTCCAGAAAAATGTATACTTCACTGATTATGAGAAAGTCTTTGACTGTGTGGATCACAACAAATGGAAAAATTCTTAACAAGGCGGGAATACCACAACACCTTACCTGCCTCTTGAGAAACCTATATGTAGGTAAAGAAGCAAAAGTTAGAACCGGGCATGGAACAACTGACTGGTTCCAAACTGGGAAAGGAGTACAACAAGACTGTATATTGTCACCCTGCTTATTTAACTTATATGCAGAGTACATCATGGGAAATGTCAGGTTGTATGAATCACAACTTGGAATCAAGATTTCCAGGAGAAATATCAACAAATTCATATATGCAGATGATACCATTCTATGGCTGAAAATGAAGAGGAACTAAGGAGCCTTTTGATGAGGGTGAAAGAAGAGAGTGAAAATGATAGCTTAAAAATAAACATTCTAAAAACTAAGAAAAGGAATCTCATTTGTTCTAAAGTATACACATTTTCAGAATGAAAGAGTGATATACATTATCCTAATTTCATCAGTTCATAATCAGACTGAGAAAGAGAGGACCTTTTAGAAACTCCAGGTCTATAGCTGAGAAGACTGGATTCTGGTAGGGGAACTATTTGAAGAAAAGAAGCATCTGGAGAAATAGAAATCTTGAGTGCCAGGACCAGAAGCTAAGAGAGCGAAGACTGAAATCAGCTAGGACAGCAAGATGGCCCAGTGAGAGCCAGGGCAGGGCTGAAACTCCACAAAGATGAGAATGAGATGATGATAAACAGGCAATCAGCCTTCAGAGGGCAGGCTGGAGCTGGAATGCAAGACCTAAGAGAAGATAAAGCAAATCACAAGAACCCAGGAGAGCTCAGATGAGAAGAGGGTACAAGAAGGTTTCACAGAGGGGAGCAGGGAGGCCAAACGGAGGGAGTAGCACTGGATAACTTGACAGACCTGGGCGAAGAGCCTAAGTGATGCGTTACGAAGTCAAAATTCTGGTTGGCTTGATAATGGCCAAGAAAATTGATGTCTATTTTCCTCTGAAAAATACAGTAGCTCCAGAAAGTGATTAACTGGAAGCTAATTAATTGGTTGGCAGATATGTCAGGCACATCCTAAAGGATATGAGGGAATATTCTAACCAAAGGCTAACACTAAAAGGGGCATGGTTAGGTGGACCTACACTTTCCAGGAGACATATTGTGCCAAAGAACTAAAATAGCAGCATTAAACAGAGACGCTAGAAACTTAAAAGTCACTTCACTAGGGCATGTTTTCCTCATTGAAATGCTAATAGTGAAAGAGAAAAATGAATGTAATATTTTCTATAAATACATTTATGTTGACAATAGCTAGCAAATAAATACTTCACAAACGAAAGACACCTTACTCATGAATGTAAATGAAAACTCAATAACCTATTCATCATAGCACCATTGACTTTGAAGAAAAATGACAAAGATCTCTAGGATAAACCAAAGTAATCAGGCCAGATGGCCTTAACTACAATCAAGAGTGTTGGGTAGAGAAGCTTTGTCTAAGATGTGGCATGTGCACAAACAATACACCACTGAGTTATAGGAAGAAAAAGCTAGAATTTGCATATTTCCTATCTGCTTCATCTTAGAAGAAAAAAAGAAAAAGAAAATTTGTAGATATTTAATGTGTGGGTTCAATGTTTAGTAACACCATAAGGGATATACTATTTTTATAGTACCAAACCACAAATGTAGAGAGCAAGCTGGATGCACAGAGGTACCAGAAGCTCTCCTTCAAGAAAGCCGTAGCCAGAGCTTCCTAAACCAACACACATTCCCTGAAAACAGGAGTCCCCACACTCACTTAAACGGTTTACCAGAGTGTGGTAAAAGTCACTGCATGAGCTTCCTGCTGTACTGAGTTCCCCTTGTACTGCTGACTGACTGCTTAGTCTTTAGCAAGTCTCTGAGAGTCTCTGTAGCCTCATAAAACAGAAATAGCTTAGTCACTGAGAAGGCTGCTCTAAAGACAAAATGAGATTGCCGATTAAAGTTGATTCCTATTTTATCTGAAAGGCTTTACAAATGTTCATCTTACTTGAAACAGTATTCCCAAGTTCTAAATTTTACTCATTGGCATATTTTCAACTCATATTTTTAGAGGAAAATGATTACTATTCTTGTAACTATATTTTGCTACTATAAAGATAGCTAATAGCCACAAATTAAAATTCATTTGCACACAAAGGAATCAGAAGTCATTCGGTTCTCATTATCATAAAAACATAAATGGGCCTGCTGTGCACATACAATTCTTTTAAATCCCGCTGTTCAGTTTTGCAGTGGTTTCAAATATGGCTCCTAAGCAGATGCATCCAACTTCCTACATTTCTGTTTATTGCTTTTGGAATGTTGAATCCATGACAATAGAGCTTCAGTAATCATACCTGAAGGCAGATGCAATGCTGGATATTTCTTTCAATTCTTTGTACCTGTTATAATAGGTATCTCAAAAATATTTATTTGAATTAAAAAAAATTATGAAGCCATTTAGAATAACCTCTGAACCAAAGGTTCTGAACAAAGGCTCTGAACAAAGCCGACAAACAATTTTTAGGTACAATCAAGGCTTGCTTTCCAAAACTGCACCCTGCCCTCAATCTCGTCTACTCCTTCCATCACCCGAACTATTGCTTTGTGTATTTCTCATGATGTGCTATATGTAAATGCTAATACATTAGTACTTCATAATGTCTTGATATGCCTCATTGCCTTGTCTTAGGGAATTCTTTTCTTTCAAGCTGTTCAAAGAGAGATATAACACAAAGAAATTACTACAAATGAGAATGGATGGAAACGTAGGGGCAATATCTGGAGTACTGAGTAGATATAATATGCATAACAGGGCTTCCCAGGTGAGGCTAGTGGTAAAGAACCTGCCTGCCAATGCAGGAGACTGAAGAGATTCAGGTTCAATCCCTGGGTCAAAAAGATCCCCTGGAATCTTTTTGGAATCTTTTTGAAAAGATACCCTGGAATGGGTATGGCACCCCATTCCAGTATTCTTGCCTGGAGAACCCCACAGACAGAGGAGCCTGGCAGGCTATGGTGCATAGCATCACAGAGTCACACGACTGAAGTGACTTAGCATGCGTGCACACAATATGAATAATACAAAGTTAACTTTTAAAAAGATTAATTTATGGCTATACTATAATACTAATTATATGATGTCTCTTTATTAACTTCACCAGAAATTATCTGGGAGGCTTGGTAATTTTCTGACTACTTTGGATTTGGCCAATCATCATTTAGATACCAGAATCTTAGTGATGTAAGAGTGTTTTTTTTTTAACGGAAAGGCTGCCTGAGAGATTATCTTTTTTGTAATATCTACAGTTTAGGAAAAGAGCAAAAGCTGATCCCATAGTATTGATGTGATTTGTCAGCCTTCGAAATCAGATTTTTGGCATTCAAATTATGCACTCAGTACAAATACACTGATGTTGATAGCACTTTCTTTTGCCATAAAAGTATTTTCTGTATAAATACCCTACTCAATTGTGCTTTGCTCATCAAAAGTGGTTCCCCCCCAACCCCGGACTTCCCTGGTGGTCCAGTGGTTAAGAATCTGCCTGCCAATGCAGGGGACATGGGTTTGATTCCCGGTCTGGGAAGATCCCACATCCTAACTAAGGGACAATTAAGCCCATGCACCACACCTATTGACCCTGTGCTCGAGAGCCCAGAGGCTACAACTACTGAGCCCTCGCATCACTGCTACTGAAGTCCACACACCCTAGAGCCTGTGCTCTGCAACAAGAGAAGCCACTGCAATCAGAAGACCATGCACCACAAGTGCAGAGCAGCCCCCACCCACCACAACTAGAGAAAGTCCACGTGCAGCAACAAGGACCTAGTGCAGCCAAAAATAAATGAATAAGTCTTTAAAAAAAAGAATTTCTTTCCTAATTGGATTGTGGAGATTTCCTTTGATATTATAAAATTATAAACACATTTAAAGGTGAATTTATAGTCCAAGCAAAGTATAGCCCTCCTTTGATTCATTTCATGCACTCCAAAATACATTACCATTTATGAAAAATAGAAGATGTTTTATAATCCTACATAAATTGTTTCATTATTCGATCTCTTTTAGATCTGCTTTATAACTGAACACTTCATGCAGGCTTACTGTTTCCTATATATGAAATATTGAAAGAGTGAATCAGAAATCAGAATATTCCTTCTTCTTGCCAAATGTTTTCCAGTGGCTTAGAGGCCCCTTGATCTTCAAAAATCTTTCCTTTAGCTCTTTTCTACATGAATTGTCCAGAAGGCAAGGGAAGTTAATGGCTTGAAAAAAGTTAATAAATTTTATGGCTACAACACTCCCTTTTAAAAATATGAAATGGACTAAATTAAATAAGGCTTATTTAATTTGAAGACCAAAATTCAATTGCTTTCTTACACATTTCCCTGAAATTAGTATTGAAATGAAACTGTGTAGGGTTAGCTGCAATTCTGACAAAGGTCAGCATTAAAGTATGCAGTCTAACAACTCTATTAATTCTATAATTTGGTTGAAATAATATGCAAACTACCTTAAATTAGCAAATGTCTCACGAAACAGAACAAAAGGTCATTTCTTAAGTGACATTGTGACATTTTTCTTCCTATTAGTCATTTATATTATGCTACTCTTTATGAAATCTGAAAATTTTTTAATAGATTCAACTACAGATGGTGAGTTATCCATTTTCTTTAGTCACCACCAATAAATAGGGCAATGAGTACATACACAGAAAATTTATGAGGTCTTATTCAAAAGAAGTTTTTAATCAATGCAAGTTAGTTCATAGTGTTCTTTGTTTAGATGTATCTACTACAGCAAGATATTTCTTCACAATTTTGAAGATTATCAACAATAATACACCTACTCCTGATAGAATGTCACTAAACATCAACCTCATGCTGAATTTTAATCACTTTGTATAATCTGAGCATAAACAAAAGGGAATTTACTCAATCTTTTGAAAACATCCTGAAAATGAACTTTAAAAGCATGCAGCCATTCTAAAAAGGGCATGATTTCAGTATAGAACATTGCTAAATGACATAGTGTTCTTTTTAAGTTAGTAATAATATTATTACTGCTCTCAGGTAAAGAATCTGAAAAATAGCTGATGCTGCCTAGGTAAAAATATTTATAATTTTTTCTTGCCAATGCAAATGTATATAATTTATCAACATTGCTCAGTCTGTAACTGAAGTAATGATATTTCCATTTCATAGTTTTATTGGAAATTTCCTTTTGGAAGAAGCAAAAATACATATGCATATCTTTCTGCTTGGTTATAATTGGTGTCAGATGATGTTCTGTTTTATCAAAAGCCACCAGAAAGAGAAAGAAGGAACGGGTGGCTGAGTACTCACTACGTGCTTCCTCTTTTCTGTTATTTGTCTTATTTAATCCATGTTAAAACCCAACAAAACTTCTGGGGTTTTGCTTAGAAAATAACATAGGAAATAACAGCTTGATTCTAAAAGATGTCTGTAAATTCAATTTGCTTAAAATGCCACTTTATCTTATGGGCTTCCCTGGTGGCTCAGATGGTAAAGAATCTGCCTGAAATGCAGGAGACTTTGGATTGGGAAGATCCCCTGGAGAAGGGAATGGCTACCCACTCTAGTATTCTTGCCTGGAGAATTCCATGGACTGAGGGGCCTGGTTTGATTCTAAAAGATCTCTGTAAATTCAATTTGTTTAAAATGTCACTTTATCTGAAAACAGGGTTTAAAATCTAATGTAACCATGTGTTAAGAATGTTCAACTCCAAGTCAGGAATGATTGCATTATGACCTTTCAACTTAGGTATAGTAAGACTTTAAAAGGAGGTCTTAGAATTTAACCTTTGTAGGATTCTGGAAAACACACTGATAGAATTTCCTACTTAAAGCTTAAGAGACCATCAAACATATCAAGAGATGGGATAATGGTTTTTCAGAGGTCTGAGAAATGCCTCTCACCTAGGGCTGCCTATGGACTTAACATATTTTTACCGTGTTCATACAGAAATATTATGATGATTACAAGATTAACAGTAGTTCAAGGAAGCAAATCAATTAGGTAAGATCACTCCAAATAAATCCCACAAAAACATTTGGCTGAGGAATTGCTGAGATTCTGACTTTAGAGAAGAGACAAGAAGCAACATTAAAGTAATAATAAGAATAAATATTAAAGTGATATTTGAATACATAAGAATTTCTTAAAAGAATGCATAAGTATTCCTTAAAATATATCACAATTGGGCATAAAGGGTTTTTGAGGATTCATTTTCAATTGTATTTCCAGATAATATATGATTAAGTTTTGGAAAAAACTACAAAACTTAAATAAAACTCTCATTATTAGAGGGTTACATGTATAGGTGGCATATAAAATAATTTAAAAAATTAGCAGGAGATCAATAATGAAGGAAGAGAATTTAAATTTACCATCATAGTTTATCTTCTGAAGAGCTGTTTCTCTAAAGCAATGCATCTTAGTTAAGATTACAGATAAAATTTATAAATTCAGAAGCCCTAAATAAGGATAAAAATTGACGTACACCAAAGATTTAAAAAATATCACCCTATACATTATCTATGAAAATATTAATCTTATTTCCAACAAAGATACAAGTATAACAAAGTACAGTTGAACAGATTCTACTCTCTTGAGGAGAAAGCACTAAAAATAGTTACAGTGCTGGAGCATTTTCTTGCATGATGTCAAAAAAGAAAAAAATAAGCAAAGATGTCAATTTCCCTTGCCTTGGAGATTCTGAATATGTTTTGCCACAACAAAAGAATAGACATACTGAAAGAATTGGTCCTTGAATTGACAGAAAATCTGTCACCAACAGAATGAATCAATTTCAGCATGCAAGTGACTTTAAGAAGACAGATGAAAAGTCATCTTAAAAAAGTGATGGATGAAGGTTTGCACTGAACATTACACCCTGATTCATGTACGTAAAAATACTTGTTTTATCTTTCTAAAGAAATTTTCCATTGGCAATACCCTTAAGTGGTTATTTCTAGAGTCTACCAGTCTTTTTGAATTACTTATGGGGTGTAAAATATTTTATTTCACATGGCATTATGATTCACAAACATTAGCCATACCCAGTGAATCTGAGATATGACTGGTATGTTTTCAATTTTAAAAGTATTATATAGTGACAAAGAACAAGTTAAACTTCACCATTCAAGTCTAACAAATGGAAAGGAAATTCTCCATGGTCTCTTCTAATTAAGAACTTGAAAAGTTCACAAAAGCTATCCACTTCCTTTAGTAAAAAGGTTGGAATTTTAATATGATCTTTTAGATTTACTTTTCAAATATTACTCAAAATTTTGAGGATATTAGCAGTTGGTCTCAAACTGGGGATCAAATTATATGCATTTTAAGTACAAATCAATAACTTAAATAATTCTTTGATGGATTAATTCATTCTTTCATTCAGCAGTACTTATCATGAGAATGTAAAGTGATACAGCCACAGTGGAAAACAATACAGAGGTTCCTTAAGAAACTAAACACAGGGTTATAATATGATCCTGTGATCCTATTCCTGGGCATCAGCTGGGGAAAACTATACTTCAAAAAGACATCTGCACCCCAACGTTCACTGCAGCACTATTAACATTTACAACAGCCAAGACATTGAAACACCTAAATATCCAGCTACAAGTGAATGGATAAAGAAGATGCTGCATACATATACAATGGAAAATATTCAGCCATGAACAATAATGAAGTGATGCCATTTGCAGCAACATGGATGGCCCTCGAGATTATCATACTAAGTGAAGTAAGCCAGGCAGAGAAGGACAAATATCATATGCTATCACTTACACAGACCCAGACATAGAAAACAAACCTGTGGTTACCAAAAGGGAAAGGGGATGGGGAAAGGATAAATTAGGAGGTTGAAATTAATATATACACACTATTATATATAAAAAGATGACCCACAAGGACCTACTGTATGGCACAGGGAACTATCCTCAATATTTTGTAATAACCTATAAGGGAAAAGAATCTAAAAATGTATGTGTATATATATATATATATATCTTAAATATATATATGTAAGATTGAATCATTGTGCTGTACACATGAAACCATCACAATATTATAAATCAATTATACTTTAAGAAGACAAAAACAGTATTTACTGAGTGCCTACCACATGTCAGATGTTGTGACAGGTTATTTAGTTAGGTACTGGACAACAGGTTGAGAAAGTAGAAAAAAGACAAATGTGGTTCCATCTGCCCTGAGCAAGTAAAGCAGCACAAAAACACAATTTCCAGTGGATTGTGATAATGGACCGTGAAGAGAATTACAGGGGACACAGTATGTCCAGGAGACAATTTAAGCCAGATGTGGTATGGGATGGAGCTGGCAGCGAAGCCTGCCAGAGAAAAGCACATCTACAGAAAAGCGAAACTACAGTTGAAGTATTTAACCAACAGAGGGCTGAGATTTTGTGGGTAGAGGAGCTCTTTCCATTCTTTTTTCTCCAGGAAGACGATGTTTATAAAGGATGGGGAAGAGAGAGATAGTGTTGTTTAGTTTGAGAAACTGAAGCAAAATTAGAAGGGTGGTGAGAGATGAATTGAGGCCAAATCACAAACAGATTTTTAGGCTATCTTAAGGAAGCTTCCCTTTATTCTGTGGCTGATAGAGAACAACTGAAGGGTTTAAAAAAGGAGTAAAAGAATCACATTTACACTTCAGAAAAAATTCACATGGATGGCAATCTTGGAAACAGGTTTTTAGAGAGTAAGGCCAGAAGACAGAAGGCTGGTTAGGAGGCTTCTGCAAAAACCCAGGTGAAAGAGGGCAGTGGCCTAGATCTTGGAAGTAGCAGTGGGGATGATGAGAAGTAATAGAATGTTAAAGCAGTTGAATCCATTCCAGTAGTTGAAATAACCAGTTCTTGCTAAATTAGTTAAGGTGAGTGTATAGAGTTGGTGAGAGTGAGGTTGTTGGGAAGATAACCTGGAAGGGTGGCCTGGGGAAGGACAGTGAGAAGAACCAGCTAAAAGGATGAAGATAAACAAACTGTGGTGTCATCCAAACCAAATAAGAACAATGGCTGATGAAACAGGTGATGTCTTAGGAACGCAAACTGTGTTGCTCGCTTCTGTACCATCACTATTTATCACGCTCTGTGATGCTTCACAGGGGCATCATACACATTTATCAAGTGAATTATTTCATTTAGTAGTATTGCTACTTATACACAAGGACATAAGACTGGGTTGTGGGATGATAAATATTTAGTGTTTTATATAGGTATATAAAACCTACCTTCAAAAAGCTCAAAGAATAGGAAAAGGAGAAAGACATACATAATTATGTATAGTATATGGTAATGTGAGACCTTAATAAAGCTTCAGAGCTTCAGATCAATAAAGATCCAGACAGAATGTCACAGGACAGTAAAGAAAAAAATAAGAATAGTGAAAAAGTAAGAGTAGGGAAAAAATAAGGTCAAGAAAGAAGAGATTATGAGAAATTTCAGGTGATTTGGTAAGTATAATTTCATATGTGCAGATTTGGTTTGATGAGAGGTGAGATTTGCCATTGTAATTGTTTTTGCTATTTCCAGAAATACAATGAATTACAACTTTGAAACTCATAAATGCAGCATAAAAATCAGTAAGAGGAGAACTCATCTTTCTTAAATAAAATGAGCTCATGATGGAATTAAGCTGTCTTCTTTGCCACAGAAGACATTAACAAATTTGTGCCTACCTAAAAGTACTCCACAAATAAGTGCATTTCAAGAAGGTTGTTTTAAAAAGCACTGACTGTAACCTTACCTCATTGGCAAATGATAAACACACTCTGCAATGTCTATGCTTTCCTTCTATAAGCAAGCACTCTTATGAGAATGTAATCAAATCACTCCATTGCTTAGCAACCACAGGTAAAGGGCTAATAAGCCATGAGTCATGATTCTACGGGAACAATCTGCAGGTCAGTGGCATGATTTCAAGGTGGTTTGGCTTTCTGCTGTGATGCTTTCAAACCAATATTGACACAGAGCATTAGAAGAGATGAGAGTTAAAATGCAAATGATCACATAATCAATTGAATTGACCTGTACATGGTGTGATTTGGTTCACTCTGCTGCCTCAATCTGACAGTAGCATCTGTACATCAACATCAGCGTAAAAACAATACATGAAAATGAATTCATAAAGAATTTTTGTTTTACCCATTTAGTTAAGCCAAACAGGAAGACACATTTAAATTAGCATGAAGGTAATGACTCCTATAGACACCTAACTAACAGGAAATCTTAGAAGGAAGAAAGACAGTGGGTTGTGAGATTTTTAGAAAATATTACCTGTAGCCACTGTGATTGGTCATTGTGGCCGGAGGTCCAGGCATTCACTTTGCCCTGCTTGTCCAGCCGGGCTTTCCTTGGTTCCCAAGTGAACATGTCCATATTGAGAGTTCTGAAGATGCTGGAGGCAGTGATCTGATAGTCTTGTATATGTCCTGATTTCATCCCCAGAGGCTCAGAACAGCCTGGAAGAAAATGAGAAGGGTGCCATGAGAAAAATAATTTATCACCCTGAAAGTCTGCAGCATTCATTTTAGATAGGCAAGAGAAGATTAAGCATAATGCTATTCATTCCCCCAAAGAGAGAGCATCTAAAGTAAAAAAAAAAAAAAAAAAAAAAAAAAGGCTATAATCTGAAACAAAATCGAAAAACAAGATAGCCAATTCAAACTATTCTGTCTGAATATATTTTGGAAAAATTGAAAACAAGACAGACAATTCAAACTACTTTTCTCTGAGATATGATTTTGCAAAATGAAAACAATGTTGAAATGCTCTCTCCTATCTCATTACTGATAGCCTCATAACGGGTCCCTGGTTCTCAACAGCTTCATTTTGTCCTTAAAACTGGAACATTTTATCAGAAAATATATTTGGTTTTCTTTTATCTGTTTCTATAACACTGCAAATGAAAATTCTCCCAGGACAATGTCATTTTCACAAACTGCTCCGATGTTATATTCTAAACTGGACAGTATTTTATTTTCCAAGAAACCTGTTAATCATTATCAGTGACTCTTATAGTACCAATATGGCCTCTTCTGGAAGGTAAGAAGCTCTTATTTATTCAGTGTTTACCATGTGCCCTGCAGTGTGCTAGTATAAAATTTAATAGGTAACAGAAGATATGAGCTAATTCTAGCAAAAACCATGACTGGACAGCCTTTTCATACATTTTTGTGTTTCAATCATACTCAATAACTTTTAGTAGTGGATATTTTTTGAAGATTCTCAAATCTGCCACATATATTTTCAAGTGTGACGTGGTGTGAAATTTGGGTTTGTCTGTTTTTGAAAAATCTAGTCTGTGTGTGTACATATACACAGAATTTAGTAATCTTGAATTACAACTCTGACAAAATTACATTCATGAACCTTGTAAAACGCAGTGTGATTATATGATTACATTAGACAGCAGTTGAGTCTTCATTTGTAAAATTTTACGTTTTGGCCAAAGAACACACAAGGTAGTGTGATCATCAAGAAAACCAAGATAAAATAGGAGACCGATCAATGCCATCTCTTCACACTCAACTGGTGCTTGACTTACTAGATGTGTTGCCTTGTACCTATTACTAAACCTGTTTGTGCCTCAGTCTTATCATCAGTAAAATGGTGATAATAATAAGTTCAGTTCAGTTGCTCACATATGTCCAACTCTTTGTGACCCCATAGACTGTAGGACATAAGGCCTCCCTGTCCATTACCAACTCCCAGAGCTTGCTCAAACTCACATACATTGAGTCGGTATTGCCATCCAACAATCTCATCCTCTGTCATCCCCTTTTCCTCCTGCCTTCAATCTTTCCCAGCATCAGGGTCTTTTCCAATGAGTCAGCCCTTTGCATCAGGTGGCCAAGGTATTAGAGCTTCAGCTTCAGTATCAGTCCTTCCATGAGTATTCAGGACTGATTTCCTTTAGGATTCACTGGTTGGATCTCCTTGCAGTCCAAGGAATCTCAAAAATCGTCTCCAACAACACAGGTCAAAAGCATCAATTCTTTGGCGCTCAGCTTTGTTTATGGTCCAACTCTCACATCCATTGATGACTACTGGAAAAATCATAGCTTTCACTAGACAGACCTTTGTCAGCAAAGTAATGTCTCTGCTTTTTAATATGCTGTCTAGGTTGGTCATAGCTTTTCTTCCAAGGAGTAAGCGTCTTTTAATTTCATGGCTGCAGTCACCATCTGCAGTGATTTTGGAGCCCAGAAAAATAAAGTCAGCTACTGTTTCCACTGTTTCCCCATCTATTTGCCATAAAGTGATGGGACCAGATGGCATGATCTTGGTTTTCTGAATATTGAGTTTTTTTTTTTTTTTGAATATGGAGTTTTAAGCCAACTTTTTCACTCTCCTCTTGCACTATCATCAAGAGGCTCTTTAGTTCCTCTTCACTTTCTTCCTTAAGGGTTGTATCATCTGCATATCTGGGG
The DNA here is from genome assembly GCF_027580195.1 of Bos mutus. Classification (NCBI taxonomy): domain Eukaryota; kingdom Metazoa; phylum Chordata; class Mammalia; order Artiodactyla; family Bovidae; genus Bos; species Bos mutus. The sequence continues at coordinate 15,246,274 of NC_091623.1, forward strand.
TGATTGATATTTCTTCCAGCAATCTTGATTCCAGTTTGTGCTTCATCCAGCCAGGCATTTTGCATGATGTACTCTGCCTATAAGTTAAATAAGCAGGGTGACAATATACAGCCTTGATGTACTCCTTTCCCCATTTGGAACCAGTCTTTTGCTTCATGTCTGGTTCTAACTGTTGTTTCTTGACCTGCATACAGATTTCTCAGGAGGCAGGTAAGGTGATCTGGTATTCTTATCTCTTTAAGAATTTTCCACAGTTTTTGTGATCAACAGAGTCCAAGGATTAGCGTAGTCAATGAAGTAGAAGTAGATGTTTTTCTGGCATTCTCTTGCTTTTTCAATGATCCAATGGATATTGGTAATTTGATCTCTGGTTCCTCTGCCTTTTCTAAATCCAGTTTGAACATCTGGAAGTTCTCAGTTCACATACTATTGAAGACTAGCCTGGAAAATTTTGAGCTTTATTTTGTTAGCGTGTGAGATGAGTGAAACTGTGTGGTAGTTCGAGCATTCTTTGGCCTTGCCTTTCTTTGGGATTGGAATGAAAGCAGATCTTTTCCAGTCCTCTGGCCACTGCTGAGTTTTCCATATTCACTGGCATATTGAGTGCAGCATTTTCACAGCATTGTCTTTTAGGATTTGAAATAGCTCAGCTCGAATTTCATCACCTCCACTAGCTTTGTTTGTAGTGATGCTTTCTAAGGCTCACTTGACTTCGTACTCCAGGATGTCTGGTTCTAGGTGAGTGATCACACCAGTGTGATTATTTGGGTCATTAAGATATTTTTGTATAGTCTTCTGCGTATTCTTGTCACCTCTTCTTAATATCTTCTGCTTCATTTAGGTCCATACCATTTCTGTCCTTTTCTGTTCCCATTTTGCATGCAATGTTCCCTTTTGTATCTCTAATTTTCTTGAGGAGATCTTTAGTCTTTCCCGTTCTATTGCTTTCCTCTATTTCTTTGCTTTGATCACTTAAGAAGGCTTTCTTATCTCTCCTTGATATTCTTTGGAACTCTGCATTCAGATGGATATACTTTCCTTTTTTCTTTCACCTTTGGCTTCTCTACTTTTCTCATCAATTTATAAGGCCTCCTTAGACACCCATTTTGCCTTTCTGCATTTCTTTTTTGGGGGGATGGTTTCAATCAATGCATCCTGTACAATCTTATGAACCTCCACCCATAGTTCTTCAGGCATTCTATCTATCACATCAAATTGCTTGAATCTATTTGTCACTTCAACTGTGTAATCATAAGGGATTTGATTTAGGTCATACCTGAATGGTCTAGTGGTTTTCCCTACTTTTTCAATTTAAATCTAAATTTTACAATAAGAAGTTCATGATCTGAGCTACAGTCAGCTCACAGTCTAGTTTTTTCTGATAGTATAGAGCTTCTCCATCTTCAGCTGCAAAGAATATTATCAATCTGATTTTGTTATTGACCATGTGGTGATGTCCAAGTGTAGAGTCATCTCTTTTGTTGTTGGAAGAAGGTTCTTGCTCTGACCAGTGTGTTCTCTTGGCAAAACTCTGTTACCTTGCCTTGTTCATTTTGTACTCCAAGGCCAAACTTGCCTGTTACTCCAGGGATGTCTTGACTTCCTACTTTTACATTCCAGTCCCCTATGATGAAAAGGACACCTTTTTTTGTTCGAAGTTTAGAAGGTCTTTTAGGTTGCCACTGAACTGTTCAGCTTCTTTGGCATTAGTATTTGGGGCACGAAAAGTGAAAGCCACTCAGCTCAGTTCAGTTGCTCAGTGTGTCCGACTCTTTGTGACCTCATGAATGCGGCACGCCAGGCCTCCCTGTCCATCACCAACTTCCAGAGTTTATCCAAACTCATGTCCATTGAGTTGGTGATGCCATCCAACCATCTCATCCTCCCTCATCCCCTTCTCCTCATGCCCTCAATCTTTCCCAGAAAGCTACTCAGTCGTTTCCAACTCTTTGCAACCCTATGGACTATACAGTCCAGGGAATTCTCAGGCCGGAATACTGGAGTTTGTAGCCTTTTCCTTCTCCAGGGGATCTTCCCAACCCAGGGATTGAACCTAGGTCTCCCGCATTGCAGGCAGATTCTTTACCACAAAGGAAGCCCAAGAATACTGGAGTGGGTAGCCTATACCTTCTCCAGGAATTGAACTTGGATCTCCTGCATTGCAGGTTGATTCTTTACCAACTGAGTTATCAGGGAAGATTTGGGGCATAGACTTGGATTACTGTGATATTGAATGGCTTGCCCTGTAAGAGAAGAGAAATCATTCTTTCATTTTTGAGATTGCACCCAAGTTCTGCATTTGGACTTTTTGTTGACTAAGAGGGCTACTCCATTTCTTCTAAGGGATTCTTGCCCACAGTTGTAGATGTAATGGTCATCTGAATTAAATTTGCCCATTTTGGTCCATTTTAGTTCACTGAATTCTAAAATGTTGATGTTCATTCTTGACATATCCTGTTTGACCACTTCCAATTTACCTTGATTCATTGATCTAACATTCCAGGTTCCTATGCAGTATTGTTCTTTACAGCACTGGACTTTACTTCCATCACCAGTTACATCTACAACCGGCTGTCATTTTTGCTTTGGCTCAGCCCCTTCATTCTTTCTGGAGTTATTTCTCTACTCTTCTCCAGTAGTATATTGGGCACATACCCATCTGGGGAGTTCATCTTTCAGTGTTATATCTTTTTGCCTTTTCATACTGTTCATGAAATTCTCAAGGCAAAAATAATGAAGCGGTTTGCCATTCCCTTCTCCAGTGGACCATGTTTTGTCAGAACTGCACAATGACCCATCTGTCTTGGGTAGCCCTACACAGCATGGCTCATAGTTTCATTGAGTTAGACAAGGCTGTGATCCATGTGATCAGTTTGGTTAGTTTTTTTTGATTGTGGTTTTCATTCTGTCTGTACTCTGATGGATAAGGATAATAGGCTTGTGGATGTTTCTTGATTGGAGGGGTAATATTAAAAATGACCTCAAAGAAGTATTTTTAAAAAGTAGTTAATCAACTATTTAGAAACAGTGCTGGCATGTAGCTAGCATTCAGCAAATGTTAGCTAATTTATTATTTCCATAAAATTCATCACAACAGGTGACAATGTTACATCCACAAGTCAGCATATCAGTGGGTATTAAAGAATATATTATGACTGACTGCAGTTTCTAATGGAGAAGGCAATGGCACCCCACTCCAGTACTCTTGCCTGGAAAATCCCATGGATGGAGGACCCTGGTGGGCCGCAGTCCATGGGGTCGCTAAGAGTCGGACACGACTCAGTGACTTCAATTTCACTTTTCATTTTCATGCATTGGAGAAGGAAATGGCAACCCACTCCAGTGTTCTTGCCTGGAGAATCCCAGGGACGGGGGAGCCTGGTGGGCTGCCGTCTATGGGGTCACACAGAGTTGGACATGACTGATGCGACTTAGCAGCAGCAGCAGCAGCGGTTTCTAAAACTAAGTATTTTAAGTGAAATCTAAGAGTGGTGGCTTAAACTCTTCTTTGATAAAACTAATTCTTAACTACAATTACTTGCTTTCTGTTCCATTCAATCTAAATCAGTTTTTTCTTCTTGAGGCTCTTCCATGTTTGTCTTCACCTGTACCTTCTAGGAAACTCCTATCTATGCAAAATGACAAAAACTGACACACAGGTTCAGCCAATTGGATGTCTAGCTTAGTTCTTGCTGCCATAGGAAACCTATACCCCAGGTCTCATAAATATTTCTAGATCCTAAATATAAATGCTAGAAAAGAAAAAAATTCATGACCAACTGCTAATATCCTCAAAAATTCATGACAAATCTCAAAGATTCCAGAAAGTTCTAAAGTCTTAGTAGCATGCTGCTTGTCTTCAAGCAGTTCTAAATTAACATGCGTTCTCTGTATTATGACTGATAATAATAATAATCAGTCAGTCTGATTTCTGACTCATTCATCTATCATCACCACCAACTCTCTGTCCTCCTCCTACCTTGCCACTGGAACTTTGTACAACTGCTTCCTTGGCTTTTGGAAGAGACACAAGTGAAAGGAAACATTTGTTTTTCTCCTTTTGTGATATAACACAGTACTTGATGTGTTGGATAGAAAAGGAGCACCTTTACTTTGACCACTGCTGCTCAGCCACAGAATTCATTTCATTGCCCACTTTATTGTCCACCACTTAGCCCAGAGGAGGTGCTGAATAATTTGCTCAAAGAATGAATGAATGATTATTCCTCTACTAATTACGATCATGATCCATTTCATTCTAAGCATCTGAAGTCACATCTGTTTCAGAGAATATTGGGGAATTCTCTTTTTTAAGTGTCTGGGAAATGATTAACTGCTATCTTCCACCCTGAGAGATCTTATAACAGTTTATTGATTCCTATAAGGCAGCCTAAGTTTTACACTGTTGCACGGGACTGTGGGAAACAGTTTGGTATATTATGCTACTGTTTATTGCCAAGTGTTATAGCCAGCCTCTCTTGCCAATTTACCTCATACCATGAATTTCCCTTCTCATCCATAATATTTAATACATATAAATTAACTTTTTCACCAGAATGGACAATGTGTATCCATGTTATGGATAATAGTTGAACAGAATAAAGTATTAACAATGCAACTGATTATTTTTACAGTTAAAGTGCCCTAGCTTTTATAAACATTCCTCAAGAGATATTATTCCCTGCATACACTTTTAATATCAATTTGTGGGGTCAGGAGATGGGGTATGACTTCTTTCTGAAAATGTAAAAATGTAAAGGGTCAGGTATAATCTCTTGTCAAACTTGAAAGTAAAACATATTCATATCTTAAGGGTATAAACTGCGCCATGTCTGAGACTGGCCTTCATGAATCAAAAGACTGAAAAATTGGGGAAGGCGATGTTCACCAACTAAAAGCATAGAACTTGCAGCAGACTTCATCGCACGAGGGCTTCCTCCTGATTGCTTTATGATGAATGAGCTCAGGATGATGCTGGCCCGTGGTGATGCAGTGACACGCAAAATAAACACTGTGCAGCAATAATTCCCCAGAGATTTATGGGTAGTCAGCAAGCCTGCTCGAATTACCAAAATGGGGAAAACATCCCTATCGCGATAATTAATGGTACTAAATCTGTACCACGGATTGCTTCATAAAGGAAACCCATATATAGCATGAAAGTGTGATTCTTAAAATAGATTCACTCATCTGCCCAAATGCCCCTAATTCCTTTGAATGTAAAGGGTTCATTTAAAGTTTGGTTGTTTTGAACAATCACTTGCATTTCCTTCTAAACCATTCCCTTTCTTAAAATCACATATAAACCCAAGAAGGTAAATAAAGCATGCATTTTAACCATTATATGCAACCTTTTGAAATGAATAAAATGCTCTCAGTTGTCTCTTTGCAGGGATGTGTTCTATTTTTAACTAAATGGTCTATAAATATGCAAGTCTCTCATACTTGGAGGTTGTACTAAAAAGTGGGACACAAATGGATATTTAGTGTTCTCAAAAACACAGTAATTTCAACAAAATTTCAGGCCATAGTGACAAAAAGAGTTGTAAGTGTTGATGACAGAAATATAAGAACCATCACCAAAAATACAGCACAGTGAAATGCCTGGGCAAGATTTTCTGTTTAGTTCAGAATCTACCTAGATTGAAAGTGAACAACTAAGAGACCCAGTCATAAAGTCTTCATTTTTATATCCAGTCTTGAAGCTCCAGGAGGACTAGAATTATTTGAGTCCTTTGGTAGTTATCTTTGTGTTTAAAAACCACTTTTTGAGTAATAGGTAAGTTGCTAGATAATAACGATCTAGGAATTCATAGTAGCAATCTTGGTTTTTAAAGTATTGTCTCCTAGGAAACAATGATAAATTTACATGTTTTGGAAAACCTAAAGAAAAAAAAAAGACGAAACTAAACGCTTATGGTAGATGTACAAACAAAAAGCTTACTTTTCTATGCTGTATAGTCTAAATGTAACTGCAATTTATGAGGTCAGGCAGATTCCAATTTTCACTGAAATTTTGTCATAAAACATAAATCATAGTTGCTATTAAAATTAAAAAGACACATTTAAACTTGACAAGAGTTTCCAGTAAAAATTTGTTGTATTTTCTTTGACCACTAAAAGAAACACATTGCCCCTTCTACATTAATCCCATTCTGTAGTGTGTTTTAGAACTTCTTTCTCTTTTACCCTCTCTCTCTTGCTCCTTCTCACTGAACTAAGCCCTAGACATTTTGTAGCAAAAATGAATATCTATGAATATTGAAAAACTGCAAGCTAGCAACACACTACATACAATTGTGCTTTGTTTTCCTTTAAAGAGAGTACAAAAATAGATAATATGAGACTCACCTGACAGTTCACATCCAAGAAGTTCCATTCTCAAAGTGCAATGCCTTCGACAAACTTGGGGGTAGAGTCTCACATACTGAGCTTTTATGGGGGGTGTGAAAGAGTTAGCATAGGGTGTGTTGTTATCAACATTTCCATGGAATACCTATATAAAGAAATAACAGAATTTAAAATTATTCATTGCAGCTTTAAAAAAAAAAAAAAAAACCCTATTTTCAAATATTGACTCTATATCCTACCCAACCAAGTCCCTCAAAGATTGGACTAAATAATTTAGAGGTCTGGAGCTTTTAGAGAGCACCTTGCCATCAGGGCTTCCCTTATGGCTCAGCTGGTAAAGAATCCGCCTGCAGTGCGGGAGACCTGGGTTCGATCCCTGGGTTGGGAAGATCCCCTGGAGAAGGGAAAGGCTACCCACTTCAGTATTCTGGCCTGGAGAATTCCATGGACTATCCAGTCTATGGTGTCGCAAAGAGTTGGACATGACTAAGCAACTTTCACTTACTTTGCCATCAGAAGCAAATCTAAAATCTATAGATAGAATCCTCATTAAAGCTATAAACCACTGTAACCTATGGCTTAATCTATACCCTATTATGTTGGCTTATCAATTTAAGTCCAGTCCTTTAGAATGGAATGCTTCTAAAGGGAAATGCCTCCTCAACTTAGTCCGGGATCTGGGTCTATCTATTCATTTTGCTACTTAGTAATTATGTATGTTGTTTTAGGAACCAGCCTTCAGTGTTATTTCCTGATCACTTAGTTTCTCTAAAGAGAAGTCGCTCAGTCGTGTCCGACTTTTCGCGACCCCATGGACTGCAGCCTACCAGGCTCCTCCGTCCATGGGATTTTCCAGGCAAGAGTACTGAAGTGGGTTGTCATTTCCTTCTCCAAGCTGTGATCAAATTCATGATGCTTTAGGGTGTGAGTCCTCAAGTCCCAGATCATTGGATAAGAGACTCATATTTCTTTATATATATATCTCCAGTGAAAAACCAATTTATCTTTAAAATTTAAATGCTAAAATGTGTTATTTTTAATTCCTTTAAATCTCATTTTACTTTATCTTTTATATAACCTAGTAATCAAAAAACCTATTTAAGAAGTTAATTAAAAAAATCTTTCATAAAATTTATCAGTCTATTTTAATGATTCAGTTTTAAATGGAATGAGCTACATTGCTGCTTTTTAAAATTAGAAATTTGTGTTAAAATTAATTAAAAATTTGGAAATATATGAAAGGGCAAAGGAGATACTGAATATCATTATGGAAGATGCACACTGATATATATTCCTCTAAAATACTTTATTCTGCAGAATAACAAAAATTTCTTCCAATATTAAGATATTAAGTATAGAAAGATATTTATCTTTTCTATAACTCGGTGTTTCTCTTTAAAAATTTTATTTTTTCTTTAACAGTTTTGATCTGTATTTATTTAAGGAGAAGGATGATCTGTCAAAGCAATAAAATGAAATTTAAAGCTGACTGTTGTTAAAATAAAACTTAACTGTCATGCACAGGACCATGCTAACCTTGTGATAAAGTGTTTATTGTCCCACCAATTAAAATCTGAGGAAGATTTATATGGTCGCTACTATACACTGATAATTTGGGATAACTCGTTACCCTCTCCACACACCACTGGTCCTATTAAAAAAGTCATAAATTTATTTTCAACAACATATGACTACTTTTGAATATTCAGTAGTCACTTGGTAATAGATTACATATGACAGGTTATGTTCAATAAGCATGACATGGAAGTCTTACCATGTCTTCATTGGTGCCTTTCGCTTTGTACATTGTCCAAGTTTTTCCATCATTACTATATGCTATTTTGTAGGATTTGATATACTCTGGACTTCCAATCCTCTTGGCTCCTTGAGTAATCACACCAGTAACTCTCATTTTTCTCTGTAAATTTATCTGAGGAGACAAAGCACAATCAACTGTAATTTCCCTGCTTTCAGATAACAATGCTTACAGTGTCACATTTGCAAATGGAACATTTTTATTTATTAGTGAAGATTGAAAATAGTATAAATCAAGCCTATATCAAGTTTAGCTTCAAAATGCCTTTCTCTAATGGTATACTTTTCATTTTTAAAGTAAAGCAATATATATGAACAAGTTTTAAAAAGGGTAATGTGTCCCCAAAATATAAGTATTGAAAGCATTTGGTGATTATGATATGTAAGTGTGAGTTAGCAAAGTGAAAAACGAGCATATTATCTTCTCAAAATAACCTCAATGATGTTACCGTGAAACTAATACCAAAATAACTGTTAATGTGCCTCAATTGCTTAAACTTCAAGAAATTCCCTTAAAATAAAACATGCAAATCCCTGAGATCTTTGAGTGTTAGAATAAAAAAAAAGGTAAAGATAACAATGATGGCAAGAAACAAATGCAAAAGTATCTTCAGTTTCTGAATCTTTATATTGTAATTTCTGCTTGTGTTAAGTACACACTTGTCATGGAGAGTTTTCACCAAATACTTTCCATTATATGGAGATGTTCTAACTGATGTTTTCTCTCCATATTTTCTCCCCATTCCAAGTCATAATACAACAGTTTGCTACAGCATAATTATCTCCTAAGAAGTTTTTCAACATTTTTCTCGTATTTAAGTATAAATTTCCTTTCAATACAACATAATAATTCATTAAATACTACCATGCAAGAAAAATATTTTCTACATATATGACAAACATTAAAAATTGTTACATTCACTTTAAAATGCCTTTATGATGTCTATAAAATCTCAAGTTCAGTAGAAAGGTAATGTTTTAATGATCTTGACAAATTGCTATAAAGCTCTCCTCTCTTAATTATTAATATTAATAATAACATAGTATAAGAGATTTAAATTGGTGTAATTCAGAGACCATTTCCAGAGAAATCAGGAAATCTTCACATTCATGTAAGTGGTAAGGGCTTTCTACTCTCTGACAGGACTATAAGAGTTAACATATGAAATGGCAGAGGTTGTGCATGAAGAAACCAGCTCCTCTATAATCATTTGTTTTTAATATGTACATTCATGTCATATATTTAAAAAGTCAAAAATTGGAACTACAAAAGCAATCCCTGGAGTTTGCACCCCAGACAAACACTGCAACTCAGTTAAGTTCAGTCGCTTAGTCCTGTCCGACTCTTTGTGACCACATGGAATACAGCACGTCAGGCCTCCCTGTCCATCACCAAATCCCAGAGTTTACTCAAGCTCATGTCCATTGAGTTGGTGATGCCATCGAACCATCTCATCCTCTGTCATACCCTTCTCCTCTTCTCCATCTTTCACAGCATCAAGGCCTTTTCAAATGAGTCAGCTCTTCGCATCAGGTGGCCAAAGTACTGGAGTTTCAGCTTCAACATCAGTCCTTCCAATGAACATTCAGGACTGATTTCCTTTAGGATGGACTGGTTGGATCTCCTTGCAGTCCAAGGGACTCTCAAGAGTCTTCTCCAACACCACAGTTCAAAACCATCAATTCTTCGGTGCTCAGCTTTCTTTATAGTCCAAGTCTCACATTCATATATGACTACTGGAAAAACCATAGCCTTGACTGAACAGACTTTTGTTAGCAAAATAATGTCTCTGCTTTTTAATATGCTATCTAGGTTGGTCAAAACCTTCCTTCCAAGGAGTAAGCATCTTTTAATTTCATGGCTGCAATCACCATATGTAGTGATTTTGAACCCCCAAAATAAAATCAGCCACTATTTCCACTGTTTCCCTGTCTATTTGCCATGAAGTGATTGGACTGGATGCCATGATCTTAGTTTTTTGAATGTTGAGCTTTAAGCCAAATTTTTCACTCTCCTCTTTCATTTTCATCAAGAGGCTCTTTAGTTCTTCTCACTTTCTGCCATAAGGGTGGTGTCATCTGCATATCTGAGGTGATTGATATTTCTCCTGGCAATCTTGATTCCAGCTTGTGCTTCTTCCAGCCCAGCATTTCTCATGATGTACTCTGCATATAAGTTAAATAGCAGGGTGACGATATACAGCCTTGATGTACTCCTGTCCCGATTTCTAACTGTTGCTTCTAACTGTTCTAACTGTTGCTTCTTGACCTGCATACAGATTTCTCAGGAGGCAAGTCAGGTGGTCTGGTATTCCCATCTCTTTCAGAATTTTCCAGTTTATTGTGATCCACACAGTCAAAGGATTTGGCATAGTCAATAAAGCAGAAATAGATGTCTCCTGGAACTCTCTTGCTTTTTCGGTGATTCGTCGGATGTTGGCAATTTGACCTCTGGTTCCTCTGCCTTTTCTAAAACCAGCTTAAACATCTGGAAGTTCACGGTTCATGTATTGCTGAAGCCTGGCTTGGAGAATTTTGAGCATTACTTTCCTAGTGTGTGAGATGAGTGCAATTGTGTGGTAGTTTGAGCATTCTTTGGCATTGCCTTTCTTTGGGATTGGAATGAAAACTGACCTTTTCCAGTCCTGTGGCCACTGCTGAGTTTTCCACATTTGCTGGCATATTGAGTGCAGCACTTTCACAGCATCATCTTTCAGGATTTGAAAGAGCTCAACTGGAATTCCATCACCTCCACTAGCTTTGTTCGTAGTGATGCTTTCTAAGGCCCACTTGACTTCACATTCCAGGAATCTGGCTCTAGGTGAGTGATCACACCATCGTGATTATCTTGGTCATGTAGATCTTTTTTGTACAGTTCTTCACTGTGTTCTTGCCACGTCTTCTTAATATCTTCTGCTTCTGTTAGGTCCCTACCATTTCTGTCCTTTATTGAGCCCACCTTTGCATGAAATGTTCCCTTGGTATCTCTAATATTCTTGAAGAGATCTCTAATCTTTCCCATTTTATTATTTTCCTCTATTTCTTTGCACTGGTCACTGAGGAAGGCTTTCTTATCTCTATTATTCTTCAGAACTCTGCATTCAAATGGGTATATCTTTCCTTTTCTCCTTTGCCTTTCGCCTCTCTTCTTTTTACAGCTATTTATGATGCCTCCTCAGACAGCCATTTGCTTTTTTGCATTTCTTTTTCTTGGGGATAGTCTTGCTCCCTGTCTCCTGTACAATATCATGAACCTCCATCCATAGTTCTTCAGGCACTCTGTCTATCAGATCTAGTCCCTTAAATCTATTTCTCACTTCCACTGTATAATCATGAGGGATTTGTTTTAGTCATATCTGAATGGTCTAGTGTTTTTCCCTACTTCTTCAATTTAAGTCTGAATTTGGCAATAAGGAGTTCATGATCTGAGCCACAGTCAGCTCCCGGTCTTGTTTTCACTTCTCCATTTTTGGCTGCAAATAATATAATCAATCTGATTTCAGTGTTGGCCATCTGGTGATGTCCATGTGTAGAGTTTTCTCTTGTGTTGTTGGAAGAGGGCATTTGCTACGACCAGTGCATTCTCTTGGCAAAACTCTATTAGCCTTTGCCCTGCTTCATTCTGTACTCCAAGGCCAAATTTGCCTGCTACTCCAGGTGTTTCTTGACTTCCTACTTTTGCATTCCAGTCCCCTATAATGCAAAGGACATCTTTTTTGGGTGTTTGAAAAGTCTACAATCTTTTATTTCCCTGGATTTATGGATTTTAAGGGACTTCCTAGGTGGCGCTAGTGGTAAAGAACCTACCTGTCAATGTAGTAGGAGACATAAGACACAGGTTCTATCCTTGGGTGTGAAACATTCTTTGGAGAAGGAAATGGCAACCCACTCCAGTATTCTTGCCTGGAGAATCCCAAGGACAGAGAAGCCTGGCAGGCTACAGTCCACAGGGGTCACAAAGTGTCAGACGTGACTGAAGCGACTTAGTACAGCACAGCACATAGACTTTAAAGGTGTTAATATGTTAAGGGAAACCCTGAATCCTTCATGTAGTCAGTGTCCTTTCAAGCTTCTGAAAGTTTGCTAACGTGGCACAGTCCACTTTCCTCTCTATTCTGAGTTTCTCTAAATCTCATTTTCTGTCTCAGATTGTTCTTCCCCAACTAATGTTCACAAAATGATTCTGTCTTTGTTATTGTTGTTCTTTTGCTCAGTCATGATGGACCCTTTGCAACCCCATGGACTGCACCATGCCAGGCTTCCCTGTCCTTCACCATCTTCCGGAGCTTGCTCAAACTCATGTCCAGTGAGTTGGTGATGCCATCCAACCATCTCATCCTCTGTCATTCCCTTCTACTCCTGCCTTCAATCTCTCCCAGCAGGGGCTTTGTCTTACTCGATTCTCTGTCTTACTTGTTTATAAAGAAAATCCAGAAATTGGATGAGCTAAAGAACTGGGGTGAATGGTCCCCAGCCTCTGATATGTGAGCATGCCCATCTTTCACTCCTGTAATATAAACCTATAAACGATATTTTTCTTATTAATTTCTGGGCCTGTGGGTCCTTTTTTCTCCAACAGGGCCAAGTGAGTTGACTCATATATCCAATTTTGCTTTTCTCATTTTAGTACTTAAGACATCAAAATTACTGACATGAAGACATTTTATGTCTCATTTTTGTTTGGAGGTACAAATAAGAGAATATTCCCCATCAAGGTAAATTTTGCTTATTACTCTTTAATCTCAGTTAGTTCTCTAAAGATTGATTTGGGAATTTTAATTGCTAGATTTGTTAAAGGTAAGCTCCAAAAGAGACTATCTTAACGTATTAGGTAAATGAGCACAACGCTGTGAAAGAGCCATATTCATCCACTATCTTCATTTTTCAAATGGAGAGTCTTCATAGTCTAAATCTTTCTAATATATATAAGAAACACTGGACACTATGAATAAAGTGTCCTCCTGTTTTGCAAGCCAAATTCCACTTGAAAGTGCTGAACATTGCTTTTTCAATTATCTTTTATCTTGTTTCAATTATCTTGTTTACACCTTCTTGTAGTTGGTCAAATTATCTCCGCTAGAGTTTCAGCTGATGAGCTGTTGACTAATTTTTCTGAAGCTTAAATTGAGTAACAATCAAAAAATGAAAATCTGAGTACATATTTCGAAGGCATGGCAGAAATGCTGTTTTAAAAGATTCTTATTTGCTTTAATATTTATAAGCTCTGAATATATATCTCAAGGAGCTGGAACTCCAGAGAGTAAAGCAGCACCCTCCTTGGGTTGTATCTGTTTTAAGTAGTTGAAAGTAAAGGTGTTAATTGCTCAGTCATGTCCAATTCTTTGTGACCCCATGGACTGTACCAAGCTCCTCTGTCATGGAATTCTCCTTTCATATACTAAACACTTTAAGTAGCTATTTGTAATTAAATTTCAGTACTGTTTTCATCAAATAAAAAATAAAAACCAAAAAGTGATTCACAGAATACTGGTTCAGGAATTATTAGCAATTGTTAAGTTTTAGGCTTTTGAGTTCCCCTTTATCTAGCACTATTAAGCTTGAAATAATAAGAAAATCATATATAAAAGAGCTATGATTTCACTGTCATGGTTATATTCAAATTTAAATACCAGGAATTTATATTACTGTAAGAAATAAACTAAGCCTTGGAAGAAGGTTATCACCTGATTTTAGAAATATCTCTACCACAAAACTTATTGCAAGCAATTCCCTTTCATCCTACTCCAACATTATTTACGGGGTTTTGTGATTCTTTGTAAAATAACATTGGCTAGAAAGTGATCTGATTTCTACTTTGTCTTTTTCTGCCTTTATGAAGGTCTAAATATAATAAGGGAGAAGGCAATGGCACCCCACTCCAGTACTGTTGCTGGAAAATCCCATGGATGGAGGAGCCTGGTAGGCTGCAGTACATGGGGTCGCTAAGAGTCAGACACGACTGAGCAACTTCACTTTCACTTTCCACTTTCATGCATCGGAGAAGGAAATGGCAACCCACTCCAGTGTTCTTGCCTGGAGAATCCCATGGACGGAGAAGCCTGGTAGGCTGCAGTCCATGGGGTCGAACAGAGTCGGACATGACTAAAGCGACTTAGCAGCAGCAAATATAATAAAGAATGGGGATTGCATCAGAAATTCCAAATTACTCCCTGTGACTTTGATAGACATTTGGATATGCAATAAAATATTTTCATTTATTTATCTTGTTTCAGAGAAATTATTTTTCCACTAGGTGGTAGGTACACTGCATGTCCTTAAAAAATAAAAGTATTTACATTCTAACGTATTTTGAGTGAACTGCTTTCCCTGTATTAATGTAAATATTAAGAAACATAATATGGACCTAGAATGCCTAGAATCCAGGCAAAGCCCAGGCAGAAGACAAAAAAAGACTGAGTTTCAGCCCTGGTTTTTCCACTTCTCACCAATATAATCTTCAATAGCTTGTCTAAGCTTCCTGAAATTTAATTTCTTCCCCAGTAAAAGGAATTTTAATAGAATTCTTATGTGTGAAAATTATATGATAGAATGCATGCAGAAATTTAGTAACACCTGCCACTCAGAAAGCTCTGTAGTTGCTTTTTTTGGGTTGATTTTTAGTTTTTTTTGTTCTTTAAATGAAAAGGAGCATTCCTTTTCCATGTTCGTCCCTTATGTGATCTGATAATCATAATAACCATATTTTAAAAATATGAAATCAACTTCCAAAGCTATGTGCTAATAAGACATTCAGGGCTATTATGTTTACATGTGTGTGCCTGTATGTGTGTGTGTGTGTAAATCTAACCATTAGATTCAACATGGGGGAAAGGGAGAAATCAATGAGTTCCTCACAAGATGGCAAACTACCGTGGGCTTCTAGCTCTCTCTGCTGAATCCAGCATCAAATATATTCTAGGACAGAAAGCCTTCTGAGACTGATCAAACTCTAACACAAAAAACCCTGGGAAACCCTCAGGAATCTTTGAGACTTTAATGCATGTTTGTGTGTCTGGGGTGTGCACAGAGGAAATCCAGGAGCCAATTATGATGAAAATAGGTAACTGAGGGGAGAGCTTTCTAGATGTGCCATTTCTCATTCTCATTTTGTTTGCCTGGCTCCTCCCCATTTTTCCCATTTCCAGCCTATTGCCTATGGGAGGCCAGGTGGGAATGAAGAGCCCGCAGTCACTAAAAGACCTGATTGCTTCACCTTCTGCACCACACTCCTTGTCCACAGATTAAGAAAGTAAAACAGAGGGATGGGGGTCTTAGTAAAAGCAATATCTGGAGTAGACAAGGTCTTCTGCAGGGAGAAGTCAGATTTTAGTTGAATACAGCCATAACCAATTCACCCGGAGTAATGAAGCTAGGGCATGGGTTTCACCTTTCCCACCAGGTATATCACTAGCCAAGATATTAATAAAAAACAACTCTCTCAGGAACAGAAGAAGAAAAAAAGAACTAATATAGAAAAAAATAATTTAAAAGTGGCAAGTTAAGACTTCACATTAAAAAAAAAATCTCTAAGATAAAGAAGTTTTGGAACACAGGACAGAAACAAGTATATAAATAAAAACCAATTGGAAATAATGAGAATAAAAAATATAAAGTAAAATGAAGTTTAAAATGAAGCTGAACAAGTTTCCATTGGGGCTACTTCAAGCAAAGAGTCACAGTTGAATAAGACAGTAGCGAGCAGAAAGACAGGTTATGAAATCCTTTCTAAACAGCAATGGGATGGAATAAAGATATTGTTCATATTGGCAGATGATATAAAAATTTACTTTGAAAATTCAAGAGAAATTAATAATAATGAAGATTAAAAACTTCTGCCAGTTTGCTTAATATAAGATCCACATTTAATTCATCTGTATCAGTAATTATCAAAGGAAAATATAACACAAATAATTAAAATAGCATGATCCTGGCACATGCAAAGGCAGCCTGATCAATAAAACAGAAGAGAAAATCAGTAAATAGATCCCAGTATGTAAGGAAATTTTGCATACGAAATAAACAATACTCAAATTAGTGGATAAAATGAGCAAAAGATTTCATTAGTTGAGATCTAAGGAAATACCTATGAATACTAAATATGAAAGATACTCAATCTTACTCATATAAATCAAATTAAATCTACCCCAACTTACTAAAATTCACCTTTCACAAGAGCAGAAAGCAAAAAAAAAATTATACGGTATAGCAAAAGTATAAAGAAATAGGCAAGCATATACATTCATGGTGAGAGTATAAACAACACAGTCTTTTATCAAGGATAATCTATGACTTGACACAAAATGACAAATGCATATTTTCTTAAAGTCACCAATTTCATTCTAGGAATGTTGGCTACAAGTATAATCAGACATAGGCAAAATGATGTAGGTACCAAGTTGTTCTCTGTGTACAAAGTTGTCCCCTGCAGTGTTATATATAACACAATTTCAAACAATTTAAAATGTCTATAGGTGTCTAAGCCATTTTATTATGGAGAAGTCCAGAAAATGAATACAATTCAGTTGTAAGACAAAAGAAGCGGACAAAGAGAGAGGAGAGAGAGATCTTGGGATACAATTTAAGAAATTACTGCTTTCAAGTTTTGGTGTTCTACCAAAGCAGATCTACAATTATCTGGAAACTGCATGAAAAAAGAAAGTAAGGACAATGTGTACTGCATACTCCTCTTCACTATAAAGGGCAAATAGCATGCATATTTTCTTGTATATAATTATAATTATATAGCAAAACCAAGAAACTGCCTAACAATAGTTTCAAATGGAGGTAAACAGATATCTTGAAGAGAGAGAAGTAGGAAGAATTTTTATTATAATCTTTTGTGTCTTTTGAAACTTCTAATGTGTAGGTGTCTTACCTATTCAAAATACACATACAATTAAAGTGAAAAAAATGATAAGATGCTGTTTATGATACCAAAATAATTATAAAATACCTAGAAATTTACCTCAAAAATAATTAATTAATATGATCTTAGGAGAATATTTTTTAACTAGAAGATCTTACAGAATACCAGTATAAATTTTAATGGATGAAATAATACAATAAATTTATTCTTTCAACTCTGTAAATTTGCCATAAAAATTTTATTCTAAAAACCTATACTTTTTTATTTTGAATGATACATTGACAAACTTCCATTAATAGCAAAATGAATCTTTGAAAAGAAGTAATAAAATGGGAGAAGTCTGCTATGTATTAAGAATTCCAGGACCATGTGAAATAAAAGTAATGTGGTACTAGCAATAGGAATACCCAGACCATCTTACCTGTCTCATGAGAAACCTGTATGCGGGTCAAGAAGCAACAGTTAGAACCCTGTATGGAACAACTGACTGGTTCAAGATGGCGAAAGGAGTACGACGGGGCGGTCCGCTGTCACACTGTTTGTTTAATCTATATGCTGAGCATATTGAGAAATGCCAGCTGGATGAGTTACAAGCTGGAATCAAGACAGGTGGGAGAAACATCAACAACCTCAGATAGGCAGATGACATCACTCTAATGGCAGAAAGCAAAGAGGAACTGAAAAGCCTCTTGATGAGGGTGAAGGAGGAGAGTGAAAGAGCTGGTTAAAACTAAACATTAAAAAAATGAGATCATGGCATCCAACCCCATCAGTTCATGGCAAATAGAAGGGGAAAAGGCGGAAGCAGTGACAGATTTCCTCTTCTTGGGCTCTAAAATCACTGCGGATGGTGACTTCAGCCATGAAATTAGACGGCAACTGCCTCTTGGCAGGAAAGCTAGGACAAACCTAGACAATGTATTGAAAAGCAGAGACAAAAGGTCCATGTAGTCAAGGCTATGGGCTTCCCCATGGTCACGTAGAGTTGTGAGAGCTGAACCGTAAAGAAGGTGGAGCACCAAGAATTGATGCCTTTGAACGGTGGTGCTGGAGAAGACTCCTGAGAGTCCCTTGGACAGCAAGGAGATCAAGTCAGTCAATCTAAAAGGAAATCAACCCTGAATACTGGCTGGAAGGACTGACGCTGAAGATGAAGTTGCAGTATTTTGGTCATCTGATGTGAATAACTGACTAACTGGAAAAGTCCTATTTGCTGGGAAAGATTGAGGGCAGAAAGAGAAGAGAGCAGTCAGAGGATGAGATGGTTGGATGGTATCATCGATGCAATGGATATGAACGTGGGCAAACTTCGGGAGATGGTGAGGGACAGGGAAGCCTGGCATGCTGCAGTCCATGGGGTCGCAAAGAGTCCAACACGACTGGGCAACTGAACAACAGCAGCACACAGGTAGGAAAAAATACATGTGAATTGGAAGGGGGATCCAGAAAGAGACTAAATATATATTTACCCTTGAGACAGCATTACAAGTCAGTGGGGAAAGGATAGATTATTTAGTAAATGGTGCTGGGAAAATTGATTCTCTATGTAGAGAAAAATGAAGTTGGATTGGAATGTACTAAAGACAGAATGTGAAAAGTAACACTATTCATCTAATAGGAGAAAATGTAGAAACATATTTTTATGACCCTAAAGTTAAAGAAAAATGTTATTTTAAGAAGACCAGAAAAGTACAAAATGTGAAGGAAAAATGAAATTGCCTCCAAAAAGAAATTAAAGGTTTCTATTCAACCAAGTACATCACAGAGAAGGTTAAGAGAAAGGTGACAGCCTTTGATATTTGTAATGTCAAAAACTGGCAGGTTATTTAGTGCACTAGTTCTCATACTTTGAGATCTCAAGACTCCTTTACTCTTAAAAAGTACTGAGGGCCCTAAAAAGCAAATGCACTCACATCTGATACTTGGGATACATAACACACACACACACACACACACACACACACAAATGCTTATTGTATTAAAAATGAAAATAACACATTTTAGAAATATTTGATTTTTAAAGAACTATTATAATCATAATAATTTATTAATCAAATATTACAGTTAGCAAACCAATTACATCTTAACATAAGCTTCATAATATCATAAAATAAAATTGTCCAAAGCCAAAATTCTACTGAGTTGTGTTCATTTTACATTTTTTTAAAATGTCTTCAGTATCTGACTTAAGAGAAGATAAGTAGGTTCTCATATTTGCTTCTATATCAAGTGGACTACAAAATATTCTTTGCCTGAAGTATGTGAGGAAAATCTAGCTTCACATAGATATCTAGTTGGAAAAAGAAGGAGCATTTTAATAACTTTTCCAGATAAGTGTTCATATTCTTTGCTACCGTATCACAACTTGACAAAAAACAGTTTCTTAAATGTTAGCTGCAGTGTGTAATCTAAAATCTCCCAGGAAAATTCTCATATTCATCATGTTAAGACCCATTGGCTTATTCTGCACTTTGAATGGACCTTTATTACCCATGCATTTTGGTTTTGTAACATCATGCATTGGTCATTTGGAAAATACAGACTCACTGAGCTATGTGGACTCTTTAAAAGATTACACACTTTATTATTATATAATATCAAAAAAGGCATGTTTGTTACTATCACTACCAATTTCATTAAAAAATCTTAAAATATTGGAAGCTCTCAAGTTCATGCCGGCAATTACACTTTTTCCAAACTTCTAATTTCCCCTTGAAATTTCAAGCTTTATCTAGCAACACATACTGTCACCTGTTTTCCCTAATATGGCAAGGCTACTTGAGTTCATTTTCAAGAAGATATCTGCCAAATCTCCAGTTGCGAATAGTCATGGTTTGTTAGTTGTTCTTTGAAGTAAACCTGATGTTCAAAAAAGGAGGCGGTGGTTCAGCTTGCAAATCACACAATCTCCCAAGTACGACTCCTGAAGATTATCGCTACACTTCAGTACCCAGCAGAAGTGCTCTCCCTGTGAGACCCATATCATCACACATAATATTAAAGATACAGCCAGCACTGGCATTTAATAAAATTAATGGTCATTACTGTTTCATGAAGGACATTCTTAATTGAGCTTGATCTTTCTTTTCTCTTTTTCTCCAGCATGTGCATGATGAAGGTGACTATAAAGACTATTAGTACAGTTCGATGCTACTGTTTTGATTTGTGCTAAAGCTCTAGCAGTTTTACTCACCACTTTTTGTGGCATTAGTACCAATGTTAGTGTAGTGAAGATGTTGAAGAAAATCTTATAATTATTATGGAAATAGCATTGACCTGTGAACCTGCTGAACAGATCTTTGGGGATCTCTGCCTCCACGTGTACTGCAAGTTCAGTTGAGAACTACTGGTGTGAAATATACAAGGGGTTATTACAAAAACACACACACACACGTACAAACTCCAAAGAGATGGAGAAACCAACAGAAAATGGAGCAAAGTATATTAATAGGCAATTCAGATAGTTAACTTTCACTATTAAGTAAATGCAAACTAAATGAAAAGCAATTTATAACTAACAATGAATGTATAGCCAAAATGGCAAAACAAAAAACATGAGCTAATATCAAGTATTACTGAAGCATTCCTCTGTTGATCGTGGGAGTATCAAATGGCATAGTTACTTCAATCCATTAGTTGTTAGTAAAAATTAATCAACTTTTTCCTGAGCATTCTCCCCACCTCAAATTTCTCTGTTGGTAATCAAGAGCTGAAACTCCAGTACTTTGGCCACCTCATGCGAAGAGTTGACTCATTGGAAAAGACTCTGATGCTGGGAGGGATGGGGGGCAAGAGGAGAAGGGGACGACAGAGGATGAGATGGCTGGATGGCATTACTGACTCGATGGACGTGAGTCTGAGTGAACTCCGGGAGTTGGTGATGGACGAGGAGGCCTGGCATGCTGCGATTCATGGGGTCGCAAAGAGTCGGACATGACTGAGCAACTGAACTGAGCTGAACTGAATCAATGAGAAATGCATACACATATTTATTGTAGATCTTTTTTATGATAGCAAAGGATAGCAGCTGAAATGACTCATGTCTAGAGGAATAGAGATTTTTAATATAAAATGTGTGCACATACATATGTCCGTGTGTGCTCTTACACACATTCACAAAAGCATTCTTTCTGAGATCTGGAAGTAATTAACTAGATTCACATATAGTGGATTGGCAAAAAGTTGGTCAGGTTTTTCTGTACAGGAAAATAATAGTGTTAATAGCTTTTCCGTATAGAAAAACTCGAATCAATATTTTGGGCAACCCAATAGCTATCTAAAAACATAACTATAGATCAATGGAACAGGATATAAAACCCAAAAATAAACCCACGCAACTATGGTCAAATAATATAGGAAAAAGGAGGCAAGACTACACAATGTTTGAAAGACAGTTTCTTCAACAAATGGTGCTGAGAAAACTGGACAGCTACATGAAAAAAATGAAATCAGACCCTTCTTTAGCACCAAACACAAAAATAAGCTCAAAATGGATTACAGACCATAATGTGAGACCAGATACTATAAAACTCTTGGAGGAAAACAAAGGCAGAACACTGTCTGACATAAATTGCAGCAATATCTTCATTGATTCATCTCCCAGGAATGGAAATAAAAACAAAAATAAATTGGATCCACTTAAACCCAAAAACTTTTTCATAGCAAAGAAAACAATAAACAAAATGAAAAGACAAATCACAGATTGGGAAAACAAAATTTGTAAATGATGTGACCAACAAGGTATTAGTTTCCAAAGTTTACAAACAGCTCATTATGCTTAACAGTGTCAAAACAAACCACCCAATGAAAAAATGGGCAGAAGACCTAAATAGACATTTCTCCAAAGATGACATACAGATGTCCAAGAGGCACATGAAAAGATATTCAACATCACTAATTATTAGAGAAATGCAAGTCAAAACTACAATGAGATATGAAGTCACACCTCCCAGAATGGCTACCATCAAAAAATCCACAAGCAATAAATGTTGGATAGGGTGTGGAGGTAGGAACTAAACTGTTGTTGGGAATGTAAATTGATATAGCCACTATGGAGAACAGTATGGAGGTTCCTTAAAAAACTAAAAATAGAGCTACCATGTATCACTGCAATCCCATTCCTGGGCATGTATCTGGAGAAAAACATGACTGGAAAGGATCCATGCACCCGTGTTCATTGCAGCACTACTTACAATAGCCAAGACAAGGAAGCAAATTAAGTGTCCTTTGACAGAGGAATGGATAAAGAAGATGTGGTACATGGATTCAATGGAATATTACTCAGCCATTAAAAATAATGAAATAATGCCATTTGTAGCAACATGGATGGGCCTACGATTGTCATAGTGAGTGAAGTAAGTCATATGCAGGAGAAATATTGTATGACATCCCTTACATGTGGAATCTAGCAAGAAATTTTACAAAATAACTTACAAAAGAGAAAGAGACTCACAGACTTAAGAGAATGAACTTACAGTTACCAGGAGGAAGGATAGGGTGAAGGGTTAGTTAGGGAGTTCGGGATGGACATATACCCACTGCTATATTTAAAATGGATAACCCATAGGATCTACAGTATAGCACATGGAACTCGGCTCATTATTATGTGGCAGTCTGGATGGAAGGGGAGTTTGGGAGAGAATAGATATATGTATTTGTATGGCTGAGTCCCTTTGCTGTTCACCTGAATCTATCACAACATTGTTAATCAGCTATGCCCTGATACAAAATACAAAGTTTTAAAAAAGCATGTAAAAAACAGAAATATGCACAATAGCATTTATATATTTAAAAAACATATACAACATAACACAACATAACCACGAACTTTTCAATAAATCACTTGTGCAAATCAACACAGGAAGGGTAAAATGAAAGGTTACACACCATCTCTTCTAGGTTGAATTTCTGTAAGAGAAGAGGAATGAGAGAAGATGGGGAATGAGTAACGATACCAGGAAAGAAGGAGATTCATCCTGAAATCAGTGCTTGCAAATGATATTCTAAGGGCGGAAGGGATACTGGTGCTTCTCATTTCCCCTTCTGTTCTCAAGGAAAAGAACAGAATGTCATATGAAGCTGAAGCATATGAATACTTTGGCCACCTGATGCAAAGAGTCGACTTATTGGAAAAGACCTTGATGCTGGGAAAGACTGAAGGCAAAGGGGAAGAGGGCTGCAGAGGATGAGATGGGGAGGTAGCATCACTGACTTAATGGACATGAATTTGAGCAAAGTCTGGGAGATAGGCAAGGACAGGGAAACCTAGCATGGAGCAGTCCATGGGCTCACAAAGAGTCAGGCAGGACTTAGTGACTGAACACTGAGTAATGGCCATCTGATGTAACAGTACATACAAAAGTATTTTCTGATACTCATTCTCTAGTATAAAATACAGTGCCATAAGCATTTCAAACATAATAACATACTTAGAAGTATTTACAGTTGTCAATCTTAGGCAAAGGCTAGTATTAAATAAGCAATTAGCTTTAAGAATAGCTTTATGAATAGTTAATTGCTTTTTTTCTTTTTCTACCTCAAGCTAGAAGTTCTGATATGCCTAAATAATGCATTCCAGTGTGAGTTTGACCGGTACTGGGTATTACTACATAAAAACAATATGAACATAAAATGCAAATAAACAACAGTTTGCCAAAAGGAACTACTTTCTACTTAACTGAAAAAGAAGATTTCAGTATCTAAAATTTTGTAATATTTGGGAAGTGGAAGAGGAAAATTTTTTAGAAGAAACTCTAGGAAACATTTGCCAATTAAAGATTTATAAAAGATAAAGTGAGACATATTAAAAATTTAAGAGTTTATCTGATCAAACATTGATTGGAATGGGGTAGCACCAAATCAGATGTAAGAATGTTCCACAAACAGGAGCTTAGCGGAGACTTAGAGAAGAGGGGAAAGTAAAACAATTATTTGATTAGCTATAGCTTAAGCAGTTGCATCATTTGGGAAAATCTATTTGGTTGTTTGTGATTGGTTGTACTTAGGTTTCCATTTTTTAACCTTGAGGAATTTATAGGCTTAGGTTTGTGTTTGGTTATGTAGGCTGCTAAGGTATTAAAGTCAACTCAATCTAAAACGTACAAACAGCTCATACAACTCAATAAAAACAAAAAAACCCAAACAATCCAATAAAAAAATGGGCATAAAACCTGAATACACAGAAAATACACAAATGGTTAACAGGACATGAAAAGATGGTCAACATCACTAATTATCAGAGAAATGCAAATCAAAACTACAATGAGATATCACCTCTAACCTGTCAGAATGGCAATCATCAAAATGTCTAAGAAAAACAAATGTTGGCAAGGATATGGAGAAAAGGGAGCCCTTGTACACTATTAATGGGGATGTAAATTGGTACAGTCACCATGGAAAACAATATGAAGGTTCCTCAGAAAACTAAAAATAGAGTCAGCATTTCCACTCTTGGGTACATATCTGGAAAAAATGAAAATACTACTTTGAAAAGATCCATGCACCATAATGTTCATAGCAGAACTTTTTATAATAGCCAGGACATGAAAGTAACCCAAGTGTCCATCAACAGACAAAAGGATAAAGATGTGACATATACATATATGAACATTATTCAGCCATAAAAAGAATACTTTGCCATTTGCAGCAACATGGATGGATCTAGAGAATACTGGGCTTAGGAAATTCTCAGACAGAGAAAGACAAATTCTAAGTATTTTAACTTATATGTATAACCTAAAACATAAAACAAATGTTCATATATATTAAAACAGAAACAGACTCACAGATACAGAAAACAAACGAGTAGTTACCAATGGGGAGAGGGAAGGAAGGGCACGTTAGGGGTATGGAAATAAGAAATAAAAACGATTATGTATTAAAAATGCAACAAGGATATACTGCATAAACACAGTGAATTATGGCAATTATCTTATAATAACTTTTAATGGCATATAAACTATAAAAATACAGAAATGCTATTCTGGACACCTGAAACTAATATAATGTTGTAAACTCTACTAAAAAAGTCAACTCAGATCAATGGTCTCCTGTTTAGTTAATTTACTAAGATCAATTAATAAGAAAAATAAATGCTTGATTCATAACTTATTAGTAGGAAAATGATGTTAAAATCATGTTAAATCATGTTAAAATCACTTCAGTTCAGTTCAGTCGCCCAGTCGTGTCCGACTCCTCGCGACTCCACGAATCCCAGCACGCCAGGCCTCCCTGTCCATCACCAACTCCCAGACTTTACTCAAACTCATGTCCATTGAGTCGGTGATGCCATCCAGCCATCCTCTGTCGTCCCCCTTCTCCTCCTGCCCCCAATCCCTCCCAGCATCAGGGTCTTTGCCAATGAGTAAACTTTTCACATGAGGTGGCCAAAGTATTGGAGTTTCAGCTTCAGCATCAGCCCTTCCAATGAACACCCAGGACTGATCTCCTTTAGGATGGACCAGTTGGATCTCCTTGCAGTCCAAGGGACTCTCAAGAGTCTTCTCCAACACCACAGTTCAAAAGCATCAATTCTTTGGTGCTCAGCTTTCTTCACAGTCCAACTCTCACATCCATCCATGACCACTGGAAAAACCATAGCCTTGACTAGATGGACCTTTGTTGGCAAAGTAATGTCTCTGCTTTTTAATAGGCTATCTAGGTTGGTCATAACTTTCCTTCCAAGGAGTAAGCACATAGGGGTTGTTTATCTCATGATTGTTGGGACACACAAAAAATCAGTAGTCTGTGATTTGCTATTAAAAAAAAATGAAGATTTGAAGGTTAGATAACATATTCCATTGCTTGCTTGCTTAGTCCTGTCTGACTCTTTGCGACCCTATGGATGGCAGCATTCCAGGCTTCCCTGTCCTTCACCATCTCCCAGAGCTTGCTCAAACTCATGTCCACTGAGTCGGTGATGCTGTCCAACCGTCTCATTCTCTGATGTCCCCTTCTCCTCCTGCTTTCAATGATTCCCAGCACAGGGTCTTTTTCAATGAATCGGCTTTTTATATCAGGTGGCCAAAGTATTGGAGCTTCAGCTTCAGCATCAGTCCTTCCAGTGAATATTGAGGATTGATTTCCTGTAGGATTGATTGGTTTGATCTCCTTGCTCTCCAACGGACTCTCAAAAGTCTTCTCTAACACGACCGTTCCAAAGCATCTATTCTTCAGCACTCAGGTTTCTTTATCACCCAACTCTCATATCCGTACACGACTACTGGAAAAACCATAGCTTTGACTACACGGACCTCTGTCAGCAAAGTGATGTCTCTGCTTTTTAATACATGGTCTAGGTTTGTCATAACTTTGCAAGGAGCAAGCATCTTTTAATTTGATGGCCATGGTCACCATTCGCAGTGATTTTGGAGCCTAAGAAAATAAAGTCTGTCACTGTTCCCATTGTATCTCCCTCTATTTGCCATGAGGTGGTGGGACCAGGTGCCATAAGCTTAGTTTTATGAATGCTGAGTTTTAAGCCAGCGTTTTCACTCTCTTCTTTCACCTTCATCAAGAGGCTCTTTAGTTCCTCTTCACTTTCTGCCATAAGGGTGGTATCATCTTTATATCTGAGGTTATTGACATTTCTCCTGGCAATACCAATGTTTTAATAATTTTCAAAAAATTTATTTAAATTGACCACTTAGTGCTAATGAATATTTTTAATTCCTAATTTTTCTTTTCTGAGTGATGAGGGTTATGGATTAGCATTTAAATATTAAAAGTATCAAGTAAAATATTAAGTAATAAAATAATCTGCCAAACAGGATAAGGTTGATATATCAGAGCTGATAAAACATAACTTGAGAAATTTGCTGCAATTGTGTATTAGCTATGCACATACTCAAGCTTGAACTAAAAGAAAAGTATACATTTCTTAAGGAAATAATAACCTATTTAAATGTTTTTTTTCTTTTAATCAGTTTTGATTAAGTAACCTAATAATTAGTTCTGAAGCCCCAGACAAGAGGATTCCTAAATTACCCTCCACTGTTCTGAATGCTGGTCAACCTGTGATGTGGGTTCAATTAACCCAACTGTCTTCCTTGAAGAAAAGATGGGGAAAGCACACATATGAATAAGTTTTAAAGACTATAATCTCTTTATGACTCTTTGCACCTGGTAAAATTTCCCTTCAAAGTGGAACATCCTATTCACTAAATGGTCTGAAACAGAAGTAATACACCATCATGGGTGTAATCTGGTAGTTGTTCCAAGAGTCCTGGCGTAACAGTTTTCTCTGAATTTCCACCTGTTTCTGAAGGGCTTTCAGTGTATTTCACTCTTCTCCACTTTCTTGGTACTTGCTGTGGTTAGAGTCTCTTAACACCCTCCAGTATTTATATTCAGGAATGAACTGAAATGTGTATATTTTGTTCAAAGACTTCAATCTGTATACTCAATTAGATGTAATAGTATGTATTAAGGTAGTAGTACTCCAGAACTCTCATAAATCAAGTTTTATGGTCGGAGGTATAGACTTTAATTCTTGTGCTCTGAGCTTTAGATTTTTGTATTTTTCCTGGTTACACTAGAACAAGAATGAAAGTAGTCATTGTTTGTAAAAAAGCCTGGCAATTTGAATAGATTCAGTAAAAAGATGGGAGGAAGGAAGGAGCGAAAGACAGAAGGGAGGAGAAAAATAGAAACTTCAATGAAAGAACATGAGGATGAAAACAGATGAATAAAAAGAGAAAAAGATAATAGTGCACGAGTAGAGACACGACTGAAGCGACTTAGCAGCAGCAGAAACATTCATCTCAATAAAGATACCTTAGAAACAATAAAAATAAGGTTACTTTACTAATCTATATATTTTCAAGGAAGCCCAAGGTGATACCAAAAAGGAAAAACAAATCCTGGATGCCCAAGCGCACAAGCAGTGGGTGTGCCATGAAGGGGAGAAGAAAGAGGGGGGCTGAGGGTGGGGGCCTGGGCTTGCTAAAGTTCCTATAGGTGGCCAGGGTCAGCAGTGACAGCTCTTAGGTGGAGGTAAGGAGGGCAATCACCTGCTCCACCAAGAAAAGAGGGGCGAGGAGGAGAAATTAGCATGTTGAAACATTTTAATAAATTTATCAATTAAAAAAGTAAATAAATCAGGCAGATATTAGGAGAGGTGCCTTACTTCTAACAGCTGGCTCAGAAGCGAGGTGGGGGGCGGATTTCACTTTAGGGTCCACTTTAGGGTTCTCTGCTTCAATCACCTCACTGAGCACACTTCAAAGCCAGTGTGACTGAAGACAGTACTAAGGGAATCAGAAAAGAAAAACTAAAGACAGGATCTCTAGGTACTTTAAGTATGCTGCTACTGCTGCTAAGTCGCTTCAGTTGTGTCCAACTCTGTGCGACCCCATAGACAGCAGCCTACCAGGCTCCTCCGTCCCTGGGATTCTCCAAGCAAGAACACTGGAGTGGGTTGCCATTTCCTTCTCCAATGCATGAAAGTGAAACATGAAAGTGAAGTTGCTCAGTCGTGTCTGACTCATAGTGACCCCATGGATTGCAGCCTACCAGCTCCTCTCTCCATGGCATTTTCCAGGCAAGAGTACTGGAGTGGGGTGCCATTGCCTTCTCTGACTTTAAGTATGCTGCTGCTGCAGCTAAGTCGCTCAGTCGTGTCTAACTCTCAGCGACCCCATGGACTATAGCCCACCAGGCTCCTCCGTCCATGGGATTTTTCCAGGCAAGGGTACTGGAGTGGGGTGCCATTGCCTTCTCCGACTTTAAGTATAGTCTTAGCTAAATCTGAGATGCCCTGATACTCATATCCTTATCCAGGACGATGAAGGGTTGGCAGGGAGAGAAGAATGCGTTATTCCCCGTGTTCTCTCTTTTTTCTTATTTAAGTGTGGTGTTGTCACACACAATCACCAACATGTCAACAGAAGACTTTCTGAGGTTTGCTCTGAGAAAACCCAATACTTTTCTATTCATGAAGATATTATTGGTTGTGGCAGTAAGTGCCCTGATATTTAAAATGTGGACATGGGATCAATTAATCATCAAGACAGAAACAAATATCACATAATAAAAACTTAAAGGGTACTTCTGGTGAGCCAAATAGTATGATACTCTTTATTTTCATGTAGTGAAGGAAAAAGTCTAAGCAAACATATGCTCTAGCTAACAGAATGGCCTATTTTCTAGGATATTATTGTCTAGCATTGGGCGATATGAATGAATTAACCAGAAAGAGAAATCAGAGGGCTAAACAGAAAGAGTGGAAATCTCTGGGACACAGACGCAGCAGCCATCACCAAATAATTACTTAGTGTTCTATAGTTCTTGTGTTCTTCTGGCTTTATTTTAATCTAAATAAGTACAATCTTCCATCTGTGTTTCAAAAATAAAATTAAATAATTTTAGAAATTAAATTTCATTGTCACCATGGAATATATCAGCAAATGTTCTAAACAATAACCAAACAGACTTAATGTTTCATGGCTTTTTTGAGACCTTAACTTCGAGATTCAAAAACTCTGTTTAAACAGACAAACCAAACAGTGCTTGGCTATTTTTCCTTATTACTAAATTGTTACTCCATACCTAGAGGTGGCTTCTAGGAATGTAATTACCTGAGATAACCAGATTATCTAATTTCAGACATGCTGAAAGCAAGTGTTTCGCATTGAGTCCAAAATCAGACTCACACTGGCAACATTCCATAGTCTCTTAAAGTGCTGCCTGATACAAAAGATTCATTGCACTCTATAATGTCTCCCTAGAAGAAGCAAGTAATGTGTTTTAATCCTGCCACCTGTTTCTACACTTTTATAGGAAGGATTCGTTTGTAATTTGCATTGCAGTTTTACAAAAATTATGGGCACCGCACTTAAATATCTAATTATTTTAAAATAAGGGACTTCCCTGGTGGCTCAGACTATTAAGAATCTCCCTGCAATGCGAGACCTGGGTTCGATCCCCGGGTTGGGAAGATCTCCTGGAGGAGGGCATGGCAACCCACTCCAGTATTCTTGCCTGGAGAATCCCCGCGGACAGAGGAGCCTGGCAGGCTATAGTCCATCGGGTGGCAAAGAGTTGGACACCACAGAGCGACTAAGCACATTTTTAAATAAAATATGAAAGATAAAATGCTCAAAGCTATTTGGACACTGTGAATCCTTTTATGAGCAAACAAATCCTGAAATTTGAACTCAGCTTTTCCACAGCAACTGACATCTGGGACTGAACTTATTGAGCCTGAACCTCTTATTAGGTTTTGGGAGAAAGACAGTAATATGGGAACACTGGAAAGATAGGAAGCAAAGAGCAGCAAAAGCCTGCAACTGGAAGCCCTGTACTGTATGTCTTTAAGATATGCAGACAGGCCCCTCCTTTCTAGGTGATGACCAGTGATAAGAACTGCTATGACTCAAAACTTCCTGCCTCCACCAAGAGATATCAGAAGGAACAACAAGAACTCTTGTTTCTTCGGTGTGGGAGAAGATCACTGTACTTAAGACGTTTGTCTTCTGAAAACCCATGCTAGAAAGCTGGTTGTGCCACAGAACTTCCTAACATGACCTTATGCAAGGTTTTTAACCATTCTGAAACAGAATTTCCTTATCCATACAATGGTGAAGAGATGCTATCCAACTCACAGCTTTGACTGAGTATTAAAGGTGATGTTGACTCTTAGGTGTCTAGCATCTTTAGGGATTCAACGATTGTTTGCTATCATTACCATCCTTTCCAGGAAAGAAGAAAGCTGAATTTCTCATTTACAAATGTAGGAAAACAACAAAAAGAAGAAAATGATTTTTACTTCACACTGATCAGGCATATTAGACTTCCTTTCCTTAACTTCTACTTTTCAAAGTGCTTTTACACACATTATACTATTTCTTTGTTTTTTTTTTTTTTTAATCTGCCCTAAGAAATGGTGTGATCACTGACCTATAGCCAGACATCCTGGAATGTGAAGTCAAGTGGGCCTTAGAAAGCATCACTACGAACAAAGCTAGTGGAGGTGATGGAATTCCAATTGAACTATTTCAAATCCTGAAAGATGATGCTGTGAAAGTGCTGCACTCAATATGCCAGCAAATTTTGAAAACTCAGCAGTGGCCACAGGACTGGAAAAGGTTAGTTTTCATTCCAATCTCAAAGAAAGGCAATGCCAAAGAATGCTCAAACTACTGCACAATTGCACTCATCTCACACGCTAGTAAAGTCATGCTCAAAATTCTTCAAGCCAGGCTTCAGCAATATGTGAACCGTGAACTTCCTGATGTTCAAGCTGGTTTTAGAAAAGGCAGAGGAACCAGAGATCAAATTGCCAACATCCGCTGGATCATGGAAAAGGCAAGAGAGTTCCAGAAAAACATCTATTTCTGCTTTATTGACTATGCCAAAGCCTTTGCCTATGTGTATCACAATAAACTGTGGAAAATTCTGAAAGAGATGGTAATACCAGACCACCTGATCTGCCTCTTGAGAAATTTGTATGCAGGTCAGGAAGCAACAGTTA
Organism: Bos mutus; assembly: GCF_027580195.1. Lineage (NCBI taxonomy): Eukaryota > Metazoa > Chordata > Mammalia > Artiodactyla > Bovidae > Bos > Bos mutus. The sequence goes on from NC_091623.1 coordinate 15,277,776, forward strand.
GAACTGGACATGGAACAACAGACTGGTTCCATTAGGAGGCTGTATATTATCACCCTGCTTATTTAACTTATATGCAGAGAACATCATGAGAAATGCTGGACTGGAAGAAACACAAGCTGGAATCAAGATTGCCGGGAGAAATATCAATAACCTCGGATATGCAGATGACACCACCCTTATGGCAGAAAGCGAAGAGGAACTAAAAAGCCTCTTGATGAAAGTGAAAGTGGAGAGTGAAAAAGTTGGCTTAAAGCTCAACATTCAGAAAACGAAGATCATGGCATCTGGTCCCATCACTTCATGGGAAATAGATGGGGAAACAGTGGAAACAGTGTCAGACTTTATTTTTTTGGGCTCCAAAATCACTACAGATGGTGACTGCAGCCATGAAATTAAAAGAGGCTTACTCCTTGGAAGGAAAGTTATGACCAACCTAGATAGCATAGACAAAAGCAGAGACATTACTTTGCCAACAAAGGTCCATTTAGTCAAGGCTATGGTTTTTCCTGTGGTCACGTATGGATGTGAGAGTTGGTCTGTGAAGAAGGCTGAGTGCTGAAGAATTGATGCTTTTGAACTGTGGAGAAGACTCTTGAGAGTCCCTTGGACTGCAAGGAGATCCAACCAGTCCATTCTGAAGGAGATCAGTCCTAGGATTTCTTTGGAAGGAATGATGCTAAAGCTGAAACTCCAGTACTTTGTCCACCTCATGCAAAGAGTGGATCATTGGAAAAGAGTCTGATGCTGGGAGGGATTGGGGGCAGGAGGAGAAGGGGACGACAGAGGATGAGATGGCTGGATGGCATCACTGACTCGATGGCCGTGAGTCTGAGTGAAGTCCGGGAGTTGATGGACAGGGAGGCCTGGCGTGCTGTGATTCATGGGGTCGCAAAGAGTCGGACATGACTGAGCCACTGAACTGAACTGAATTGAAGAAATAAAGTGGATAATTCTGGCCTTTCGTATGGGTCAACGGGAAAGATGATGGGGGAATTTTGGTCATCTCTGCTTCCTGAGAAGGAGAAGAACACAAAAAGAGCAAAGGCAAGCACATAAAAAATTCTACTCCCCACACAACACTCTTGTCCAATATCAACTCAACTCCTTGATAAAGTAGAAAGGTAATACTTCTACATGTTTTCAAAGAAACACAGATCTGCCATTATCTAAAAAAATTCTGCACAGCAAAATATTAAAATATTTGAAATTTAGGAGGAAAAATTGCATATATTTCAATATTTTAAAATGATAATTTTGTTGAATAGATGTTGGCAATCAAAAAATCTTCAAAAAATGTAATGACTATATCATTTGGAAACTTTTATTTCCTCTTCCTCTAACTAAATACTATAATTCAACTTGACCTAACATTTTCAAAACTTTGAAGAATAAATTATTTTTAAATCAAAGAATATCATTCTTTTATTTTTGTGCTTTCATTAGAGTGTGACACGAATTAAGAAAATAAATAATTTTTAATGGTCAAGAGCTATATATACTAATTACTGACCAAATTTCTTCATACAAAATTATATCCATAACTCTAGGTTTACAGTTAATTTTATAACAAATTATTCTAAGATTCATATGATTTTAAAACTGATATAAAATTTCTGATAATGGAATACTATAATTATGTTATTAGGACATTCAAAATTAGGCTCACTATGTTGCACTTGATTTTTTTTTTTTTGGTGTCTTGAACTGTAGACTTTCTCCAATCCTAAATCACTTCTTCGTTTTCAAACCTTCAGCAGTTCATCCTTTACCACCAAGTTAAACAGGCACATTTTTCACTCTGGCATGCACTAATTCCTACCAGTTCATCACAACTTATATTTTCAGCTGCACTTCTAATTACTTAATAGGTTTAATTTGTCCCATATGTCTATAATTTACAGATATGATGATAGAGACAGTGGAATATGGAAAGACAGAAAAGCTATTTGCACATGTAATCTAAAGAGAAAAAAAATACAGTTAACTGTAATTCAAAGTAGAATGTTTCAAATAATAATGGAAGAAATGCCTTGTCATGGACATAGAGAAAATATCAATTAATAGTGACCAGAAACAGAAAATTAAGGTCTAGAAAGGTCAAGTGTCCTGCCCAAGGTCATATGCTGGGATTGAGTGGTCATCTCAGACTCAGAGGAGAGCAAGTGAGATGGTGGAGCACCACTAAACTTATGAGGGTCTGGTGAGGCTGGACAAAAAGGTAATTTTTCTGTTGCCATGTTTGTCTATATGGAAGGTCTCTTTCATCTATTGGAGCAGTCTGAAATCATACCTGGTCTTTGAGTCTCATCATAAATAGCTTCTTTTGCACTGACACAATACTTAAAAATTATTATTGGGACACTAATATATTCTGCCTTGGAAGTGATATTAAATATGTTATCTGCAGACTCATATTAAGTATAATTTGGTTCAGATGTGAGTGACAAAACCCAAGTTAATTAATAGTGGCTTAAATGAAAAAGCACTTGGCTTCTCCCTTGTGTAAACGTGTGACGAGGCAGAAGGGGCAGACACAGCATGGCCCCGGGGGCCTTTGTCTTGTTGTCACCGGATATAACCCCGATCTCATGGTCCAAGATGGCAGCCTCTGAGTTCTGGCAGCAGGATGCAGGAAGAGATGAAGAAGGGGAGAAGGGGGCATGTGGGCACAGTCTCTCAAGGAAGATTCACAAAAACCACCATGTGATACATCTACTGATATGCTGTAAGCCATTTTTTAATCACATGGCCAGATCGAGTGGAAAGGCAAGTTGGAAATATAGCCTAAAAAGCTGTACTTTTATATAGAATATACAGAATATTACACTGAATAAGATAATCTTATACAGAATAAGACTATATTCTGAGGTTAAATATGCTTATTAGCTAGTTATCCTCTGGTTTTGGAAGCAAGTGAATAGGATGTTGTGAGACAACTTAAAGTCTTAGCTACAACTTTGAATAAATGAGTGAGAATGTACACTTAGCAATCACTTGCTGTATGGTCAATATGTGACAACATTCATCATATAATACTCACAACAATCCTAAAAGCCACTCTATTTTTGTTTCCACTTTATATATAAAGAAGTTGTATCTTACAGTGGTTAAGTAATTTTGCCCAGAGTGACAGTGGCCAGTTGAATCTAGAACTGCTGGTCTTGAACAACATATTGCTTTACCACAGAAAAAGACTCTTATGCAAGTGTGTTTTGTTTTACTATAAGATATTATGGAAAAACCCAAATAAACATTTTGGCCAACCCAATATTAGATTTACAGGTAATGTGGCTTATCTTCACTTACTTGTTAATTCATTTAATAAATGTTTATTGAGCAAATAAAAACTGTTCCAGGTCTTGGGAATACCAGAAGAATTATGATAGCATATTTTATCTTATTTATTAACGGTTTAGTCACTGCGATTGGTAAGAATACAAAGTGTCCCAACCCTCATGCAGCTTACCTAATAAAATAGCCTCCTGTATAGTCTTTAATTATAAGCAGCAACCAAAAAAGAATAAGAAGTTGTAAGAACATAGATTAGGAGAACAAAATCTCAGCTGGGGTGAAGAGCTGAGTCAGGGAAGGCCTCCTTGAGAAAGTTGCCTCCGGAAGAGCAACTGACATATGTGAAATGCTCCATGTATATACTGAATTAATCAATTTATTAATGAAAAGGGAGATCAGTTCAGAAGATATCTTTTCTAAGCTTGGAAAACAGAAGGGAGGACCCTTCTAAGTACCCATGTGGCTGTAACTCAGAGTAGATTCTCCCACTTCCCAGAGCACATGGTTGATTTCAATTACTCATTGCATTAAATCAAACAGCAGCTTTGTTTCCCCTCTCAAATGTCCACGCAATGAAGTAAAAATTTTCGGCATAAGATCACCTAACACGTGTTATTTACTTAAAAAAGCTCCACACAGGATCAGAAAACCTGTCTATTGCTCACATGGTTTTCTGAAAATAGGAGTTGCTCAATAAATACTGATTCATCGACAGCAGATTCAAAAAAAAGGAAAGCATTCTAAAAAATTTGTAACAGTACTCTTCTTTCAACGTTTACATACATCTTTTCAAATCTGGGTTAATGCTCCTAAGAAAAGCACAGTTAAGACCCATCAGCAATATCACAATGTCTTACTTGTTTTGTTTTGCAAGATAATCACATTTCAGTTTAAGAGCTTCTTGAAAGCTACCCTTATGGAAAAATACTGGCTTAGGTTGGGCTCCTGCTAGGAAAACTAAGATAGAAAAATTTACATCTGCATTTGAAACTCAGCACTCTCTCTCTTAGCAGTGCTAATGATAGTAACTAAGGTAACTGAGCTTAACATTGCTTTTTTTTTTTAATCTGAAGAATGAAAACATAGCCTATTATTATGAACTGAGAGAAAAATACTTCAGATATATTGAAAAATTAAATATATAATATAAACAAGAAATCTGAGAGCCCATTTGCAGGGGACAAAAGGAAAACTGTTGTTGTTTTTTTTTTCCCAAGAGCCAAAATCATAGCAAAATAAAATAACCTACGGGAAATAGATGGGGAAACAGTGTCAGACTTTATTTTTGGGGGCTCCAAAATCACTGTAGATGGTGACTGCAGCCATGAAATTAAAAGATACTTACTCCTTGGAAGGAAAGTTATGACCAACCTAGATAGCATATTCAAAAGCAGAGACATTAATTTGCCAACAAAGGTTCGTCTAGTCAAGGCTATGGTTTTTCCAGTGATCATGTATGGATGTGAGAGTTGGACTGTGAAGAAGGCTGAGCGCCAAAGAACTGATGCTTTTGAACTGTGGTGTTGGAGAAGACTCTTGAGAATCCCTTGGACTGCAAGGAGGTCCAACCAGTCCATTCTAAAGGATATCAGTCCTGGGTGTTCTTTGGAAGGAATGATGCTGAAGCTGAAACTCCAGGACTTTGGCCACCTCATGGGAAGAGTTGACTCATTGGAAAAGACTCTGATGCTGGGAGGGATTGGGGGCAGGAGGAGAAGGGGACGACAGAGGATGAGATGGCTGGATGGCATCACCGACTCGATGGACGTGAGTTTGAGTGAACTCCGGGAGTCGGTGATGGACAGGGAGGCCTGGTGGGCTGCAATTCATGGGGTTGCAAAGAATCAGACACGACTGATCGACTGAACTGATAAGTTTATGGTGTGGACTTCCCTGATGGTTTAGCGGGTTAAGAATCTGCCTGCAATGAAGGAGAGACAGGAGACTCAGGTTCGATTCCTGAGTTGGGAAGATCCCCTGGAGGAAGAAATAGCAACCCACTCCAGTATTCTTGCCTGGAGAATCCCATGGACAGAGGAGCCTGGCAGGCTTCAGCCCAAAGGGTTGCAAAGAGTTGGACACAACTTACTGAGCACACAGGCTTACTAAGTATATCAATGTTAGGTGGAAACAGCCACTATTTTAATTAAATATATCAATTTGGGGAAAACAGCAGCAGCCACAGCAATATTGAAAACAAATTCATGGATAAAATGTAACCAACATGTGCAGTACAAAAAATGAAACGTCCTGAAAAAGGTGTTAATGTAGAATGGATTACACTTATTTCCAAGCTCAAATTTCAGTTCTTTGCTTCCTCAGGGTGCAGTGGTGTTCCCAAGTAAGCTATGGGCTTATAAACTATTTTGATGGAAACGGAAATAGGAGAGCAAGGCACCTTTACCTCTGTTGGAGGACACTCTCTTAGAGGTCTCCTCTGTTCCCTCAAATATCTATTGCAACTCCCCCTGGACACCACCTAACCTCCCATTCCAGCAGGCCCAGGCTTGTGACTCAAAGTAGTCAGTGGTAAAAAGGAAGACGGTCACACAGGGGTGGTGTCCCCTTGACCCACTTCTATTCTCTATACAGCACAAACACTTTTCCAATTTCATGCTGGACACTTACTTTCTCAAGGCAAATCACCCAGAATACATCCAGCATTTTCTATGCATAACTTCTATATTTCTGTTCATGGTACCAAAATCATGCTCAAGCTCAAAACCCTGGAATTTAATTTTTCTTACTTTTTTCCTTCCCCTCCTCCCATAACAGACAATCAATTGTCAATGATGCACTCTCAAACCCTCTTACAATCTGATTATTATTTTTATTTCAATAGCTGCTACTCTCATTCAAGTTCTTCTCTGGGCAGTTAGCCATAAAAGCCTCTTAACTGGTGTGCCTGCTCTTAGATTTGCCTCTGCGTTAAATATAACATTTATTCCATAAAACTTTACTAAATACCTCATCAGCTCAGGCTTTGTGTTGCATACTCATAATATACACCACGGACATCCACCTTCCTGAACTAGTTCTGACAGTTTTTGTAACGTGCTGAAAACCCTTCAGTAACCATCTTAAATGTCTCCTTCATCTAACACTGATGTAGTTCACATTCTGGTATCTCTTTATCATTGCAGACTTTTATCCTTTCATTCCACACTTCCCTCCCTCCCTCCTTCTCCCCTGCCGCCAGCTCCGTCCCCAATATACACCTATCTTTTCAGTATAGTAAACCAGTCCCTATAGTACCCTGAGTTCCCTCCATCTCTCTTGTGACTATATTTATTCTATTTCATCCATCTGAAATAACCTCTTTAATGTTATCCTCAAAAATGGTGAGTATGGTAAATTCACCTTCAATAATTAAAATGTAAATGGCTTTTTGATGTTTTTATTATACTCTGGTTGCATAGAAAATAAGTATTTCTTCCTTAAAGACTTCTAATACCCAGCTGAGGATTTAAAAATAAAACATTTAAAGCCTGGTCTTCCAGGGATGTGGATTTTTTATGATCCTTTTACTATTTAATTATGACTTAATTATTGAAGGTCTTCTGTCATGGGCAAAAATCCTTTGAAAACAATTAAGCATTACTATTTCCAGTTCATGGAAAAATGGGGATTCCACTTAAGGCAGACAACTGATACAGGCAGGTTAATAATAAAATATTACCAAAGCAGCTTAAGTAGTTAGGTCTTAGAATTGGGATGTGTTGACGCCATCCATTACTTTAAAATATCCCACACTATTGTCTCATTTGGAAGAGCAATATGCTGTTCTCCAACATCTTAATTTATTTAATTGATTTGCTTCTAATAGTGAAAGGGGCATATCCAAGGATAAGTGTGTTTCTCCTGCCAGACTGTGAGTTCCATCAGGGTAGCAATTATTACTTTTCCCCTAAGATCACCAATATCACAGTCCACCTGAAGTGTCTGCTCATTATGTAATCCCCTGGGTCTAACTCTGACCTATTAATTCAGAAACTCTAAGGATGGGGACCATATTAAAAAAAAAAAAAAAAAAAAAAAAAACACCTCTCCAGGTAATTTATAAGTAGTTGAAGTTTGAAAACCACTGCCCTAGGCTAGAGAACTTCTTGCTTACAGGAAGATTATAAATGTTATAAAATACAATAGCTACTTTATAAAGCCTTAAGAAAATCCAAGATTCTCCCATACCCACTACCAGTGCCCACTCTCCTCCTCCAAAAGAAAAAAAAAGGAAAAGAGCACTTTTAAGAGCTTTCAAAGTAAGAACAGTGCCGAGGTTAGGATAGTTTAGCTCTGGCTCACCCACAAGCTGCCTGCATTTAAATCCGGACTATGCAATTTACTAGATTAATCAATTTGGATAATGTACCTTTCTGTGCCTAGATTTCCCTAACTGACTAATGGGGATAATAACAATACGAACTGCATGGAATTATGGACTCAACGCATGCCAAGTAGTTGAAACAGCACATAGTGCTAGCTCTCAGATTAAAGTTAATACATAATGGTGTGGATAGTGAACTCAGCTGGACTAAGTAAAAGTGAACAGAGTAACTTTTTCTGCACTTAAATCTAACCACATTCAGTTAAACCACCACCAAATTCCACAGGTTGAAATGGTTTCAAATTAATTACTGTCTCAAAAAATACAAGCTTTCAGAATTAGGCCAGGTGGCTTGGTACTCTGTCACATTTTCAACACAAGGAGGTTTTCAGTGAGGCCTTGGGGCAGAACAAATTTGTTCAGTGTCTGCAGTGGAAATAAGGGATTCCTTCAGCTCAATCCAAATAGTAACCCCATGAGTTCCCAGACGATAAACATAATGAGACAATCACACCTTTAGCTCAGAATCTCACTTTTCCCCTTGCTTCTCTGCATTTCCCACCCCTGAGGACTCAGGACAGACTGCCAGCAGACCTTCAATGCCCTTGCAGGAGGAGCTGCTGCCATCCTTTCAGGATGAACTGCCTCGGAGGCAGTAGCTGACACTGATTCCTAAGCAAAATTTCCCTTGGGCAGGTGTCATAAGCAGGTTTAACACCTCTGGTTGAAGTCGGATTCACATTCACATTCACAGCAGACTCATGTTCATGAGTGCGCGTAGCAATATCTGAGAAAAGTTACAAGAAACTCTAAAAGACAATAGGAACTCAGAATGTTGTCTCCTTTAGTCCTAAATGTCAGAAGTTGAGATATAGTCCAGAGGCTGTGCAGATGGTCATGTGAAGAGATTTGAAGAAGGAACCAGAGTAAGTTTGCCATGAAGGTGATCAAGGAAGACTGGAAAACCAATTAAAGAGAGATTAAACTTTGAATGTTTTGTTTTTCCATGACAAGAGCAAGTTATTTTCAATCAGTTCAGATGATTTCCATTTTAATCTACCAGTATCATAAACTAAAAAATCACTCTGGTAACATTCATGAGACAATGGGAACTAAATGAACCATCTCAACCTTTGTAATAGGGAAGGTAAGTTGGAAATGTTCTCCTTGTACCAAAAATGTAGAGCAAGTACATATCATGAAAAAGTATTTTATACAAGAGTAGTTTACTGAATTATCTACTAAGATTTTATCAGATGCTAAAAATTGTGTTAAAACAACTCCCTATCACTCTTCATATTCTATATTTTATGAATAATAGTAATAGATTTAGTTGCTTTTTTCTAACATTCAGGTAAGGGTGAAAATGACATAGCGTAAGTTAGGGAAATACTAATATTTTAAATGTTTTTCCGTGGTCAATTAATCTTAGAGAGAGAGGATATGGCTATTTTAACAATGGTGATGTCTAAAGTTTCAAACTCTGATGGTGCAATTATAACAAGCATTTTGCAAGAAGCTAAACAAACCTTTAATTTGTAACATTTCAGGAACAAACCATAAACAGGATAGGAGAACATGAAAATTCTGGTGTTTGGTATTCAGAGTTTAATTAGCAGACTTCCTGGCAAACACCTTACAAATATTACCGCTGCCCACTTAAAGTTGCATATAAGAGGGGTTTGCTGTGATTACAGAAGAAAGAATGGGTCACTGCGATTACAGGAAGCTTGATTCCTCTGCTGTCCAGATGGGTGAGGGATTTCTTAAACTGTAGAGAGATACAGTACACTCTGCACCAGCGGGATCATGTTCAGAAGACATAATTCACATTTAAGTACACACAGCTGAACACAATGAGCTAGGTCCTTTGGACATTCCCAGTACCACTCAGAGCAGTTTAATTACCATGTGAAAACAACCACTCTTTCTCTGCTGTCTATTCTGTTCAATAGTCTCTGTTCTTCTATAAATCAATTGTCTGTATCTATCCATCCAATATAGTTTTTATTTTTTTAATCAAGGTGCTATGAAATAAACTTAAATCAGGTATAATACTCTCAAGTGATATAAGAGAAAAGTAGACAAAAACCCTTTTATGTTAAATATGAGTCACTATGATTGTAATAAATCAATAACCTTAGATATGCAGATGACACCACCCTTATGGCAGAAAGTGAAGAGGAACTAAAAAGCCTCTTGATGAAAGTGAAAGTGGAGAGTGAAAAAGTTGGCTTAAAGCTCAACATTCTGAAAACGAAGATCACGGCATCTGGTCCCATCACTTCATGGGAAATAGATGGGGAAACAGTGGAAACAGTGTCAGACTTTATTTTTCTGGGCTCCAAAATCACTGCAGATGGTGACTGCAGCCATGAAATTAAAAGACGCTTACTCCTTGGAAGGAAAGTTATGACCAACCTAGATAGCATATTGAAAAACAGAGACATTACTTTGCTAACAAAGGTTCGTCTAGTCAAGGCTATGGTTTTTCCTGTGGTCATGTATGGATGTGAGAGTTGGACTGTGAAGAAAGCTGAGCACTGAAGAATTGATGCTTTTTAACTGTGGTGTTGGAGAAGACTCTTGAGAGTCCCTTGGACTGCAAGGAGATCCAACCAGTCCATTCTGAAGGAGATCAGCCCTGGGATTTCTTTGGAAGGGATGATGCTAAAGCTGAAACTCCAGTACCTTGGCCACCTCATGTGAAGAGTTGACTCATTGGAAAAGACTCTGATGCTGGGAGGGATTGGGGGCAGGAGGAGAAAGGGACGGCAGAGGATGAGATGGCTGGATGGCATCACTGACTCGATGGACGTGAGTCTGGGTGAACTCCGGGAGTTGGTGATGGACAGGGAGGCCTGGTGTGCTGCGATTCATGTGGTCACAAAGAGTCAGACACGACAGAGCGACTGAACTGAACTGAACTGATGACTGTAATGTATACTTATCAGGGTGGGAGAAAAGGACAGTGAAGTCACTTCTGGCTTTAGAGATAAAAAACAGGAATTCTAGGAATCACTTTGTAGACAAGGCAGTAAAGGAGTTGAATCTAAAGAAGACTGGTAGATGGTCAATAAAAGAACCAAGAAGTGTATGTGCCTAATCACAGAAGCAACAAACAGCCAGGTAAAGTTGAGCAACAGCAAGAAATCCAGGTCAATGAGTCTTGGGTGCTGAAAGAGAGGGAGTAGCTTAGAGGAAAGAGAATCTGATGCACCTTCTTTTATATTAGAGAACAATTTCTACCTGGTTAGTCATCTATTCCATACCTCAGAGAATCTGGAATTAAAATTCAGATTACATCCTTTAAAGCAAATAAGCAAGCAATATGCATTACTATTAGTATAAATGAGGTAAATGACCAAAAAATTACTGTATTATTTTTCAGTATAGATAAGTCATTTTTGCATAATGCTAAGTGCCTTTTTGTTTTTAAAAATTAACATTAAAAAAAACCACATACAACTATGTGTGGAAGCTCACTTCTAATAAACAACTTAAAGGAAAGTAGTAATTTTCCATACAGGATTACTGTCTTTTTAAAGAAAGATGATTAGAAGCAATGTATGAATGTCTAGATGTAATTAACCTTATAGAGACATATAGTATGGATGGGAGTATATCTGAGGACATAGCTTTTTTTTCCAGGAAAAAACAGGATAAAGACATTTTACTTGAATGAAGAAGTAGTAAAGACATGTTAAATTCTGTGTAATTCAGGTTCTGTAACTAGAAAACATCCTGAAAATGAAAAAAAAATTTTTTTTACTTCTTAAATTCTGTGATTCTAAAAATGTTTTTTGTGTCTCAAGGAGCTCCAGGTGCCTATAAGTACCAAAAAAGTCTTTACACACATTATATATAGGCTTTGTAAAGGAAATAGATGATTACTCTATTTTTTGCAACATTTGTGAATCTGGTTCACAAAGTTTTAAAAAATCCCCACTGCGTATGCAATTCATATTCTAGAAATGTGAATTTGTAACATAACATGTGTTCACATAAGTCTGTTAGGCCCATGTATTCCACATTATTATTTTGTTTAAAATGTAAAAGGCAGATGGTCTTGCTTTCGGGTATTTAAAATTTTCTAACAGAGCAGAATCTCATAGTCATTTAGGGACATTAACTTTGGAAAATACTTAAAAACTTTATGACTAATGAATAATGACTACTGATGAATTGCTGCAAAGGTGGGATAAACTTCTGACTAGAATATACAAGCTAGTTCTGCTTCCCTCTAGTTTAGAAACTTTTCATGGGTCACATAATTCCTACTACGTTTCCTCATTTTTATTCACTGTTCTTTCCTCTCCTCCACCTCTACACTTTAGCACTACTTGCAGTTTCAAAAACAAAGTGCCCAGATCATTAAGCAAAAGTGTCCTTTGCATTTTATTTATTTTTAATATCTTGGGCAGTACAAATCCGGGCTTTATAAACTGCTAAGACATGCTTTTACAGTGCAGTCTGAGGATGACCTGCAATAAATGGGACTGTGGGACAATTCAGAAGTTTCTGTGATTCCTGTGCCCACTAAAGTTTGAGAAATAACTACCCTCCACCAAGCTCTGTGGCATACAGAAAAGGAACATATTAAGATCATATTCACATTTTCTAAGGGGTAATGAATTACTTAAAATATAAAGATCAAAATCTATTTTTCTCAGTGATTAAATAGTAGCACTGAAACAGTTACTGTTACATTAACTTTCAAAGGAAAATTATGGCCTTTCCTTGGTATGTCTGAACATGGTAAGTCACTTCAGCCATGTTTGATTCCTTGCAAGCCTATGAACTGTAGCCTACCAGGCTCCTCTGTGCATGGAATTTCCCAGGCTAGAATACTGGAGTGGGTTGCCATGCCCTCCTCCAGGGGATCATCCCAACCCAGGGACTAAAGCTGGGTCTCCTGCATTGGCAGGCAGGTTCATTACTGCCAGTGCCACCTGGGAAGCCCTTTCCTTGGTATAGCCATCAAATAGATCAGCATGTAATAATAGAGCCATGCAATATATATATAATGGGAATTTCCTTTTGTATTCTATAATTACACTAAGCTAGTTTTTAGCTTCACAAAAGTTCTATTAAAAATAGACTGTCTAGATAAAATAAAATATTATGGTTCAAATAAAATGGTTAGCAGATGATGTAACACCAGGCTACACATGTTACATTATTATGTTTACTCTATTTACTTTCCTATATCTTAGATACAGAGCATTGTGAAGGCAAGTAGTATTGTTTTTCTAGTGCCCAGTGAAAAATAGACCACAGAGCAGACATTCATTTAGTAAATGTCTGGTGAATGGATGAATAAATAAATGACTGAAAATCCAATATGCATGCATCCCAGAAAGAACATGTACAAACAAAAATCACTTTAGAAATTAAAAGAAGAAAACAATAAAACATATTTTACTACATGTATCTGTAAAAAAGAAAAGGAAAATAATAGGAATGGAAAATATTTATCTTTTAAAATAATAATCATCCTGACTAATCTGATTCAATAAGCAAAGTTCCCAGAGGTTTAGATAAGCTTTTAATTTTTGCACAATAATACAAGGCATATTTCTATAATTGTTTAGAGTTATTATTTCTAACATATCAGTCAAAAGGGAAATTGATATTCCAGAATGCTAATGAATGAGTTAATGATTAAGATGGTGGTTATTTATTACTTGGGGAAAAAAATCTAGGTGAGGAAATAAAGGTCAGAAAAACTTGAAAAGAAAAACAAGATTTTTCTTTAACTGTATTTACTGGACTTACTTCTACAATTCAGAACCAATTATGAACACTGTGGTACTATTCATAATTGCATACTGAGTGTGTAAATTTAAAAATGGCAACTTTAATTTTCATTTCATCAGTATAAGGGAGAAAATGAAATTGAATACTAATTAGTATATGTGTCTTATACACCTAAAAGATTAGGGGACTACTGTGCTCATTATAAGTTTAAGAAAGTACTCAAATGCTTCATTTGAATGACTGAATATAAATAAAAGAATAAAGTGACAAGGGAAATTAATAATGCTCAAAGAAAATCTGTGATATGATTACACTTCCTAGAGCCTCTTAGATATGGTTGTTCTTTAAGAAAAGAGACATATTTTTCTTTGGAAAAATAACTTAGAAAATGAGGTGTTATTAAAGACTATAATAATTCTCTGAACACAATAATGAAATACGTATTGAAAAGCAATAGTGAGTTTTCAGTTTTCCTCCCGTTATATGCAAGATTTCCTTATCTAATATAAACCCTTTTAATTAACTTTTACTGTTTTTATATAAGAGTTCATTATCATCTTCATAGAAAAAGCAGGAGAACTCCAGAAAAATACCCATTTCTGCTTTAATGACTATGACAAAGCCTTTGACTGTGTGGATCACAACAAACGGTGGAATATTCTTCAAGAGATAGAAATACCAGATGTCCTTACCTGCCTCCTGAGAAATCTGTATGCAGACCAAAAAGCAACAGTTAGAACTGGATATGAAACAACAGACTGGTTCCAAATTGGGAAAGGAGTATGTCAAGGCTGTATTTTGTTACCCTGCTTATTTAACTTATATGCAGAGTACATCATAAGAAATGCTGGGCTGGATGAAGCACAAGCCGGAATCAAGACTGCCAGGAGAAATATCAATAACCTCAGATATGGAGATGACACCACCCTTATGGCAGAAAACGAAGAGGAACTAAAGAGCCTCTTGATGAAAGTGAAAGAGGAGAGTGAAAAAACTGGCTTACAACTCAACAGTTAAAAAACTAAGATCATGGCATCCGGTCACATCACTACATGGCAAATAGATGGGGAAACAATAGTAACGGTGACAGACTATTTTCTTGGCTCCAAAATCACTGCAGATGGTAACTGCAGCCATGAAATTAAAAGACGCTTGCTCCTTGGAATGGAGAAGGCAATGGCACCCCACTCCAGTACTCTTGCCTGGAAAACCCCATGGATGAAGGAGCCTGGTAGGCTGCAGTCCATGGGGTCGCGAAGAGTCGGACACGACTGAGTGACTTCACTTTCACGTTTCACTTTCATGCATTGGAGAAGGAAATGGCAACCCACTCCAGTGTTCTTGCCTGGAGAATCCCAGGGACGGGGGAGCCTGGTGGGCTGCCGTCTATGGGGTCGCACAGAGTTGGACACAACTGAAGTGACTTAGCAGCAGCAGCAGCAGCTCCTTGGAAGAAAAACTATGACCAACCTAGACAGCATATTCAAAAGCAGAAACATTACTTTGCAGACAAAGGTCCGTGTAGTCAAAGCTATGGTTTTTCCAGTAGTCACGTGTAGATGTGAGAGTTGGACCATAAAGAAAGCTGAGCGCCAAAGAATTGATGCTTTTGAACTGTGGTGTTGGAGAAGACTCTTGAGAGTCCCTTGAACAGCAAAGAGATCCAACCAGTCCATCCTAAAGGAAATTAGTCCTGAATATTCCTTGGAAGGACTGATGCTGAAGCTGAAGCTCTAATACTTTGGCTATGTGATGTGAAGAACTGACTCATTGGAAAATACCCTGATGCTGGGAAAGATTGAGGGCAGGAGGAGAAGGGGACAACAGAGGATGAGATGGTTGGATGGCATCACCAACTTGAATGACAAGAGTTTGAGCAAGTTCCAGGCTTGGTGAAGGACAGGGAAGCCTGGCATCCTGCAGTCCATGGGGTCACAAAGAGTTGGACACAACTGAGTACTGAACTAAACTGAACTGATCATCTTCACAACAAAAGCAAAATAATAATAATAACCATAGTTAAAATAGCAATAGACTGCCTTTATATGTAAAAAGAAGTATTTAATTATTCTACTTAAATTGATGAAGTTATGTTTAATCTAAGATTGAACTCTTTGCTCTCTTTCACTGAGGTTATTTCTACCTATAATCTGTGGGAGAAAGAAAGTTTAAAATTCATATTCTGAAAGACAGAATAATGAGTAGTGTTAAGTAGGCAACAAACTGTGACAAAGTGAAGTGAAAAATCAGGACCTACAACAATCCTAAGGTATTTCTCAGAGAAAAAGAAACTGCAAAAGTATGTTATTTATGGTTTATTGAAACAATCACTGATGCGCAGGAACATAACCTGCCCAAGAGAAACTGATGCAAACTTGTGACATCATCTCTCAATTGCTCTGCAATTTCTGCTATGAATCTTAATTTCTAAGGTTTTATAACGACCTCAATTCTGTAAATGCATTTCATAAGGTCAACTTAAAAAACGGTCTCTGGGATGATTTTTAGCAAATAGAATATAGGCATTTTTGTTGTTATGTGTTTATTTGAAACTTAATTGGAACTTCATTAGTCTACGATCAAAATTGTACAGAGGTGCCATTTCTACTATTTGGAATTTTCTCCTCCCATGTGGCAATAGATTAGAAAAATCATGTGTAACTAAAGAAGCAATTTCTGCAAATGTATGCAAATTAAATTCATAAAACCAAACAAGAATATCAGATAATCACATGGAGCCATATAGATAAAAGAAATGTATATAGAATGCGTAAAATTCATAAAAAATCTGAAGAAAGATATATCTAAAGGAGACTTTGGCCCTGTTTGAAAGTATAGAAATCATATTACTTGGCTGTAAATTAATCTCTGTTTCTATTAACTCCCTGTAAAGCAACCTCTATCTTTTGTCTCCTAATAATGTTACATCATACATCCCCATCTTAAAAATTACCTCTGACTCAAAATATGCAGTCAAAACGTAGAAGAGATCAGCTGTCTAAACAAACCCTATTCCAATTCTGTGGTGCACTGAACCCACACGTGCAGTTCCCCCAGCAACCTAAACACAGGTCATGATTTGCTATATGGCACTGCCCAGATTCTCATGTGGCATCTTGGATCATCCTGTTTCCTTGGTGTCTAGTCTTTACTGAAAAGCATCTTCCAAGGTTTGTCTCAGAAGCCATCTTCCCATGAGCCTTTCTCATGATAATTAATACCTTCTTCCTCTGTCTGACCTCAGTGTGCACTGGATTTCCCGTCTTTTTAGCACACCTCAATGAATTGTTAAAGGTTATTAACATGTGCCACACCAACAGAGGTATAAGCTTTCACAGAAATCATGGCTTGAGCACCTTTTCTGTCTCCGAATATGCAGTTTTCCTGTCTCACTTCAGTTAAGGGCTCAAAAGGTATTAAGCAGATAATATATAAGACGCAGGCATTACTCCCATCCATCACACTTTTTGGAAATCATTTAATTTCCATTAAATTTTCTCACATTTAAAAACATAGCTGATGATAATTAATGATAGAGTATGAATTGAAACACACCCAGTTATTGAAAGAGGGTGCTGAAGACATTTGAGATATTATATTCCATTGTATAATTTATATATACACATATGGAACCACTAATAAGACAGAGAAGGAAAAGACACCATTTTTATACTCCTGAAGTACCAAAAATTGCTACTAAGTGTTAACACAGTACTGATGGACACATGGCATATGTAAAATCCTCTCTTTGACATGTACCTTCAGAGAGAGATATTTGCAACTCAAGGTCATTTTAACATTTTTAACTCTCTTCATTCACTTTCCAAAGGAATATTCACATTTCCCACAGTTTCAGGATTTATAGTCAGTTTGGACTCTAGCTAAATCATCCTTTCTTCTGTGACCATGAAGAAAAGTCACATGTTAGACACTATCTTCTTTCTGAAATGACTCTAGCCATTCCTTGGCAGAAACCCTGTCCCATCCCATCTGTTACCTGAATCCATGGCCATCTGTCATTTTCTGCAGCTGTCCAGGCATTTATAAGTCCCTTCTTATTCAGACGTGCATAGTAGGGATACCACTTCTGGAGTCCAAAAAGAGCTCGGTGGGTAGATGAAGCTGTGATTTGCTGATTTGAAATGATTCCCCCTTCAATTCCCAATGGGCCAGAGCATTCTAGGAACAAATTAGAGGAAAAATGTGAAGGTATCAGAAATAACATATCCAAATGTGGCTGTTAGATTTGATAGAAGATTTTTAAAAGTGATTTCAACTTGGACCGTCATGTGATTCAAGCCCCTCACATTTAACAGGTTTGTTACAGATCACAACATGAAGTGATTCTTGCTCCTCCAGCCACGCTCTTCTTTCTTTGCTGTGAATGTGGCATCTGAACAGACATGTCCCTTCTGCACTGCTATTCTGTGTTATACACTGCCATCCTTTGTTGATCACATCAACAAAAAGTGCAATGTCCTTAGAAGGTCTATCTCGTATTTTGTATTTCCATTAGCACACCTCACAAATCATAATTTATCAAAAAATATCCATTGGTCCATTATTTCTTGACTAGGCTACATCTGAGTTTGGTATTAAAATAATTTTCATACTGACTTAGCATTTCTCACACTATAACTTTTTCAGTTATATTTTTATAATGGTTGGCAGTTATGCTTTCAAAAAAAGGGTGATGTGTAAACCTTTTAAAACATTTTAAACTATTATAATAATAACTTGTGATATGCTATAAATAACAGGAAATATGTAGACAAATTATTTTTATAGAGTAAGCAGGTAAGCACTCAGACATTAATATAGAGCAGTATAAATACCACTCAGTAAATCAATATATTAAAATATTTACATTTCTAATTTTAATTCAAAGTACACAACTCTATCAATAGGGATTCTGCACATATATTTTAGCATTTTTCTTTATTTTTGTTAAACTTGTAAATTGGAATTCAAGATACATTTACTAATAAATACTTAAAATACTAAGATTAAAGCATAATATACTCAAAATAATAGGTCCTCAGATACTTAAGGTATTTAGATTTTAAAATCAGAAACAAAAGTAAATTGATGTAAAAGTAATATATGTACTCAAAAATTTTTAGATTAAAAATAAAAATAATATATGTACTATATATATAATATACATTTGAATTTCTTAATTATTTACTAAAAATTCACCAGACAGTACACTTATTTCTTATTCAGTTTTTAAAATTAAGAATAAGTAATATTATAATGAAAAGCAATACCTAGTTTTCTTAATTTCAATAACATATACTATACTCAACTTATTGAAAAATTAGGTTTGTATAATAAAATGATAGTTCTATTATAAAATATACTATAATGATATACTAGAATTCTTGAAAATATGAAAGGAGTACACTTCTATTATTAAACCTTAGTGCATATAAGTCAACTTAGTCATTGCTACCAAGGATATTTTAGATTTTAATTACTACTGAAGTCTAACAATTGTTAGTAATTATATGTTTACATTCAGATTGAGGATGCAAATATGAAAGGAAGAATTCTGCCACCAGACTACAATATTTTAAAAAGTTACAAGGAAAAAAATTAAAAAAAAAAAGTTACAAGGATGATTCTCACTGGTATCCACTTTTTTTCACTAAGCATAAATGTTTCTTTTTTCTATTCCAAGCTCAGATAATATGTAGTTCAAAGGACATTACTTAGAAACATTTTCCCAATGAATTTAAAACCTTTAAACACTTTTATAAAAACAAAACTTGTGGATAAGTAATCATCTTAATCAATTGTTATTAGTATATATGACATTAATATAGCAAAAATTGCATCTTTGTGATTGATAGCTGACAAATTATTCGCTTGCTGAGTTAGACAGTTTAGATATTTTCTAAAGCATTGTATTTAGAACTCTAGCACTTTATAAAGGTGCACTATATCACTTTGAAGTCATTTAATTAAGAAGCCATTCATTTTTAGAATCACACCATTAGGAATCACAGATAATAATCTGATTTTCACATTCCTAAAAAAATTAACATTGAAAACTCAAATATTGAGTCTTTGGATTCTTGCTCTGCTTTGCATTTCAAACTTAAAGATCTTTACAGATTTCATAAAAGCACTAAGTAACTTTCATGATGACACTTTGATTTTAAGCAACTGCAGGAGGCTGGGTTTTTAAGAATGTTGCCATTAAAAAGAGTCTCAAGGATGCTTGTCCTTGATTTGCACAATGTTTGGATGGAAAAGTGCAGCAGGCAGGGAGGCCATTTATTGTAGGCCAGTCAGTGGAATGGCAGAGCCAGACAGTCAGCTTTGATTAATTAAACTGCAAGATAGCCTTAGAAACAACTCTGTACCATTTAGTTGTTTACTTCTAAAGACCTTATGCAGAATTGGATGTCCTCACCGAATTTGTAACCATTAAAAAAAAAATTAGACCTCAAACCACACTATTCAGCATGTCCACTTTGTCAGTCCTCTTAACCTCCCCTTACTAGCAACCATATCAGCAAACAATGGCTATGAACTGCTACCTTATCATATAGGCCAAACACCAATGAGCAATTCAAAAAGATATTTGCATTTATTTACGGTGCCATAGACTCCCAATTTTGTCATGTCCTCAACAGTCATACATTCAAATAAAATAGAATTAAAAAATATATAGACATGCTGTATATATATATAGTATTTCACAGCTTACAAAATACTTTCTCCTGAGCTGTATCAGTGCTGTGAGGTCAAAACCGATCAATTTTTCTTTTCTCAGCCCTCAAGTCCACACGTTCTTTTAGAATGAACTTTTGTAACATTTACTTACATACTATACTTTATGTGGCCCTTGACTCTGGTGGGGTAGTGCAGTTCTTGAGCAAAACATGAGTGTGTGAAGTATCAGCTTAATTCCTTAAAAATGGAATGATCTTCAGTTTTTCTCATTTCAAACATTGTGGTTATGGTGACATTGAGTCTACCAGCTGTGAGGTAATGAAAGATAAATGGTGTGTTCCCTTTGTAACCGTAAATTGTTAATAATGAGCTTGGTTCTACAAGGTCACTTGCACGTCTCTCCTTAGAGACGAGGCCATTGCAGCCTTTTAGCTCCTGTGGAGCTGACACCGATTCTTATACTGCTGCATTCTTAGATGCTCACAGTAGCTTGGCTTGTACACAAGAAGAGCTCAGGAAATATTGCTGAATACTGGTATTTGGTGCTTTTATTCCTAGACAGTAACCTAATAAGCAAATCTCAGTTTTATGCTTTATTTCACACGGGGAAGTTGTCACAACAGCAGCTTTTTCTTCACTAATCATTTGGACCACAATCAAATGGATGTCATCATAATAAAAGGTTCAAAATCCAATTTCCTTTTGCCTGTGCCATCCACTTCCCCGATGTCCTATTAAATACAACAGTTATAAAAACTAATGAAGGAGTTGCAATTCAGAATGCAAATGATTACACACCTAAGATGAAGTGACCTTAAGCTGTGAACAATAAGATGATTAAAAGAAAGATAACGTGGAGACATATGCTATCACCATCCATACATGAGGGAAGGACATGAAATCATTCTTGATGAAAAACTATACTAGATGAGCATTTTGAAGTTTGAAAAGTGCATCCACATGTGTTTCCTCACACAATCAACATAACAGTTCAAGGAAAAAAGGTTATCACACACATTTCATAAATGAGGAAACCAGTGAGGAGGGAAGGTAAACTCATAAAAGGTAAGTCTGGAATTTAAGCCAAATGTTCCTGCAGAAACAGAAAATAATATCAATTGATAAAGTGAAGAGTTCAGTAATTCTTTAAAAGCTGATACTGAATTGTTTTTCTTCTGTTGTTATTTTACATGGGGATGTGTGTACATGTACTAGGAATAGAGGATAGGAGAATTAGCATGAAGGAATCATGTAGAGTATTACTAGTGGGACTCAGGATATGACAGGGCTTTCACAAACTGGGGAGCATTAAAAGAGTAGGCAACAGTCTGTGACAGTGAGTCACAGAAGTAAATATTGAGGCATCATGGTGGTCTGTGTCCCTTTACAAGTGCTAAAAAAAAATTGACCCGCTACCATTATTGATCTATAGATTGCCTACCTAATTTGGATAGGTTTACTCAGTCCTGACTAATTCATTGACCTCTTATTATGTGCCCATCTACCCAGCAATATATCTATCTATTCATCCATCCATCCATTCTCCATTCATTAAATTCAATTTTGAAAACTGCATATTAATTAAAGGCCTTCTATATCCAGGCACTTTTCCAGGCAGTGGAGATACAAGGATGAATAAGGCAGAAAAAGCCTCAGCTCTTGAGGTCCATATTCTAGTGGAGAGACCAATTCTAAATAAACACTTAAATAAACAAGGAAATACCTAAAAAAGTGGTAAGTGAAGAAAAAAAAAGGGTGAACCAGGTGGAGGTGTGAGATGATCAAAGACAGGCTTCCTGAGAGATGACATACATCTGATCTCTTAAGTGAGAAGCAGGAACTGGCTACTGCACTAGATTTACTGTACTGGTTTTCTGAAGGAGCTTTCAGCCCAATGGGAGAGACACATATAGAAACAAACAAACAAAAAATAAAATCAATATAACATGGCAGATGCTGTGATGTTGGATGTACAGGATTCCCTGGGAGATGGGAGAGGGAATTATAATCCAGCCTGGGCTTCATGGAATAGCGTAGGGATTAACATAGTGTAGAAGAAAGGGAGGGCAGACAGAGAAATAGGAAAAAACCTGGTATGACTAGGGACGTGAAGGCAGATCAGTGTTATTAGAGCAAGATGGGTTGGTGAGAGGTTAAAGGATGGGGTAAAGAAGCAGAGACAGATTATTTTTCTGGAAATCTTGCTGAAAAAAAAAAAAACTGATTCTATTAGCGATGGGGAATTTTTGAAGGATTTTAACTATGGTGATATTGTCACTTAGCATAAATGATTTAAGAGGTGCCAAAACTAGGGCTAAGTAGCAAACTACTACTACGGTCCAGGTGAAAATGATGCAGGTCTGAAAGAACAATGGAAAAGAAGAAGAGTTCAAAGCGTATTCAGAAATCCAAATCGAGAAACAGTGTTACAGTGTTAGTCATTCAGTCATGTCCGAATCTTTGCAACCCCATGGACTATAGCCTGCCAAGATCCTCTGTCCATGGGATTTCCCAGGAAGAATATGGAGTGAGTATCCATTCCCTTTTCCAGGGGATCTTCCTGACCCAGGCATCAAACCTGGGTCTCCTGCACTGCAGGCAGATTCTTGACTGTCTAATTAGATGTAGAATGGAGGAGAAAAATGGAGTTATCTTTGAAGGTGACAGACAGTAAGTAGCAGATAGCAGTTCCCAGTTGAGGGATTGGTGATGTCTCACAAATAACACCTTTAAATCTAATTCCTTCCTTAAAATGTTATCAAAAATTATTCTTGCTGCTGGACTGCATTTGAGAGGATCTGACTTAATCCCACTTGCTATTACTATGCAGAACACCACAGGCTACATTCACATCAACCAGGCTCCAGGGACAGTTTTGAAAATTGAAAACCTGTTTCTATGCTGAGGCCACACCCAGAACTTCCCTGCCTCACAGCTCATCCATGCGTGTATATCTGCTGTCCCACAAAACGCGGAGCCCCTCATAGACAGGGTTATATCTCACATGGTATCCAGCAGCAAGCCTCATTCTCAGCAGAAAACTGATCTCAAATAAATACATTAGGCAAATAAACAGTAATAATTACAGCCAATATTATAACATTTTAGTTGTATAATTTACTTTTAAATTAAGAACAATATTTCACCTAGTCTCTCAAGAGTACACCGATATTGAGGCCTTTATTTGTTTAAACATTGAGCAAAGAGGAAGAGCATCTTTTCCATTAAAAAAAAAAAAAAGGACTGATAATTGCGGGGAGCGAGCTCCGCCTCTGGCAAAGGTCATGAGGAAGGAGGCTTGGCATACGCAAAGGCGGGATCAAGCCTCAGGAGTCTCCCTGGAAATTCTCGAGCAATCTACCCCCAAAACCAGAGTCTGCCTACTTTCTGCTTTGTGCTTTCACCTACACTTCTGACTTTACGGGGGGCTGTCCCCCACTACCTCTCTGAAAAAAGAGTTAGCTTATAGCTCCAGTTAATAATTCCTGTGTGTGACAGTGTTTCAACCTACAAACTCCCTTGGAAGTCCTCTAGCCTGCCTGAATAGGTTTTTCCGGCCACATGTGATTGCTCAGAGCCTCCAAACTGTGAGAGGCATGAGATGTTCTAAACTGTCTAAATACAGATTCCTTTGAGCAGTCAAAAGATTGATTAGAAATTGTATTGGTGAAGGGATTTTCACTTGTTGGGCCAATGTTTGCTGCTAAGTCTCCATATCCCTTACCTGCTGTGTCCCTGGCAGTGTATTGATTAATATAATTGGTGTAAATAGTAGCTTTAATGTTTGTAACCTGGGACCCTTGAATTAATTCTTTTTCTTGTTATAGCCCACCACACCTTTGCTCTGTAGGAATGCAACTTTATCTAATGCTTTTTTGAGGCTGGCGCCTGACTCTAGAATAATCACCTTTAGAGAAAAAGGCCTCCGGGCCAGAAGATGATGCAAATCACCTAAACTTTTGCATATGATAAGTTTGCAGGAAGAAAGCCTGGCTTACTGCATGACTCTACCCTTCCCCATTATCCTCTATGCATAACTTAAGGTATAAAAACTACTTTGTAAAATAAAGTGTGGGCCTTGTTCACCGAAACTTGGTCTCACCATGTCGTTCTTTCTCTTACCTTCTGGCTGAATTATTCAGCCTCTTTTCTACACTGAATTTCCTCACTGAGCTATCCTTATCTCAGCCTCTTTTCTCCACTGAATTTTCCTACTGAGCTATCCTCATTCTATTACTCTTTATATCCTTAATTAACGTTTAATTAAGCAATTGTTTCCTGATCTTCGCCTACGCCGTCTCTCCTTCGAATACCCTGGTTCAGCCGGGGCTGGTCCTCGGCAGATAATCAAGTAGGTTACTTCTGTTTCTCAACTTGTTGCCACCCAACAACCAGGTATCTCTGAAACTGTCTACTGTTATGCCTTGAGTAGGGTTTCCCAGGTGGCTCAGTGGTAAAGATGCAGGACATGCAGGTTCGATCCCTGGGTCAGAAAGATCCCCTCGAGTAGGAAATACCAACCCACTTCAGCATTCTTGCCTAAAATTCCATAGAGGGAGCAGCCTGGTGGACTGCGGTCCATAGCGTCACACAGAGTCAGACACGACTGAGCACACACGCACACACACCTACAGTGTGCCAAGTGGCAATTTGATCACTGCCGAATATGGCGGTAGAACATGGTGGTCTATTGTTTGTGACCATTAGACCTTGTTTATGTATCTTTGGTCCCGTGTTTGCTTTCGTCAGATTCAACAGTAATCCTAAACTAATGAGTCCGATCAACATCAATGACCAGGGGCTTTTAGGTGGCGTTTACATAATCAGTTAAATAATCAGTTTGCTGGAATGGTCTGAGTGGCCTGGAAATGCCTCCTGCCCCGAGGTCCTGCCATTCAGATGGACAGGGTAAGTGAGTGATGTCGCCTGGCAGGGGGTGCTCAGGCAGCTGGGCCAGCCGGGCCAAGCCTCACACGTTCTCCCCAGAGCCACTTTTCCGCCTTTGCCAAGTCCAGGTGCAAATAAAACCGCTTCAACGTGAAGCCTTTCTCACTCTGCAAACTCATTCTCTGGAGTGCGGTATAGGATGGCATCTGCATTTTATTGATCTTGCAGCTGACAGGGAAGCCGTACTTCAAGATGCCTCACATCTTGTTCCTGAGTGTGCTGGTTAAGCCTTTCAAATAAGGGGGATGCTTGGCTGCATCCATAACACAAACGCACTGCTTTCATTTGCTCTATCTCAACATCCAGACATCTTCAGAAGGAAAGGATTTCAAATTAAAGCCATGTTAGAAACAAATCTTTAAACATCGCCAGTCCTCTCCTTCTCTGAGCATCTCATCTTATAGGAGTGTGGATCCTCTGCTGTGCTTAGCATAGCACGATAATTGTGCTGAACAAGAGCGCTGGCGAAGGAATTACAGATGACCTCCAATACTGCGGAAACAGATGCTGATTCAAGCAGAAACTTCTCTCTGTGCCACTAGGACCACAGCCTTTCTTTTATTCCTAGGGTTTGTTCTATTTTGAGAGTTGTCTTGAGACTAGGTTCTAAATTGGTGAGAGAGATCAAGGCCACTATTTCTCACTTAGTGGCTCAGGGTTGAAAGGAAGCCTTAAAATTTTTGCTTGTGAGTTTTCCAATATTGAAAATAATAGAGTATAATAGAAAGGGGAAATTCTTTAGTGGCCATTTATCACAATATCAGTCTTTGAGACTGAAGAAAATTAGCATTTATCAAGAATAAGCAGCCCATCCGATGCAAAGAAGTAGAGTTTTCTCTAAGGTGCATATGCATTTTATGTGAATTCCAAATAAGCTTAACTTATTTGGAATTTAAGTTAAATTTATATTTAAGCCCCCTCCATCCTCACCCCAGCCATCCCACACACTTGCTGGTTTTTCTCAGCTTATCATTTTTCAGGGGTTGGGAAGTGGTTTCAGAGGCAAGTGGACAAGGGACCGAGCAACCTCATTGAAGTAGAAGAAAAGTTGCTCTCAGAAATAAGGTTTGGATACACTAGCTTGGAGGTAGGAGAGCAGGGAGATGGGGAAGGAGCTCCCTGGACGTGGTGAGAGAACGTAAAGGTAGACCCACACAACACAGCCCTCCCATCACTCACAAATCACCTCGGAGCACCCGTAGGGATTAGCCAGCCTTACCTCATCGTGCTGAGAGTGATCATCCTAAAAGGACTTAGAGTGAAAAATCCCATTTGGGGATGTTTGCTTCTCTCCACACTTAGAGAATGCTTCGGGACATAGATTTCACATATGGCCACGGTAACCTTGCTTAAGGAAGCCAGTACTTGCAAAAATCATCAAAATAGTTTCTCCAGATTAGTTAAGCTTATTTGGAATTCACATAAAATGCATGTGCACCTTAGAGAAAACTCTACTTCTTCGCATCGGATGGGCTACTTACTCTTGATAAATGCTAATTTTCTTCAGTCTTGAAGACTGATTCTGTGATATATGGCCACTAAAGAGTTTCCCCTTTCTATTAAGAACTATACTCTATTATTTTCAATAGCAGAAAGCTCAGAGGTGCCTGAGATAAATGATGAGGAACAACTATTTATGCACTTTTTTTTCCTCTTGGACAATAAACTTCTTAACGGTAGAAACCATGCCTTTTGCATTATGTATGTTTTCAAAGCACTCAGCCCAGTGCCTTACAATTGGCAGTTCTCAATACTATGGGTTATATCATAAATTAAAACTAATCACTGCTGTTTTGGAATTACTTTTCTTCCTTTCTTGAAACTAAATTTATCCTCCAAACATAGATATTATCACTCTAAGGATTCCACATACTAGGTGGGCATTAAAATCAGAAATACTTTTGGTATGCTGGACCCACTTGAAATACATCAGAATTAACTCTTGGAGGTAGGGGAAATATGTTTGGAATGAAAATCAGCCTTCATAAAGTTACAAATTCAATTATCAGCCATCTAGCTATTTTCCTATAAAATATGGTTATGCTTTTCTTCACATTGTATTATCTCAAATCAATTATGATGTAATCTCAGTTAAATTAATTGCTTTAAATTCAGGAAAAATTAAACTTATGAATAAGCTAAATTAGAATAGGAAATTGTCCATTAATATTTCCCCAAGCTAATTTTTTGAGCATATTGATGCCGAATGATAGTGTTATTTAAATAGCAGGGTCTACAGACTCTAGTATTCAAAAGCCAAAATTTGTATCGAGATAATTTACAGAAGTCAATTAAATCTAATATTATCATCCTCTCACAGTTAACAGGCATTGCCATAGGATGATCAAAGAGCACATTTTAGTTTGTGTAAGATGTATTCTCTCAGAAGAGAAAAGCACACGTGCTTTTCAAGCACTGAGTGCATTTTTGCAGCCAGGCAAGATTTTAGTAACTTGTACTCAGGCTTCCACTTACACTGCACAATTCATCTTCTACCGACTATGAAGATAACAACATGGTTTGATGAAATATTTGTCTGTAGACTCAAAAGCCCTGCAATTCAAAAACCCGCAGGTATACCTACACTTGCCTTCTGACAAAACATATCTGCACAGGAAGAGCTAAAAAGGGGTATAATGGCAAGGTAAATGCTAAAGGTGGGATTCAGTTGCTTCAGGAAACAGGAGTCGAATACTAAGTGTAAATATTCAAGCACTGCCATGCAAAAGACACTTTCCCACACTTACAAGGTATTTACATCTTTTAGGTGTCTTTGGTAAATGTCTACCATGGTAAGTACTGCAAGGAATTGCCTCTGATGTTTGGTTATAGAGCAATATGACTGGCATGTCAAACACAGATTTTTATTTGAGAGAGAAATCACTGTCCCAAATCCAATTATCAGCTACCTAGGCATTTTTTTCTGTACAATGCAGCTTTGCTTTTCTTCGTGCTGGATGTTATCTCAGGTCAAGTATGAAGTCTCAGTGTTCCAGAGGTCAAAAGAAACTAAGCTGGAAAAGAACAAACGGGAAGCTACTGCAGATGGTAGGTACAGCCCAACAAGCCCTCTCTAAGGCTAGCACTCCTTGAGAAGTTGGTGGGATGAAGGCTCGAGGGCAAAATGGAGCCTGGAAGACAACAGAGGCTGATTTGATTATTTGAATTCTAGAACTATCTATTGATACATGTATATTAACTCCTGAAATATCTATATAAATAGATATACTATATAAATGGAGAACTCATATAGTCAGAGAGGTATGAGAGTGGAAAAGGGAACTATAAGTTCTCACAAGTAATTTTCAAGTCTGCTCTCTACATCACAGCATCAGCTTTGTTGTTTTTCCTCTTTCCAAACTAAATCAAAGAGTATATCTTGTACTTCTGTTGTGGTCCAGTGGTTAAAGAATCCACCTGCCAAAGCAGGGGACACAGGTTTGATTCCTGGTCTGCAAGGATTCCACATGCCACGGGGCAGCGAAGCCCATGCGCCACAACTACTGAGCCCACGTGCGACAACTACGGAAGCCCAAGTGCCCCAGAGCCTGTGCTTCACAAGAGAAGCCACTATAATGAGCAGCTCGTGCCCCCTAACTAGAAAGCAGCCCCGGTTCAAGGCAAATAGAAAAAGCCCACACAGCAACGAAGAGCTAGGGCAGCCAAAAATAAATTAATTTTTAAAAAGTTAATCTTTTGTCACTATTTCCAGGATAGAACTGAGACAGAAGATGAATTCTTGATTGATTCTAGGAATTGATTCTAGGAATCAAACATTCCTAGAGACTATCACAAATGCTTTGCATAGCGTATTTGCCATGACTTAGGATATCTGAAAGGGAAAATCCAACATAGAATTTATAATAAAACAAAAGTAAAGCTATGGAAACAAAGGATGAATTATGAATTTTATAGAAAGAGCATTCTAGGAGAAGTTAATAGACTACCATTTTGTTATAAATCTGTATAAGTTAAGCCAGCCTTTCATACATTATTTCTTATATGAGATTCATATGAGATCAGTTTTATAATGCAAGGAATATAGGTCAGCCTATTAAAATAGGGAATTTACCTTTGCTTCTTTTCAAAGCTACTATATATAATAATAAAGTAGACCTTGATGTTTTGTTATGTTCGGGTTAAATGTTCATTTTTGTCAGACAGTATTTGTAGAAAAAACAGCTAAATAGTGTATTGTGCTGTGTGCTGAGTTGCTCAATCATGTCTGACTTTTTAAGACCCCATGGACTGAAGCCTGCCAGTATCCTCTGTCCATGGGGATTCTCCAGGCAAGAATACTGGAGTGGGTTGCCATGCCCTCCTCCAGTGGATCTTCCCAACCTAGGGATCAAACCTAGGTCTGTTACCTAATAATGCACACTAGTAATATACCTAATAATGGGAAAGGTTGAAGGCAAAAGGAGAAGAGGTGGCAGAGGATGAGATGGTTAGATATCATCACCAATTCTACAGACATGAATTTGAGCAAACTCTGGGAGATAGTGGAGGACAGAGGAGCCTTGCATGCTGCAGTCCATGGTGTCACAAAGAGTCGAATACGACTCGGCAACCGAACAACAACAAATAATGACACATATATTTCCGACAAGTAAGGTATTAAAAATCTTACATCTAGATTTAGATATTCAGGTGCTGGAAAAGGTATAGAATATTAGCTATGTTCAACAATATATTCATATACTTTATGATACACTGCTATTTTCTGGTATGTTCAAACAGAATACATGATTGTTATGTAGTCTAACCTAAATGATTAAGTAAATAGATATGCTTCTTATAAACTAATAAACTTCTTAAAACTTAAAAATAGATGTCAAATATAAAGTTTTAAACTACAAATAATCCTGTGACTGCCCATTACAAGTTTCAAATTTTGAAAAGGTAGTCAAAACTAGAATTTTATGCTTTTTCTTAAGCTTTTAATAAAAGAGGACTTAATGTTTCTCTTACTTTGGAATGAGGTAAAAGACTAGCTTCTCCAGAGGCTTTTATCTTACCATCTTATTCATGCTGAATTGCTCACCACCCTAGTTACATATTTACAAGATTAACCAGGAATCAGGTAAAGGTCAACACATCACAAACATAAAGCATAGCCATTAACACAAAGCCATTAACACTTCCCTTGTGGCTTAAAAGGTAAAGTATTTGCCTGCAATGCCTGAGACCTGGGTTTAATCCCTGGGTCAGGAAGATCCACTGGAGAAGGTTATGGTAACCCATTCCAATATTCTTGCCTAGAGAATCCCATGGACTAAGGAGCCTCATGGGATCACAAAGAGTTGGACACGACTAAGTGACTAACACTTTCACTTTCATTAAACCAAAATGAAGATGGAAGAATTATTATCATTGCTAAAAATTCCTGTAAATTATGCAGAAAGTGATTTTCACTCTTAGGAGTTCTTCACTTTAGTCAAATGTCTCAAAAAATACTAAAAGCAGTTATTTTGCAACTTAACAACCATTAGGACACAACAGGATATAGCTACTATTATTAATATACAAGAATGATAAATTACACAAAATAGAACAAGGGATATAAATTTCACCTTGTATTATTAGGAAAAATATTTCATTAGTTGAACATGTTTCTTCAATCACCCAAAACCTTTTTAGATACATAAAAAGAAATATTATGAACTATAAATATTATGTGAACTATAAATTGCTCAGGGGTTATTACAGAGTTTTCTTCGTGCCTTAGTTCTTTCAAACATTATTTGCTCAGCTAAACCAAAATTGAAAAAAATAAAAAGAAAATAGAAACATTCATTTTGTATTAATAGATATAAAGGTCTACAGTTTCATAGGATCATACAATTTTCAAATGTAGGTAATTTGGGAAATAAGGTAACAATTAAGTGTCATATACTGCTGACATAATGTATGTAGAGTGACTTATTGAGTCTTGGCCCACTTTCTAGTATATCAGTTCATCAAGACTGTTTTCACTATAATTTTGGTGGAGGGTATGAATGAAAATGCAGTCCCAGATATTTATATTTTTAAAAACATTTGGGTGATAATAATGTATAGCAAAGTATGGAAACTGTGAGTTAATCATCTGTATTATTGGGAAAAGAAGATCCACCTTAGATTTGTTTCATAGACTAGAAACAATATATCCTAACACATAGTAAATCATATGACAATTAATATGCCCTTAATGAATAGCAGTTCCTTATACTGTAATTGTTATTTTATTGTTGTTATAAAGCAAAAGTTAGAATTAAAAGTTATGGGTAGGAGAGACTGACTAACTATGACTATCTTAATACTGAAGATTGAAAAATATATTGCCATTTCAGCCAGGTTTTCCAAGTATTCACTTCTTATTCAGGAAATAAGAGAAGAGTATAACATCTACTCCCATTTCCCCACAAATATTCTTAATAAAAATTAAATACATACATAAGCACAATTATTAATCATGAAGAGTCACTGAAAATGTTCCAAAATGTCATGCCACTTGGCATTTCCTTAATATCATATTCATCATCAGATAATTCTGTCACCAAAGCATTCAAATTGTCATATAAATCTCTGCCTAGGGGAAATATACACTATAGCTTCTTATAATGAATGAAAACGAAATGGTTCCCCACAGTATATTGCCAGACTCACTGGATATAAAAATAACTAATTAAATAATCTCTTTTTAAAATAGGTCTGTGACTGGCAGGCACTTTTTTTCATTGTGGTACAAAACAGGGATTTCTCCTCTGGAAAAATCTCATATTAATACTTTGATAAAGTAGATTATAACTCTGAAAAGTGCCTTTATAATCAAGTTTTTTTTTTTCCCAATTTAATATCCGAGTAATCTTATCTTTAGGTTGGATGGAGATAACGTTTTAGCTGGCAGCAATTTTGCTGCAGTAATCAAAGAAATCTCATTTCCTCAAGTCCATAACTGACAGTAAAGCAACAAACCATTTCCCCCCAAATTGAATAGTACCTGATTTCTAAATCTTCAGCATAACCATTTTTGTTTCATCATGACTTATTTTTCCAATCAATGTGAGAAGTTAATATTCACTGTTTTGGATTTCCAAAGACATAAAGTGGATGTATTAGAAGAAAAATCGTGAAATGCCCCCTTAGTACCTAGCCAACTCTGTTTTGATCTGATTTTCAGACACAAGAAAACCACGCACGAGTGCTGGTTTCTTGTGTGTGTGTGTGTGTTAGTCGCTCAGTCATGTCTGACCCTTGCTACCCCATGGACTGTGGCCACCAGGGCTCTCTGTCCACGAAATTCTCCAGGCAAGAACTGGAGTGGATTGCCATTCCCTTCTCCAGAGGAACTCCCAACCCAGGGATTGACCCCTGGTCTTCTGCCTTGCAGGCAGATTCTTTACCATTCGAGGTGTTAAATAAGCAAAGTAAAATGAAGAGTCAGTTTCAGAAGAAACTTCTTTGCTCTAAATGTATGGATTTTTTTCTCTCACAGACATTCTTGAAGAATAAAAACGAAGCCTGAATATATTTATTGCAAAGAGAACATGTCAAGTATTTCAGCCTCAAAATAACCCCATGGAGGCTAATTTCATTCTCAATTTTCAATGAGGCAAATGAGGCTCAGAGAGGTTGAATAACTCCTAAATCCACAGAGGAAAGATTTGGCCTTAGGTGTTTTGGTTACCAAAGGGTCATGACAAACATCATGGCGTGATATGATGTTTTGGGGACATTTCTGTTTGCTGCACTGTGTTAAGAGTGTGGAGAAGTGAAGAGAAGGGACAAGCAGTTCCATCATATTTATAAAGACAAAGAGTAAAATAGCTCACTCTATGTTCTTCATCACTGTTTCTGTCATGGCGTATAGGCTGAAGGGTCAACACTGATAGTTACTCATCTAACATTTAAAAAAAGATTCTAAATGTTCAATGAGCAAAGCAGAGGCATGACATTTCATACTCTAGTCTTAAGGTTCAAGTGATGCTAATTTAAAGTTACCATCATTTGATAGCTAGATATCCATAGAAAAGGACTATGGTGAATGTCCTACCTCAAGGATTTCTACAACTTTATTTTTCTTCTCTCTCTTGCTTTTTATCTTCTTTCTATAATACATGAACTGCTTTTATACATTCACTTATGAGAAAGTCAGTTACAATAAGGGCATTCTTCTCTGTTTAACAAAATACTCTGCCTAAATTATGGAGGCAACTATTTTCAATGTTAATAT
This sequence comes from Bos mutus, assembly GCF_027580195.1. Classification (NCBI taxonomy): domain Eukaryota; kingdom Metazoa; phylum Chordata; class Mammalia; order Artiodactyla; family Bovidae; genus Bos; species Bos mutus. The sequence continues at coordinate 15,310,997 of NC_091623.1, forward strand.
CTTCAAACAACAAATTTGCAAATGCATAAGTATCTCATTAGTCTATATATACAATTTATAGTAGCAGTATTAGTGGCTCAGTTGTGTCTTATTCTTTGCGACCCCACAGACTGGCCAACCAGACTCCTCTGTCCATGCAATTCTCCAGGCAAGAATACTGGAGTGGGTTGCCATTCCCTTCTCCAGGGGATCTTCCCAACCCAGGGATCAAACCCGGGTTTCCAGCATTGCAGGCAGATTCTTTACCATCTGAGCTACAGGGAAGCCCATATAATTTATACATAGTTTATATATAGTTTATGTATATAATATCCAAAATTCATATCATTACTTTATCAAGAACTTTATGTTCTAACCCCAGGATTGCTTTTATAGTAGCTGCTAAGCTTTGTTTTTAAAGCTTTGTATTTTAGGTGCACAATAATTGTTAGAAAAATAAACAGACACCGATTATACATTTAGGTACCCATGAACTTGTATTTCCCCAGTGTATTTCCCTTTCCTTTCATACTCAATTTATTGTATATCCAAGATTCAGTATCTGTGATAGCAGATTAAAAAGTATGAAGAAAATAAATCAATTGATTATATTTACTCCACATACCTTACCATTACTTTAAAATTCAGTTTCAACTCTAATTTCTCACAAGCATGCTGTGGGCTATGCTTAGTCTCTCAGTTGTGTCTGAATAGTTGTGACCTCATGGACAGCAGCCCGTCAGGTTCCTCTGACCAAGGGGATTCTCCAGGCAGGGATACCAGAGTGGGTTGCCATTTCCTCCTCCAGGGGATCTTCCCAACCTGGGGATCCAATCCAGGTCTCCTGCATTGTGGGGGGATTCTTTACCGACTGAGCCACCAGGGAAGCTCAAGCATAGCTATTTAATAATGTGAATTATTAACTGAAACACAGTTTTTACAGTATTTAATTTCTATCAATACTCTCTGGCTAAGGTGGAATATTAAAAATAAAAATCATTTCACCTATTAATAAAAGCAGGGAAAGAAATGCAAAAAAGCAAAATGGCTGTCAGGGGAGGCCTTACACATAGCTGTGAAGAGAAGAGAAGCGAAAAGCAAAGGAGAAAAGGAAAGATGTAAGCATCTGAATGCAGAGTTCCAAAGAATAGCAAGAAGAGACAAGAAGCCTTCTTAAGCAATCAATGCAAAGAAATAGAGGAAAACAACAGAATGGGAAAGACTAGAGATCTCTTCAAGAAAATCAGAGATACCAAGGGAACATTTCATGCAAAGATGGGCTCGATAAAGGACAGAAATGGTATGGACCTAACAGAAGCAGAAGATATTAAGAAGAGATGGCAAGAATACACAGAAGAACTGTACAAAAAAGAACTTCACGACCCAGATAATCATGATGGTGTGATCACTGACCTAAAGCCAGACATCCTGGAATGTGAAGTCAAGTGGGCCTTAGAAAGCATCACTACGAACAAAGCTAGTGGAGGTGATGGAATTCCAGTTGAGCTATTCCAAATCCTGAAAGATGATGCTGTGAAAGTGCTGCACTCAATATGCCAGCAAATGTGGAAAACTCAGCAGTGGCCACAGGACTGGAAAAGGTCAGTTTTCATTCCAATCCCAAAGAAAGGCAAGGCCAAAGAATGCTCAAACTACCACACAATTGCACTCATCTCACACGCTAGTAAAGTCATGCTCAAAATTCTCCAAGCCAGGCTTCAGCAATACGTGAACCGTGAACTTCCTGATGTTCCAGCTCATTTTAGAAAAGGCAGAGGAACCAGAGATCAAATTGCCAACATCCACTGGATCATGGAAAAAGCAAGTGAGTTCCAGAAAATCATCTATTTCTGCTTTATTGACTATGCCAAAGCCTTTGACTGTGTGGATCACAATAAACTGTGGAAAATTCTGAAAGAGATGGGAATACCAACCACCTGATCTGCCTCTTGAGAAATTTGTATGCAGGTCAGGAAGCAACAGTTAGAACTGGACATGGAACAACAGACTGGTTCCAAATAGGAAAAGGAGTTCGTCAAGGCTGTATATTGTCACACTGTTTATTTAACTTATATGCAGAGAACATCATGAGAAATGCTGGACTGGAAGAAACACAAGCCGGAATCAAGATTGCCGAGAAATATCAATAACCTCAGATATGCAGATGACACCACCCTTATGGCAGAAAGTGAAGAGGAACTAAAAAGCCTCTTGATGAAGGTGAAACTGGAGAGTGAAAAAGTTGGCTTAAAGCTCAACATTCAGAAAACGAAGATCATGGCATCCTGTCCCACCACTTCATGGGAAATAGATGGGGAAACAATGTCAGACTTTATTTTTCTGGGCTCCAAAATCAGTGCAGATAGTGACTGCAGCCATGAAACTAAAAGATGCTTACTTCTTGGAAGGAAAGTTATGACCAACCTAGATAGCATATTCCAAAGCAGAGACATCACTTTGCCAACAAAGGTCTGTCTAGTCAAGGCTATGGTTTTTCCTGTGGTCATGTATGGATGTGAGAGTTGGACTGTGAAGAAGGCTGAGCGCTGAAGAATTGATGCTTTTGAACTGTGGTGTAGGAGAACACTCTTGAGAGTCCCTAGGACTGCAAGGAGATCCAACCAGTCCGTTCTGAAGGAGATCAGCCCTGGGATTTCTTTGGAAGGAATGATGCTGAAGCTGAAACTCCAATACTTTGGCCACCTCATGCGAAGAGTTGACTCATTGGAAAAGACTCTGATGCTGGGAGGAATTGGGGGCAGGAGGAGAAGGGGATGACAGAGGATGAGATGGCTGGATGGCATCACTGACTCGATGGATGTGAGTCTGAGTGAATTCTGGGAGCTGGTGATGGACAGGGAGGCCTGGCGTGCTGCGATTCATGGGGTCGCAAAGAGCTGGACACGACTGAGTGACTGATCTGATCTGATAGACAATTTACCTGGCTAGCCAGCTCCTGGAATTTCAAAAAACTGTATGTACTATTATATTTTTGGGAGTAGAGAGGCTATGAGTAGAATGTGAAGTGGTCATTCCTTTTTACTTATATGCTGTTAATATGTGTAAGACCACAGCCATGATATTTTCCAATATTTTTTCTTTTTTAAAATTCAGTTTAAATTTGGATTACATGTTTCCAGTGATCTGTTCATTATGTTTCAATAAGTGATAGTCTGCTTCCCCTTCTTATGTTAATCAGTATAGATGAAGGCATCTCTATTTTACTCTCATTCTCTCAAGAAATCTTAGCCACTCAATTGCCTGTGTTTGTCAAATGTCTAATGTATCTACACAGGGATTTTAGCTGTTATAGAGATTAGGGAAGAAAATACATTGTAAAAGCAATGTCTATTCTTGAAAAACTTTAGACCTGACATGGGATTTGACCAACTAGACACATGTGAGACACACTGTAGAAATAATGAAGCAACAATAAATAAAAGTTATAATGGTAGCCTTTGATAATATACTATAACTTGTAGACTTAAACACAGTATTTCAGAAGGAAAAAATTATTAATAAAACATTAACTTTGTATTTTCCAAATGTTCCTTTTTAGTCATATATGTAACTCTATAATCAGAAAAAAATGTGTTTTTTTTAAAACATTAAAAGGTAATTAAAACAAGTGAAATTTAAACAGTTTTTCAAGTTAGAGTATCAGAGATGTTGCTAAGTGCACAGAGATAGTCACTAGAATCTCCTTGATAGATAATTGTGCCTAGAAAAAGATAATTAAACTGTTTTCTAACTAAAGTAGGAGTGCATGTGTGATAGAGAGAGAGGAATGTTGTACAATGATCTTTTTTGGTCTTGAATTACTCAAAACACATTTCCATATATGCAAAGGGTAATGTGTGGGTAATAACTGGCTTCTGGCAGTTACATCAGTTACATTATTTACATCAGGCAGATGTGGCTTGATGTAAATAATGGGAAAGTACTCATACAATGGGAAATACAAATGAACAGCATGAATTTATGCATCATTTGCTTTAGCGTTAATACATATTTTTATTCTATTGATTTAAAATCATTACTTGCTTAGCTTAGATATAAATGCTTGCTTGTGGTACATTTTTTTGGAATGGCTATGTTACCAAAATTTCTGTTTTGTTACTAATTTAGTAGACTTCAGCGAGTCAAAGATCCCACTATTATATACTATTAACATATCAATGATTTTAAGATGCCAACCAAAATGAGAGATGTTAATATGTGTCAAATATAAAGGCATGCATTTTAGAATTGTGGAAATGAGGAAATGTCCACGATGCATATTTATGTTTTCTGTTAGAGGTGCATGTTTTAATTTTTTTCTGGACAATTCCTTATGCTCATATTACTGGTATTAGCAGTGGTTTCCCTGGTGGCTCAGATGGCAAAGCATCTGTTGTCAATGCAGGAGACCTGGGTTCAACCCCTGGGTCAGGAAGATCCCCTGAAAAAAGGAACAGCAACCACTCCAGCACTCTTGCCTGGAAAATCCCATGGACAGAGGAGCCTGATAGGTTACAGTCCATGGAGTCGCAAAGAGTCGGACACGACTGAGCAACTTCACTTCACTGGTATTAGGCAATTAGGCAAACCTATAACTGATACAGTTAAACCAGAACTACAAATATTCTATTTTCTAGGTCATATTAGAAACCAAAATCTGAGGGCTTATTACCAGACTGGGAAAATGACATATTTTTTCTATTAAATTGTCTTATCCATTTTATTCAATAGAATTTTATACAATACTCTGTAATATTTTCAAGCAACAATGTGCCACTATCCTTAGAATATTAAACAAAAATTGTTTTACCTTTCGTGACTAGACCAAACACTAGAATATAGTTAGTAGTTCTGTGGGGAATTTGTAGTATTCTGCATAATGAATGAAGTCATTTAAGCCCCTATGATAAAATCCACCTGACTGCTCAAAAGGTTAAATGTGTATAAAAAAGCTGCTATTTTGCTATGCTAGAAAGAAGAGTTAAAAGACACTAAATGAATTGTTTTTCCTTCTCAGATACAATTGTAAGTTTATTGCTTTTTTTGTGTTGTAAGTAACCTTTTCATGTGCAATCCACAGCACTATTTATTATTCATTAAAGAAGCTACCTCGACTAAAATATTGCTATAATTGAAGAATATTCAATAAATGGAAATTCATCATGAGTATGAAAGGAAGCAGGGTAAAAACAGGAAAAAGCAAAAGTTCTATGAGAATCCATGTGACATGGAAACAGGAACAAAAATAGAATGAGAAAGTAAAACAAGGGTCCAAGTAGTCCACAAGCCTTCTTTATGGTTTTGGTTCACATATAATCTTGAAAACAGCCTTCTTAAAAAGATGAATTGAATGACTATATTTTTCCTATAATTAAAAAAAGTCAGAAAAAATTACATCAGAGTAATGTTTCAAAAGTCTTAATGTCAATGACTATGTGTTCTATATTTTGATAGTTGTCTTAGCGTCTAACATAATGCCATCATCACAGTCCTGTTGCAAAAGATCTAGGTTGTTAGATGTCTAGTCATCTCCACCTTTTTATTCCAGTTCAGCACTTACAGATCTGTGCAAACTTATCCTCCTTAAAGAAAGAAGGCCAAATAAATGATGGAATCATATGAGTCTTAGAAGTGTAGACTGCTTAAAATAACTCTAGGTACACATAAACTATGAATTAAGAACTAAATTCCAAAATAGACTTCGTTATGTACTTAGTGACAATACGCTGATGCTTTGAAACTGATGTGATCACCAGTTAAAAATATTACTTAGTAGACTGGCATTCTTTTTTTCTCACATAATGAGCAATTCACATTTTACTCTGTATTTGATGCTATGATTCTAGACAACTGGCAATTTTTTGTTAACTTATATACAAGCTGTATTCTTCTAAAGCAACTATATATATATATATATATATATGTCAAATTCTAAATTGACTATAAAATAACTAAATGATTTTAAAATTTTACACAGATTATAATTGGTCTTAAGAAAATTGGAAAGGCCCTGGTTAAAAAGTAGATTGGATGCTTTCAACTTCAGACTGTAGTCCCTGGGCAGGAGGGGATGTTCTTTAGTGTATCTCTTTTTTTGTCTTTTAAATATGGATTAATATCCATATATAACTTCAAATATATCACTTCTCTATAGGGTTAACAAACTTTCTGAACCTGCATTGTTGGTGTGAAGCAGCAATGCATTCAATAATAACTCTGCTGTTAAAACGCATGTAAACACAATGACAAAAATGTGGCTTAACAGTATCATCTTCTACTATTTTACTTATATGTTTTATACATGGAGCTAGAGAACCAAACTCAGAAGCATGGCTAGAAATGGACATTCAATGAAAATGGATCATTAGTAGCTTTCATTTCCAAAAGCTTCATGAATATTATCCTGGAGGATAAAATATCTTTTGAAACCAAAAAGCCAGTAACTCAGGATTCTGAATCTTCTCTGCACTATGGATACTTTCATCAGTCTTGTGACGCCTAGAGGCCCTTCTCAGAATAATAATGCTTTTCAGTTCACGAAATGAAATAAACAGAAGCACAAAGTAATTATCAAAATATTTTAAAATGTGTGATATAATAACACGCGCGCTCATCTATTAATATGTTAAATAACAGAGGTGGTGGCAGGACCACTAGAGTTTCTTATTAGTGAAAACTGTAAATGGTATTTTCAGTGATGTACAACAAGATAATGTGGTATGAAAATAACTGTGGTTTCTGTTAGTGACAAAGTCATTGGTGCTGCTAATGCAATGATTCATTGTTATCTACATCTGTAATGGATGGAAATTCTAAGTTTCAGAGAGCTATTAGGAAAAAAGAAACATACAATTTTTGTTTCCTCATCAAAAAACACAGACACCCTGAATTCTAGCTATCCCTGAGGGTCCTGTAGCCTTGGTCAAAAACTTCACATTAAGCACTTAAAGGGGATGGGGCTAAGAGCATCCTTTATATAAATCCCTGTAGGAAAGTACTCATGTTTTGTTATACTGAAGCTATTAACAATGGTAGAATTGAGGAATAATTCTAATGGGAAAGGAAAAGGCATTATCAAGTTACTGCTGAGTGGATATGAAGCAACATTTATATATGAAATAGCCAGGTTATGGATGTTCAAAAAAATTGTGTGTCTTCCTGAGTGTACCAAAAAATATAAATTGAATTTTATTTTGAACAAACTGCCACAAATATCCTTGGATTTCTTGGAGCTAGGAGGCACGGTTTCAACTCTTTGGTGTTTTGTAGTTAGATAATAGTGCTGAGTATTTATAGGCTCCCTTATATAACTATATTCTATTCACTTTTCTTGTCAGAATAGTTTATTTTCTGTCCCTGCTCCTGTTTTCCTTGAATTTTAGTATTGAATTTACTGACTTTGCTCTGGCTCTACTTCTTTTTATAGAACCATATTCCTCCAGTTCAATTTATTTTTAAGTTGGATACTTTATGTGTCCATTCCCTTTAGAGCTCTAAAAAGAATGTGTATTATTGACCAGATAAAGCTATTAAAGTAACTATCATGAAACTTATTTTTAGGTCCTTGGCCACCTTAATGGCTCTTTGGGGTTTAAGATATGCTCAAAGTTGAGCATTCCATACCCTGGGAGGAGCAGTCTGTGGCTATTATTTCTTCCTCAACACCTGTTCCATATGGAAGAGGTGAAATTTGGCATTCTCTCTACCACCCACCACACTTATTTCAGGACTATTAATGATTACAGGATCTAAATTTTTTTCAAAAGTGTCTTTTCTTAGGTATCCATCTCCCTGACCAGCTCCTATTCTGGAAACAGTATTTTCTTTGCCCTCTCTACATCTTTATTTTCTACTTCTCTGATGACTCTCTTTTTGTCCCTTTGCAGATAGAATTGCTTTATGTTAAAGTCTATGTTAGCAATCTTGTACTCTTTATTTTTTTTAATTTCTCCTTTGGCACTAATATTAAACCTTACCACTTCTCCATTCTCATCTGATTCTTGAATCTGAGTCTGTGTTACAAGTGATTCCTTGAGTTATCATTCACATTTTTATAACTGCCAGTCCTAGCTTACCATGATGTGCCAGTTGCACCTACCATTCAATATGACTATGCAGGAAAGAAATTTGTTGGAATCCTCTCCTTCAGGTGAAGAAAAATGCTTTGAAGATGAAACTCAAAACATATACGAGGCTCTTTGTGCTACATGCTGCTGGAAGGTATCACTTCCAAGGGTGCGGATGTAGCTGACAACTGCAGCCAGCGGCATGCCAGGGGTTGCTGTCCCACCCAACTCAGCTCCATGGTTGCCAGTAAAATTTTATTGGTACTATTTGAAACCCTTTGGATTTCAGGAAATCCTGGAAAACTTTGCACATTTGATAAAAGATTAGATATCATCTATGTTCTTTTCTTTCTCCTGAGAAAAGTGTCTCTGCTATTCAGTGAATTTGATTAAAAAAAAACAAACAAACAGTGATTTATGCCTGTAATTTTCCCATGATGAAATAACCATTTCAGCCTCACTCTGATAATCAGACCCCAAATTTCACCTAAGCACCCCAAAATGCCATGGTACACATGTAAAGAATAATGACTAGCCCACAAATTACATCTTAACCATGTTTCAACTTGCAAGTCATAGAATGACTTCTTTTCTAGTAGTTTTCCTATAGGAGATTTTTGTCTATAGTGCCATATTTTATTTGAGTTCTTTTTTTTTTTTCAAGGGTAAGGATGGGGTGATAATTGAAAAGATTGATATTTACGGTCTGAGAAAAATGTGGTATTTCTCAATCATATATTACAGTTTTAAATGCTACAAAGATGACATCACATTATCCCGTTGCCAAACTCTCTTGATCTCTGCATACTTTATCTGCCTTTTTAGAGATAGGGATATATTAGAATGAGTTTCAGTTTGGAGAATAAATGCAAAATTAATTTTGATCCCTGAACATATGCTATTAAGTGCATAATGGGAATGTTACATAATTTGAAAAACAATAAAGTCTTCTTGAATGTTTCAGTAATTATTTGTAATGAAATACAAAACTGTCAGGTAATGAGAATCTGATTCAATTTGTTAGATGTATTTAGTAAGTCCTAGGGGATCTATTTGAGCATTCTGCAGATATTTTTACATCTTTCTTTTATTCGATTATCACTTTAAGGTACAGCAGGTGAACTTTCAAAGTGTGACATCTCTGTACAAAATTGTTGGGCAACATTTGGAAAAATATACCCAGAGGCATCTGATTGAAAATGGAACTTCTGTGTCAGACACATAAAATCCAATTTGGTTTTGTCATTAAGTCAATTTTTTGTGTTTATTGTTGCAAAGACTTCATCCTGCAGTAATGTCGGAGTCATTTCTTCCCTTGAGGGCTATTGATATACTTGTACAGTATTCTGGATTTTTTGTACTTATTGTCAGGTCTTTGTAAAGAATGTGAGAAACTAAGTTAAATAATTATCCATGTTCAAGTATTTATAGTTATGGTTACTTCCATTTATATCGCTATATATTTATGGGTAGATTTTAAATATTGTGTATCTTGGATTTAACAATATACAATTAATCTTAAATATAAAACTTTCACCAACCCATAGTTACTTTTTCCTTTTTTTTAATGTTCACAGAAGGTGAGAGCCTAAGGTAAGCTGCCCTTTTCCTGTCCTATTGGAGTTCTGAATTAATTCCTATTCTATGTATTCAAGGAAAGTAACCTTACGTTGATATTAGGCAATGATTTCAAAGGCAAAAAGCACTGCTAAAGCACCATTTCAAAATTCTAAAACAGAGCAGACTTTTTTAATCTGGAATAAAACTAGATTTAGCATTAATGATTATTATTCTTTGCTTTTCATTGATTTCTTGCTATACATACAAAAGCTAAAGTCTATTTTGTTGTTTTAAAAATCCCTTGTGGGCACACAAAATAGTTTGTGAGATGATTATTATAATCCTTAAATATTTTTTCCATCAGCTGGTCTTAACCCCGTATTGTCAAAGCTTAAAAGGCAAATGATCATCCTAAAAACCTCATCAGATGATTATTACACAGCAATCATAACTCATCCACTTAATATTTGTCTTCATATTAAACAAAGAGCCTGTTTATCCTTGAGCATATTGTCCTTCTTGTGAAATCCTCATTTCGAGAGCCTGCCCTCTGTTTGGTACCTACTATTATGCTCCTCTGGCCTCAGTTCAAATGTTATTTCCTTAAACTTCCCCAAACAGAACAGGTGCTCCATCATGGCTCCCTCTTCATTCACAGTGCTCAGGATGTTTTGTAATCAGCTATTATGTAATTCTTGCTTTTCTTTCCCATTAATCTGCATACTCCACAAGAACAGGAACTGAATTTAACCGCTATTGTTGCTCCAGCTGTAGTGGGTGGCTACTGCTGGATCTAGGTTGGTGAATGAATTAATTCATACATTTTCTGAAAATTCTGTACATAGTTAAGAAAAAAAATCAATAAATATCTGTGGCTAGTTTATTTACTGAACACCTAGTTGAATACTTTCACTATAATACTCGACTTACACAATTTTCTTATTAAATTTATGTGTCTTAATTCTCATTTTCATTTCTTTATAAACACATTATTTTTAAAACTCTATATTTTAATCAGAATCTCTTATATTTTGCCTTTGGATCTATGTAATATCTGGATATAGCAGACTAGGAATTTATTGTTATATAGGATAAAACTATAATCTCTGACCATCTATATTAGATAAGAAAATACTGGAATTATTTGCTCCACTGTTTCTGTTCACCATTCACTAAAATACCTGATCGAATAACAGCGGCATCTTAACAATAATTGCAAACAAAAAAACATAAAGAAAAGAAATTTGGTATTTGTGGTTCAGAGTATGTTATGATGTCATATTTTTCAAAAACTAAAGCAACTCTTATCCCCTATAATGGTTTTGGTTGAATTAATAATATTTGTTTATTAAAAATTCTGCTAATGTCATTGCTGCTACTGCTAAGTCACTTCAGTTGTGTCTGACTCTGTGCGACCCCATAGACCACAGCCCACCAGGCTCCCCTGTCCCTGGGATTCTCCAGGCAAGAACACTGGAGTGGGTTGCCATTTCCTTCTCCAATGCATGAATGTGAAGAGTGAAAGTGAAGGCAATGGCACCCCACTCCAGTACTCTTGCCTGGAAAATCCCATGGACGGAGGAGCCTGGGAGGCTGCAGTCCATGGGGTCGCTAAGAGTCGGACACGACTGAGCGACTTCACTTTCACTCTTCACTGCTAATGTCACTGGATTTCCTAAATTAATGTACTTGTAAAACATGGTATGCAATGCATTAAAAATCTGACTTCTATACATTTTGTTCTCAATACACACAGTCAATTGCTAAAGATAGGTAGTACTTTAAAATTAAAAAAAAAATTATAACAAGAAAAAGGGGACTAAACTAGCATTAACTTTTTTTTAAGTAATTCAAAATCATTGTGTCTATTTATTTACGCAATTATTTGCTTATCTACAACATGTATTGACCTATGTAGTTTACTAAATAGTTTATATATGCTCCTAATTTTAATCTAGTCATCAATTTAAACCAAAAAGTGCTATTCATTCTATTTATAGATGAAGAATCTATATGCTATTCAGACATAGAGTTATAAAGGTAACAAGCCAGAATCTAAACCTCAATTCTACAAAGAGAAAAAGGCAGAGTTTAAACCTCAATTCTATTTGAATTCAAAGCCTATGTTCTTTCCTCTTACTCTGCAGCCACTTGTCAAGGCCACTCGAGTGAAAGTGTTCTTAAAGTGTACTGTGTAGTAAACAGTGTTCCTTTCACCTGCCAAAGGGCAGGATCGATCATGCTTGGGAGGACAGGCTATGCAGATGCAATAAGACCAGGATCTGAACTTTACTAGCCATGTGAACCTACACAAATTATTTCATCTCTCAGGAGCTCAGTTTTTTCTATAAAATGGAGCCAATGATAAACAGAATCTACAACAGAGAGTGTTAAGAGGACCAAATAAGTTGTTATTTAAAGTACTTAGAAGAGTGCTTGGCTCATAGTAAAATTAAAATCAACATTATCATATAACAATTGGTGACAAAATTTTAAGATAAGTTGACAGTTTTTATTCACAAGTTTGTCTTTCAAAAGCAATAATTAATTGTTGAGCATATAATAATGGAGATGACATTATTCATTTATCAAATGTTTTATCAATTTTAACAGCATAAGTCTTCACTTATAATTCAAGTGTACTTGGCAGCATACATTGATTTCAAAAGAAAAAACACATATATACATCTATCTAGCATATGTTTGTGTATTTGTAAATACTAGTTCATTTATAATGAAGGCTTAAAGAGTTACAGCTGCTCAAAAGTGAAGATACAGAAATATTAATCTATAGTTTTCAAACTCTATTCACATGTATCATTACCTTTTGCCCTTATTAGTTTATAGATGGAATTCCTAAAGTACTATAGAATTATCTAGATTATTTCACTAAATTAAAAAAAAAACTGAATAATTTTGACTTTTAGAAACATCACTTTCTCCTCAGTTGAAGATTTTAGTTTTGATTTTTAATAAAATGCTCTGAAATCCTCCAAGTCATAATACTTTCTGGCATAATAGTTTGGGGATGCTGTATTATAAGGGCTCCCTTGGTGACTATTTTAATTTCCAGAAATAGTATCAGTAATGGAAATGAATTTGAGTGCCATTCCTGAAGTTTAATCATGTCACATTTAAACACCCAGAAGGGAACTGTATACGGTTACTGTCAGCCACATAAGCCCCCCAGATGAAAATAATAAAAGTTATTTTTAGATAGTTAACTAAAGTGCTATCAATTTCCATTGAATTTACTTTAAACATCATGTTCTGTTAATCCTACATGACAAAGCATATCTATTCTCCTGAGAACAGGTTTCTCATTCCAGTTCATCATCCTTGTCCTTTGAAGATGTTTATAAAAATGGCCATGTGAACACTTGAATTTATTTAAAAGAAACAAGGGAATATAAATTAGAACTTATATTGGAAGAATATCTGTAATACTGTAATAGGTATTAAGTGTGTGCTCAGTCGCTTTAGTCAGGTCTGACTCTTTGAGATCCCATGGACTGTAGCCCATCAGGCTCTTCTGTCCATGGGATTTTCCCAGCAAGAATTCTGGAGTGGGTTGCCATTTCCTCCTCCAGGGACTCTTCCCAACCCAGGGATCGAACTCAGGTCTCCTGCAGCTCCTGCATTACAGGCGGGTTTTTTTTTTTTCAACCACTGAGCTACCAGGGAAGCCCCATTAGGTGCTATGGGAACATCTTAAAAATTTTCACATATCAATCAAAAGTAGCTCCAATTAAAATAAAAATAATCAAAGTTAATCAAATGCCCTGTGGTAAAAAAAAGAAGATAAAACTAAAAAATAATTGAGATCTTTCAAAGTCAATGACAAGCTCTATGAATCATAACTGGAAATCTAAACTGAAATTATATAAATCAGATGTATAATTGCCTTAACTCACCCACAGATATTAGGAAATAATCAGTGTTAAAATTATAAGTACATTCTTTGCCAAGTATTAAAACACTTGTTAACATATGAACTAATTATATTGTTACAGAAAATGTTTAACAGGTGACTGATACACATAATTAAGCATTATCTTATAATAGACCTAGATATAAATTTATTCCTTACAAACTAAAAGTACTTAATAGCTGTATTAATTAAAGATATACATTATGAAAAATAATTCACATAACAATTTAAAAAATAATATTAAACTCTCATCTCAACATAAATGCCTTGCCTTTAATTATTTAAATGAAAATGAATGAATAAATGAATTTATACTTAGGTTTTTAAAATGTAGGATATCATTAATATTAAAAATATTTCATTTAATTACACTGAAAATCAGTCATAATAAATTGCTTAAAATTGAAAGTATGGTAAAAATGAGGAAAAGGCAAAGAAAAAGCTAAGGACTGAAAAAAAAAATCTTTTGATGATAAGCATATAGATATCAAGATCAGTCTCTCTACACAGTGAGAAATGCAACCTCCAAAATTACCACTTTTATATTTTGATATAAGGCTTGCTAGTAGTAGTAGCAGCTGATAAGATCATAGTATCATATGCCTGCTGATTATTTGAAATGAGTGAGAAGTAAATAAGTGATCTCAGATAAACTATCAAGATGCCTGCATGCAGAAATGGCCTAAAATGAGAAACTCTTATTTCAAGTTCATTTGCATACTGCTGCTGCTAAGTCACTTCAGTCGTGTCCGACTCTGTTTGACTCCATAGACGGCAGCCCATCAAGCTCCCGCGTCCCTGGGATTCTCCAGGCAAGAACACTGGAGTGGGTTGCCATGTCCTTCTCTAATGCATGAAAGTGAAAAGTGAAAATGAAGTCGCTCAGTCGTGTCTGACCCTCAGCGACCCCATGGACTGTAGCCCACCAGGCTCCTCCGTCCATGCATAACCCCATTGCAAAATATACCAGATCTCAATAAACCCATCAGTACAATTAAGAAGGAAGTAGATATCTGTCAACTATACTTCAATATAAAATCAAAATTTTAAAAAGGCAGAAGTGGTACAAGTGAGGCAAATGTAAGTGCAGGAGCCCCAGTGAGACTGAAGACAATTTAAATGTGAACACAAGGACAACAGCATTTTGGTATGGATGCCCTCTAACCCTTCCCTCCCCCACCCCCTCACCCCCGCACCCCTACACCAGTTCCCTGCCTTGCCAAGCACTTAATCTCCATCATTCTCTCTTCCCTCTCTCACATGAAATATCTGCTGAAACAAATGGCTTGTCTCCCATTATTGCAGGTATAAACTGACCTTGTGGTATTCCTACAGGACAGCATACAAAGCCTGAAGAAAGTTTATCAATCTTAACTTCAGAGTGGACGTGAGCAAATTGGTTATAATCTCTGTAATGTCAACTCCCAAGATCCTAAACTCAATCAACTGGGAGCTGGCACTAGCTGTAACCTGCAGGTACTTCTATATTGTGTGTAGTCAGGGGATGGTCTAAGTTTTCAGTGTGTAGCACTAAATCATCACTGTGGCAAGGTACACTTTCTTACTCTGGATTTTCTAAACATTATAAAAAGCCACACAAAAAAGCAAAACCATATATCCTCAGGATCAAAGACAATGGGAAGAATCAGGGTGCCCACTTTCACCATTACTATTCAACATAGTTTTGGAAGTTTTGGCCACAGCAATCAGAGCAGAAAAAGAAATAAAAGGAATCCAAATTGGAAAAGAAGAAGTAAAACTCTCACTAGTTGCAGATGACATGATCCTCTACATAGAAAACCCTAAAGAGTCCACCAGAAAATTACTAGAAATAATCAATGACTACAGTAAAGTCGCAGGATATAAAATCAACACACAGAAATCCCTGGCATTCCTATACACTAATAATGAGAAAACAGAAAGAGAAATTAAGGAAACAATTCCATTCACCATTGCAACGGAAAGAATAAAATACTTAGGAATATATCTACCTAAAGAAACTAAAGACCTATATATAGAAAACTATAAAACACTGGTGAAAGAAATCAAAGAGGACACTAATAGATGGAGAAATATACCATGTTCATGGATTGGAAGAATCAATATAGTGAAAATGAGTGTACTACCCAAAGCAATTTATAGATTCAACGCAATCCCTATCAAGCTACCAACAGTATTCTTCACAGAGCTAGAACAAATAATTTCACAATTTGTATGGCAATACAAAAAACCTCGAATAGCCAAAGCGATCTTGAGAAAGAAGAATGGAACTGGAGGAATCAACCTACCTGACTTCAGGCTCTACTACAAAGCCACAGTTATCAAGACAGTATGGTACTGGCACAAAGACAGAAATATTGATCAATGGAATAAAATAGAAAGCCCAGAGATAAATCCACGCACATATGGACACCTTATCTTCGACAAAGGAGGCAAGAATATACAATGGATTAAAGACAACCTCTTTAACAAGTGGTGCTGGGAAATCTGGTCAACCACTTGTAAAAGAATGAAACTGGACCACTTTCTAACACCATACACAAAAATAAACTCAAAATGGATTAAAGATCTAAACGTAAGACCAGAAACTATAAAACTCCTAGAGGAGAACATAGGCAAAACACTCTCCGACATACATCACAGCAGGATCCTCTATGACCCACCTCCCAGAATATTGGAAATAAAAGCAAAAATAAACAAATGGGACATAATTAACCTTAAAAGCTTCTGCACATCAAAGGAAACTATTAGCAAGGTGAAAAGACAGCCTTCAGAATGGGAGAAAATAATAGCAAATGAAGCAACCGACAAACAACTAATCTCAAAAATATACAAGCAACTCCTACAGCTCAACTCCAGAAAAATAAACGATCCAATCAAAAAATGGGCCAAAGAACTAAATAGACATTTCTCCAAAAAGACATACAGATGGCTAACAAACACATGAAAAGATGCTCAACATCACTCATTATCAGAGAAATGCAAATCAAAACCACTATGAGGTACCATTTCACACCAGTCAGAATGGCTGCGATCCAAAAGTCTACAAATAATAAATGCTGGAGAGGGTGTGGAGAAAAGGGAACCCTCTTACACTGTTGGTGGGAATGCAAACTAGTACAGCCACTATGGAGAACAGTGTGGAGATTCCTTAAAAACTGGAAATAGAACTGCCTTATGATCCAGCAACCCCACTGCTGGGCATACACACTGAGGAAACCAGAAGGGAAAGAGACACGTGTACCCCAATGTTTCATCGCAGCACTGTTTATAATAGCCAGGACATGGAAGCAACCTAGATGTCCATCAGCAGATGAATGGATAAGAAAGCTGTGGTACATATACACAATGGAGTATTACTCAGCCATTAAAAAGAATACATTTGAATCAGTTCTAATGAGGTGGATGAAACTGGAGCCTATTATACAGAGTGAAGTAAGCCAGAAGGAAAAACATAAATACAGTATACTAACGCACATATATGGAATTTAGAAAGATGGTAACAATAACCCGATTATGCGAGACAGCAAAAGAGACACTGATGTATAGAACAGTCTTATGGACTCTGTGGGAGAGGGAGAGGGTGGGAAGATTTGGGAGAATGGCAATGAAACATGTAAAATATCATGTAGGAAACGAGTTGCCAGTCCAGGTTCGATGCATGATGCTGGATGCTTGGGGCTGGTGCACTGGGACGGCCAAGAGGGATGGTGGGGGGGAGGGAGGAGGGAGGAGGGTTCGGGATGGGGAACACATGTATACCTGTGGCGGATTCATTTTGATATTTGGCAAAACTAATACAATTATGTAAAGTTTAAAAATAAAATAAAATTGGAAGAATAAAAAAAAAAAAAAAGAATCCTTATTACATATTCTTATAAATCAATGCTATAAAAACAAATACCCCAAGAGGAACATATTTTACAGTGTACCTTACGTGACCCTTTTTGATCCCTGTCAAGGCACAGATGAAGAAGGAAACAGCAGAATGTCAGAGAATATGATAGATAATGGGAGGCACCTCACTGTCACATTCATGTCAGAAAGCAGTCTGGATTTACATATAGATATTATATAGAGACAAAACCAAGTCAAAGAAAAACAAAATTTTGTTAAATACAGTAGCAAAAACTAATTGGAAGACGCTAGATGCAAGCTGGGGGCAATTAAGCTCGAAGCCTATTTTGATACATCCTTCTTAATCTATCAGGTTTCTTTCTTTTCAGGGGTACTTTCACATGTGGTGACTTCAGTAATTGCTAATGGAGAGATGCACAAGCTTTAGTCATCGGTTTCACTTTCTAGCTCACATCCTTCCTTTTTCAATGGGTGGAGGTGACGGAATTCCACCTGAGCTATTTCAAATTGTAGTGTGGAAGAAGACTCTTGAGAGTCCCTTGAAGAGTAAGGAGATCAAACCAGTCAATTCTAAAGGAAATCAACCCTGAATATTCATTGAAAGGACTGATGATGAAGCTCCAATACTTTGGCCACCTAATGGGAAGATCTGACTCATTAAAAAACACCCTGATGCTGGGAAATACTGAGGGCAAGAGGAGAAGAGGGTGACAGAGAACGAGATGATTGCATGTCATTAGTGACTCAACGGACTGAGTTGGAGCAAACTCCGGGAGACAGGGAAGGACAGGGAAGCCTGGTGTGCCATATAGTTCATGGGACAAAGAGTCCGACACGGCTTAGTTACTGAACAACAATAACAGGCAACCAACTGGCTGTCTAGTTGCTCCTTGATCAATACAGGTGGCAAAGGCTCACTAGGCAGTATATTCAGGTCCCATGAACCACATGTTCATGCAAGAGCTGGGCCTGGGTGGGCCGAGGACTACTTGAAACTGAATTTAACTTAGTGGGAGGTTAGTTAAACTCTTTGTAGGAAGGTTGCTAGGTTAGTTGCCTGGATGGCTATGGTTTATTCAGAATAATCTGCTTACTCAGACTCTCCTTTCCTTCTATTCATCCATGCTTGAACCTCCCTTTATTAACTTGTTCTCCGTGTCCTTCTCCAATTATTTTTATTTTTTAACTAGTTTTATTTATTTATGACTGTGCTTAGTCCTCAATGCTGTGCAGGCTTTTCTCTTTTTGTGGCCGTGGGGGCTACTCTCTAGCTGCAAGGAGCAGGCTTCTCATTGCGGTTCCTTCTCTTGTCGTGGAGCACAGGCTCTAGGGCCTATGAGTACATATGTAGTTGCGGCTCCAGAGATTGTGAGCACAGGATCAATAGCTGTGGCACACGAGCTTAGTTGGCTTCACGGCCTGTGGGATCTTCCCGAATCAGGGATTGAACCAGTGTCTCCTGCATTGTCAGGTGGATTCTTTACCACTGAGCTCCCAGAGAAGCACCCTCCAATTATTTTCAAGCTTAGAAAAATTTTGCTCAATCTCAAGTATTTCTTTGATATTAACAACTTCGTCATTTTCATGAAGATTTTCAGGACTAGGGTGATGAGAATCCCCAGATCATTTTGTTTAAATACATAACCCAAATTAATTCTTCAATAACTTTCCTTGTTTTATTTTATAAATTACCGTTGTCAATGGGAATAAAGAGAGGGAAAGTGAGAAATAAAATTGTTACTCTGGCTAAAGAGAAAGAGAAGAGAAAGAGGGAGAGAGGGATGGAGTGAGTGTATGCGTGTGTGTGTATGTGTGTGTATAAGAGAGAGTAGAGGTGGAAGGTGCTTCCAAGTTTACCATGTTCAGCTCTATCCACAGAGACATCTTGATTTAGAGAAAAATATACAGAATTTGGAATCTTAAGACCTGACTCTAGATTCCTTCCAGTTCTGCTTTTGGCACTAACTTTGAGAGCCTGGAAAAACCACAAAGCCCACGTGTCTTAGTTTCCATGTCTGAATTCTCATCTGTATTTGCATTCTCAACTTGCATAATGTTACAATGCTCTAACATCATTATATACATCAAAGCCATAGCACTATGAAGTTCTATAAATGTCCAACAATTAATAAACTACACCACTACTGTTCTCATTAGCAAGTATTTGTGCCCAATTCTGATCTCCTTCCACCAACTATAATCCCGTTATTACCTCTCCCTACTTTTTGTTTGTTTTCAGAAAGGTGGGATGCTCTGTGCTTCATGGTAAACACTTCAGGCAAATTATTGTCCTATAATTTGATCCATCACTTCAAGACCTTACAGACTTAGGCTTCCAAGAAGACAAATAAATGGCCTATCTTACTAATAGATAGGCCACCTTAACATGAATCCTCATTAATCCCTACCTTTTATTTGTGACCAAGGTTCTCTGTTTAGAATGCTCTGAATTTATTGTTTGAACCAGAATAACCAGCCTGGGAGGAAATTAGGTCCTATATATACTCAAAAGCCAAAATGAGGCTCATAAAAGTGATGCACTTGTGTCTTTACGGAACTGTTGAGCTCCTTTGAGGTCACAAGGTATCCACTATCCCTACCACTCGCATCCCTATCATGCTCCGAGACCCATCCAGGAGTATATATGTACACTAACAACATTTGATTGTTATCATATTTGATAACAACAAATATCAATTGTTATCATATTTGGTAACAACAAATATGAAATGCACATTTCAATATATTATAAACCCCAGAAGCAATTACTGATTTTGACCCAAATTCCATAATAAGTGAAAGTGATGCAAACAGAGGATATATATACATATATAGATATTCATATATATGTGAATACTTACTGTACTGACAATTTCTTCCCATGAATTCTCCTGGGCACTCACAGGAATAGTTAGCAACAAGGTCTGTACATATCCCACCATTTTTGCAGGGCTCAGCTTCGCATTCATTTATATCTGAGGAAAATAGGAAGAAGAGAGAAAGAGAATTATTGGTGAAAAAAGACAGATTTTTAGAAGGTTTTAGGCATTTCAAGTAAGAGAAGCTCTAAATAATGTTATGTGCATATGTCTTGTCAATAATATAAATGGTGCTTACGATAGACAATTTGTTAACAATCAAACTAAGTCAAGTTCAAATGGAATTGAGAATCCAAACCCAACAGAACTAAAACACTCTCTAATCCTGAAAATAAATATGACTAGTTGGGGAAATATTCAGTGTGTCCTTAAAATTAAATCAAACAAATTAACCCTGATCGAGAAATGAATTGGTATCACTTACAAGATCTAGACACCTCCCCAGCAGCAACCACTGCCAATTAACACTGTCTCATTTCATCTTAATTCATTAAAATTCTCACTGACAGAGATGTTTTAGTTTCTAAATAGTTCGCCTTTGATGAATGCGATGAGAAGCAAATTAGAGTTAATAGCTAAAGCTTGTTACATGCAAAATATAATAAATGTAAATGACGATCATTTCCTAATTTCATTCAAGGGTTTCTAAAGTTAGGATGACTAACGGGATTTACCTTTGATATACTATTATTATACCTGATGAAAAATCATATGATATATAAAACATTCAGCAAATTATACTAAATTCCATGCTAATTTTGGATAACAGGGACAATAAATGGGATTTTGAAAAAAAAAAACGGAATAATGATGAACTCAGTGAAGTATCAATCACCGATATTTGCACATCATTTCCTCTAAGCACAGCCCCGAGTTTGGCTCTGTGGGAACTAGTAAAGTAATTGGAGGATGTACACGGCTCTGACTGCTTTCCCTTCTATCATTTGTTTCAATTGAACACCTGCTCTGCTCCTATTCCTACAACTGCTTCTTACATACCTAAATGCTCTTCCTTAGGAATCATCTTTCTGTGGGCCTTTCCCTCTCACAGTCAATCCGTGAACTTTACAAATGCAGGACCTGTCCAGTACTGTTTTCTGTACCCCCCAAAATGCCACACATTATCTAGAACACCACTAGTACCCAGTAAGTATTGCTTCATCAAATGTCTCACAAAATAGTGGTGCAATCTGAAGAAAATTATTTCAGACGTGTAATATGCCTTCTGATAAACATATCAAAAGCTGTTCTAAAGTTCTGGGTTTTCACGGTGCTTAAAACAATATGATCATAAATTACCCTCTCAATATTAAACAAGGACAAAATATTAGAAAACTTCTAGTTTTCCTTTTCCTTTAACGTCTTTCTTATAAACAGGATCTCCTCCTGGAAGCAGATTCGTTCACCCTCTCATTCTCAGATTATGGCAAAGTTTGGTCTAAATTTCTTTAGGCAGGTGACCACTTTATAAAATATTTCTGGTCCTTTTTTGGTTTCTGGTCAACTGTTACATCTTGAGAGTAGAGATAATTCATGACTGTGTTCAGAAATAATCCAAATCATTTAAACCACAGTGGAGTGCTCAATCATGTGTGACTCTGCTAGTTCAAGGACTGCAGGGCACCAGGCTTCCGTGTCCATGGGATTCTCTAGACAAGAATACCGGAGTGGGTTGCCATTTCCTACTCCAAGGGATCTTCCCAACCCAGGGTGGCAGGAGGAGTTTTTACCAGCTGAGCCACCTGGGAATCCCATTTTAAGCAAATATAACATCAAATAATAGGATTAAATCAGAATCTGATCATTCTAAGAAACAGCTGTGTACTATAAAATATAATAGACTCAAATTTTTGACACTAAAACTTCCATGAGAGGAAGAAGGAAGGAAGGAAAGTACTAAAGGAAGAATATGTCATTTATTCATTTTCTCACCTGATGAAATATTTAGCTCTTTTTTCCCTCAAAAATTCATCTAATCTTTATTTATATGGGATGAACATGAAACATATTTTCATTAAATTTTGAAAGTGGCACAGAAATCACTGTGTTATTTATTTTCTTACCTGCTCAGTACAAGGTAGGGGCAATAACTGGCTACTTTGGAACATGCCTAATGTGTCTTTGCCTACATCGTATCTATGGCAATTTGTTTCAGGTGAGGTATGTCAGTGGCCAATAAAAAGTTAAATCATCAGGTCTTAAAGAATACATTGCCTTATTTTGTAAAGTTAGACATAAAAAAAGTATTCTTATTATATATATGTATATATATCTGTGTGTGTGTGTGTGTATATATATATATATATGTATATATACACACTGAGGTGATACTGAGTATTAATATCTGAAAAAGACCACATAAGGGGAATAAAATTTGATCTTGGACTTGAGGGGAAGTCAGTTAGGATTAATAAAAACAGGATGAAGACGGCATTGTATTAACATTGCCAAGCAGGGATCCAGAATGAGTCACGACTTTGAAGAGGAGTGTTCATGGTGTGATGGTGTGTTCAAGCACACAAACAGCAGTTTGTCTGGAGCAGAGAGTGGGAAGGAGGGTGCTATAAACCAAGTATGGGATGTAGGTAGGGGCCAGATTATCATGAATGCCCAGTGTCAGCTAAGGGAGACAGGCTTTCTCTTTGGCACTGAAGACGTGGAACTGGCTGGGAAGGTAGCTTCTGTACCCTGGTTTCCTAGAAAGACCTAGAAAAGCCATATGTGGAATGGACTTAAAGAAATGAATTCAGGAAGGCTGTATAGGGACCCACCCAGGATTTGAAGCTAAGGGATACAACATACATTTTAATTCTCATGTAAGAGAATTACCTTACCTGAGCATTTCTCGTTTCAGTATTGACCTATATTACAAGTATAATCAAACTCAGCTCTTGAGGCTTTGAAATGTTAAGAAGAAGGAAGTCTTCACAGCTGATGATATGCAACCAATCAAGAGTTATTATATATCCTTTTAGGATATGTATGCACCATTTTTCTTTGCTTCCTCATTTCTTCTATGTTTTTAAACAATAAGTAGTACTTTACACTGGAGAAGGCAATGGCAACCCACTCCAGTCCTCTTGCCTGGAAAATCCCATGGGCGGAAGAGCCTGGTAGGCTGCAGTCCATGGGGTCGGGAAGAGTCAAACACGACTGAGCGACTTCTCTTTGACTTTTCACTTTCATGCATTGGAGAAGGAAATGGCAACCCACTCCAGTGTTCTTGGCTGGAGAATCCCAGGGATGGGGGAGCCTGGTGGGCTGCTGTCTATGGGGTCGCACAGAGTTGGACATGACTGAAGCGACTTAGCAGCAGCAGCAACAGTACTTTACACAGGAGAATGTGAATTTAATTGAAATTAATCAACCTTTGAATTTCTATGTACTTGTTCATCAGACTGGGTCTACTGTCACCAACAATTAAGTTGAAATTAACAACATTTGTTTCTAAAAATACAGTTATACCTTTACCCAGGGGTTAACTCGAGGTGGAATGAACTGAAATTGCATTTGTGGAAGAGAAAATGCTTTCTAGCCATTATTCAGTTTGTGATTTAAAAAAATGACCTTTTACTGTTTATGCATTTTTTAGATAAAAATGACTACTTTAACCTAAATTCATAAAATTAAAAACACTATATTGAGTTTAATACTTTAATAAAGTAGCAAAATAAGTAAAACATTTCTATGTACACACCTAGTAACATGTAAGCTCAGATAACAGATGCAAATTACACAGGAGCTTTTATATATCAATATAATGTAAGAGTTCTTATAGCAGTGAAGGCTATTTGCACAGTGATTAACACTGAAAGCAATCTAAATGGAAACAGACCTCAATTTGGATAAATCATGTTTAATTAAAGACTGGATATAAATGTTCACAGAATATAATGTAATGAAATGAAAGTTAAACTCCTTTGTAATAAATCACATACATCTCTCTTTGTCATAGATCATGCCATTACCATTTCCAGAAAAAAGTCCTCATATCTTGGGCTCCAAAATGACCGTGGACTGTGACTGCAAGCATGACATTAAAAGATGCTTGCTGCTTGGGAGGAAAGCTATGACAAACTTAGACAGTGTATTTAAAAGCAGAGACATCATTTTGCTGACAAAGGTCCATGTAGTCAAAGCTATGGTTTTTCTAGTTGTCAGGTCTGGATGTGAGAGTTGGACCATAAAGAAGGCTGAGCATCAAGAATTGATGCTTCTGAATTGTGGTGTTGGAGAAGACTCTTGAGAGTCCCTTGGACAGCAAGGAGATCAAACCAGTCAATCCTAAAGGAAATCAACTCTAAATATTCATTGGGAGGACTGATGTTGAAGTTGAACCTCCAATACTTCGGCCACCTGAAGGAAGAGCTGACTCATTGGAAAAGGCTCTGATGCTGGGAAAGACTGAAGGCAAAAGGAGAAGGGGGCAGAGGCAGAAGATGAGATGGATATGGCATCACAGACTCAATGGACATGAATTTGAGCAAACCCCAGGAGACAATGAAGGATAGGAAAGCCTGGCCTGCTGCAGTCCATGGGGTCGCAAAGAGTCAGATATGAAGTAGCAACTGAACAACAATGAATTTCAAATACACTGAGATATTCTAAAGTATTTTATAACTAAGAAAATTTTGATACAGCAATTCTATATAAAAATAGGAATTTCTATATTTGGTTATTTTAATAGTTCATTTATAATTATAACTTTTTGAGTTTTTTAGTTCTATGACTGCTCCCCTGAGAACTGTTCTTAAAAGTAGCATCATTCAAAGCTAGATTTTATAACAACACATCTAGCTGAATCCTGATTCCTCACTGAAAACATTAAACTTTGCTGCCTACTCTCTAGCTGACTGAAGGAAAGTGGAAAGAGTTGAGCACAAATTCCCAGATATAAACTCATGGTGCATGTGTGTGAAGAAATTAAAAAGCAAAGCAAAGGAAGGGGAGAAATAGATGAGAGAGTAGATAGTTGATCACAAGAGCATGCATATCTTTTAAACAAAAAGTACTCTTCAAGGGTTTCCAGACCCCTTTTCTGTTGTAAATACAGAAACTCATTAGTATTATATGCAAAACTTAGTTTCTCTATCTTTACTATTATTTTGCCCTTAACCCACCTTACACAGATTTGGAAAGGAATGCTGCAGTCTTTCCTGTTAGGCTTGGCTTTTTGCTAACAGAAATACTGTAAACCCATGCATTCTCTGGCGGTGTCACTGTAAAGAAGTCTAGTAATTGCAAAACACATATATTCATTGTGATCATTCTGAGTACTCATGAACTTGCACACATCTGCATCATGAGAAGTGCTCAGTTACTTCAAGTCTTTTTTTTTCTTGATCTCTGTTAGACCCATCACGGTGCAAAATATAGCCCCAAGCCCATGAAACTGACTTCAAAGTAGTAGGTTAGCACAGAGTTTTTAAAATCAAAATTATATTGGATTGGTCACAAAGTTCATTTGGGCTTTTCCATAACTTACAGAAAAACCCAAATTAACTTTTTGGCCAACCCAATATTTGCTAGTTCCTTTATCTGTGTCTTCAAAAAACAATGACTTCTCTGGGCATGAGTCTTGCTACAGAAATGCTGCTGCTTCTTCTCAGATAATTGTATTTAAATAATCTGTAATCCCATTCTTCGTTATAGACTCCACCAACTGGCCAGAGATGAAGTGGAGATTTCTGAAGTCTAATTTTCTAGGACATCCAGTGGAAACTTTCAAAATGAATTGACTAAATAATTAATTAATTAGTTTTCAAACTGACTCCCATTTGCAACATGCAGAATAGAAATGACTGTACATTGCGCACGTGGGCCATGGGAGTGCCAGCTTACCCTTACTTCTCTCCAGAGCTCCCGAGGTGGGCACCATCTAGCCCAGTCGTTCAACTACATTTACTTTGCCAACTTGGCCTGGAATATTTTCAATACTGACCATCATTTAGACTAGGACATCCACTCCTTTTTAGGACAGAAATCCATGTAACCTCCTCTTGAGTGGAGGAAAAAGACAACTTAATTCACTCCGGAAATGACCTCCTTTTGATCCCCAAGTATATTCAGGTCCCATGAGCATTAAGAAAGAGCAACTGATTGTCAGGCTGAGCACCCTAATTTTGATATATTAAAAGGATACCATAATTAAGCCCTTTTTTTCTTCTCAAAGACATAATTCCTTGGCTCCCTTATTCCCTTCCCTCAGGTTGTCTTTTTTCCTGCAATATTGTTATTGACTGTTAATTAGCCAGCAAGAGCTTATTTTCAAGAGTCTGCTCTTTTTGATCCTTAACAACCTATCTTCCCTGGGCTCCCCATTAGCAATTAAATAGTCTCCAGACTTCCTGTGAGTGACTGTCTTTTAAAATTTGACCTTTTATATTTTTTTTCTTATCTAAAGACTATGGTTATTCAATTTCTCTTTTAAGGCTAAATAAATTATGATGAATTTCTAGGAATTCTGTCCTCCCACTCAGATACTGAATTAAATTAAGTCATAATCAGAATAATCTATAGGATTCCCCAATCATTTCTAGGACAAGACAGTATATTTTTAATTATGTGTGCTTGAATGCTGTTTTGATCCGGCCTTTTGCTATATTGCTAGCAATTCCTTTTAAAATAGCAAATTAAAATGAGCCTTCTTCAATCAGAACATATCACACACAAACCTTTTATAATAATTTACTGATAACTTTCATTACCAAGAACAACAGTGTAAAAAAATATCCAAGAGGTATTTACCCATCACCACTTACTAACAAAGATAGTATTCTATGCTCATCTGTATGGCATCCTGAAACTTATTTGGGGACCTCAATTTTGATGCAAAAACCTCTGCTACTGGTAACCAGGTAGAGCCCAATTCTCTAGAATGTTTCCATATAAAATTATTTCAGTAAGGCTTTATTTGTCTTAATCAGATATTCGGCCAGCAAGATAAGACAGCCATTCCAAGATACTTATAAAGCCAAAACCAGGGAATATGGAAGAAGGCTTGAGGGAGGGGTAATCAAGAGGATGATACAACTCAAATATTAGAGGCCTTGAAGAAATTCATTTAAAAAGCTATATGAAAAACACAGTAGATGCCAAAATGAACCAATGTCTCTGGTAAAATTTTTTTACCAAAGAGCAAACCATTGCAACGAACATTACCTTGGGGACACGTGGCATAGTAAGCTGACCTGCAATAAATATTTGCTGATTGGTAAGAAAGAACTGAGAATATTAGAGACCTGGGGAATCTCCATGTGTACTAGGACAGTGAGTTCCTTGGTTGGGGCAGATGTACCAGCTTATTTCTAAAGGAGTTCTATTAAGGAAAATGGATTTAGAGCAATGCTTCCTTTAAAAGTTAGAACTTTAAAATACACCAGATACAAAGATTCTAGAGATTCTAATTTAAATGGACTTGAGTGGAATGAAGGCATATTTATGTTATACACTTTATTGTTATACAGTCAGCCTAAGATTCTAAGGGTAACCGGGGTTGACAGTACATAGAACCTCTGTGCATAAGCCCATCTATCCATCCACCCATCCTCAGTTCTCTGCTAGGTTCCAAGAATGCAAAGATTAATATATCATTGTCCCTTACTTTCCTCAAGGCTCTTATAGTACAGTGTGTGTGTGTGTGTGTGTGTGTGTGTGTGTTAGTCACTCAGTCGTGTCCAATTCTTTGCAACCCCATGGATTTGTCCACGGGATTCTCCAGGTAAGAGTACTGGAGTGGGTTGCCATGATTAGACAGACAAAGTGACAAGTGCTCTAAAAAATGGATGCTAAGTTTCTCAAAGAAATTTCAAATATCAATAACTAAATTACTCTAGCAGACTAGACAATGTTGAGTTAGAGAGGAGTCTGACTGTGGAAAACACTTCTGAGTTATGTCAAGTTACAACTAATTACTCTGCAAGTTATTTTTCTAAAATAATAAGCATCTTATTATTCTGCATATCTAATAGTGACTCCTCATTGTCCTATAGTTCTTTGCTCAAAGTATAAAACTTATATATGTTTCCCAATTTCCTATTTTTATTATGTGTGATATAATTTGTATATTTTTGCATATTCATAATGGTCTATCCAAAATTAATTACTCTATTCTGTCAGATGCATGTTAAATTAGTTTGCTAGCAGTTCTCTCAATTTTAGTGGTTAATACTAAGGTTCAACTGTTTTGGATTTTTTTTTCTATAGTGAGCTATCAAAAATCCATAACTGGCTAAATGAGTTGGGATTCACATGGGAAGCACAACTACAATTCACATGGCTGCTTTTCACCCACCCATTCACTCACTCACTCATTCATTCATTCATTCATTAAAACTCTGGTGAGCACCTTCCATGAATCAGATTCTAAAATATATCATAGGATACATCAGGGAATAGGGATAGCTCTAAGAGGTCTCACCTCCTATAAGTCTATTCAGAGAGATAATTATAATAAAATGTGTGCTACATATCATTATGTACAAAATGTACTGTGATCACAGATGAGGCAACAGCTTTCTCTAGAGGAAATGTGGAAGAAGGCAATATTTGGTTTGTGTTTAAAGGATCAGCAGGAGATTTTTAGATGTGTTACAGTGGGAAGGAACATAAAAGGACACAATGTTTTCAGTGAGAACTGAGCACTTTCAAATGTCTGGATATGCACAGGGACTACATGTGTGGAACTGCTAGGGATGGTGGTGACTAGCTAGTCTGGGACTAGATTTTTACACCCTTACAAATCAAGTTAAGGAGTTTGAACTTTAGTCCTTGGATACTGGAAAGTTAATAGAGAATTTAAGAAGAGTGGAAAAGGGAGCAGGGATTCAATAGATCTGTGGTTTAAAAAGCTCATTCACTCTAGAATTTCATTACTGGTAACATTTGGAAAAATAATTAAAAAACTTGGAAGGGAAATTTAAATTGACTATATCACTCAGACCATACATATAACATGAGAACTACAGCATGCATTTTTAAACATTAAGTTTGATTTTAAATGCATGCTGCTGCTGCTGCTAAGTCGCTCCAGTCGTGTCCGACTCTGTGTGACCCCATAGATGGCAGCCCACCAGGCTCTGCCGTCCCTGGGATTCTCCAGGCAAGAACACTGGAGTGGGTTGCCATTTCCTTCTCCAATGCATGAAAGTGAAAAGTGAAAGTGAAGTCGCTCAGTCGTGTCCAACTCTTAGCGACCCCATGGACTGCAGCCTACCAGGCTCCTCCGTCCATGGGATTTTCCAGACAAGAGTACTGGAGTGGGGTGCCATTGCCTTCTCCTTTAAATGCATAGAGACTTCCTAATATTTAGGGTTGCCAGATCCAGCAAATAAAAATGCAAGATGTCCATGCAATATCTGACTCATAGCTTATCAAAAAAAATTTTTATCTGCAATTCAAATTCACCTTGCCATCCTATATTTTATTTGGATATCCTACTTGCATTGTCAACTAGAATACGATCTCTCCATATTTTCTTTCTTTCCTTTTAAATAAGCACTTTAATTTCAGCAATATGGCCATGCTTTCCATTTTGTATATTCAGCAGACCCTAAGGAAAAGTACCTGAAGTAGAAAATCATTATTGACAAATAAGTCCTCCTCAGGCTTTTGCTCAAACTAAAATTTATTGCTTGAATTCAGCAAAGCAGTTCAAAATCTTTAGAATTTACCTGTATGTAAGCTTCAGTGTATTATTTATATAGTTATACTTGTATATATACTTCAGCTATGTAAGAGCCAAAGAAACCCACTTCTAAATAGACAAGCAGTTGGGGATTTCAGAAATAAAATATTAAGATATTCATTAAGCCAAAATCACTTAAGAATTTGAGAAAAATTACTAGGATGAATAAAAGAATTGGGGGAAAATTTGAACTCTTATCAGAAAATTAATTCAAAACAGTTTGGAATATAGAATATGCATGAAACCGTAACCACTTATTTCACTACATATACAAGTTGTAAGTAGAGAGTTTAACACTGATATATCATTTTAAGACATATTTTTATCAAGAGAAGTTTTATTTATTTTTTTTCAAGAGAAGTTTTAAAGGAGTAAACTGAAACCAGGTTGAATTATTTTTCTCTTCAATGACAGTAATAAGCAACAGCGACAGACAGTAACTTATACTAAAAATGATGAGCCACTAAAAGCATACAAGCAATGCCACATTTAAATAACAGGCACTGACTCGATGATGTGAGTCTGAGTGAACTCCGGGAGTTGGTGATGGAGAGGGAGGCCTGGCGTGCCTCGATTCATGGGGTCGCAAAGAGACATGACTGAGTGACTGATCTGATCTGATCTGATCTGATACACAGTTATATTTTGAATACATAGAAACTTTAGCTCTAGAATTAATTTCTTAAAAATAACTGCAATTTTTATAAAGTATGTACAAATAGTACTTTGGGATGACAACCTATTGACAAAAATTAGCAAATTCAACCACTTGTACTATGAGCCAAACATTGTTTTAAGCATTTTGTATTTATTATCATGCCTTCTGAGCTACTTACTATTATCATGAGTTTTCCAGATGAAAACTTGAGACATTGAAAATATAAAACACTAGCCTAGAGTCGCACATATGGTAAAACTGAGATTAAAACCCAGATAATTTGTCTTCAGAATCTGTACTATTCACCAGTTAACTTCACCACCACTAGGAAATATGAAAGTCTTTCACCTTCACTTCATGGTTGCTTTCAAGGCGCCACTCTACCTGCTGAGGAGGGCAGAAAAGTCATACTACCTAGTCCTTGATCTACAAATGTAGTGGGATTCCCAGTGGTTCAGTGGTAAAGAATCTACCAGCCAATGCAGGAGACATGGGAGATGCGGGTTCAATCTCTGGCTGGAGAAGATGCCCTAGAGGAGGATATGGCAACCCACTCCACTGTTCTTGCCTGAAGAATCCCATGCTGCTGCTGCTGCTAAGTCGCTTCAGTCGTGTCCGACTCTGTGCGACCCCATAGACGGCAGCCCACCAGGCCCCACCATCCCTGGGATTCTCCAGACAAGAACACTGGAGTGGGTTGCCATTTCCTCCTCCAATGCATGAAAGTGAAAAGTGAAAATGAAGTTGCCCAGTCGTGTCTGACTCTTCGCAACCCATGGACTGCAGCCTTCCAGGCTCCTCCATCCATGGGATTTTCCAGGCAAGAGTACTGGAGTGGGTTGCCATTGCCTTCTCTGGAAGAATCCCACAGACAACCACAAATCCCATAGAAATCCCATAGACTGAATAGGGACAGAGTAGTATTAGTATTGCCACTCTAGGCCAAAGACTCCAGTACTAAAATCTTAGTTTGGAATTCTTTTCCCTAATTCTTTTTTTCCTTTTAGTAATTTTTTCATACTCTTAGTTTAGGCTTAATAGGCATCCGTTTTAATTTTATTCCTGAAATTCACATCATTGTCTATTTAGAAATGGACATTTTTGGCTCTTACATTCTTTGATACTTGCCTTTTAACCTTACATTCTGATGAAAAGAATACATTTTTTTGTTTCTTTAGAGAGGACATGGATCTATTTTATACCTGTAGAGTTGGAATTTTTATTTTTCAAAGGAGATAATTCACAGTTTTAAAAATCTTTGTTTGCAAGATAACACACACACAGATAAATACACAGAGCAATAGAGTTAAATGAGTTATTGTTAAGACAATCTGTGCAACAGTCACCAAGGTCAAACACAAGAATAATGCCAGCACTTCAGAGCCTTCCTTTGTCCTTCCATTCACAACTTCCTCTCCATCCTCACAAACATAACTGATTTCCTGCTTATTATGGCAATACCAGCCTCACTCTGTATGGTTTAGAGTTTTGTTGCCTAAATCAGATCAGATCAGATCAGTCGCTCAGTTGCGTCCGACTCTTTGCGACCCCATGAATCGCAGCACGCCAGGCCTCCCTGTCCATCACCAACTCCCGGAGTTCACTCAGACTCAACGTCCATCCAGTCAGTGATGCCATCCAGCCATCTCATCCTCTGTCGTCCCCTTCTCCTCCTGCCCCCAATCCCTTCCAGCATCAGAGTCTTTTCCAATGAGTCATCTCTTCGCAGGAGGTGGCCAAAGTACTGGAGTTTCAGCTTCAGCATTATTCCTTCCAAAGAAAACCCAGGGCTGATCTCCTTCAGAATGGACTGGTTGGATCTTCTTGCAGTCCAAGGGACTCTCAAGAGTCTTCTCCAACACCACAGTTCAAAAGCATCAATTCTTCGGTGCTCAGCCTTCTTCACAGTCCAACTCTCACATCCATACATGACCACAGGAAAAACCATAGCCTTGACTAGACAGACCTTTGTCGGCAAAGTAATGTCTCTGTTTTGAATATGCTATCTAGGTTGGTCATAACTTTCCTTCCAAGGAGTAAGCGTCTTTTAATTTCATGGCTGCAGTCACCGTCTGTAGTGATTTTGGAGCCCAGAAAAATAAAGTCTGACACTGTTTCCACGGTTTCCCCATCTATTTCCCATGAAGTGATGGGACCGGATGCCATCATCTTTGTTTTCTGAATGTTGAGCTTTAAGCCAACTTTTTCTCTCTCCACTTGCACTTTCATCAAGAGGCTTTTGAGTTCCTCTTCACTTTCTGCCATAAGGGTGGTGTCATCTGCATATCTGAGGTTACTTATATTTCTCCCGGCAATCTTGATTCCAGCTTGTGTTTCTTCCAGTCCAGAGTTTCTCATGATGTACTCTGCATATAAGTTAAATAAACAGGGTGACAATATACAGCCTTGACGAACTCCTTTTCCTATTTGGAACCAGTCTGTTGTTCCATGTCCAGTTCTAACTATTGCTTCCTGACCTGCATACAAATTTCTCAAGAGGCAGATCAGGTGGTCTGGTATTCCCATCTCTTTCAGAATTTTCCACAGTTTTTTGTGATCCACACAGTCAAAGGCTTTGGCATAGTCAATAAAGCAGAAATAGATGTTTTTCTGGAACTCTCTTGCTTTTTCCATGATCCAGCGGATGTTGGCAATTTGATCTCTGGTTCCTCTGCCTTTTCTAAAACCAGCTTGAACATCAGGAAGTTCATGGTTCACATATTGCTGAAGCCTGGCTTGGAGAATTTTGAGCATGACTTTACTAGCGTGTGAGATGAGTGCAATTGTGCAGTAGTTTGAGCATTCTTTGGCATTGCCTTTCTTTGGGATTGGAATGAAAACTGACCTTTTCCAGTCCTGTGGCCACTGCTGAGTTTTCCACATTTGCTGGCATATTGAGTGCAGCACTTTCACAGCATCATCTTTCAGGATTTGGAATAGCTCAACTGGAATTCCATCACCTCCACTAGCTTTGTTCGTAGTGATGCTTTCTAAGGCCCACTTTACTGCACATTCCAGGATGTCTGGCTCTAGGTCAGTGATCACACCATCGTGATTATCTTGGTTGTGAAGATCTTTTTTGTACAGTTCTTCTGTGTATTCTTGCCATCTCTTCTTAATATCTTCTGCTTCTGTTAGGTCCATACAATTTCTGTCCTTTATCGAGCCCATCTTTGCATGAAATGTTCCTTTGGTATCTCTAATTTTCCTGAAGAGATCCCTTGTCTTTCCCATACACATTACTAAATAGTACCTTTTATTTTTGCCTTACCGTGTATTTGAAATTTATATTAGAAAAAAGAAATCATTCAATATGTGCTCTTTTGTTTGAGGCTTCATTCACAATGGTTCTACAGGCAGTTGCAGTGAGTTCATTTTCACTGCTTTATGATATTTCACTGTAATTATACGACAATGCATTTTTCCGTTCTATTGTTCATGGCACTTATGTTATTAAAAATAAAAGCATCCATGAGTGCACTTGTACATAAGTATATTGAACTTTCTCTGGATATACCTAGGAATGAAACAGCCGAGTCATTTATATACTTCGGTATATAATGCCAAAATGGTTTTTAAGTGGTTGCACCAACTTGCACTTTGATCAGCAACTTAATTCATAATATTTTGAAGATACAATACATATGAAACTTGCATTTAATCACTTGTTTCATATACAAGTTGGAAGTAGAAGGGCTTAATACCAATATATCATTTTAAGATATTTTATCAAGAGATTTTTTAAAGGGAGTAAATTAAAACTTTCAACTCACCAGGCTGAATTATTTTCTCTTCAATGACCATGATTATTTTTTTAACAACTGACAGTAACTTATACTAAAAATGAAGAAGCAATGAAAGCATATAGGCCATATCACAGTTAAATAACAGGCAGTGATACACAGTCACATCTTATATATGAAGAAAAATAATTTCACTTAACTCTAGAATAATTTCTTAAAAATAACTATAAATCAGTCTCACCTACATATATATGTAGACTCAGGTAATAAAATAAGAATGGTTCTGACTTTTACATTTTATTTATTTTTTAATTAATTAAATTATGTTTATTATAAATTTATTTATTTTAATTGGAAGCTAATTAATTTACAATATTGTACTGGTTTTGCCATATATCAACATGAATCCACCACGGGTGTACATGTTTTCCCCATCCTGAACCCCTCCCACCTCCGTCCCCATACCAGCCCCAAACATCTTGTATCATGTATCGAACATGGACTGGCAATTAATTTCATATATGATATTATACATGTTTCAATGCCATTCTCCCAAATCATCCCACCCTCTCCCTCTCCCAGAGTCCAAAAGACTTAATATCTTTGAAATTTTATATCATAGGCATAGTTAAAAATAATGAAGTCTATTATACTTTAAAGCTGCTCTATGGATTAAATGATGTAATTTATGGGAAAATATCAACTTTAAGGACCACAAAACAACTGTCTACAGTATTATAATATGGGCTAATTGATATTTCTATCATTCAGTTGAATGTTTGTTTATCATGTTGCTGGATAAAAAACATAGGTATATTTTTAATGAGACTTTCTGTACACAGATACTTCTACTTTTGGGGTTATCATCAGGGTAAATAAATGGGTAGCAATTTAAAAAATGTTCTACAGAACAGCAGCCCTTCCCTGGAGAGGCATGAAAGAGTATTTATCCCCACAACTGCAAAGCCCATAGGAATTTTGATCCACTGAATGGGGCAATTTAACAGACACCCTCAATATACTTCTTTCTAAAATGTTGCCATTTACTATTTTTAAAACTAGTACATTGACTCTCCATACATCAGGTCTAAGAGATCACCAAGCTCTGTATTTGATAGACATATGTTAATGGCTGGTAGAGAACATTCCTTTCAAAATTCTTAGGCATTTCAGTTTCCATCAGAGTAAAACAACTGGGTGGCTCAGTTCAGTTCAGTTCAGTCGCTCAGTCGTGTCCGACTCTTTGCAACCCCATGAATCGCAGCACACCAGGCCTCCCTGTCCATCACCAACTCCCGGAGTTCACCCAGACTCATGTCCATTGAGTCAGTGATGCCATCCAGCCATCTCATCCTCTGTCGTCCCCTTCTCCTCCTGCCCCCAATCCCTCCCAGCATTAGAGTCTTTCCCAGTGAGTCAACTCTTCGCATGAGGTGGCCAAAGTACTGGAGTTTCAGCTTCAGCATCATTCCCTCCAAAGAAATCCCAGGGCTGATCTCCTTCAGAATGGACTGGTTGGATCTCCTTGCAGTCCAAGGGACTCTCAAGAGTCTTCTCCAACACTACAGTTCAAAAGCATGGGTGGCTAGATTACCTCAATTCCAGGACCTCAACTGCATAATTATAGGAGGTTTCCTGGCTTCCTGGCAGAGCTGGAGGCAACACAACATGGTCCACACTCAAGGCCATCATGGAAGTTTCTGCCTCAGCAGCTGACTCACTCTTCAATGCCAAGTGTGCCTACAAGCCTCTAATCTTTATATTTTATTTTTTCTCCCATATTTATTGTTAAGGATGCCAAATCAGCATATTTTATTCATTAAAGCGATAATGCACTGGGATTCAAGAGAAATCTTGCTTCTGGCCAAGGCAGAGTATAGGAATGAGAAGTGCCCTTCTGCCTTAAACAACCAAAAAAATAAAACAGACAAAACAAATGAGACAACAGTTTTCAAGACACTTGACATTAGGAGAAAAAGGGTAGTAACAAACCAGGTGAGTTCTACAAGTGCCCAAGTTGACTGCCTTAAGAGAGATTCCAAGCCATGGCACACTGAAGAAGAATCCAGGTGGAACCTGGCCAAGTCCATGAATTAAAAAGAGGAAGATGAGTCTGGAGAGCCCAGGAGGCTGGAGTTTGCAAAACAAAGTGGCTATACAGAGGCAGCCCTCAGGGACCTGCAGAGCATGTCCTGAATCCTGCCGTGCTCCCTCAGGGGTTCAGCAGAGCGTGGAGCAACCCATGCAAGTGAAGAAAATACTGAGGAAGAAACCATCCAAATGGCCCAGCATGAGTGTGTGCTCAGTCACTCAGTCATGTCAGACTTTGTGACCCC
This sequence comes from Bos mutus, assembly GCF_027580195.1. NCBI lineage: Eukaryota > Metazoa > Chordata > Mammalia > Artiodactyla > Bovidae > Bos > Bos mutus. The sequence goes on from NC_091623.1 coordinate 15,347,692, forward strand.
ATGAACTGTAGCCCACCAGGCTCCTCTGTCCACAGGATTCTCCAGGCAAGAATACTGGAGTGGGTTGCCATTTCCTTCTCCAGGGGATCTTCCTGCCTCAAGGATCAAACCTGCATCTCTTAAATCTCCTGCGCTGGCAGGAGGAATTTTTACCACCTGGACCAGAGGGAGCAATACTTGGGGATAACACTGGCCAGGAAAACTACCAATTCCCCCCAATTAGACTGGGAAACAAACTAATTCCTGGGGCCCCGAGCAGAGAGGCACTGAGTTAATTATTCCTGCATTAAACATCTTACTGGTCCCACCTAACAAATTTCAGAAGACTCAGAAGAATAAAACCATTTTCAAGTAATTTAACCTTGTTTATGAAAGTTCAAGAAGATAGACAGGAATACAGATTATCTAGCAGTCAACATGGTAAAATTCATGTCAGGAATCCAGTCAGGGTTAACAAACGTGAAAAAGTAGGTAACAAACATATGAAAACTGTGATAACTGTGCTACTTATATTGGAAATGTTGAGTACAGACATGGAAAATATAAAAAGAGACCCAAATTGAACTTCTAGAGATGAAAACTACAACGTGAGATGAAAAATACACTAGAAGGAAATAAAGCAAATTAGATACTTCAGAAGAAAACATCTATTATATCTTAAATATTTACTGAAACTATACAGAGTAAAAAACAGACAGGAAAAGAACCTGGACATCATGAGCTGTGTGTGGGACACACACGAATAGGTAGCCTAAAACAGATGTAATTGGAATCCCTGAAAAGAATGGGCAGAAAAATATTTGAATATATAATTTTTCCAAATATGATGAAAACTATATCTGCAGATCCAGGCACCAGAAATGCCAAACACCAGAAATATGAGGAAAACTAGACAAAGACTCAACATGATTACAAAAGACGTAAAAGTAATTCTGTAGATGTCATCTTTTCAGGAGATAATTCTGGAACAACTATTTAAATAACTACATGACAATTACAGACAGATAAATAAAACAGATCCATATCATACACTACATGCAAAAATTAATTCTAATTATAGACTTTAGAATAAAACCTAAACCTCTAAAAAATTATAGGAGAAAGTCTCTTGGGATTCAGTTTTAGGCAAAGATTTCTCAGACATAACATCAAAAGTATGAGCCACCAACATTGATAAATTGTACTCAAACAAAAATTATAAAGGTACATTTTTCAAAATCTATTTTAGGAAGTAAGCCACAGATTGGGAGAATATATTTGCAAATCTAACATCTGATGAAGTAACTGTATGCAGAATATATAAGGAACTCCCAAGAATCAATACTAAGAAAACAAATGACAACAAATGGACAAAAGATTTCAACTTCAGAAAAAAAAATATGAATGGAAAAACATAAGATGTTTGATATCATGTGCCAATGCTGCTGCAGCTAAGTCGCTTCAATCATGTCCAACTCTGTGCGACCCCATAGATGGCAGCCCACCAGGCTCCCCCATCCCTGGGATTCTTCAGGCAAGAACACTGGAGTGGGTTGCCATTCCTTCTCCAATGCATGAAAGTGAAAAGTGAAAGTGAAGTCGCTCAGTCGTGTCCGACTCTTAGCGACCCCATGGACTGAAGCCTACCAGGCTCCTCCATCCATGGGATTTGCCAGGCAAGAGTACTGGAGTGGGGTGCCATTGCCTTCTCCATCATGTGTCAATACAGAAATCCAAATTAAAACAAAAAGTTATCACTACACAATTTGTACAATGACTAAAATGAAAAAGACCGACCATAACAAGTATTAATGAATATGTACAGGAATTGAACTCTTATATACTGCTGGTCAGAATGTAAAATAATACAATCAGTTGGGAAAATAGTTTGACAGTTTCTCCAATATTTAAACGTGTATTTACCATATGGTCCAGTCCGTCCTCTCCTAGATATTGACCCAAGATAAGTAAAAAGTCATGTCCAAATGAAGACATGTATAAATATTCACAGTTGCTTTATTTGTAACAGACAAAAATTAGAAACAACCCAATGCCCATCAAACAGTGAACAGCTCAAATGATTATAATTTATAGCCATACAATTGAGTACTACTCAGCAATAGAGAAGAATGAACCACTGGCACAAGCAACAACATGAAATGTTCTCCAAATAATTATGATGAAAGAAAACAATCCAAAAAGTACATTTATTTTTGACTCTATATAACTTTCCAGAAATGCAATCTAATCTATAGAGACAGAAAGAAAATCAGTAGTTCTCTGGGATGAAACTGGAAGGACAGATGAGAAGGATTATAATGGGGAGGGAGAAACTTCTGAGGGTGATGGAAGTGTTCAAAATCTTTATTAAGATGGTTGTTTCACTGGAAATAGAACTGCCATATGACCCAGCAATCCCACTGGTAGGCATGCACATCGAGGAAATCAGAATTGAAAGAGACACATGTACCCCGATGTTCACTGCAGCACTGTTTACAATAGCTAGGACATGGAAGCAACCTAGATGTCCATTGGCAGACAAATGGATAAGGAAGTTGTGGTACATATACACAACGGAATATTACTCAGCTATGAAAAGGAACACATTTGAGTCACTTCTAATGAGGTGGATGAAACTGGAGTCTATTATACAGAGTGAAGTAAATTAGAAAGAGAAACACCAATACAGTATATTAATGCAAATATATGGACTTTAGAAAGGATGATCCTATATGCAAGTCAGCAAAAGAGACACAGATGTAAAGAACAAACTTTTGGACTCTGTGAGAGAAGGTGAGGGTGGGATGATTTGACAGAATAACATTGAAACATGTGTATTACCATATGTAAAATAGATGACCAGTGCAAGACTGATGCATGAGCAGGGCACTCAAAGTTGGTGGTCTGGGAAAACCCAGAGGGATGGGGTAGGCAGGGGATGTGCGTAGGGGGTTCAAGGTGGAGGGGCACACGTGCACCCATGGCTGATATTTATCAACATATGGCAAAACCCACCACAACACTGTAAAGTAATTATACTCCAATTAAAAAAATAAATTAATTTTAACAAGACGGTGGTTTCACAGATGCATATACATGTCGAAATTTTATTACACTGTATATTTTAAATATGTGTATTTTATTGTATGGCAAGGATGCCTCAACAAAGATATTGAAGAGAGTGATTATGTCAGGTTCTTTCTATAATCTACTTATTTACCATCTGTGGGTTTAGTTGTACACAGACATATGCATCCATGCACACACAGACTGCGTCACAATAACAGACCCAAAAAATTAATGCGGGACATCAGCCTTCTGAAATTCACATCAGAGATGGCTTGTTTTCTTTTACACTTACACTTCAAACTGAGAGCCATGTAGCCCAAATGAAATGAGGCAGACCTTATTGGGAAGACTGAGTAGTTTAATAAAACATACTAATAGAAGGAGCTGTATTCATAAAAATGACAAAAATACTAATTTTTTCACAGTGGTTCACCTCCTGCTTTGCAGGTTATTTTCATCACTCAAGAAGGAAGCCTTAAATGAAGATGAATGGGAAAAAAGTAACATAACTGCAAGATTTTCTATTGCTCATATATTTTTGGTTTCAGATTGGATTTATTTCTGATATGGCTGACTGTCAGAAAACCGAAGATTATTAAACTATAACTGAGGTTTCCCATACCTTCACTAATAGTTCTTATTTCCCAGAAATTTTTTTGCGCTAAGTTCATAGAGTATATTGATGTGTATGTATCCTGGACTCTTAGGATCTATTTAAGAGGTTTGAATTTTCATATAAAAAGAATGAAATGCATTTCTTTAGTTTTCTTTGCTCCTATATGAGATGTATGACTTTAAACACACAGGTACACATGCATATTTAAAAGGTGACTTTTATTATTAATTCATTTTAATATACAGTAAGATGGAAATCTCAGTGCTATTAATTACTTACTATGTAATTTCCCATTGTAAAAGTAAGCCTTCAGGGCAACAATTTTCATCATCTGCAATGAACCTGATTAAAATAATTGGCTATTTCCATAACAAGTGCTTTAACAAGTGATCCTATGTCAAAGAGGACCTGGTCTGATTAGAAACTGCATTGTTGCATTATGCTATTATCAGATTAATGTAAATAGAGCTTAGTTCCTTTTAATAAAATCCAATGACTTGTGAATTGGACTATCAGTTAACAGTAAGCATAAGCGTAACCCCATCTCCTTAATTTAGCTGTCTAATTTGGCCCTGAGTATAATGACTTTAATTTACACAGCAAAATGTACTTCCCCACCCTTGTTAAATCTCCATCAGTGTTTCAGAGAATAAAGGAAGAGAAGTGAAGATGAGAAGCTAAAGGCAAAGGAGATAAGGAAAGCTATATCCATCTGAATGTAGAGTTCCAAAGAATAGCAAGGAGAGATAAGAAAGCCTTCCTAAGTGATCAATGCAAGGAAATAGGAAAGAGTAGAATGCAAAAGACTAGAGATCTCTCCAAGAAAACTAGAGATACAAAGGGAACATTTCATGCAAAGATGGGCACAATAATTAGTACAGAAATGGTATGGACCTAACTGAAGCAGAAGATATTAAGAAGAGGTGGCAGGAAGATGCAGAAGAACTATCCATAAAAGACCTTCATAGTCCAGATAACCACTATAGTGTGATCACTAACCTAGAGCCAGACATCCTGGAGTGCAAAGTCAAGTGGGCCTTAGGAAGCATCACTATGAACAAAGCTAGTGGAGGTGATGGAATTCCAGTTGAGCTGTTTTAAATCCTAAAAGATGATGCTGCTGTGAAAGTGCTGCACCCAACATGCCAGCAAATCTGGAAAACTCAGCAGTGGCCATAGGACTGGAAAAGGTCCTATGTAAGAAAGGCAAATGCCAAAGAATATTTAAACTACCACACAACTGCACTCATCTCACATGCTAGCAAAGTAACGCTCAAAATTCTCCAAGCCAGGCTTCCACAGTCAGTGAACTGTGAACTTCGAGATGTTCAAGCTGATAAAGAAAAGACAGAGGAACTGGAGATCAAATGGCCAACATCTGGTGGATCATAGAAAAAGCAAGAGAGTTTCAGAAAAACATCTACTTCTACTTTATTGACTACACTAAAACCTTGATTGTGTCGATCACAACAAACTGGAAAATTCTTCAAGAGATGGGAATACCAAACCCCTTACCTGCCTCCTGAGAAATCTGTATGCAGGTCAAAAAGCAACAGTCAGAACCAGACATGGAACAATAGGCAGGTTCCAAATTAGGAAAGGAGTACACCAGGCTGTATATGGTCACTCTGCTTATTTAACTTATATGCAGAGTACATCATGGGAAACACTGGGCTAGATGAGCACAAGCTGGAATCAAGATTGACAGGAGAAATATCAATAACCTCAGATATGCAGAGGACACCACACTTAAGGCAGAAAGCGAAAAACTAAAGAGCCTCTTGATGAAAGTGAAAGAGGAGAGTGACAAAGCTGGTTTAAAACTCAACATTCAAAAAACAAAGATCATGACATCCAGTTCCATCATTTCATGGCAAATAGATGGGGAAACAATGGAAACAGTGAGAGACTTTATTTTCTTGGGTTCCAAAATCGCCGCCAATGGTGACTGCAGTCATGAAATTAAAAGATGCTTGTTCCTCAGAAGTAACACTATGACAAACCTAGATAGCATATTAAAAAGCAGAGACATGACTTTGTTGACAGAGGTCCATCTAATCAAAGCTATGGTTTTTTCCAGCAGTTATGTATGGATAAGAGAGTTGGACCATAAAGAAAGCTGGATGCCGAAGAATTAATGCTTTTGAACTCTGGTGTTGGGGAAGACTCTTGAGGGTCCCTTGGATAGAAAGAAGATTATACCAGTCAATCCTAAAAGAAATCAGTCCTGAATATTCATTGGAAGGACTGATGCTGAAATCTCCAAATCTTTGGCCACCTGATGAGAAGGACTGACTCATTGGAAAAGACCATGATTCTGGGAAAGATTGAAGGCAGAAGAAGAAGGGATGACAGAGGATGAGATGGTTGGATGGCATCACTAACTCATGGACATGAGTTTGAGCAAGCTCCAGGAGCTGGTGATTGATAGCCTGGCGTGCTGCAGTGCATGGGGTCACAAACAGTCAGACATGACTAAGCGACTGAACTGAACTTTTGTGGTTTGAATTAAATGTACTTCAGAAATGAAGTTAATATTTTCCCAAAGTAGAATCCATCTATAAGATACTACAATAATTAAAGTGCTTTGATTACTTTATCAGAGGTAAATAACAACCAAAATCAATTGATGAATCTATTATACTGAATATACAAATGTATTTTTGAAATCTGTAGACCTCTTTATAAGTATTACCACTAAAGTATACTAAATTCATATTTTAAAGAAACATAGAGGTCATTATAATTACACACATTACACACTTATTTTTATCTTCTTACACACTTATTTTTATCTTATTACAGTTATTTTTATTATACACATATAATTTGATGGATGTATAATTTTTTAGTTTCTGGATTTTATTCTATCTGATTCATTATCAGTAATAACTCATTTTACAAATGAGTAAATTATCTTCCAAAACTACCTCCTATTATCCTCCGTGCCTTCTGAATTTTCTTAATTGCTTTCCTCCTTCTACTGATTACCATTACAGTCTGAACCAGCATATTTAAACCTGTTATTTGTTCATAAACTTTAGACATCATTCTTAAAATCCCTTTCCTTCCTTTAGAGTCTCACTATTTATTCCACTACCAAAATTTTATTTCTGTTTTTCCAACACATTCTGTTCTATCATGGTTAAGTGTGTTAGTGAATGAAAGCTACAGTTAAATCTGAGTAACAATCACAAACCTCCATAGCACACACTATGTATATTTATTTCCCCAACATTCAAGTGTCAGTGAGTGCTTGTGGCATCAGGAGATCTCAGGTGGGCTCCACAGAGGAGCTTGGCTTTGACCTAAAGATACTGCCATGCTCAGCTCCTCACTGACATTTGTGCTGAAGTCTGCTCCCTTTGTGACCGTTCTGAGATCCAAACTAAAGGTATAGCAGCTATCTTTTGACCTCATCCATGTGACATCAGAAGTTCAGAAATAAAAGTGAAACATGCAAGACTTCTTAAGGCCTAGGCTCAGAAGTGGCTCGCTGGCATTTCCCTTCATTCAGTTGCTCAAACCAAATCACATCTCCAAACTCAGTCAAGGAATGAGAGACATATATTCCTCCTTCACAGGAAGATGCAAAGTTACATATGACAAAGGGTGAGAATATATGGAGGGACGAAAAACAGTGGCAATATCATCTGCTGTATATGAATTCTCCAAAGTCTTGTGTATAATTAATTGTAAGAAATGGGAAATGAAGAGCATTTACACAATTGCACAACAATATAAATATAATTTACTATAGAACCAAGTAGAGGAATGTTACTGTTCTTTATTAAAAATATAACACATTATGGAGGACGTTCTAGCATCACTGTCAAATGGACTTCCTTTGATACATTCCATCAATTGTTTAAAATCATGTCACATTTAGATGCTTCATATTAACAGAGTGTTTATTTTTCTTTCATATTTTTTCTGTAATAATTGTTTTTCTTGTTGTGAGAAGTATACAGGTATTCAACATATGACCACAGTCTTTCTCTATTTTGACTGAAATTTATTCCCATGTTTCTTGAAGAGATTTTGGTGGGATCTTCTGATTTCTTGTTCTGAGTTGGGCTGCTTGCTTTCTGGGGATGCTGCGAGTTCCTTCCTGGGGTTTCTTTTTCTTGCCCCCCTTTCCTTCCTTCTGTACTTTCTTGGACACTAAGTTTCTTTTCCATATTCACTTTTCATTGCCAATATCTTCAGGTAAACACTTCCATGATGGCTTAGTGGTCAAGAATCTGCCTGCAATGCAGGAGATGTGGGTTCAATCCTTGGGTCAGGAAGATCCCCTGGAAGAGGAAATGGCAACCTGCTCCAGCATTCTTGCCTGGAAAATTCCATGGACAGAGGAGACTGGAGGCTACAGTCCATGGGGTCACAAACAGTCAGACATGACTGAGCTACTGAGCATATCTTCAGGCAATGTTCATGAACGAAGTTAAGAAAAACATTATTTTGAGCCTTTTTCTTATTGTCCCCACACCTAAATAAAATATAGCTGGTAAGAGAAGTCTAAATTCAAATTCATGTATTCCCGGAAATGTAAAGGTACATTCATTCCTTCATTGAATTCTAATAAAACTGTTGCTGTCTGGGAAGTTTGAAGTCAATGAAATTTTTGCTTCTTTAGGGTTAGCATGTTACCTCTCTTAGGGATTTTGGGATTTTCTCTATATCCAAATTTCACTATGATTTATCTGGATATATCTTGCTTTGTGTTCATTGCTTTGGTACTGATAAACTTATTTCAATATGAAGTATTAAACGTTTTTGCCTACAATTCCTCCATTTCCCCTGGATCTCCAAAATTGGTCCTATGTTCAATTTCTTAAATTGACTCTGCATGTTTGCTGAACATACATCTCATTTTTGTATTTCTTTATATTTTCATCTAAGCCTTGGAAGATTTCTCCAACTTTACTTTTCTTCTGTACTAATTTCTTTTAGTCTTATTTTCATATCCATTAGCTTTTTCATTTTTGTTTTATGAAGACCATTTTTTCTTTATGTTTCTAATTAAGATGTATTAAAATGTTCTCTCTGACCCATGAATCATGCTTGCTTCATCTAGTACCCATTACTCTATGTGTTCGTTTTGGATCTTCTGTTTTGCATAGTTGACTTCAGTGATTGACTACTGTTCAGAATGAAAACTATACTGATGAATATGTTTAACTTGTATGGTTTCTTCAGTCTCTATCAGTTTATTTCACCCATCTTCTCTCCTGCACGGAGGGACTGATTGGAAACTCTTACCACATGGAATGTAAGGGAGTAGGTCCCAAGGTCCCCTCCATTTACAAAATGAAAAAGGTTTAATCAGTAACAGCTACTTCCAAGCTTTCCTCAAGGAAACTCTGATTAAAGGTTTTTGACAGCAGTCTCCCACTGTCAGCCTCAGAAATCATGCCTTGTATACAGGGGGCGGGAAATGAAAAGTTCACTGGGGCTGCTGCTGTAAAGAGTGTTAATGAATGAACCTTGTTTCTGTCCACTCATTTCTCTGCACCAGATGACTCCCCTTGGCTCCTAGTTTGTACTCTTCCACTAAAAGAAAAATAGCCATTGACACTATTTCAGACTTTTTGAGATCAAGGATTTAGATTCTTGGTTCCCTTCTCTAATAATGCTATTCTGTCTCATTCCATCATCTAAAAATATTTAAAATTACTGCATGCTTAGAGTTCTACCTCACTATTTTTATACCATTAAAATCCTATCTCTCAAAAAGTCTTCACTGTCACTTCCATGAGATTCGAGGACTTGAGAATAAAGGGATGGTAATATTGTCACCCTGCTTATTTAACTTATATGCAGAGTACATCATGCGAAATGCCAGGCTGGAAGCACAAGCTGGAATCAAGATTGCCAGGAGAAATATCAACAACCTTAGATATGTAGATACCACTCTAATGGCAGAAAGCAAAGAGGAAATAAAAAGCCTCTTGATGAGGATGAAAGAGGAGAGAGAAAAAGCTAGCTTAAAATTCAATATTCAGAAAACGAAGATTATGGCATCTGGTCCCATCTCTTCATGGCAAATAGAAGGGGAAAAGTGGAAGCACTGACAGATTTTCTATTTTGGGCTCCAAATTCCCTGCACGTGGTGGCTGCAGCCATGAAATTCAGCATGCTTGCTCCTTAGAGGGAAAGCTATGAAAAACCTATACAGCATATTAAAAAGCAGAGATAATAACTTTGATGACAAAAATCTGTATAGCTAAATCTATAGTTTTTCCAGTAGTCATGTACAGATGTGAGAGTTGAACCATAAAGAAGGCTGAGCATTGAAAAATTGATGCTTTCAAATTGTGGTGCTGGAGAAGGCTGCAAGGAGATCAAACCAGTCATTCCTAAATGAAATCAACCCTGAATATTAATTGGAAGGACTGATGCTGAAGCTGAAGCTCTAATATCTTAAGAGTCAATTCATTGGAAAAGACCCTGAAGCTGGGAAAGACTGAAGGCAGAGGAGAAGAGGGTGGCAGAGGATGAGATGGTTGGACAGCATCACCAAATCAATGGACAAGAACATGGGCAAACTCCAGGAGATAGTGAGGGACAGGGAGGCCTGGTGTGCTGCAGACAGTAAGTTCAGTCCCAGAGACTGATTACGGAAGCTTCAGAAGTTATTTTTTTTTTTTTTTTTTTTTTTCAAATCTAGCATCCACTAGATAAAATCTTCCTCTAACATAGATTCATTTGAGACACCAGAGTACTATCAGCACATGTCAGAGACAGAAAGAAAAGGAAAACATAGCTGGACTTCCCCCTTCTCCAGTGCCATCCTTAATAATAATTTTATGCCAAAAATTTATCATGATTCATAATTGTTTCTATAGGTTTTCCTTACACAAAGAAAAAATAGAGAATTCTTAATAAAGCTCTAAAAATATCTGTTACCATTTGATTCTAATAAAACTCTAGAGTATTTGACAAAAATATCAATATAACACTTTGGTTCTCCCTTTAAAACGGAGTGGTGAATTTACTCACATCATTGATTCTAAAACAGCTTTACATACAATCCAGATGTAAAATAAGGTGCCCAGTAAATAAGATTCAGACTATCATGAAGAATCAATATGGAGAAAGGTGTTGGTGATTCTGGTAGAAAAGACACTTGAGGTTTTTAAATTTTCTAATTTTATCTAGCAATTCACAAAAAGAGACGATCTTAAGGGTTTTACCAATTTACTTCTTAACTGTCAAAGTAAATACTGCTCTCTGTGTTCACTCCCTATCCCTCACAGTTTCTGGAATTATTTACTTAAGCTCTATTTTCTTGAATATTCACATTCTGTACAATCAACATAATATTAAAAATACAAAGCCTGGTTCTATGCTTTCCTAAAATCAATTTCTTGGACACTTTCCCATTCTGCCTACATAATATAACTCAGTATTCCTGACAAACTGTGATATCTGTAAGGAAGCCTGTGGAGAGAATGATCTTAAAAATGATGATGAGGTATTTTTAATTCTTCTGCATTCTTTTCAGTAAATTTGCTTTTTCCTTATAATTACTTCTTATTAAGATGTGTTCTAAATTATAACAAGTAGCATATAGAAAGCTAAATGCATAAGTTACTAAATGCATAAATATTCAGAAGAGGTAATTACAATAAAACAGTACTTCAGTTTTACAATACTGCATATTTTGGTGACAAATCAAACTGGTATATGTTTCTGAAACTTTCTAGACCACACTAGCTAGAATATATTACTGAACAAAGAAGTGTCACTATAATGAAGCAACATGCTGCATATAATTAAAGTATTAGAATAGTACACAGACTATTTTAATAGTACACAGACAAAACTGTTAGGCACAACAAGCTTCATTACATACGAGGAAAGAGAAAAAAGAATACAATTGCAAAACCATATATCCTAATAAGTACAATTAAAATTAATTGAAATCTGACTGGTTTATAAATCTATCAATTATACTGGACAGAGTCAAGTAACTTTTGGCATTCTCATTTCTCTATTTTTATCTAGCAATTCACAAAAAGAGGCAACTTTAAGGGTTTTACCAATTTACTTCTTAACTCTCAAAGTGAACAGTGCTCTAATACTTTAAAGAACAGTATCAGCATTGAAGAAATTAAAGTGAATACTGGGAAAATAATTATCCAATTTCCACTAGGAAAACACACAAAAGTTCAGCTGCATTCATACATATCCAAATATGTCAGCTTTTTTGCAGAGACATGCTTTGAATTATCCTACAAAATAAAATACCTTAGAGATGAAAGAGCATTCAGAACAACAACACAAATACACTGATGACTAAAACACAATTTTAAAGCGCCTCCAGCATACATAAGATATATTCCAGTTACATTGTACATAGTCCTACCTTATCATGAACTAAGTTTTGTATCTATTTCCTATTTATCCCTTAATTACATGGTAAAATTGGATAGTTAAAAATAGAAGAAGACATAAATAGAGAAACCTTTGTTTTTTATGCCCTAAAACATTTCATGTTAAGATGTGCAGAAAAACAAATTATTTATGATAAATTCTCAATTCTCTATAAAAAGGTGTTTATTTTTATTTTTGAAACATTCAGGTCAAGAAATACAATTGTGCCACTCCATGTTTTTGTGTTTCAGTGTCATTCTCAGTATACTGAATATTGATCTAATAATAATACTCTATTACCCCAAATATCTAGTCATTTTATATCGCCCAAACTAATTTATTATGGAACTCATAAAATTATCCCCTGTAGTGCCTATAACAAAGGAACCAACAGAACAATAAAAAGAAACAATGTACATTTTTATTATATTTTAATGATATCCCCATTGCTTATATATGTACAACCAAGTGGAAATATTTTAGCCACAGGCATCTCTAGAGATTCACTTTTTAAACTTCCATTCACAAAACAAGTTAAAAGGCAACTATCTATCCATTATAAATAACAGGGCATTTATGAGTTAGCTCATCTTAAATCATTGTATGAAAACTAGGGTGGAGACATTGTTACAAGTACTGCATTTCTCCTAGGGCTGCATAAATCCCTCTGAATGAAGTTTTATATTGTTTCCATAATCCTAGACTACAAATGGATAAGTAGAAAATGGCTTCTCTGAGGTTAGCTAGAAGCAGAGGAAATAGGTTAACATAAATATAAGACAATCATTTGTTTTACAAGTTGAAACATACATGAGTTCATCTGTCATATTTTTTCCAAAAAATTTAAATATTCTTCAATCCTTTCTAAATATAACCTCAAAACTCTTAATCATATATCTCTACCAGTAAAATTTTAATTGTGGTATCTCCTTTCAATAAATATATAGTTAAGTGTTTGTAAATTATATACAAGTATTAAAAATGAATATATGTTTGCATATAATGTAGGCAGGAAATACAAATTTTAAAAAGAGTGAGAAAGTTTGCAACACAATTTTTAAAGCATCATCCTAATTGTGATGGCTTCATATCATCATTAATATCTCAAAACATGGTATTTACTTGGAGTGAATTCATCAACAAGAATACTAGATATAAAATATATATACTGGTGATAATTTTGACTTGGGGGCCAATGTCCTGTTGGCTATAACTGCTGCTGCTGCTGCTGCTAAGTCGCCTCAGTCCTGTCCGACTCTGTGAGACCCCATAGACGGCAGCCCACCAGGCTCCCCCATCCCTGGGATTCTCCAGACAAGAAAACTGGAGTGGGTTGCCATTTCCTTCTCCAATGCATGAAAGTGAAAAGTGAAAGTGACGTCGCTCAGTCATGTCCGACTCTTAGCAACCCCATGGACTGCAGCCCACCAGGCTCCTCTGTCCATGGGATTTTCCAGGCAAGAGTACTGGAGTGGGGTGCCATTGCCTTCTCCGTCTCTGTAGATTTCTTTTTAGGTCAATTGTGGATTTGGTGAGGGTTAATTTAACTGCAACTACATAACACAGGCAGCCACACTGTGCTAATGGTGTGCTGCTATGTACAACTCCTACCGTCCCTCAGAACCTCTGCACTGGTGTCCCTCTGACAGAAAAACCCAGTGAGGTACCTCTGTCAATCCATGTGGTAAACAGCAGTATGCTTAACATATAAAAGTAAACATAAGCTATCTAACTTTCTTTGCTCTTATCAAAGGAGTGTCTCTTGCACTTTTCTAGGGTATATGCACCTCAGTGTGGAAACAACTACACTACGGGTAAAGGTATAGGAAGATGGATCTGGGGATTTAACACAGGTCCATTTGTTTTTAATCACAAAGCCTTGCTCAGCTACCCATGACTTCTAGAGAATAACTAATGGTTAACAGAATTTGATTTTTGCTATTTCAATTCTTTCTAATATAATGAAGAATTCCCAACTTTAAAAAAAAAAGCTTATTTTGTTTGTTTGTTTCCCTTTGGCTAATTTCAGGACAATTGCCTTTTCAAAAACTGGGTTTGGTATGACTAATGTACTCAAGTCTCCGTACTTTGGACAGATGCTATGATCACAGAGTGTAAGAGAATGATCTACACAAATTAAAAAAAAAAAAAACAAAACATGAAAACTGCATTCTTCATTAACCAAAAGATTCCTAGTATGTAAGATTTAAGAAAAAATAAAAACAGCCTTTGAAAGTTTAAAACATCCTTTACCTAACACTAAATATTTATTTCTGCCTATCACTGAATCAAATCTTGAAACAGCTTCCATATTTTTTCTGGTTACTTATGAATAATAAAACTATCCTTAGTTTTTAAGTGAAAGCCAATTGAGTCTGACTCTGTGACCCATGAAGCCTGCCAGGCTTCTCTGTCCATGGAATTCTCTAGGCAAGAATACTGGAGTGGGGATTGACCCTGGGTCTCCTACATTGCAGGTAGATTCTTTACCATCTGAGCCACCAGAGAAGTCCTATCCTTAGCTTACTTTGAATTAATAAACAAATAGCTCACTTATATTTTACATATTAAAATAAGTCTACTGATAATTATATTTGATTTGGAAATTTCTTGCCCAGCTTAGCCTTACCTTAGGCTGGTAAAATTGCAGTGGGGAAGGAGCAGGCCCTCCCTTAATATTTTCAGAATCTCTCACACATCTAACTATTTTCAAAATTAAAATAAGTTTAATAAATCATATGTAAATTTAATAAATCATAGATTAAATAAGTGTATATATATACACATATATATTCTCCTACATTTGTAACAATGTGGAAGACTAGGTTTGAATCGAGACTCAGATGCTTCAGACCATAAAACAAAGGGAGGACCCTGGGGAAAAGGACTTCCAACCCACTCTTCTCCACGGCTACCCCAGTGTGAACACTCAAGTTCTGCCTCTATTCCAGTAAACAGATACCCAATGGCCTGTCACTGAGCTGAGGGGTACACACACTAGAGACACAGTCCATTCGTTCCAGGGCAGATAAGGGAGAAGAGGCCTGCACAGGTCTCGAAAGTATGTTAGGCGCCTTTTGAAAGAGTATTCTGGAATCCCGAGTGTGAGCATGGTCCAGGAGAGGGGAATCTGTCTCCAGGTGAGCATGCTCCTTGTGCCCACTGATTCGTTGCCCCACAGAGAGGGCTGATGCCAGAGGAAGACGAGAGCAAGGTCTCCAGGGTGAGGTCCAGAGCAGGGGACCCTCGTGGCAGGGTCAAGGAAGGAACTGGGAAGGGACTTAGGGACCTCCTCTCTCTCATTCCAACTCATCCTCTACTCTCTAGCTGTATTTCAGCCTCTCCAGTTTCAGAGTAGATGAAAGTCTTCCTTGATATTCAAATTGAAATGTGGCACTGGTGACCCTGGATGTGGCAGATATATAGTTGTAGGCTCGTTCTCTTGTGGGGCAATTCTGGGAGTCCTTTGAAAACATCTCATCACTGAGAATTCCCTGCCTCTCGCTTGCCTTCTCTGATGGGTCAGCATGCTTTGCCCCTCAGTTTCCTGTGGGCTACCATGTAGGTGGGTCAGAGGGCTGCTCAGGGTTTTCTACTTAGGTTCCAATTCTTTTAAGATAGCATGGCTGCTTGGTTTGGGGTCATATCTGACCCACAAGAAATCCACACATATCCTTGCCCTACCATTTTCTACAAGAGCAATCTACTCCTGAAAAAACACCTTGGGTTTGCACCATAACACATAGGGGTAGCTTTGGTTACTAGCCTCTTGTCTTTGAAACTCTCCAGGCAGGCATTAAATCACCAGTATGTACATGTATATAAGAAATCAGTACAAAAGAAGACAAAAAAAATATTATATTCCTGCCTGATCTCCCAGTGTCTCTCTTTTTCTTTACTAGTGATAAGGGACTTAATATCCATTATGCTTTTTTTTAAAAGGAACTATTTGGAGGAAAAAAGATTGTCTGCTTTTAAAATCTACCAAGGCTCATGCGTTCTGTATTTGAGAAAGTTTTAAAAATGAAAGTGGGAAAAGAAAGCTGAACCTCAACCAGTAATTCTATTTTCAAACGACAGAACCAAATCATATCCAAAGTCCCTGAAAAACAGAAAATGACCAAAAGGTTCATTTCAAATACACTCGCTGAACCGTTTGAGAATGGCAGGCCATAAACTATATAGCAGAAAGATAGCTGGCAAGAAATATTTTTCTTAAATTCAATCTCTCTGAATAGGAAAGAAAAAGATTATATTCTCAGATAAAAATGTCATTTATATTCTTACAAGACCACACTTAAATAGAAATTGAAATAAGTTGTGTTTCCTATGAGTTTAAAATAGCAATTAAAAAACAAAGTCCACTAAGACTTAAACTACCCCAAGGAAAGAAGACAATTTCACATCTGTTTTTGATATATGACTATCAACACACAATTTATTAAATACCTTATATGACTTTATAAGTTAAAAAAGTAATTGACAGTACAGGAACTTACCTAAGAAGACTTAAAAGATTTACCAGTTTAATCCTGAGAGAACAATCAGCAATCCTGAGTCAATCTGTCTCTATCAGTTAGGGCAATGTTGATAGTAATGCATTAACATGGAGAAGGAAATGGCAACCCACTCCAGTATTCTTGCCTGGAGATTTCCATGGACAGAGGAAGCCTGGTGGGCTACAGTCCATGGGGTCACAAAGAGTTGGACAAGACTGAATGACTTCACTTACTTACTTTTACATTAACATGGGCATTATGGTATCTTTTACTGAGAGAAAAATGCATGTGGCAAGTTTTACCAAAAAAAAAAAAAAAAAAATTCACAGGCGTAGACTTGAAGATATATAAAGAACTTCAACTTAAATGAAGACACAGAAAATGATTCTAGAATACGCTAGCCATATTGTCACCAAAATAATACTTCATTCATTTCTAAGTGGACTCCATTGCTTCTCTATTCAAATATGCTAAATCATTTATACACAGCTTCTTAGAAATTTGGAGTAATTGTTCTGTCTCTAAAAAGACTGATTTGGACCTCTGGAGCTGGCCACGAGGGATTTATCTTTATTGTTATACATGCTGTGCTCTGATGTTCTCATTATATATGCAGAACCATTTGGGAAGCATTTTGAAAAAATATTTATTTTTAATATATACCCTGCTTTTCTACAACGCAGTTGAAAAAGCCTGCAATAAAATCTCTACAAATCAAGATAGTTAAAAATAAAAATAGATATCCCAAACTATCCAGTAGACTGAGAGCAACAGGAACTTAGGATGGATACTTACTGGATTTGAACATTAAGTTTGTCTAAGCCACCCAAGCAAAACAGCTTTAATAGCTTTCAGTATCAGATAAGATGGAGCATCTCTGTACCTCAGAAAAGAGAAATATATACTTCCCTGCATTTATATAAAATGTTTAAATAAAAAATTGATGTGTCCTCATATTCATTCATTCAACAAATATTTATTGTCCACCTCCTATGTGTACATTGCAAGATACAAAGGATAAATGGATAAAACAGACATATAATATTAAAGAGACATATAACTGCCAGATAAGGGCAAATAACCCCAACAGGTCTAGTGCAAGAGACAAAACAATTGCCATCATCTCTGTTGTAATACCATGGTTTTCTTAATGTTCCTATTTTAGTAGTCAAAGAATAAGCAAGGGTTTACTGAGCTCTTACTAGTCAGTCATTTCTTCGTTAATTTATCAACTACATTTTGAGTACCTACAACATTCAACGTTCAATTCTAGGCTGTGATCAGGAATCAAGGATAACTCAGGTGTGAAGTGTCTTTAAGCTACCTAGCAAGTTGAGAAATACACAAATCAATACAAAGCAAGGTAGACAGAATAAGAAAAAGAGCTATGCGAGGTGGGGCGGGGCGGGCTTTCTTGCTTAAGGAAGGAGTGGGAATCATGGAAGTGCTTCTAGAAGGTCTGGGGCTGGTATTACAGACAAGTCTATGGGGGGGAAGGGCTCCGGGCACAGACAGCACACCAGCAAAGGCAGTGAGATAGGCAGTCAAGGAACGTGAAGGATGAATGGCAAGTGGCTCACTTTGATTGATGCATTTGGCGAATAAAGGGGAACATGGAAATAAAGTAGGGAAATGAGTTCAGGGTTAGATTTCAGCAATAGAAGAGGTTTAGCTTATGGAGCTGGTGCCCCTAACTGTGCCTCTTGTGGTGAAAAGCTGGCAAAGGAAACACACAGCTGGACTTGCCCTCAAGGACTTCATAAACTAATGTGTGTGCAGAAAGGCAAATATAAGATGTTTGCATCTAATTATTTTCATGTCCTTTGCTTCTACCACCTAATGTATAAAGAAAGCTCTCTAAAGAAAGCAACGGCCACAGCTCTGGGAAGGGCACATATTTGGAGCCATCTGATCTGTGACAGAATCACCTCTCCCTGGGCATATCTTTTATGTGTGACTAGTGTTCTCAGGACCCATTTCTCCCACAAGGGTAACTCTTGTGGCGCGTTCCTCTCTAAGCGCTGCTGGAGCCTGCCTTGTAATATTACTCTTGAAGGATTCACTGCCTGGGCTGCAAAAACACAGCTCATAAAGCTCTTTAGTTCAGTCTGAAGAGCTGGAACATTAAAGCAAATACAACAGGGAAAAGGCTGCTCTGGACCAAGCTGCTGAGAAGGTAGAGGAAGAAAAGCGGCTCCAAGAAAAAGAGTATGCGGACTGTAAACCACGAATAATGGCGATGCCTCCAGAAGCAGAAGTGGCAAATGGCCCTCTAGGTAATCTTGATGGAAAGCATCACTCATTACTCCCTCCCCTCTCAGACAGAGGAGGTCACCAGAGGCAGGGCAACGTTAACATGATCACTATTTCCAGGAGAACTGTAAATACTGAATTGATGCTCACCCACAAGTAGGCATTGGTGGATGTTCATCCTTGTGTGTATTTGCATTAAAACATGTATATGTGCAGGGCTTCCCTGGTGGCTCAGATGGTAAAGAATCTCCCTGCAATGCGGGACACCTGGGTTCAATCCCTGGGTTGGGAAGATCCCCTGGAGTTAGGGCATGGCAACCCACTCCAGCATTCTTGCCTGGACAATCCCCATGGACAGAGGAGCCTGGTGGGCTACAGTCCACAGGGTTTCAGAGTCAGACATGACTGAGTGACTAAGCACATATGCAGATGCAAAGGATCCCTGAAATAACTTTCCATCTCATCCTACCCTTGTTTCCTTCATATTTCCCATTCCTTTGGCAATAACTTCCTCGCCTTCTGAATCTCTACCTCATTTTTTAATTTTTTAATCTGTCCCCTCTCCCTTGCTTACAGAGTCAACTCTCCATCTAAGCTTTAATAGTCACTCTCACTCCCATATCTTCACAGTATTAAAAAAGTTTTTTTAATTATATAACAGTTATCAACTGAATTGACAATCAAAGCACTGACAATCTCTTGGCCATCTGTAAAAGGAGGAAAAAATGGACAGTTTTCTCAAACTTATCTGGCCATAGGACTCTTGTTAGATGACAACTTATTTTTTTGTTATCTTTCTCCACACTAATTTCACAAGCCATTGAAGGCAAACACTGATTTTTAGGGTTAATTTTTGGTCTTGCACAGACCTCAGTATCACGGAAGACAGAGAATTAGATGATACATTAATGGGGTAACAGACAAACGGTTTAATATTCACTTACTTGTTTAACGAGTATTTACTGAGTACCTACTATGAACTTTTTAGGCATAGGGAGCAGAGTAAAAAGTAAACAAATCAAGTCCTTGCTCTTAGGAAGCTTATGTTTTAGAGGAGATTAAAAACGATAAAAAATAAATATAAAATATGTCAGGAGGCGAGGAGTGCTAAAAAATAAAGAGGAGTAAAAAGGTTGGAGAGAAGAGGTGGCGAGGAAGTTTTTATAAAATTACATTTTATTCAGGGTAGTTGCAGAAGGGCACTCTGATGAATTACCACTTGTGCAAAGATCTAATCTGAAAGAGAAAGGGAGAAAGTCTTGTAATTCTTCAGGAAGGAGAGGGCAGGTAAGTGAACAGAGAGGCAAAGACCCCAGACTGGAAGCAGGCTTGGCATGTTTGAGGGCAGCAGCGACAGTGTGACCCCTGCTGAATCAGCACTATGGAGGATGGCTGGGGTCAAGGCCGGAGATGGCTGGGAAGAGAATGCACCAATCTCTTTGGGTCGATGCAGAACTTTGGATTTTACTCCAAGTACACTGGGAAACCCTGGAGGGCTTTATACACAGAAACGACGTAGTGTGAATTGTGTTTTACCTGGAGCACTCTAGTTGTTGTTTTGACAAGAGACGAGGGACAAGTGTAGAGACAGCACAACCATTAAGAGTATTTTCTAGTGGATAATGGTGCCTTAGGGAAGAACTGAAGGTGGAAAGAGGTGATCAGAATCTCATATACAGTCTTTAAGTAAGTACAGAGCACACAGAAGACATTGAGTACAGAGGACTCATCTAAGGAGCTTTAATGGAAAGCTGACAAATGGAACCAAAGTACTAAAAAGTTCTCTCCCTTCCTCTTTTTCTTCCTCTCCTTCTATTTCTCTGTATCACTGTGTCTGTGTATCTCTCTCTCTTTTCCCCTTCCTTTCTCCCTACCTTTCACCCTACTTACTGGGAAGGTATACACTCTCTATTACAAGATCTCACTTTTTAAATTGAGGCTTTTAACCTTCCTATTCTCTCTGTTGCAAAATCCGCTCAGATAAAATCAGTATTTATTTTAGTACCAATTTATTCTATAACGACTAAAGAAAAAGTATTTCAAAAACTACTCAGAAATAATAATGAGAATTTATAAACATACATACTTCTAATTGTCCACAACACTTTTACATCTGTTAAATTGTCTGGGCATCATTAACCTGGACCTAAAGGTAGGCAAAGGGCCCAGTTATTTCTATTTTACAAAGGAAGAAACTAAGGCTTAGCATAATCATTATTTCAAATTGATATGACTTGTTAATAACATAGAAAGAATTTAAATTTGAGTCTCTCCTACATTTAAGTTCTTAACCTCCTTAACAATCATGCTTTTGTTATTCAAATAAACTATACTCTTTTCATTTTACAAGAGTCAAAAGCAATTCCTTTACTTACCACTGAAAGAGTCTTTGTCAATATTGTTGGGGGAACAATACCCATTTAGAAATGCTTCAGTTTAAGATGCATCTTATAAAATGATTAAAACTTTCAGAATATCTAAGAACAATTTACTTCCAAGGAATATATTGCCTCAAATTTCTATAAACTGTAGCATGATTGCAAAATCAATTTGGAATCACTAAAGCAAAATCGATCAAGTTATATGCTAAAACTGATGTCAGAAAATATCCACTCAAAGCAATTCTGATTTCCGGATTTCCCATTAAAATGCAAATAATGTCTTCTTTTTCAAAATCATATATTTTAGTATGTAATTATACTTGTCTTGACTTATGTATTACTTCTGTTATAATGTTTTCCTTAAAATATATTGTACTATATTATTAAGACTCAGCTAATGTGAAAGATAAAGTGATCATTGCTGCTGTTTAGTTGCTAAGTCATATCCAACTCTTTTGCGACCCCATGGACTGTAGCCCACCAGGATCCTCTGTCCATGGGATTTCCCAGGCAAGAATACTAGAGAAAGTTGTCATTTCCTTCTCCAGGAGATCTTCCTGACTCAGGGATTGAACCCACACCTCCAGCACTGGGAGGTAGATTCTTTACCACTGAGCCACCAGGAAAGTCCCCATTGATTATATATGCATATGCATATGTGTATATAATACTTTTTTTTAAATTCCTAATATTTTTAATTAATTGACACACTTCTAAATAACTACATGAGTTGAGGAGATCACAAATGACATTTTAAAAGATTTTGAACTGAATGAAAATTAAAACACAGCATCTCAAAATTGGTGGGATAGAACTTAGAAGAAAATTTATAGCAGTAACTGTGTACATTAGAAAAGAAGAAAGTTCTCAAATAAGTTATCTAAAATTTCCTCCTAAATAAGCTAGAAAAAGAAGTGTAATCCAAATGATAAGAAGAAAGTAAATAATAAGGATAAGACCAGAAATCAATGAAATAGAAAACAGAGAAATTTTTTGGACCTAAGAAATATGTCTTTTCTTAAGATCAATTTTAAAAACTGATGAATCCGATAATACGTTTTTTGTTTAAAATTCTAGATTCTATCTTAATGATACTGTTAAAGGCCAGAAACAAACATCATTAACAAGGCATAATGAAAAATATAACCATATATTATACTGGCAAGTTCATGACATGAAATTAAGTACAAACAATAATTAAAATGCCATTTAAATTAGTTAGAAACCAAGTATTTACAACCTCAGTGTCAGCCACTTGAAATAATTTTCCAAATCTGATTGTTGTTCAGCTCCTCTCAACTCCTCATTACCACCTCAGTCCTAACCACCAACATCTTGCCTCCAACAAAGCCTGTTCTTCACCAGTGGTCAGAGTCATTCTCCAAACAAATGAATTAATGTACTTTTAATCTCAACCCTCCAAAGATTTTTTCCATAATTTCAATACCACAAAAAGTCTAGTCTATGGCTCAAAAGGC
This sequence comes from Bos mutus, assembly GCF_027580195.1. Lineage (NCBI taxonomy): Eukaryota > Metazoa > Chordata > Mammalia > Artiodactyla > Bovidae > Bos > Bos mutus. Next base: position 15,370,346 of record NC_091623.1, read on the forward strand.
GCTACCCTGATCTAGCACCAGTCCGGTGCTGCCTTTCTGCCTCCCCTTCTCATCATTCATTGTGCTCCAAGAACACACCCCTCTTAGGACCAAGCACTTGCTACTCCCTCTGGTTTACTTGGCTGACCCCGAGTTCATCATACTCAAGTATCACTTTCTGGGAGAAAATTTTGGCCATGCTCTAAAATATCACTCAAAAACCTCTGCTCTTTAGACCTTATCCTTATAATATATATCATTGCTGTTGTTGACATTACATGTTAATATACATTGCTATGGAGAAGGCAATGGCACCCCACTCCAGTACTCTTGTCTGGAAAATCCCATGGATGGAGGAGCCTGGTAGGCTGCAGTCCATGGGGTTGCTAAGAGTCAGACACTACTGAGCAACTTCACTTTCACTTTTCACTTTCATGCATTGGAGAAGGAAATGGCAACCCACTCCAGTGTTTTTACCTGGAGAATCCCAGGGATGGAGGAGCCTGGTGGGCTGCTGTCTATGGGGTTGCACAGAGTCAGACACGACTGAAGTGACTTAGCAGCAGCACACATTACTATATATTATATAATATATATTTTATAATTAAACTTCTATTAAAATAATTAAAGATTCAAATGTATTTATAAAAAATCATGCAGAAAATACTGTGTACATTTTACTCAGTTCTCCACAATGGCTAACAATTTACAAAGCTGTAATATAAAAGCACAATTAAAATATTCAGATTTTACCAGTTTTACTTAATACTCATTTTTGTGTGTGTGTGTGTGTGTGTATATAAAAGTAATTCTGCACAATTTTATCACATAGGTAGGTGTGTGTATCTATCATTCTATTCAATACATAGAATAGTTCCAACACTGCAAGGATACCTCATGCTGTCCTTTTAAGACCACCTCACTTTCCTCTATTCCCTCCCTAACTTGAAAATCTATTCTCCTTTTCCAAAATTTTGTCATTTCAAAATGTTATATTTGGAATCATCCTATAGGTATCCTCTTGGAATTGGCATTTTCCCCCACTCAGCTTAATTTCCAAGAGATTTACTTAAGTTGTGTTTATCAACTGTTCCTTCCTTTTCATTTCTGAATACTAAGCATTTCATGGTATGCATATACCAGTTTAGCCATTCACCTATTGAAGGATATCTGGGCCAATTTAAGGTTTTGGTTATTACCAATAAAGCTGCTATGAATATTCACATACAGACATTTGTGTGAATTTAAGGTTTCATCCACTGATCTCCAGTAGCATATTGGGCACCTACCGACTTGGGGAGTTCATCTTTCAGTGTCCTATCTTTTTGCCTTTTCATACTGTTCATGGGGTTTTCAGGTCAGGAATACTGAAGTGGTTTGCCATTCCCTTCTCCAGTGGACCACATTTTGTCAGAACTCTCCACCATGACCCGTCCGTCTTGGGTGGCCCTACATGGCATGGCTCATTGTTTCATTAAGTTAGACCAGGCTGTGGTCCATGTGATTAGATTGGTTCTGCTGCTGCTGCTAAGCTGCTTTAGTCGCGTCCGACTCTGTGCAACCCCATAGACAGCAGCCCACCAGGCTCCCCCGTCCCTGGGATTCTCCAGGCAAGAACACTGGAGTGGGTTGCCATTTCCTTCTCCAATGCATGAAAGTGAAAAGTCAAAGTGAAGTCACTCAGTTGTGTCTGACTCTTTGCGACCCCATGGACTGCAGCCTTCCAGGCTCCTCCATCCATGGGATTCTCCAAGCAAGAGTACTAGAGTGGGGTGCCATATCCTTCTCCAGACTGAGGGGGATACTGGATGGCAATTAGATGGAGAAACAGTGGAAACAGTGGCTGACTTTATTTTTCTGGGCTCCAAAATCACTGCAGATGGTGACTGCAGCCATAAAACAAAAAGACGCTTGCTCCTTGGAAGAAAAGTTATGACCAACCTAGACAGCATATTGAAAAGCAGAGACATTATTTTGCCAACAAAGGTCCATCTAGTCAAGGCTATGGTTTTTTTCAGTAGTCATGTATGGATGTGAGAGTTGGACCATAAAGAAAGCTGAGTGCCAAAGAATTGATGCTTTTGAACAGTGGTGTTGGAGAAGACTTTTGAGAGTCCCTTGGACTGCAAGGAGATCCAATCAGTCCATCCTAAAGGAAATTAGTCCTGAATATTCACTGGAAGGACTGATGCTGAAGCTGAAACTCCAATACTCTGGCCACCTGATGCTAAGAGCTGACTCATTGGAAAAGACCCTGATGCTGGGAAAGATTGAGGGCAGGAGGAGAAGGGGATGACAGAGGACGAGATGGTTGGATGGCATGACCAACTTAATGGACATGAGTCTGAATAAACTCCAGGAGTTGGTGATAAGACAGGGAGGCCTGGCATGGTGCAGTCCATGCAGTTGCAAAGAGTCGGATATGACTGACCGACTGAACTGAACTGAAGGTTTCATCTCTCTGGGATAAATGCTCAGAAGTACAACTACTGAGCCATATGGTAAATGCCTATATTCTATTTTTTTAATTATTATTTTTTTCCTATTAGAATGGAAGTCCTATGACACCAGGGACTTGGTTATTTCAGTATCTTCTCCTTGTTCCTGGTACACAGCCCCTGTGAAACTCTTATAGTTTCCTGGGTGTTAGGACTGTCTTTTGTTCTAATGAGGCAAGACTAGGTGGTCCCTTGGATGACGGATGATTACATAAACACCAAACTATGATTAGAAGCTTGATATTTTTAGCATTGCCCTCTGTGCTGGGACAAGGGCTGAAAGTAGAATTAATGACCGAGCATGCTGACATGAGGAAGCCCCCATAAAAATCCCCAAGGTTCAGGGCTCAGAGAACTTCCAGTTTGGGGAACATATCTAACTGGGAAGGTGACATAGCCCAATTTACAGAGAGAAGCTGCTGTGCTCAGGGCCCTCATAGACCTCGCCCGTATATCTCTTCACCTAGTCTTTCACCTGTATCCTTTATCACACCCTCTAATAATTTTGCTTACATACTTAATGCTTGCTTACATTGACTCATTAGGAATGAGTACCAGCTCTGTGGCTCTGCCGTCAGTTTCACCTTGAGAATCTCACTAGAGGGTTGGCTGCTTTTTCCTCTGGTGACCCAGGCACCAGAAACTGCACGTGGTCTGAGGAACCATGGTCTGATCTTATTTAACATACGTTGGTTCAAAATTTACGGTTTCCTGACAATCAAATTTCTTTTAATAGGTAACAGGAAAAGCTGTTTATCTGTCACTTAGAGATTTTCAAATATTTTGAGTTTGATAATATCTGAATATTTCATGGCAAAATTAATGTTGATGTAAGCAAGTGTGTTCCTGAGATCTGTGCAAATTAAGAGAACTATAAGAGGGAACATCACATTTGCAGCAAAATTCGACAGAAGTTGTTGCAACCTGGAGACCTACTACGTTCCACTGGTATCTGGAGTGGGGTGGGGCAGTCTTGTGGTACTGAGCTCTCAACCTGTGGGATCTGACGATATCTTCAGATACACAAGGATAACAATCACCACCGCTTGAGATGAACAGAACAAAACTGTTGGTTGCCAGAGGCAGCGGGGTGGAGGAGAGGGTGAAATGTATCAAGGGAGGGTCAAAAGATAAATAAGTGCTGGGGATGTCATGCAGAGCATGATGGCTATAGTTTTAATGCTGTATTCCATATTTAAAGGTTGCTAAGAGTAGATTAGCATCCCCCTGGAGAAGGAAATGGCAACCCACTCCAGTACTCTTGCCTGGAGAATCCCATGGATGGAGGAGCCTGGTGGGCTACAGTCCATGGGATCGCAAAGAGTCGGACATGACTGAGTGACTTCCCTTCCCTTTAAGAGTAGGTTTCAAAAGTTTTCATCACAAGAAAAAAAATGGTGTATACCTGATATGAATATACTGTTATCCATCCATTGTACCTCAATTAAAAATAGAAAGAAAGGAGCAGTTAGGGCAGGAGGTTGAGTGGTTACGTCCATAAAGAGACGTGTGAGGCTGTGGGAAAAGTCCTGTGACCCTCCAGTCCCAGGGAACATGGTCGAACCCAATGTCCTTAAAATGGTTCATCTCGGTCTGACGGTTCCTCAGACCGTGTGCAGTTTCAGGTACCCAGGTTGCCAGAGGAAAAAGCAGCTGGCCCCTTAGCAACATTTTCAAGGCGGAACCAGTGGCAAAGCCAGGGAGCTTGTACTCGTTCCTAAGCATGTGGCAGCCTGAAGAATAGTAAGTAAGCTTTCAAAAATCACTTGTCAAATCCATAAATAAACAAACTCCTAGCCTGAGTGAGGAAGAATTCAGGGGCGAGTGAGGCCCCACCGGGGCAAATGCCATTGGAAAAGGGTAGCTAAGGGCAACAGGAATTCAGAAATCAAAGTTAACATCCTTATAAGCTGACAGGCCTGGGAAATTTGGATTGCATGCAACAGATTTCTTTTTGAAGCTGTATTTGTGGTACTATCTCTATTACTAGAGAGATTCTTTATAAAATCATAAGTGAATCCGTTTTAGGTCACATCTATTAGCATAAATACATCACCTTCATGAGTCTAATCTTTCTGGCAAATTTTGCTTAACAGATTTTTGTTCAGAATTATGGTTTCCTGACAATCAAATTTCTTTCAATAGTTAACAGGAAAAAAATGTTTGACTGTCATATAAAGTAGTGATTTTCAAATATTTTGAATTCAATAATATCTGAAAATTTCATGGCAAAAAATCCCAGATTATGTCTATATTTGAATAGTGTTTCAGTGCAAATATCTATTGCATTTCTCTGCCAGGACAGTGCTCTTTGTGAGTCTTCTAAAAAGACTGAAAACAAGAAAATGAAAATGCCTTGGAACTCTGACTACTGCAGATGGATTAAGGGATAACATATTTTAAGAACAGTAAGTTAATGTCTTCCTTTGGCCTGATTCTTTCAATCAGTTGAGGGTTCTTGCTGTAAGATGATTTTCTATATATTAAGTAAAGGTTGAAAGACAAAAATTCAGTAAGGTTGCCTGATTATCCATTTACTGTGCAGGTATATTTGTTTATCCTAAACTCTGTTTCTTTTTGAGTATTCCTCTGCCTGGTATCTTTAAGACATAGTAATTCTTCACAGTATGGTTCTAGAACACTGATTCCCAGACTTGGCTGCACATTAGACTCACCTTGGGAGGTTTTTAAAACTCCTAATGCCTAGACCATACCCCAGACCAATTAAATCAGAATCTCTGGGGTGGAAGTCAGGCATCAGTATTTTTCATAAGTCCCCAGGTGAGTCTAATGTGCAACCAAGGTGAGAACCAGTGTTCTAGAATCATTTGTGTCAGTTTCAATAGGGTAATTGTTAATAGACAGACCTGGGTACAAAATTACTTCTATTAAACTGGAATCTCTATGGATGAGCAAGAGGAATTTGAATATATTTCTGTACTCCTTGATGATTCATATGCACACTGAGTTTTGCAAACCTTTGGCTTATTGAGTTAAGGGGCTAACGTTGACTTGTGAAGTCCTCAGTGAACAGAAAAATCTGAATTCTCAATCTGTAGTCAGAACTCTTTTGGGGTTGGAGGCAAGTCGATTTTGGAAGTTTACTTAGAGGTCTTTATCTAGCATTGTAATTCTATAGCTTGCAGGTGTCAGTAATATCTCCAGGTTAAGTTTCCACACAGTTTTGAAGTGAATACTTTATTAGGACAAATTGATCCTCTAGTGGGCAAGCTAAAATAAAGAGGCCATGAAGCTAAAATTAGAAAGAGTAATTTAACAAAATAATAATTACCTATTAGAATTAAGGATGTAAGAGGAATTTAAAATAGAAAAGGATAAAGCTCCAATTTAGCCTTCCCCCTGAGCCACAACTCATTTTTTTACAATTGAAAAAACTTTAAGAGAAGGGAAAAATTAAAGACCAATAGGACAAAGCATTATATTTTAAAATATTCATCCATTTGGAATATGCTACCCTTTAAGATATGTAAAGTATGTTCTAAAACTTCTCATATGGTTCTAACAAATATCCTACTTAGTGAAGCAGGACAAAAGATGATCAATTCTACTTTTTATAGACATGTTATTTCCAGCACCTAATACAGTATGAAATTCTCTGTGTCTATTGAGTTGAACTGAATCATAAGAAAGCTGAAGCAAAGAAACATTAAATGCTGAGTCTTCATAAATTGATCAAAATAAAACTGCATCAGAAACCCAGGTCTAATCCAGAATTCTCTCCCTGAAAACAAGCTTCTTCCCAAACAATATGGAAATTACAGGTCATTCTTTTAGCCAGTAGTCCTGAAGCTTGATTCACTTAAGGATCATATGGAAGCTTTTACCTGTATCCAGGATATCGACCAAAGACTGTGATTCAATAGAGCTGAAGAGGGATGAGGTTTTGTTTGTTTAACAAGCACTACCTGTCAGAAACCATACGTAATTGCCAAATATGTAATTAATCCAGTTAACAATGATTGTCAAGACAGCAAATACCATTGCTAATTCTGAGAAAAGTGAAACATATGTTAAAAAAGTAAAATGACTCAGGTCACCAATAAGTATCTGTTGAATGTATTAATCTACTAGTCAATAGTATAAAATTAAGACCAAACTGGCTTACAACATTTTGCATAACGTACAAAGAGGAAAGGGCTTCCCTGGTGGCTCAGCAGTAGAGAATTCACCTGCAACTCAGGAGCCACAGGAGATGTGGGTTCAATTCCAGGGTCAAGAAGATCTTCTGGAGGAGGACATGGCAACCCACTCCAGTATTCTTGCCTGGAGAATCCCATGGACAGGCTACAGTCCATAGGGTTGCAAAGAGTCGGACACAATAGAATCTACTTAGCACACATACACAAAGAGGAAAGTTTTAGATTCTGTGGTGGTTTCTGGTCAACTTCCTCAGTTTGAAAAGGGATTCAAGATTATATTGAGCTAATCTGATAACAAGGGCCTGCTTTAACTTTTTTTTTTTTTTTTTTTTTTAGGGCTTGGTGGGCACCTAGATCAACTCTTCTTCCTCAAAAAATAGGAACCAAGAAAACATGTTCTTTTTTTTTTTTTAATTTTATTTTATTTTTAAACTTTACAATATTGTATTAGTTTTGCCAAATATCAAAATGAATCCGCCACAGGTATACCTGTGTTCCCCATCCTGAACCCTCCTCCCTCCTCCCTCCCCATACCCTCCCTCTGTTCTTTTAAAAGAAACTCAAGGTTTCAAAGCTGTGCACAGGTATGGACGAATTCAGAGAATGCCTTCAGTGGTAAGATGGGCAAAGAATTCTGAGAATAAAGAAAGAGTTCTCCCCTAAGGCATTAGATTTATAACTAGGCAACAAGTAAAATATGATTACTTCTAGCCAGACCAAAATGCAGTTCTCACCAGAAAAGTGCTTGCTTAAAAATGTCTTTCAAAATTTCAACTTCTAGACATTCTGGTATTCATTTTATCCTATAATTTACATCTTATAATTTACACACACACACATATACATACAAACATAAATATATATATACACACATGCATATATATGTATATGTAAACATTAACATATGATATTTTAAAAACATAATTTGACAATTCTATATTAAAAACCAATATTAATCAATATGTCTTCTAAAGTTATAACCTCACGCTATTTTCATTATCAAAAAAGCATTTGTAATGGCTAAAATACAAAACGCTAACAACAAGCAATGCTTGAGAGAGAAGGAAGCTCTCAATCATTGCTGACAAGCATACAAAATATCACAGCCTCTGTGGAAGGCAAGAGGGCAGTTTCTGACAAAACTAAATGCACTCTTACCATAAGAATTGCACTCCTAGGTCTTTAGTCAAGGAAAGACATGAAAACTCAAGTCCACACAAAAACCTGCATATGAATGTATATAGCAGCTTTATTCGTAATTGCCAAAAGGAGAATAACTATTAATAAAGTGTGCTTTAATAGGTGAATGAATGAACACACTGTAGTACATCCATAAAGTGGAGTAGTCACTGGTTAAAAGCAAAAGAGCTATCAAGTCACAAAAGAAAATGGAGGAAACTTAAATACGTATTGCTAAGTAAAACAAGTTAGTCTGAAAAGCCTACATACTATACGATTCCAGCTACACACTGTAGAATTCCAACTGTATGGCGTTTTGGAAAAGGCAAGATAACAGAGTTAAAAAAAAAAAAAAATGAGTGATTGCCAGGGGTTTGGAGTAAGGAGAGAGGAATGAATAAACAGAGCACGGAGATTTTTAGGTTAGTGAAACTATTCTGTATAAGGCTTTGGAGGACACATGGTATGCATTTTTTAAAATCCATAGAACTGTACAATACAAACAGAAAATCCTAATGTAAACTATGGACTTTACTTAATATATTAATATCCATTCATCAATTTCAACAAAGTATTAAAAAGTGTTAATCACTCAGTTGTTGCTGACTCTTTGTGCCTGCATGAATTGCAGTCTGCCAGGCTCTTCTGTCCAGGGAATTCTCTAGGCAAGAATACAGGAATGGGTTACCATGCCTTTCTCCAGGGGATCTTCCCAATCCAGGGTTCGAACCTGAGTCTCCTGCATTGTAGGCAGATTCTTTACCATCTGAGCCACCGGGGAAGCCAAAAAGGAATTTGGGAGGGCTTCCCCAGTGGCTCAGATGGTTAAGTGTCTGCCTATAACATGGGAGACTGGGTTCCAGTCTCATGGGAGACTGGAAAATCCCATGGACAGAGGAACCTGGTAGGCTACAGTCCATGGGGTCGCAAAGAGTCGGACACAACTGAGTGATATTTACTTTACTTTATAGGGAAAGTGAAGAGGAACTAAAAAGCCTCTTCATGAAAGTGAAAGAGGAGAGTGAAAAAGTTGGCTTAAAGCTCAACATTCAGAAAACGAAGATCATGGCATTTGGTCCCATCACTTCATGGGAAATAGATGGGGAAACAGTGGAAATAGTGTCAGACTATTTTTTTGGGCTCCAAAATCACTGCAGATGGTGACTGTAGCCATGAAATTAAAAGACGCTTACTCCTTAGAAGGAAAGTTATGACTAACCTAGATAACATATTCAAAAGCAGAGACATTACTTTGCCAACAAAGGTCCATCCAGTCAAGGCTATGGTTTTTCCTGTGGTCATGTATGGATGTGAGAGTTGGACTGTGAAGAAAGCTGAGTGCCAAAGATTGGATGCTTTTGAACTGTGGTGTTGGAGAAGACTCTTGAGAGTCCCTTGGACAGCAAGGAGATCCAACCAGTCCATTCTGAAAGAGATCACCCCTGGGATTTCTTTGGAAGGAATGATGCTGAAGCTGAAACTCCAGTACTTTGGCCACCTCATGTGAAGAGTTGACTCATTGGAAAAGACTCTGATGCTGGGAGGGATTGGGGGCAGGAGGAGAAGGGGATGACAGAGGATGAGATGGCTGGATGGCATCACTGACTCAATGGACATGAGTCTGAGTGAAGTCCAGGAGTTGGTGATGGACAGGGCGGCCTGGCGTGCTGCGATTCATGGGGTCGCAAAGAGTCGGACACGACTGAGCGACTGAACTGATGGGGATCAAACCTGTATCTTCTCCATTGCAGGTGAATTCTTTTTGGACTGAGCCACCAAGCAAAACCTCATGGCTCAAATATACCATATTAATGTAATATCAGAGAAGACTACAGAGGAGGAGGGATATTTGGGAACTCTCTGTACTCTCTGCTCAGATTTTCTGCAAATCTAGAACTGTTCTTAAAGCCAAAATCTAATTTAAAAAAGATGCATATATAATATTAATGCTAGCTCTAGAAACCTTTCTTCTAATTTGTAACACAGTAACAAAATAGTTGCTACACTAAACTATGTATTTCTTACTCCTGTATCATAAAACTTAAAATTCTTCAGCTATTAAGCTATATTCCCAAAGACATTTATTTCACAATCTGTCACACAGAACTAAATTAATAAGCCCTCCTATATATGGATGTCTGAAGAATTGTTTTCAATTCTTTTCCCAAATGAAATGTTCGTATTATGTTGGTCCATCTTTCATTTTCATTAATTTTCAATATAGCTTTTATTAGCCAAAACATAATAAATATTTTGCCTATAATGCATGGTTATGTAACTGAAAGCAGAATTGCTACCTTAACGTACAAGATGACCAGGTTTAGCTATTGAAAGTCTTGTGCAGTATTTCTCAAGCTTCAACATGTGTGGGAATCAACTGGGGATGGGATCATTTTGAAATACAGTTTCTGATTTAGTTGGTGTGAGGTGGCACCTGGCAATCTTCATTCCCAACAAGCTTCCAGGCAATGCTGACGCATGACTACACTTTGAATAGCAAAGTTCTAGGCCATAAAACTCTTACCACTGTGAAAAACACACTTAATACCCTAGCAGTTCTTGCAAGGAAGTAAAGAGTTGCTTTGTTTGTTTGTATGTTTATCCCACTTGAAAAAGCTCTCAGGGATTCCAGCACTTCTAAATTTGCTTTCCCAATATATAATCCATTTCAATTTTATCTATAACCTATGTACAGCTCTATACAGTCAGCAAAAAACAAGACCAGGAGCTGACTGTGGCTCAGACCATGAACTCCTTATTGCCAAATTCAGACTTAAATTGAAGAAAGTAGGGAAAACCACTAGACCATTCAGGTATGATCTAAATCAAATCCCTTATGATTATACAGTGGAAGTGAGAAATAGATTTAAGCGCCTAGATCTGATAGATAGAGTGCCTGATGAACTATGGAATGAGGTTTGTGACACTGTACAGGAGACAGGGATCAAGACCATTCCCATGGAAAAGAAATGCAAAAAAGCAAAATGGCTGTCTGGGGAGGCCTTACAAATAGCTGCTGAAAAGAAGAGAAGCGAAAAGCAAAGGAGAAAAGGAAACATATATAAACATCTGAATGCAGGGTTCCAAAGAATAGCAAGGAGAGATAAGAAAGCCTTCCTCAGTGATCAATGCAAAGAAATAGAGGAAAACAACAGAATGGGAAAGACTAGGGATCTCTTCAAGAAAATCAGAGATACCAAAGGAACATTTTATGCAAAGATGGGCTCGATAAAGGACAGAAATGGTATGGACCTAACAGAAGCAGAAAACATTAAGAAGAGATGGCAAGAATACACAGAAGAACTGTACAAAAAAGATCTTCACGACCCAGATAATCATGATGGTGTGATCACTGACCTAGAGCCAGACATCCTGGAATGTGCAGTAAAGTGGGCCTTAGAAAGCATCACTATAAACAAAGCTAGTGGAGGTAATAGAATTCCAGTTGAGCTATTCCAAATCCTGAAAGATGATGCTGTGAAAGTGCTACACTCAATATGCCAGCAAATGTGGAAAACTCAGCAGTGGCCACAGGACTGGAAAAGGTCAGTTTTCATTCCAATCCCAAAGAAAGGCAAGGCCAAAGAATGCTCAAACTACTGCACAATTGCACTCATCTCACATGCTAGTAAAGTAATGCTCAAAATTCTCCAAGCCAGGCTTCAGCAATATGTGGACCGTGAACTTCCTGATGCTCAAGCTGGTTTTAGAAAAGGCAGAGGAACCAGAGATCAAATTGCCAACATTTGCTGGATCATCGAAAAAGCAAGAGAGTTCCAGAAAAGCATCTATTTCTGCTTTATTGACTATGCCAAAGCCTTTGACTGTGTGGATCACAATAAACTGTGGAAAATTCTGAAAGAGATGGGAATACCAGACCACCTGATCTGCCTCTTGAGAAATGTGTATGCAGGTCAGGAAGCAACAGTTAGAACTGGACATGGAACAACACTGGTTCCAAATAGGAAAAGGAGTTCGTCAAGGCTGTATATTGTCACACTGTTTATTTAACTTATATGCACAGTACATCATGAGAAACGCTGGACTGGAAGAAACACAAGCTGGAATCAAGATTGCCCAGAGAAATATCAATAACCTCAGATATGCAGATGACACCACCCTTATGGTAGAAAGTGAAGAGGAACTAAAAAGCCTCTTGATGAAAGTGAAAGTGGAGAGTGAAAAAGTTGGCTTAAAGCTCGACATTCAGAAAACGAAGATCATGGCATCCGGTCCCATCACTTCATGGGAAATAGATGGGGAAACAGTGGAAACAGTGTCAGACTTTATTTTTCTGGGCTCCAAAATCACTACAGATAGTGACTGCAGCCATGAAATTAAAAGACGCTTACTCCTTGGAAGGAAAGTTATGACTAACCTAGATAGCATATTCAAAAGCAGAGACATTACTTTGCCAACAAAGATTCGTCTAGTCAAGGCTATGGTTTTTCCTGTGGTCATGTATGGATGTGAGAGTTGGACTGTGAAGAAGGCTGAGGGCTGAAGAATTGATGCTTTTGAACTGTGGTGTTGGAGAAGACTCTTGAGAGTCCCTTGGACTGCACGGAGATCCAACCACTCCGTTCTGAAGGAGATCGGCCCAGGATTTCTTTGGAAGGAATGATGCTGAAGCTGAAACTCCAGTACTTTGGCCACCTCATGGGAAGAGTTGACTCATTGGAAAAGACTCTGATGCTGGGAGGGATTGGGGGAAAGAGGAGAAGGGGACGACAGAGGATGAGATGGCTGGATGGTATCACTGACTCGTTGGACGTGAGTCTGAGTGAACTCCGGGAGTTGGTGATGGACAGGGAGGCCTGGCATGCTGCAATTCATGGGGTCACAAAGGGTCAGACACAACTGAGCGACTGATCTGATCTGATGGACAGTAAGCAAGCTACCCATTTAACCATAATATTCTTCTATCCTGTATGAACCAAAGATCATTTATTTCTAGTTTGACTCCTGTATTTCTATGTCTTCAAGCACAGAAAGGTCAAGTGACTGGCTCCACTTATCCAGTAACTTAGAGATCAGGTCTCAAATCCAGGTCTCTGATTCCAAATCCAGTCCTTTTCCCCTCCATTCTCTGCTGCTTCTAATAATGACACACTTCAGAGAAGAGGCACCAGTTTGTTTAGCTCACAAAATCCCAGTTCTAAATTGAATTCCTCAGCCTCCAGTTTCCCATAAACCTTAAGCATGTGTTTAAGGTCTTACAGGACCTGAGTCTTGAAACATAAGGTATTGATCAGAGGGAGGGGAATGAGGGGATGGCAAGTGGCCTAGAGTGGGCAATGAATACATGAGCCAGGAGTACTACAGTGATGATTAAGACCATGGTATGAGGAATGAGTTAGGAAAAATTGAGTCTGTCAGCCAGAGCCAGATTTTCAACCACCAGCAAAAAATTATAGAGTGCACCCTGGCTCTGAGACTTTAGGAACATTGTGTACTTCTCTGGAGACTTGCAAGGGCCAGGAACATGTGGAAATTCTGTAGAGGCCTGTTATAATACAGCTTATTATAAAATGTACACTGCGTGTAACTGGGTTCAATCACCAACAAGGAATGAGAAGCTGGGGATTTTTCTCAGGCTGAGTTCAAAGTCACCATGGCTGATTTTTCCTTGTTATAGAATCACTGCTCAGGCTTTACACATGCCTATCACAAAACATCTCTGGAAAGACAGGGATTTGAGCCCAGAATGTTGACTGCCTTGACATTCACCTGTTCACCTAAAGAGGATATTACTTATCCTACTTATTTCCAAAGATTTGTGACCTAGTGTCAGAGCAGTATCCAGAGTTTCCTCAGTCTGGCCACCCCACCTGAGCCCCTCAATTAAGGGCTGCCTGCACGGAGCACACACACCACAGCGGAATGCCCCCTTGAAATGAGAACAAAGTTTTCATAATGGGATATTGCCCAGTGTCTAGAGGCAGGGTTTGCACCTAAGGGCATAACATCTGAACTATTTTTTTTTTTTCCCTATGCAATAGGCTTCTAAGACAAAGAGGGTGAGAGTATAAAAATGCTAACATGTGAGATGGAAGAAACTGGCTTATAGAAAGGACAGAGTGGGCAGTTTTCTCTTTTAGGTATCTTCTCTGAACCCAAACAGAAAAATGTCTGGGAAGCTTGAAGACTGTAGCTTTAGGACACATGTGAAAGAAAGACATAGATATCAGATCAATATAAAAGCAGCATTTTGCAAGTATGGCTGAGCGACAGTGAAAAGGGCTGATAGAAGATTGCTAGCCTCCCACACCCTTGGGAGAATAGAAACAGTCTAGGGATAAGTCCTCAGCTGGGGATATGGTGTATCCAGTGGGAGAGAAGCAGGCTCAAAGATTCTATCATTCTACTGCAAACAAGAATGATAATGACTTGCATACTTTGCAATCAATGATAATAAAAGCACAAAGACCGTGGATGACTTACTGTGCTGACAGTGAATCCCATTAAATCCTCGGGGACATTTACAAACATAGCCTATGAATGTATCTCCTCGGTACGCTTCACTTATTTCGCAGGTTCCTCCATTATGGCATGGATTAGGAGTGCAGGGACCTGCAAGACAGAAAGCAATATTGCTGCATGATACATATGCTTTAAAGTAGACACTGGGTGAACATTTTGCAATTAACAATTTTACAGAGAAAGTGTTCTGGATATTAGTGCTACAGGAAATGCAGAAGCTGTGAGGGCTCTGGAGACCAACGGCCTGGGCTTGAATACTGGTTTCACCACTTTCTAGCCATGTGGCCTTGGATGATTTATTTAACCTCTCTTTACCTCAGTATCATCTTCTGTGAAATGTCAATACTATAATAATACAATCTACCTCAAAAGGCAATGACAGAGACGAAAAGAATTCATACATATAAAATACCCTGAACACATACATATCAAACATTCAAAAAGTATTAGCACTAAGTAAAACATTGTTACTAAGGTTCCAGATTATAAAATCTCCTCTGCATGTTTAAAATGCAATGCTGCTAAGTCACTTCAGTCGTGTCCGACTCTGTTCAACCCCATAGACGGCAGCCCACCAGGCTCCCCTATCCCTGGGATTCTCCAGACAAGAACACTGGAGTGGGTTGCCATTTCCTTCTCCAGTTTAAAATGCAATACTGAATGGCAATTTCTAGAGTTAAGAACATGCAAGAGCTCTTGTGCCCTGCTGGTGAAAGTAGCATAAACTTAAAAGTCATTGTAACTACAGAGGCCAAGTGAAGTGGATGGTTGGTTGCAATACTTTTATTGACTATTTTGAGTTTGTGGTGGGGCATACTTCAAGAGAACTTCAATTTTTGCCAATGAATAGGAAGTAGCTCATTGAAAGCTGCAAAGATAGAGAAGAGACAGAGAGTTATTTTTGAGCCTTGAAAAAGTAACTTCACCAGAATGACTGGTACCTGGTACCTCTATTGAGGTACCAATACCTCAATTGGTACCTCTATTGAGAGTCAATAGAAGTGTGGTGCTCCACCTCTGGGATTGCACAGCTGAATCAGTTCTGCCTGAACCTGGACTCCTCTACTACACATTCTTGCCTCTGGGGTACTCCTTTGCTATGGCTGAGATTTTTTTCAACTGGCATAGCATTTAAGAATACTGTTTTCTTTGCAATAATCCTTCTGTCCTTTCCTTACTTCAGAGTCCACAGGCTTGTGTCAGTCTGAAGGCTCATCCTAACTACTCTTGCGCTTTCTCCCTCTTGTCCATCAGTTATTCCCCCTAATAAACCTTTGCCTCTCTAATTCTGTTTAATAGCTGGTTTCTTGGAGGATGCTGAATGACTCATGGCAGAATCCACACTGGATGTTGTGAAGAAGAGACACGTTGAAGGAAGAAAAAGCTCTCCCTGGGAGATGAAGAGAGATCAAGCTAACTATATAGCATTGTCTAATTTTTGTCCCCCCTTTTTTTTTAAATTGGAAAAACTAGAATATATTTATATGAAACAAAAATCTCTGAAAGGAAAGTTAAGATGTACACACTAGAAAAAGAAAGCAAGTGTTATTAAACTAAGTATCTGACTCTGTATGTAGAGATGAATTCCAGAGTCCTGGAGGGCATAGGAGAAGAAGAGAAGCCAGTGGTTTTTCCCAGGGACGGGGGAGCCTGGTGGGCTGCCATCTATGGGGTCGCACAGAGTTGGACACGACTGAAGTGACTTAGCAGCAGCAGCAGAGAGAAGGTAACAGTGTTGGCAGGAGAATGGTGATAACTTGAGCCAACTGGTGGGGGCTCCATCAGACAAGGCTATAACAGAGAACAACAGTGAACGGCTACTCAAGTGTGGGTCAATACCCTTTAACATCTTAATGACAGAAAAGGAAATTCACCATCATCACAAAGTTAACAACAGGAAGCCCTTAAGAGTTTGGGCAATGCTATCCTGGAATATTTTATAATTCTATTACCTCCTCCTGCAGCTCTTTGATAGTGTTTCTTACAGTTTAACATTCCATGACAGTCAATAATTATATAACCTAATAAACATATGCATGAAATAGGCAACAATATGACAACTATGCTGTCAAGATCTTTGTATGGCTGACTTTCAAAAAGTGCAAAGAAATCAATGGGTCCATAATTTTCTTCAGATATCTCCATACCAATTAAAAATAAAACAGTTATTCAAGTAGGCAGTCTTGTGCCTTGCAGTACTGGTCAACTACACCAACTAACACCTGCCCTTGAGATGGTATGTTGTCAATGACTGAGACAAGAAGAAGGTGCAACACCAGGGACCATTTTCTCCCATCACCAAGAGATGCAAACCATGCTATAGAAACCTTTCCCCCTCTTCTTTCTCGCTTTCTAATTCTTCCCTCCTCTCAAATTAATTAACGTTAACAATGCCAGACAAGTTACAAATTACTTTCAGATAAATAATCTCATTTATTCCTCCCAGCAACTAGAAGAGGTTGTTGTCTATATTATTCTCTTTTACCTTTTTTTAAAAACCATAGGTCAGAAATTTTAGATAATATTTCTCAAATGAACATTACAAATGAAGCATTTGGTCTCAAGCCAAGAATCTGTGACTCTAAAACCTACATTCTTTACAGAATCAGTCAAATGGGGAAGGGAGAATAAAGTAAAAGTGATATTAGAACTTTGACTCATCAGTTCACTCGCTCAAAATACAAAAATACATGACAGGTTTTTTAATTAACTGATAACTGATAGCCATGCATGTAATTGCTAAAAAAAAAAAAAAATTATAACCTAAGAATATTTGTGAAAGTGAAAGTCACTCAGTCATGTCTGACTCTTTGTGATCCCATGGACTATTCAGTCCATGGAATTCTCCAGGACAGAATACTGGAGAGGGTAGCCTTTCCCTTCTCCAGGGGATCTTCCCAACCCAGAGATCAAATCCAGGTCTCCTGCATTGAAGGTGGATTCTTTACCAGCTGAACCATAAGGGAAGCCCAAGAAATATATAATTTTAAACAAATAAGGAGTGTTAGAGATCATCTAATCCAATCTTTAAATTTTGCAGATAAGGAAACAAGCCTAAAAAGAATTCAGGATTTCTCAAAAATAAAAACAAAAACCTCAACTAATATGGGGAAAACTGAGTTTGAGGAATTCCCTCTAGTAGGAAAAAACTTTTTAAAAACAAAATTGATAAAGCTTTTCTGGCCCAACAGGAGAGCGATGTGATTTCTATCAGAAAGAAAAGAAATATTTCTCATGTTCCCTTCTATTGATACCCTGGAGAAGGTAATGGCTACCCACTCCAGTATTCTTGCCTGGAGAATTCTATGGACAGAGGAGCCTGGTAGGCTACAGTCCACGGAGTTGCAAAAAGTCAGACATGACCGTGCAACTAACACTTGCACTTTCTACTTATAATGCTGAGGGAGGGATAAAAAACAAACAACTGAAATAGTAAGGGCAATGCCAGTCCTTGGGAGCAGTTAAAGACACGATTACGAGGGAAGTGGTCAACGGAAGTCACTTGGAAGAACAAGGAGCAAATATGAGCCTGGAAGGGATGATTACATTTAATCAAGGCTTCTACATCTTTGGAAAAGTAAAACTTGGCTGAGGAGGAGTCAGCAGCTCTGCCTTATAAAGGAAGGATTTAGGAATGGATGGGGGCAATCCCGGAGGGGAGACCCTGCAAACAGAACTGGAAGTCAACTTCAAGGGGCAAGGGGGTATGCTCATAGAAGTATGCTATGAGGCTGTAATATGGGAAGAAATGTGGCTAGTAAGAAACTACCATGCCTAAAATTCAGTTTTGTTTGTAAAGCTACTATGTGACCTGTCTTTGTGGGACTATCTAAGTCTGCTAGACACACAGACCTATGTATGGAATTGGGGGAAGTCAGAGGGAAAGGGCTGTTCCATTCATCAGGCTCATCCTGGCAGAATGGAAGAAGAGTTGCAGCACATGATCCCAAGGAACTCAAGAATCCAGTGGGTACAGGAACCTGAAAACTGAGCTGACAGCTATCTAGTCTTAGACACTCTATAGATATTTCCTGGGGGCACAGGCAAAGTCTATCAAGTAATCCTGGTGTAGCCTCTGGAATTCCCCAAAGATAGGAGTTAGAGAGTTGGAGCTCATTTTATTTATATCCGCAGAGATAGCATTGACCTCAGCTGACATCTTGGTTTCAGAGAAAGATTACTTGTAACAAAGGCTGTTTGCTACTGTTATTTTTCCTACTCCAAGAAATTCAGTGATTTTCATTTATATGACAAAGATGACATAAAGCAAAGGTGGCAAGCATTTAACCTTTTAAGAGTGCTTTATATGCTAGGCAACATGAAATACATAGTATTCTTTACAATACTTTGTTAAGAACATATCTTTTTTCTTTAAGCAAAAAACAAACAAACAACAACAAAAAAAAACAAACAGGCTTACTCAGAAAGGTTAAGTGTGAGTCTAACCGCAAAAGTCAAGATTTTTTTTTTAACACATTCTGCTTGACTACAAACCTAAGTCCTTTCCATTAAGCTACACTTCCTGCCCAGTTACAGATCTGTAGATGAATACAGTCAATCTTGATAGATGCTTCCAGAATTTAGCAAGTACTCACTAAGGCCAAAACCTTCCTAAATGGAAATATTTTCAGCAAATTGGTCAGAGTGTATTAGATATCATGAATATAGAGAGTCTCTGCCATGCTAACAATACTCCACTTTAGCTGTGTTTGAAATCAGCTGTCAAACATGAGTATTTATTTCCCTGCTGCTGCTGCTAAGTCGCGTTGGTTGTGTCCGGCTCTGTGCGACCCCATAGACGGCAGCCCACCAGGCTCCACTGTCCCTGGGATTCTCCAGGCAAGAACACTGGAGTAGGTTGCCATTGCCTTCTCCTATTTCCCCACTATTTCGTGATGTATTTGGTATGTGTATACTGCTGCTTACACTGTGAAGAAACTGACCCTGACCAACATATAGATTTCTTTCCTTTTTCTATTTTGTCCCTAACAACTGTACTGTGAAACTGATGTTATAAGCCTTGTACATACTCTTCTGGAGAAGGAAATGACAACCCACTCCAGTGTTCTTGCCAGAAAAGTCCCATGGACAGAAGAGCCCAGTGGGCTATGGTCCATGGGGTTGCACAGAGTCGGACACGACTGAGTGACTGAGCATGTGTGTGCACGCATGCACACACACACATATACTCTTTTGGAAAACTCATGACAGAGTGTTGAAATGACTGCTTACGTGGCATGTTCCCCCATTAGACCCTTAATTCTCTGCGGTAAGTCATGGTTGTCACACAGTAGGTTTACAATATATCTTTAATAAAAAGGATGTGGCAATAATGAGTGATAACCACCATATCTTTTGCCTAACCCCGTTCAAGCTTATAAGATTTATAAGTTAGAAATATCTTTTGGCATTTCAATTAGTAATTAAGATAGTCTAACTTTTCTACACTTTCTAAGGTTCAAATTCTTTAAATTTATATATCTAATATGGTATAAGCTTCTAGAGTATCACAGGTGTGATATTATTATATCCCTAAATGTACAATGATTGCACATATCTTAATTCTTTAGCAAATACATAATTGAGAAATACGTGACATTATACAATCCTATCAATAGTGTTTTGGCCTCCTAATTGAACAATTCCTGTGTAAATAAAGACATTCACTTGAAGCATTAGCAAGATGAAATAATCAGAATATAAGTTAGTACAGAAAGATGATAAATGTAGCCCAAGGTTTCAACTCACCAAATGTTCATGTAGCCAAAAATTTTTGTGTTTGATGTTAATCAGTGACAATTAAAATGTGTCAAGAGTTTGCAGGTGTCTTTCTCCAAATGACAAGCGGACTAATCATATGAGAACTAAAGATTCTAGGAAACTTCTGTCTGTTTTGTTTTTTTTTCCTCATCATCTAACAATCTTCTCTATTTTGATACTGGAAGTAAGTAGGTATCATTTTAAGGTGTTCACACACTTATACATAATGATCATCACATATAGCATTTACATTGCTCTCATACTGTGAGAAGAAACTGACCCTAACCTTGTTCAGCATAAAAGTGTTTTTCTTTATTTTTCCTTATTTCAGCATAATATTCATTTATTAGGCATCTATTATGTGCTGTATACTCAGCTACTTATTTGTGATACATGTTTTAAGTGGAGTTACTATTGTCAGCTGCTACAAGAGGAAGCTAACAACTCAAGAAAATATTTACTTATCCAGGTTATAAGGTAATTTTAATGACTATCTTTTACTGTCTATGTACTGTGCTCAGTATTAATATTTTTTGTTTATGTAATAGTTTCTGAAAAATTAATTATATAATTCTCTTAGTGATATATTAACAAATGTTTGTAATATTACCACATCATAATTTTTGCTGCCAAAATTTTGGAATATTTAGGGCACCTGATAACATTTTTTTATAACATGTCAGCACTAATCTATAGCTGATACATAATTTTGAAAACAATTTAATAGTAGAGCAAATTCTGAAAACAAATGAGTCTTACTGAACCACTCAGAGCTTATTAAAACAAGTGTGATCTCAATTCCTTCTTACTTCAAAAATTTGCCTCTTTTTGTATCACAGGTATACAGAAGAAGTATCCAGAGTGGTGGTTATGAGCTTCAGTTCTGATTAGTATTCATAAAAGTTGAAATGATCTGATAGATAACAATATTTGATAATATCACTCTTAACAATAAAAGTATAAGTGGACTTTCAAGATACAAGAGGCATCAGGGAGTTTTAAAATCAGTAATGCTGTAATACTTTTGTAGGTAATCTTTAAGTAACTCCTAACACAATGGGGACAGCATATGATCAATATTAATGAACAACTGAAGTCAACAGCATGCTCTCCAGGCATTTTTATGCAAGCTCATATAAATATGTCAACAAGATTAATCACTCACAAAAGCAATAGATCTATATATGCTTTTCTACTTTTCTGCATTGACCTTCTCCCAATTCCAACTGTAGAGAGTTGAAGTGATTTCCATATATGTAGGACAGTTAGTTTTTCCACACATTTAGAGACTATGCCCCAAATCATTAATTCTGTATAGTGTGAAAACAGATTATTACAAACTAAATAGGGTAACACTCTCCTGTGACAAGGTATACATAGATGCAGTCAATTTTACAAATTATGTTTCCAAACATTGGCATCTAGATATTAAAAATGAATGCACATTTTAGATTATATAATAAGGAAATACCAATAGGGTCATAAAAAGAGCATTGTTTCAGTATTTATTCTAGCAGTACAACCAAATAGGAACAGTTATGACCCAAAAGTTCACTCGAAATTCCTGTCTTAAAAACATGCTAAAATCATATCATAGTGTTGCTTTTACATTTAATGAGGTCTGAACATTTTGGTAGTTTCCATTTGGAGTCATTGTCACTCTATAACTAGTTGAAAAAGAAGAAATTATTCTGGTAATATTCACATGATTGATGCTTTCAAATCATTTTTGACACTAGTTGCTTCTTCTCCTTCTTCCTCCTGGTTTCTCCTCCTCCTCTCTTTTAAATGTAAACTATAAAATCAGCCGTTTGAGGGAAAAAAAAAAACTGTCTATATTTTCTGGGTATTTTGTATGCATTCAGAAAGGTAAATTATAGTTAATCCAAACCATTCCATTTAAGGGGAGAATCAGCAAAATGAA
Source organism: Bos mutus (assembly GCF_027580195.1). Lineage (NCBI taxonomy): Eukaryota > Metazoa > Chordata > Mammalia > Artiodactyla > Bovidae > Bos > Bos mutus. Next base: position 15,392,329 of record NC_091623.1, read on the forward strand.
CAAATTGTTCCTCAAACATAAAATATTTGAATAGATTATGAAAATTGCAATCTGGAGCTAAAGAGAGATTTTTAAAAAATACCCTACTGATAAACTTTCTTCTCAAGGATTAATATTGGCCTCTCTTTATATATATCTGTCCAAAGGAAAACACTGATACAACTAGTGATCAGAACAGGTTTAGGGACCCTGTACTTGTTTCCATGAGCTACTCTATCAAGTTACTGCAAACTTGGTAGCTTCAAAGAACAGTTATTTATTTTGTCTGAAGTCAACGTGTCAGGAGGGCCATAATCCCTCTGGAGACTAGGCAGACTCCCTCCTGTCTCTCCAGCTTCTGTTGGCTCTTGGAGTTCCTTGGACTATAGCAGCGTAACTCCAATCTCTGCCTCCATCCTTCAGGGCCCATCCAAATCCAGGATAATTTCATCTCAAAATCCTTAACTACTTACATTTGCAAAGCCTCTGTGATGGCTAAATTGTATCCCTGCCCCCCAGTTCACATGGTGAAGCCTTAACCTCCAGAACCTCAGAACATAACTGCATTTGTAGGTACAGCCTTTACAGAGGGAATAAGGATGAAAGAAGGCCATATATATGGGCTGTAACCCAATCCAATCTCCCATCTAAGAAGTCAAAATCTGGACACACACAAGAGATATCAGTGATGAACCATCACCAGAGGAAAGGTCACGTGAGGACAAAGTCAGAAGGTGACTATGACAACTCAGGAAGAAAGGCTCAGGAGAAACCAAGCCTGCCAACACCTTCATCTTGCACTTTGAAAACTGTGAGGAAATACATTCTATTGTTGAAGCCACCCACGCTGTGGTATTTTGTTTTTAGCAGTCCTAGCAAACTAACACAGGCTCAGTTTTCAAATAAGGTCACATTCTGAGATTCGTGGCAGACAGGAATTTTGGAGAGGTGCTCTTCAAACCACTACAGTCCCCAAGTAGTTTCTTCTTGTGGCAAAGAAGTTGATTAAGGAAACCCTCATCTAATGTTAGAGTTGGCTGACAAAGCACTCACATTTATTAACAACTACCAGCTTAGCTAAAACTAATTTCACTTTGCTCTCATCACACAGTGTGGTAAAAAGTTTTGAGGATTTTGGAGATCAGGAAAGCAGTTTAATTTTTTAGCAGTCCCAAGAAGGAGCGCAGAAGTGGCTGTTTAGGTGGCATCAGGGAGGAACTGCCACTGCAAGATAGAAGGAAGTACTGAAGAAAGAATTAAGATTTCTTGCAGTTACTCTTTATCCATTTAATCTAGTTTAGAGTTGGGCCTGCCAATGGCAGTACACAGTGAGTCAATACTCAGAGAAAGCCATTATACACATTATTTCCATGTTGTTGTTGTTCAGCCACTAAGTCATGTCTGACTCTGCGACCCCATGGACTAGAGCATGTTAGGCTCCTCTGTTCTCCACTATTTCCTGAAGTTTGCTCATATTCATGTTCATTGAGTTGGTAATGCTCTCTAACCATCTCATCCTCTACCGCCCCCTTCTCCTTTTGCCTTCAATCTTTCCCAGTATCCCAGGGTCTTTTCCAATGACTCAGCTCTTTGCATCTTGCAGCCAAAGTACTGGAGCTTCAGCTTCAGCACCAATCCTTCCGATGAATACTCAGGGTTGATTTCCTTTAGGATTGACTGGTTTAATCTCCTTGCAGTCCAAGGGACTCTCAAGAGTCTTCTCCAGCCCAAACTCAAAAACATCAATTCAAATCAATTATTTCTATAAATACATGTAATCATTTGTATAACAATATCTGTTATGTTCTCTTTTCTCAATAGATATGATTAAATATTAATATTAATATGGATTTTAAAAATTATTAACAAAATAGAGCTAAAGGATCTATTGTTTGCAAAGCGACAACTGTTACTATAGCTCCATCTAACATTTTTCCCCTGTCCATTTATCCCCTGTCCATCCTGCACTGATGCCAAAATAAACTTCCTAAACCCACCACCAGCTCAGAATGCTTTATAACTCACACAGATATCTGTCTCTTTAGGTTGTAGTCACAATGCATATATATATATATATATATATATATATATATATAAATTCTTCAAAACATGCTATTTTAGGACATCTTTACTTAATAATACTTACTTTCTGATTGATTATGTGATGTTATCCTTAACAGAACAATATATAGTGAATACAAGACAAAAGATAATTTGCCCTTTTATTTTCTTTCTAAAATAAAAGACATCAATTTTGGCTTACTATGCCTATGAACATTAACCATAGTATACAGAATCCTTTTATAAACGACAGAATGTCCTAGGAAATTAAGTAATGATTATTATTGTTGAAGTTAGTAACAGAAGACCTAAGTGTACCTTGAAATCTTGGGTTAACAGGATAAACATTTTTAAAATCTAAAGGAAACATGGGTATCTAAAGCATGGACGATCATGATGATCAGTGTTATGCTTTCCTTTTCTTTACATGGCCAACAGAGTAAGAGAGTGAAACTTCCCCAAAGACTTTAGGACCCATAAATGCAATCCAATCTAAGTGAAAAAAACCTGACATTCAATACTTTTTTGAACCATAGAGGGGAAAAAAATCCCTTTCTGCTTCTAGTGATTGTAGTAAACCAGCTCTGAGTAATGCCCAGAAATCGTACTAATTTCTAATTACTTAAAAAGCCCTTAAAAATCAGGGAGCTGTTTCCAAGTAGAAGTCTGCAAATCACTTGTCTGAAAAGTGCATCTGTCAGAATGCACATACCATGCATTGCAAAATATAATTCGAGCTCCAGAATACACATTAGCAGGTGGTAGAAAGTGGTAAGACATCATTCAAGTTTGCCGTTAGCCACTTTGGTTTGTTTCCTCTTCTATGTGTCACTAGGACAGGGCATGGAGAAAAGACAGAGACCAAGGTATTTCCATTATAAGCAAATATCTGAGCCCAGGTTTCAGAAGCATCAAGCAATCTCGCTGTTTTACATGGTGTCTCTAAGCAGCTACAAAATTTCCATGTTCTCCATCAATCTTCCTCTGACAGCTCTTCACCTTCTTCTTCTATTGAACTTGCTGCCTGTACTATGTGATTAACATCTCACTGTATACTGCTTCCTTCTCTAATTATTTTATGCATCTCTCTTGTCTCCCCGATGAGGTTATAAACTGTTCTTGCACAGGAATGCCTACACCTTGTATTTTTTTATACCCCCACAGACTCTGATAAAGTACTAGATTCTCTAATGCTGCTTCATAAATACATGATGGAAAATTATTAATAATTTTAGGAATAACAGCATATAATCTAAACTACCTTTCATAGTCTATAACAAAAACCTAAAGTTTAGAGGTTGGATGCATTTTCATTTGTAGCTCTTTCTCATCCACAGCAGGTTGCGACAACCCAATTTTAAGCCTGGAGCCAAGTTCAATTTTCTCTGCTGAAGGCTGTGGTAATTTGTAGAATACCAGACTGCGGATAATCTTATACATAGGTATTAAAAGTAGGTGCACTCTTTCTACAAAACTACAGCTCTTTCTTTTGAAATCTAGCAGAGCAATTTTGATTTTAAAGCCAATGACAGAAGGTAGAGGAAAGGATTTCTATTTTCTCTTTCAGAATCTGGCCTCTGTGACTGCCATGTTAATCATGAGGCAGTGAGAGCCCTGTAGCTCAGGCATCCAGAGCACTAAGATGGGAAAGGTGCCTACCCAGACTTCATAGCTGAGGACATTGAAACACAGCTGGACAGGCAAGTTACTGTTTGAATGGCCTCCTTAGGTCTCGTATGTGACTTCTTTGTGGCAGACAAGAAACCATGAAACAAAGCAGGCATGGATACCAGCCAGCTGGCCATCTGTTTCTTCACCCACTGTGATAATTTAGTCTTGTAGAATTTTTAAGTGAACATTAAGTAATGACCATGTCAAACAGAGTGCATAATGAATGCTTCTTAATCACTGGATAAAAGCTTAGGGGAAGCTTGCCCAAACACTGAAAAGGTCACCGATACAAACCAAGAATTAAAAACAAGAGAGCAATGAAACTGATGCAGAACAGCAATAATTAACTTCTTTTCCAGTTTCACTTCTGATCATATGGAATCTATGTCACATGGAAGATGGGGGTCTCATAAGGAAGCTGGGTAATAGTGTCATAGTTCCTAATTCCCAGTATACATGTGTCAAACTCAGGAATAAATTTTTAAATGAATAAAACATGTGAGGAGATTTATCATTCTGACTCAAGCTGAAGGCACCAGGGTTATAGCTATTAACACCAAACTTTTCCAAATAATTCCCTGGATTAAAATCAAGAATTCTGGAAAATATTTTCTGTGTTGTTTTCTATAAAGATCAACTGAAATATCTCATTCTGAGAAAGTTTTTTTTTTTTGTCTCATAAACAATACCTACAAAGTCATCAAGTTTTTTAATCCCCCCAGTGGAATGATGTACTCGATTAACTGTATTATTGGGATGGTCGGTTTCCTACTGCCTGGAATTCTGAAGTTCATAAGTTTACACTAATCTTAGATAGTCAGTGTTACCGCCACTATTCATGAAAAGGAATCAGAATGTTTTACTTGGTTAAGTTACTATCCTATCACCTAAAGAAGACAATATCTGTTCCTAAGAATCTGCTTATATGGTTCCCCAGCTCAGAATGCCTTTCTTCACCCCACTGTCTCCTCCAAATCTCCCCTTCCTTCCAAGACCTTCCAAAGTTTCGTATTCTCCACTCAGCAGTGGACACAGGATGGGAATAGGTCAGTTTTCATTTTTAAAATCGGAGGAGGGCAATGCCAAATAATGTTCAAACTATCGTACAATTGCGCTCATTTCACATGCTAGCAAAGTGATGCTCAAAATCCTTCAAACTAGGCTTCAACAGTAGGTGAAGCCTCAACTGAGAACTTCAAGATATACAAACTGGATTTAGAAAGGCAGAGGAACCAGAGATCAAACTGCCAACATTCATTGGATTATGGAGAAGGCAAAGGCAGTCCAGAAAAACATCTACTTCTGCTTCACTAACTACGCTGAAGCTTTTGACTGTGTGGATCACAACAAACTGGAAAATGTTTAGAGAGATGGGAGTACCAGAACACCTTACATATCTCTTAAGAAATCTGTATACGGGTCAAGAAGCAACAGAACTGGACATGGAAAAACTGACTGGTTCCAAATTTGGCAAGGAGTACGACAAGGCTGCATATTGCCATTCTGCTTATTTAACTTAAATGCAGAGCACATCATGCAAAATGCCAGAGTGGATGAACCACAAGCTGGAATGAAGATTGGCTGGGAGAAACATCAATAACCTCAGATATGCAGATGATAATATAATGGCAGAAAGTGAAGAGGAACTAAAGAGTCTCTTGACAAGGGTGAAAGAGGATAGTGAAAAAGCTGGCTTAAAATTCAACATTAAAAACAAAGCTAAGATGATGGCATCTGGTCCCATCACTTCATTGCAAATAGAAAAAGTGGAAGCAGTGACAGATTTTATTTTCTTAGGCTCCAAAATCACTATGGACAATTACTTCAACCATTAAATATAAAAAGACACTTGCTCCTTGGAAGGAGAATTATAACAAACCTAGACAGTGTATTTGGCTTCCCTGATAGCTCAGTTGGTTAAGAATCCACCTGCAATGCAGGAGACTCCAGTTCGGTTCCTGGTTTGGGAAGATCCCCTGGAGAAGGGATAGGCTACCCACTCCAGTATTCTTGGTCTTCCCCTTGTGGCTCAGTTGGTAAAGAATTGGCCTGCAATGTGGGAGACCTGGGTTCGATCCCTGGGTTGGGACGATCTCCTGGAGAAGGGAAAGGCTACCCACTCCAGTATTCTGGTCTGGAGAATTCCATGTACTACAGTCCATGGGGTCACAAAGAGTCAGACATGACTGAGTGACTTTCATTTTTACAGACAGTGTATTAAAAAGCAAAGATATCACTTTGCCAACAAAGGTCTATACATTCAAAGGTATGGTTTTTCCAGTAGTCATGTATGAATGTGAGAATTGGACCATAAAGAAGGTTGATCACTGAAAAATTGATGCTTTAAAATTGTGGTGCTGGAGAAGACACAAGAGTCTTTTGGACAGCAAGGATATCAAACCAGTCAGTACTAAAGGAAATCAAACACGACTATTCATTGAAAGGACTGGCTTTGAAGCTCCAATACTTAGGCCACTTGATGCAAAGAGCTGATTCATTGGAAAAAGAACCTTATACTGGGAAAGACTGAAGGCAAAAGGAGAAGGGGGCAGCACAGGATGAGATGGTTAGATAGCATCACCGACTCAATGGACATGACTTTGAGTAAACTCCAGGAGATACAGAGGTGGCTGGTATGCTGTAGTCCATGGGATCACAGAGTTAAACAAGATTTAGCTACTGAACAACAATAGCACACACCAAATACTTGCTGGATGAATGAGAAACGTTCACAATTTTATGAACTGAATATACTGGCAAAGTATGTTAGGGATTTAAGTGACATTTCATACCCAGAGGACATTCTGGTTGATTCCTCCACTTATCTAGGGAGTCAATTTCATATAAACTAAAGTTGGATAAACTGTTGATACTCTGCTCTATAAGAGTAACACATTCTTTGGCAATATCAATTCCTTTTAGACTTCACAAGAGGAAAAAAAAAAAAAAAACATGGAGAACAAAAACAATGATAAGAAAATGAAGGTAGGAAAAACATGTTGAGAAAAAATATATGTTGAGAAAAGTTTCAGATTTACCTAAAGTCCTTTGGCTGTTTTTTTTTTTTTTTTTTTAATTTTATTTAATTTTAATTTTATTTTATCTTTAAACTTTACAATATTGTATCGGTTTTGCCAAATTTGTTTTTCCTTGATCTATCTCCCTGGTGCTACTCTCAATGCTATACCGTCATTTCACTGACCTTATAAATCCTTTTATTTGACTATACATCTAAAACTGGTTTCTATCAGATCATTCTGACAAGAGAATCTCGTTTAAACTGCTACACTATTAGGCTGAGAAAACCTCTATCAAGACTTGCCCATAGGGATAAGCAGTGTGTGGGTGAAAAAAACCAGAAAGCCATTTAAAAAATAATAACATCACACTTTATGTAAAGTAATTGTCTGCTGGCTTCCTAGTAGACATGAAAATGTATGTGGTAGTTAAATATTTGAAAACTCTAGAAATCCACTTAAAAATGTGTATAACAATTTATTATCATTGCAAAGCCAATTAAAAATGTTGAGCTATTAAACACAATTCAGTTTCCAACCCAGGAGAGAAAATTCTAAATGTATTCAGCACATATTTGCATTACTATAAAAATCTATATTTCTACTTTTCCAGTATTATGCATTTAAATTTGTAAATTCCATGTTGCATTAATCACATGAATATAGATAGGTAATTTTAGAGAGCTACAGTAATCACTGTATTCTCTATAAAAGAAATCATTCCTTCTGACAATTTTGTGGTGAATTTTGCTAAAAACTGACTATTGGTTCATAAAATAGCAAGGCTTCCTTCACAAAAGTTATTAGATGTTTAAGCCCTTCTCAGCTTTATCAAAATAATAAAAAAAACTGTTAAGTACTACACTTTAATAGCACAGTCTTTGGACTCTGACACTGTACTTAATACTACATAGAATATGGCCATATAGCCATTAAAAGAAATGGCAGTATTCCAAGTTTGACTCCACCTTAATTTAATATTTATAGTGTTTTCATGATTCAAATAAAGTATGCTGATTAAAATGATCAGGATGTCACCACCTGGATGGACAAAGCAGCTGAGGTTCACATCTTCAGTATAAAATACCTCAACTTATTTCTGCCTGTTATCCTTTATTTCCAACACAATTTCTGTTAAATGAAATATCATAGTACAAAGAAATTATATACAGTATAGAAGATTTTAGTCAATCAATGAATACCTTAAATAATTAATTAGAGAAGTTCTTGCCAACATGCTACTTAAATATGGGTTTCCTTGGTGGCTCAGTACAAAGAATCTGCCTGCAATGTGGGAGACCTGGGTTCAATCCCTGGGTCAGGAAGATCCCCTGGAGGAGGACATGGCAATCCAATCCAGTATTCTTGCCTGGAGAATCCCATGGACAGAAGAGCCTGGTGGACTGCAGTCCATGGGGTCACAAAGAGTAGGACACGACAGAAGCAGCTAGGCTAAGCATCTCACCTATTTAAATATTATATGTTAAATATAGTATATCTGAAATTTATATTCAGTAGCTCATTCTTTAAGATCAGCATATCAAATATAAAAGATTTTGAGAGTAATCAATAGTTTACAAGAAGTGACTGAATGTGTAACTGCCCTTTGGTAAATGTGGTATGACTTTCAGTCTGATTTTTCCTACATAAAGCCTTTTAAAATAATTTATGGGTCTAATTGAAGTAGGTCACAAACAGTAAAGAGATTTATGACTGTGACTCAACACCTGAAAAAACAGTTGTAAATGTACAGACATTGTAATTTCCAAAGAAGCAACTAAATGACATCTTCACATCATTGTACAAGATAGAATGGAACTATGATAGGAAGAGCACATTGAATTCTAATGAAGATTATCAAGCAGCAAAATTGTCTCTAACATGGGTATTCAAGGATAACCATATTGTTCAAGATTAAATTTCTCTTAGATGTGGACTCAGGCTCACTCTCATAACTGTAGTAGGAACCTTATTACACTGTTTTAATATTTTTCTGGATAAAATAATTTTGACCACAATTTAGTTCATAGAACTGTAGACAAGGGTTCCAAGTTTTCCTTGATCTATGTGCCAGAGGGGAACCTGAATCAAGAATCTTAGCTCTTTACAGAGAAACTACCTTAGTCCACCTCTGGGCTAAAATGCACAATCTTTGATTCAGACACAGGCTCATCAGGCCTCTCAACTTCCCTAAGAGGATGTCCTTCTCAACTCTGCCTATGTTGCCCCTTGGAACATAAAAGACATATATGCCTTTACCCTGCAGCCAAACTCATTAGGAAATGCTATTGATTCTACCTGCAAAATATAACGGAGTGACTATAAAGCCAGGGAACACAGATAAATACAAGAAATGATACATTAATATTACACTGCAAAACAATGAAAAAAATTGTGTTCACACAGCCCCTGTTGCTGTATTGAACAAAATGATGTTACCTGTTTACTACTCAAAACTGCAAGTCGTACCTTCAGGCCCAATATTCCTATTTCTCCCTTACTGTGATCTGGTTTTCTTAAAAGCATTTGCCACCTTCTAATAGAACTTGTTTATTTTACCTCTTTCCCTTCCCCATTCCCTCCTTCTCTATTATTTGGAGGGAATTATTGTCTATTATTTCGTTTATTAGCTCTGTGAAGACACAGAACTTTGTTTTCATCACTGGCGTATCTCAAGTGTCTGGGAATGATGTACTCAGAGTACCTTTGTTGACTGAATATGTCTTTGTATTTAAGTGGCTAAGTTTTCCAAGTGTTTGTCAGGAAATAGAACGTTAAACTTACTAAATACTGATCAAAGCTGGATTTAGCCCTGCATTACATCAGAAAGGCCATTTTTCATAAAGGCAATGGCAACCCACTCCAGTACTCTTGCCTGGAAAATTCCATGGACAGAGTGGCCTGGTAGGCTGCAGTCCATGGGATCGCTAGGAGTTGGACATGACTGAGCGACTTCACTTTGACTTTTCACTTTCATGCATTGGAGGAGGAAATGGCAACCCACTCCAGTGTTCTTGCCTAGAGAATCCCAGGGACGGAGAGCCTGGTGGGCTGCCGTCTATGGGGTCGCACACCGAGTCGGATACAACTGAAGCGACTTTGCAGCAGCAGCAGGATCATTTAGATAAACACAAAAAGTGTTTTTATAGAATTGCTTTTGCTGTAACCCCATTGACCTACATAAAAACCAAACTAAATGAACAAACCAAAACTTTCGGAAAAAAAGAAAAGAACACCCTGTTTTATTCATTGGAGTCATGTTATCAAGGATCTGAGGTGCGGAATCTCTGAACTTGAGATCAAGAAGAGTTTTGTTTTTCATGAGCAACAAATTCAGTTATTTCTTATGAAAAATTTGAATTTATAACAGCATTCAGTCATCAGAAACTTATTAAGCAGCTGCTATGCGACAGACACTAGGTATTGTGAACAATATCAAAAACAGCCCATGGTCTCAAGAATCCTGTATGCCAAAGAAGATTACAGGGAAGTAAACAGAAAACTTCAATACAATGAATTAAGTGCTAATGTATGGCAAGTACTGAGAGTTCTAGGAGAATGTAAGAGAAATACCCAATTCAATAATGGAAACTCAGTTTTGAGATCCTAGAATAATGAACACTTAAAACTGGGATCCACAGGATGAATAGGAATAGGCTAATAAGGAAAGTAGTGTATAGCCCTTCTGGCGGAGGAGGTCTTTCTCAAGCATGAATACTCAAAGTAAAAAAAAAAAAAAGAAAAAGAATAATAGGTAATTTGAAGAAATGAAACAAATGCAGAGTCATTGCAGTCCAAAGTTTAACAGGGAATGGTAGGAGAAAAAGTCAGAGAGATTAGCAGAGCCTGATTATGACAAACCTCACAAGCCTACTTAGGGATTTAGACTTTATCCTGAAGGTAATGGGAAGTTGAGTGTTTTAAGCAAAGAATGACTTTAAGCAAAGAATGACTTTAAGCAAAGAATGTCTGATCAGATGCACACAAATTGAATGTGTAGGATTAGCTACTTGATAGAGTTATTGAGGGATGGTTTCTATTTCCTCTACAAAGTATATCTGTCTCAATACTAGAAAAGATATGGCCTGCAGCCACTATGTAAAACAGTACGGAGGTTCCTCATAAAACTAAAAATAGACTTGCCATATGATCCAGCAATTTCACACCTGGGCACATACTCAGACAAAACCATAATTTGAAAAGATGCATGCACCCCTATGTTCACAGCAGCAATATTTACAATAGCAAGACATGGCAAAGGCCTAAATGTCCATCAACAGACAAATGGAATAAAAAAAGATGCAGTACACACACACACACTCACACTCACACACACACACACACACACAATGGAATACTACTCAGCCATAAAGAAGAATGAAATAATGCCACTGGCGGCAACATGAATGCACCTAGAGATTATCACACTAAGCGAAGTAGGTCAGAAAGAGAAAGACAAATGTATGATATCATTAAATGTGGGATCAAAAATATGACACATATGAACACATCTATGAAACAGAAATAGATTCACAGACAGAGAGAACAGACCTGCAGTTGCCAAGGAGGAGAGGGGTGGGGAAGGGAGGTACTGGAGTTTGGGATTAACGGATGCAAACTATTATTTACAGGATGGATAAACACTAAGGTTACACTGTATAGCACAGGAAACTATATTCAATATACTCAGATAAACCATAATGGAAAAGAATATATATATATATACACACATACACACACGTGTGTGTGTGTTTAATTAAGTCATTGTGCTATACAGCAAAAACTGACAGAATACTAAATCAATTATATACTTCAATAAAACTAAAAAATGATAACGGGTGGTAGTGTGACACAAAAGGTAGCAGAAACATTTTAAACAGCAACTGGCGGAGCTTAGGAAATATCTGATGAGGCAGTCTGAGTATCTGTAGGAAGTACTGATGCTCAGCTGCTGTTGAAGACTAGGAAACTGTAATGGTGGCACTCTCTGAAAGACGTGACATTTCTTCTTCTGTGCTTAGTAGAGAACGATGATGATACCACTAATCCAAAACTAGAAGCTTTCTAGTTGTATGCAAGGAATGGCAAGCAAAGAAAACAAAAAGTATGTGCAAGAGAGTGGTTTTGATGATGGAACTTGCGGTCTTTGCTAGGAAAAGGAGGGTGATCAGGTTCTAAGGAGCTGAACAAGAATGCTAGCATAACACAGGGATTGGAGGTGTGAAGTCAAAGGAAAGGTGCAGTTTAAGAATTAAATAAAGTCTGCATCTGAAAAAAAAACAAGGCAGTTCTAAGTCACATAATAAATGTATATGTACACTTTGAATATGCATTTATAAAGTGCTGCTGCTGCTGCTAAATTACATCAGTCGTGTCTGACTCTGTGTGACTCCCATAGACGGCAGCCCACCAGGCTCCCAAATCCCTGGGATTCTCAAGGCAAGAACACTGGAGTGGGTTGCCATTTCTTTCTCCAATGCATGAAAGTGAAAAGTGAAAGTGAAATTGCTCAGTCGTTTCCGACTCTTTGCAACCCCATGGACTGCTGCCTACCAGGCTCCTCCGCCCATGGGATTTTCCAGGCAAGAGTACTGGAGTGGGTTGCCATTGCCTTCTCTGTTATAAAGTGCTAGAGACTTGTTAAAGATTACCAACACATTGAGCTATTCTTGACTTGATCAGAATGAATAAAAGAGAATTGGCATGAAAGCAACACTTTGTGTAACACCATGTAATTCAAGGTTATTCATGTCTTGTCTGCCTACCACCTAAGCTTGTCCAATGACAAGCAGCAGAAAGTACCATCCTTTTGGAGACACTGTGTTAAGATAAAGACATGTCTGCGAAGACGTCCAGCATGTCATGGAATTTGTGTGCCATGGAATGTTAAGTCGCTTCAGTCGTGTCCGACTCTGTGTGACCCCATAGACGGCAGCCCACCAGGCTCCCCCGTCCCTGGGATTCTCCAGGCAAGAACACTGGAGTGGGTTGCCATTTCCTTCTTCAATGCATGAAAGAGAAAAGTGAAAGTGAAGTCGCTCAGTCATGTCCGACTCTTAGCGACCCCATGGACTGCAGCCCACCAGGCTCCTCTGTCCATGGATTTTCCAGGCAAGAGTACTGGAGTGGGGTGCCATTGCTTTCTCCATGTGCCATGGAATAGGGCTTTTTAATTTTAAGAACAAGGTGACAGCAGAAATTTGGATGTGAGCAGAGTAACCAGAGCTGTATGAGAACATGGACTAGTGAAGATCACCAGCCAGAAGGCTTCAATTTTAGGAGTCATCAAAATATTAAGGTTTCTGAGACGGAATGAGATTGCCAAACTGTGAAGATTTCCAGAATAATTAATTCCCAGCAATAACTTACTCAATGCAGAGACCCAGAATTCTATTTAAAGAGTAAACTGCAAGTTGATTTCGCTTCTGAATAAGTCTTTGGTGGTTAGTGATGAGATCGTCCAGTGTGTCAGGATCTTTTATATGTTGAAAACAGCAGCCCTTAAGGAGGATGTTTAGAGCCAAATTCATGGCTCACCTCTATCATGCAGAGCTATGCTAAGAGTCTGCAAATCCTTTAGACACAGATCTTTCCCCAGTTTCATCTTATTGACTGCTTTCATGTTTTTTCCTTTGTCACATATAACCAGAACAATCACCCTCACTTTCTAACCATTTTTGGAAAAAAGAGATGGAAAACCCTAATACTGCATATATTAAAAGTTGAAACATCAAAGGAAGACAATAGGCTCCAAAATGTAAAGCAGCCCCCAATAAACACCTCTTAGCTAGGAATTGTTTTTGCCTGGCAGTGCTTTCTTATGTTGATCTCTTATACTTGAGTAGGTCTCTGCCATTACCTGAAGCCATTACCTGAAGCATGAGATCTTCAATGGGAGGATTGAACAAGGCAGCAGATTTCAGAGCAAGAGAGGGTTTTGTGTGTGTGTGTGTGTGTGTGTGTGTGTGTGTGAGAGTAGTTTTGTTGTTGTCATTATGTCCTTTTTATTTCTTCCAGGGAGCCTCAAATCTCCAGTAAAATTTTTGCAACAGAAAGCTTTTTGTGTTGGTAGGACTGAAGAGGGTTTAGTGGTGGAAGTAAACGCAAATGCTCAATTCCTCCTATCCAGTTCAGTTCAGTTCAGTTCAAGTGGCTCAGTCATGTCCGACTCTTTGCGACCCCATGAATCGTAACACGCCAGGCCTCCCTGTCCCTCACCAACTCCTGGAGTTCACTCAGACTCACGTCCATCGAGTCAGTGATGCCATCCAGCCATCTCATCCTCTGTCATCCCCTTCTCCTCTTGCCCCCAATCCCTCCCAGCATCAGAGTCTATGAATACTAATTACCAAATATGTATCACTTGTATCTTGTGGAGAGATCAGCCGAACAATTAGGGGTATAAGAATCCCTTGGACTGCGAGGAGATTAAACAGGTCAGTCCTAAAGGAAATCAATCCTGATTATTCATTGGAAGGACTGATGCTGAAGCTGAAGCTCCAATACTTTGGCCAGCTGATGCGAAAAACTGACTCATTGGAAATGCCCCTGGTACTGGGAAAGATTGAAGGCAGGAAGAGAAGGGGATGACAGAGTATGAGATGGTTAGATGGCATCACTGATTCAATGGACATGAATTTGAGCAAACTCCAGGAGATGGTGAAGAACAGGGAGACCTGGCATGCTTTGTCCATGGGGTTGCAAAGAATCGGACACAACTGAGCGACTAAACAAGAATCAGGAGTATGACCCAAGAGCAAGAAAGGCAAACGTTTCCTTCCATTCTTTATAAATATACAGATAACTAAACCTGCTAACAAATATTTGCTAACAGGAGAAGGCTTATCTATAAATATTTTTAGTGGTATATTTCTAGTTTAGGACTATTTCTGGTAAACAAATCTATAATCTATGAATTTATAAGGCACAGTTTCATGGCAAATGTTATATAAGCTAGTCAACTATATGAAGATTGACTATTATCTAAACACCCATGTACACGTGATAATCCATGTCCATACACAGAGACCCAATTGTTTTCCAGGGTCAGATATCATGTGTCCAGTGCAGAAAAGAAGGACCTAGGGAGCTGTCCTCAATGTCCTCAATCTCTCTGCTTCACTTGTGCCTCTTGACTGCTTCTATCATTGAAATTGCTAGTAAGCTTTGACATTGGCTAAGGTCTCTTGACTTGTATAAGGCTGATTTAACAATCCAATCTTTTGAAGTAACTCTATACTTACTCAACCTTTCTAGAAAAGTTGTATAGACTAAAAGTGAAATGCTTGAAAAAATTCAAATGCCCATAAGTTTAGGAATAGTTAAGCAGCCCTCAGTATAATTATGAAGTATAATAGAAATCTGCCAGTTTAAAATATGAAAACTTAGTTACATGATAAAATCTACATAAATTATGTTAAATGCAAAAACACAGTTTATGCTACAACAAATGATCCTAAAAAGTCATGTTTAAGAAGAGAGTGAAATAGAAGGTGCCTTGGATGGTCTATGTCTGACAGAGACATTGGTAATGTCATTAAGAAAGGTAAGACATGAGAGCAGAGAGGGAAAAAAGTTAAGAACATTTTTGAAGAAAAAAAATTTTGCTGATAAGTCATTAAATGTGTCTAGATGATATCTGAAAATGGAAATACGAAATTCAAGAGTGAGGCCACGTTTATAGAAAAGAAGAAGAGAGAGCAAACTCCCATATTTTATGAGCTGGGTATCCCCCTGGATCTTTTACATATATTTTCAATTAATAATTGAAAGTTTCATCACTGCACTGAAAAAACTGAATCACTAAGATGCTTAGCTACCCAGATTTGGGAGTATTTTCCATATAGGAACTAATAGAAGCCTGGGAGAGATTACAGCAAAAGGGGTAATGAGACAGTAAAAACTATATAGACAGGTCAAAGAAACGGCACACTAAATAAAAAGCGAACATTTTTAAAGTCAAACCAACATACAGGGTCACTGAGGTCAAAGAGAAAATGTCAACAGGTAAAAGACTGTTGCTCATGTAGAATGCTTCAGAGAAAACTAACTACATTCATTATCTTCAAACTACTGAATTATGTTTCAAAAAGATTAACTTACAAGACGCAAAAGCTGAAAAGTGTTCGGGTTTTAATATATTAATATTATGCAGAACATTAAGGTGAATGAATCTCAAAGACGGGGTGTTTTATGAGCATTACACCTCATGTTTGTCTAAATTAAAATCTAGGGAATTACGTAAATACTACCACTAGGAATACTTTTTATCTCTTTAGATAAAATTTCTAGCAAAGATGACCCAACAGATGTTGAATGAACCCCTTAACAGGCTTGAATCATACAGGTAAATTAATTCCACAAATTTCTCTCAAAGGGAATCTGAATCTCAGTGCTGATTTGGATGTGCCAACAGCACATGTTCCTGACAGTTCATAATGCTTCATGAGATGCCTGGGAACCTCTGGATTGGATGAATATTCAAAGTGATCTTCAGGGAAATCCTAAATGAGAATGCACTCCAATAATTGAATGGAAAGGTCACATAGGTGAGTGACCATTACAAAATCTGTAACATAATGGAACCATTGTATTCTCACAAGTGGTAGTTAGGAACTTTAGGTCAAGGATTTATTGCATTTCTACACTTACAAGAAGATAATACAAATAAAAAGTGTTCACATTTCTCTAAGGAAAAAATATACTCTTTTGTATGAAACTTAAGACAAAACACTTGTATTTCTAATATCAACTTTCTTAGAAAAGAGGCAAATTTTAAGTAAGTGAAGCACACACCTGTAGTTACATTTTTTAAAAACATTTAGATTGTTACAGGCTTTTGCCAATTCCTTAGATTGAAAAGAGAATTTTTATAGATACTGGAATCTACTATTAGAAAAAAATGCTTTGATTTACCTGTTTGCTCCACTTTAGTTGCTTTGTAGTTTTATTACTTTTATTCTAAACTAGATAGTAAAAACAAAACATCAAACATGATTTTACTTTAGTAAAGAACATTTACAGCATCGTGGGGACTCTTGGTAAATAAACCGAATCATCATTATTATAAAATTTATTTAAAATATTTCATTAGAAAATCATTAGTTGTCCAAGGACAAATTATACATTTGTATAGTTCTATTAGTCAAATTCATTTTCATATACTTCAGGGAGGAATATCTACTATCTACTGTGTATCTTCTGAGAGTAACAATACAGAATACAACTGACTTTAAAATTAAAATATTTTGAATACTATCTATCCTAATTATATTTGGTAGAGAATTTATTTCCTTTATTTTCATCAAAAAGTAGGTTAAAAAAAAGTGACTAAATTTTCTCAATCAAGATAATATATTTTTATAACAAGGTTTAGCCCTTTAATTAAAAAACTCTTCATTTTTTCTTCAGTTCTATCATAAAATCTGCATGATCTCTATTAAGCCCCTAGTTTCAGTCATTATGTAATTCTTTTCTGTCTCTAGGTCTACATGCAACCTGTTCTTCCCTTGTTGGCTTGAGTTCCAATTAACTTGCAAATTCAGCAGGCCTCTTACAACTGAGACATCAATATCCTTCAAAGATTCTTCTGCTCCTCTTTTGAAGTAGCATATTAGTGGTCTCAAGGTAGCTCTTAAAATCCTCTCTTTTCTATTGTGACCATTTATAAGCACAAGTTAATTGGCCCAAGGCCAACTATCAAAAAATGGCTATGTGACCTGAAAGGGAAATGTTACTTTTGTATGGTTTTTTAAATGCAGTGTGTCCTATAAGAAGTTTTAATAATTAATATAGTAAATTTCTACATGGTCATGTATTTGTACCTGTGTCCCACTTTTATTGCAGGAGGGATTTTGAATAGCTCCAAAATAATGTAAAATAAACTAGAAACATTCAGTAAGTAACAAAAAATAAAAATGAGCAGTGATGCAACAAAGGAGCAAGAAAGCCAATGAATTAAGCTGTTTTACTGGAAAGACTCTATCTCTTTCACAGAAGCAATTGAAGAAGTGTAATAGTCATGATATTTAAAATCTTATAAAGAAGCTGTGTCCACTTGAAGAACTTGATTCCAATAACACATGGTGAACAGTAAGGCTATTCTCAAATTCTATCAATCATAGGGTAGAGAAGTTGGCAGTGCCATAAACAACTCAGCAACAGAAATACATGCATTTATTGGGTATCCTGGTCACTGATAAATAAAGTGGAAGAAATTCCATTAGAATGTTTTCCTGACACATTTTTCACAGCAATCTACTGTGATTGCTCTTTTGCTCTATCCCTCAAGTTACTCAACATGATGATTTCCCAAGGGTCGTTTCCACATCACACTGAGAAATTTGGTTCTTGTTACCTGAATCTAAAAAGAGCTTAGACTCTTGTCCAAGCACATTCTAATTTACCTTTTATTGCCACTCCTTTCAAAGAATATCTTCTAGGTATAAAAAATACAGTAACTTAACAATAAGATTTATTATAGTTAAAATTATCATGAAAGTAAAATTTTAAATAGTAACAATTTAAAAGTTTCTATATTTATTACAGTAAGGTTAAGCTTTGGCTCCCAAATTGCAAAAAAAAAAAAAAATGAATTTAAAGAAAAAGACTGCTCTCATTTGCCACAGTAAATATTTGCTTTCTATTTAAAACAGATTACCCATATCAAGATGATTTTGTTCTGCTGATAAATAATAAAACTAAAATAAAAATAAGGTAAAGTTTAATTTTATGTTTTCTCATTATGTATTACTTTAACTATGCTGAATGAATAAAATAAATGCATTTCAGTTTTCTAAAATCTGGGGCTCTGCTATCCTTTTTCTTGCTTTTACAAATTAATGAATTCAGCATTAAAGTTGAAGAAATTATAAAACACCAAGTAATTATAAAAGCATGTAAACATATTTAAGAAGAAATTGGTGAATAATACTTTTCTTTAAAATGAACAGGAGATACTTTATAATGTGGTTAAAAATTGCAAATCTGTTTTTTTTTCCTCTTCTGCAGACATTTCTAAATACACCTGTTTAAAATAACTATATTATATCTATTACATAATTTTTTTGTTTTACCTAGTACCCACTTCATGGAACATACAGAGTTTTCAGTGATATTGAAGTTAGCTCCACCTTTACTGAATTATAATGGACTTTGACCACGTCTATAGGGTTGGGATGGAGAAGGCAATGGCACCCCACTCCAGTACTCTTGCCTGGAAAATCCCATGGATGGAGAAGTCTGGTGGGCTGCAGTCCATGGGGTCACTAAGAATCGGACATGACTGAGCGACTTCCCTTTCACATTTCACTTCATGCACTGGAGCAGGAAATGGCAACCCACTCCAGTGTTCTTGCCTGGAGAATCCCAGGGATGGCAGAGCCTGGTGGGCTGCCGTCTCTGGGGTCGCACAGAGTCGGACATGACTGAAGCAACTTGGCGGCAGCAGCAGCAGCATAGGGTTGGGAAGACTGCCTGGAGAAGGGAAAGGCTACACACTTTAGTAGTCTGGCCTGGAGCATTCCATGGTCTATATAGTCCATGGGGTCACAAAGAGTTGGACAGACTGATCGACTTTCACTTTCTTAGGCTTTATGAATGTTCTCTGTGCTGCTTTATTGAGTCAATTATGATTTCATCATTATACTTTTATGATCAATTTTTAATCCAGGAAATAAAATATATTAGCGGTGCAAGAATAAATAGTCTATCCATTCTTGCAAAAATCTTTCATTGAACATTAATATGTTCATTTACTTAAAATTTTCCGGTCCAAAAAGAGGACAACCTAATTCACTGTACCTTTATCTTACCACATTTACTTTAGCTGTTGAAGTAAGTTGAATGGTGTCCCCTAAAAAGCAATGTCAGGGATCAAATCCTAGAATCTCTGAATACTATGTTATTTGAAAAAAAAGGTCTTTCCAGACGTAATTAAAGTTAAGGATCTTGAGAGGAGATCATCGTATATCACATGGGTAGGTCTTAAATCCAATGGCAAGTGTCCATATAACACACAGAAGAGAAGCCACAGACAGGACAGGAAAAGAGGATGCTAATAAGGAGGAAGAGATTGAAGTGATGTGGCCACAACCACAGGAGCCAAGGAATGCTGACACCCACCATGACCAAGAAGAGGAAAGGGAGGGTTATCCCCTAGAGCACTCAGAGGGACACTGGCCCTCATGTCACCTTGGTTTCAGAACTCTGGCCTCCACAACTGTAAGAGAATAAATGTGTGTTGTTTTAAGCCAATGAGGTAATAGTAATTTGTTATAGAACTCTGGAAAACTAATATAGCTGTAGTCTAAGTGATTAAGCAAAGATCAAAATCAAGAAATGTGACTGACATAACTGTAATTTATACCAATCCAAGGGGATATAATTATCACATAGCTTGCATATTTTGTATATTTGCAAAGCACTGTGTTCAGTTAATTTCTTTCTCTCTTTTTGCTTTATGATCCTAAGGGGTGAGAATAATGGTATGTGTCTTGATCACAACACAGATATTGAACCCTAACCCTGTCTTAATCATTACTGGGAATAAAATACAAGGATGAGTCACAGTCAAGCCTGAGTCATCAGTTCAGGGGGTGAAGCAATTCCAATGAACATCTAGTACATAATAAATAAACTCAAATCCCTGTAAGAATAGAAACTATTATATCCCCGACCTCTATTCCATACATGCTTTTATACTCACAGAAACACGGTATATTTGAAAGGTAGTAACGATGGCTTCCCAGATGGCTCTGTGGTAAAGAAACTGCCTGTGAGGCAGGAGACCCGGGTTCGATCCCTAGGTCAGCAAGATCCCCCAGAGAAGGAAACAGCTACCCACTCCAGTACTGTTGCCTGGAGAGTTCCATGAACAGAGGAGCTGGTGGGCTACACTCCATGGGGAAGTAAAGAGTTGGACACAACTAAGTGACTAACACTTTAATGAAGACGCTCTGATCTCAGAGAATGGACTCCTTCCCCAGTCATGCTAATCGCAGTTACCTGCTACAAAGAACATTCCCAGCAGATACACAAATTGAGATTTGGGAAAAGAGACATCAGTGTAGGTTGCAGCAGATGAGAAACACAGGACCTGAGATAAGTGTGAAAAGAGGGACAGGTTCTGGGGATATAAAAGGGAAAGGAAAGTATGCCCTCGACAGAAAACCATGAACTAAAGCTTTGAAGTGAGACTGAGCGCAGCATGTATGACTTGGAAGAGCAGTGACTATTTGTCTCCTAGGGAGAAGAAACACGGGTGTGACGGGTCATAAAAGCTAGGCACAAGTTTCATGGAGTGAAATGAAAGAATGTTTTTAGGAGACCAGCTTTCACTGGTTCCCTCATTTTCAGAGTAAGAATAAAATTAGTGTGAAGCAATAGTTCTGTCTCTCTGTCTCCGGCCATCCGCAAAAGTGTTAAGGAGTACAGAAATCTAATGATATATATACAGGAAATTGAAAAAAAAAAACAGTCTGAAAACTCAATTTCCTTAAAAATATGCTAATCTCCTTCTTCTGTAACTCTATTAATCTTGAAGGTTAGACAACTTACTTGAGCATTCTGCTTAAAAAGTATCAGATCAAAGAATGGCATATCATAAGAACTCAACATGGATCAGAATTCTCAGTGGTTTCTTGATGATACTATAAATAAACCTTACTGCAAAACAAAGTGTTTGAATAGGTAAAGATGCTAAATGTTAAAATTCTGGGCAAGGGGGACTTCCCTCGTGGTCCAGTGGCTAAAATTCCAAGCTCCCAATGTAGGGAGCCCAGGTTTGATCCCTGGTCAGGAAACAAGAGTCCTCATACCACAGCTGAACACCCCTTGTGCCACATATAAGACCAAGTGCAGCAAAATAAATAAACACACACATATTTTAAATCCTGGGGGGAAGTCCCTATTTATTCACTTGCTGATCATTCTTATTTTAGTTTGTTCATATTCATCGTTTACTACCTGCACAACTCCTCCCACACATTTCTAAACACTAAGTTATGGAATGAAACAGATTTCACAGGGCTTCCATCTTAGACAGGTATCACAATGTCTTTTAAAAATCTAAAGGCTTAGTACAAACTTTTACTTGATTTGAACAATGGTTTTTATTTTTGAGAACTGGATTGTTCATTCTTTTTCAACAGTCTCTAGTAAGTTCTCAAAACATATGATTTACCTTAGATAAGAAACACTGGATATTTTCTCATTTGAGATTTATGTTTAGACTAGCAGAAAATTAGATGCAAAGTATGGAATGGATCTCTAAATCTTTGCTAATTCTACCAGTTGAAGATCTGTATTGGATTAAAAATTAGAAAAAAAAAAGGTGTATCCCAAGGACACTATATCCAGGTACTATTCAAAGGCTTAAAAAGTCTCCCACCCACACAACTTGGAAAATAAAATTACTTGAAATCATGTCTGTGAGCTTATTAATGAGACTTGCACTGATAACAATGCAATAAGAAGGAAGTCATTGTACCAAAAAAACAAAACAAAAAACTACAGGCCCTTTTTTATTTCCCTTGGAGTTCAAACCCTGGAAACCAGTGGCCCAGCCCACAACCTTCCTGCTGCCTCCCTGACCTCTACCCATGCCCGGCTCTAGACAGTGGTTATTATCAGGTTTGAGGCTTCTTAACATTACTGCTGCAGGGTCCATTCAGTAATTACTAACAATCACTAAATTATCGGCTTTGTTAGGATACCATGCTCAAAGAACTACTAAACAAAATGTATTTTATTCTACTGCAATGAAAACAGAAAAACAAAAATCCATGTAATGACTTTTAACTATTGATTTAAGACCTTTAGAGCATCTTTAGGGCTTTCCAGGTGGCACAGTGGTAAAGAAGCCACCTGCCAGTGCAGGGGATGAGGGAGACCTAGGTTTGATCCCTGGGCTGGGAAGATCCCCTGGAGAAGGAAATGGCAATTCACTCCAGTATTCCTGCCTGAAAAATTTCATGCACAGAGGAGCCTGGAGGGCTATAGTCCACGAGGTCTCAAAGAGTTGGACACGGTTGAGGATGCACATATGCATGCAAAACATCCTTAAGATTCTCATTAAGGTATTAATGCTATCCTTTTATTTATTTCTTAAGTTGGGAACTATGTCTATCATCATTCCTCTTTATATCATACAGGGAAGAACTGTGTATGGTCTTGGGTTAACAATGCTTTAAAATCAGCATAACTTAATTTATTTTTTTATTCAATCTTACAACAAATATTTATTAAACATCACCATCCCCATGGAAAAGAAATGCAAAAAAGCAAAATGGCTGTCTGGGGAGGCCTTACAAATAGCTATGGAAAGAAGAGAAGTGAAAAGCAAAGGAGAAAAGGAAAGATATAAACGTCTGAATGCAGAGTTCCAAAGAATAGCAAAAAGAGATAAGAAAGCCTTCTTCAGTGATCAATGCAAAGAAATAGAGGAAAACAACAGAATGGGAAAGACTAGGGATCTCTTCAAGAAAATCAGAGATACCAAAGGAACATTTCGTGCAAAGATGGGCTCGATAAAGGACAGAAATGGTATAGACCTAACAGAAGCAGTAGATATTAAGAAGAGATGGCAAGAATACACAGAAGTACTGTACAAAAAAGATCTTCACGACCCAGATAATCGTGATGGTGTGATCACTGACCTAGAGCCAGACATCCTGGAATGTGAAGTCAAGTGGGCCTTAGAAAGCATCACTACAAACAAAGCTAGTGGAGGTGATGGAATTCCAGTTGAGCTATTCCAAATCCTGAAAGATGATGCTGTGAAAGTGCTGCACTCAATATGCCAGCAAATTTGGAAAACTCAGCAGTGGCCAGAGGACTGGAAAAGGTCAGTTTTCATTCCAATCCCAAAGAAAGGTAAGGCCAAAGAATGCTCAAACTACCGCACAATTGCACTCATTTCACTCGCTAGTAAAGTAATGCTTAAAATTCTCCAAGCCAGGCTTCAGCAATATGTGAACCGTGAACTTCCAGCTATTCAAGCTGGTTTTAGAAAAGGCAGAGGAACCAGAGATCAAATTGCCAACATCCGCTGGATCATGGAAAAAGCAAGAGAGTTCCAGAAAAGCATCTATTTCTGCTTTATTGACTATGCCAAAGCCTTTGACTGTGTGGATCACAATAAACTGTGGAAAATTCTGAAAGAGATGGGAATACCAGACCTGCCTCTTGAGAAATTTGTATGCAGGTCAGGAAGCAATAGTTAGAACTGGACATGGAACAACAGACTGGTTCCAAATACGAAAATGGGAATACCAGATCTGCCTCTTGAGAAATTTGTATGCAGGTCAGGAAGCAATAGTTAGAACTGGACATGGAACAACAGACTGGTTCCAAATAGGAAAAGGAGTATGTCAAGGCTGTATATTGTCACCCTGTTTATTTAACTTATATGCAGAGTACATCATGAGAAACTCTGGACTGGAAGAAACACAAGCTGGAATCAAGATTGCCGGGAGAAATATCAATAACCTCAGATATGCAGATGACACCACCCTTATGGCAGAAAGTGAAGAGGAACTCAAAAGCTTCTTGATGAAAGTGAAAGTGGAGAGTGAAAAAGTTGGCTTAAAGCTCAACATTCAGAAAACAAAGATCATGGCATCCGGTCCCATCACTTCATGGGAAATAGATGGGGAAACAGTGGAAACAGTGTCAGACTTTATTTTTCTGGGCTCCAAAATCAGTGCAGATGGTGACTGCAGCCATGAAATTAAAAGATGCTTACTCCTTGGAAGGAAAGTTATGACCAACCTAGATACCATATTGAAAAGCAGAGACATTACTTTGCCAACAAAGGTTCATCTAGTCAAGGCTATGATTTTTCCTGTGGTCATGTATGGATGTGAGAGTTGGACTGTGAAGAAGGCTGAGCGCCAAGAATTGATGCTTTTGAACTGTGGTGTTGAAGAAGACTCTTGAGAGTCCCTTGGACTGCAAGGAGATCCAACCAGTCCATTCTGAAGGAGATCAGCCCTGGGATGTCTTTGGGAGGAATGATGCTAAAGCTGAAACTCCAGTACTTTGGCCACCTCATGTGAAGAGTTGACTCATTGGAAAAGACTCTGATGCTGGGAGGGATTGGGGGCAAGAGGAGAAGGGGACGACAGAGGATGAGATGGCTGGATGGCATCACTGAGTCGATGGACATGAGTCTGAGTGAACTCTGGGAGTTGGTGATGGACAGGGAGGCCTGGTGTGCTGCGATTCATGGGGTCACAAAGAGTCGGACACGACTGAGCTACTGATCTGATCTGATATACCAAACAATTATTCTAGCAGCTAGGCATTTAGTATTGAATAAAAGAGATAAAAAAATCCCCTCCCTCAGGGAGTTTATATTCAGGCTAGAGAGAAAAATAAGCAAAATACATAAACCTTGCAGACAGTGCTAATGTTAAAAATTAAGCAAAGCATGGGATCATGACAAGGTGGAGGTGTGACCATTTGAGAGAAAAAAAGGTCTTTCTGAAAAGGCATTTTTAGGTCAAGACATGAAGGATACGCCGGAGGAGTCATGCAGATAACTTTTAGGAGAAGCTGTCTGATAATGGGTCTGTGAGTGCAAAACCCTGCCCAAGACAGTGCGTGCGCAGGCCTTGTGTCTGTTATATGGAAAATAGAGGACAGGATAACTACAGAGAAAATGCAGCCAGGGAGGTAATGAAGGGTGCAAATTACATCCAGTTTCAATCCTAAATCTACTGGAGGGTTGAATGAGAGGTTCTAAAGTAGCCTAAGGTTGAAGAGTGATGGGATCGCATGGCCTGGTAGGAGATTCATGCAGCCTCTCTGCTGAGAATGAACTGCAGAGAGGCTGAGGGAACCAAGAAGAGACTCACTTAGAAGGCTACTACGTGATAGACCAAGTGTTATTGGACAAGGGTTATCGTATATGAGATGGCAAGAAGTGATTATGTGCAGTATATTTTTTGAAGGAGAGGCTAAAAGGGTCTGGTGAGAATAGAATGTAGTGGGAATCTTTAGGGTTGACCCTGATGATTTTGGATTGAGCCATGGACATGGAGAAGATTATAAGAGCAACTAGATTGAGGCAGAATGTTTTTTGAAAATGCAAATATTCAATAGGGATGAAGGTAGGCAAGAGGATTTTAATTTTGCTATTTTATTATTTTTAAAATGTCTACCAGGTCCATAAATGACTAAGGTAATCAGATTATCATTTAAAATAATAGCCAAAATTTTGCACATTATTAGGTACAGCTTTATAATATAGTTCTTTCGGGTTTTCTATAAGATGGTATGGAAAACCCAAATGAACTTTCTGGCCAGCCTTATATATGCATGACAAAAAAAAAGAAATTGAATAACTATTACTTTCACAGCTGAAAGAAATGGTATATGTGATCCTTACAGCAAGCCTTTTATTAATCCATTTTATAGACAATGAAAATGAAACCTATAAAAGGAAAATACTTCATAGGTAGGAGGCAGCTATTTCTAACTGAATAAAAGGCAGTTTGCTACAACAGAGTAAGTATAAGTTTCTCCAGAGAAACCTGAATTGAATCCTCCTTTTGTTAGTTGCTTACTGTGTAACCTTGGACATATTTCTTTAGGCTTTAAAATTAATTCAGTGCTTTCCCCTTTAAAAGGAATATATATATCTGTACATATGTGTATATGTATATATATACATATACACATGTATTTAAATAGGAATATTTAATTATCTGTCTTCTTTTATTGTGAAAATTAAATTAAATATTGCACATAAAACACTCAGCACATTGCCTGACAAATAATCATAATCAAAATAACAACAATAATATGGGAAACAACACTGATGATAATGAATGTAAAAGCAACAGCTTAGAATCCCTGTGCTTATTATGGGGTAGATGTCATATAGTAACTCTTTAAAGTACCGTGTTTTATCCTTATAGCAAATCTTTAAGAAGATAGCTATTGGTCTGAAGATAAAAACACCTAAAGGCACAGGCTTAGGCCTTTAGGTCCATAGGTTTTACCCTGCCCATCATGAATAGGAAAATTCAATGCCTTCCTGAGCCAACAAATTTCTGGAATATTAAATTAATACTTCTTCAATGCTCTATTTGTAATAAACTTTGAGGTGAAACTTGGGACAACAACAACAAAAAAGACAGGGACAACTGGAGAAGGCCTTAGAGATAAATACAGTCATAGCAAGGAAGACTAGAAATTAAATAAGGCTTGAAGTCCAAGTGCACACAGATAGTGGGACAACATGCATTGGTCTATTTTCCTGAAGCACATAGGTTAAAAATTAAAATATTTTGTGTTTATATAACTTTTACTCATTTTTGGTGATGGTTCAATTTTGTCTGTCAACTTGGGCTAGACTGGGGCACCCAGCTGCTTGGTCAAATACTAACCTAGATACTGTTGTGGAAGTATTTTGTCAATGTGATTAACATCTGCAATCAGTTGGCTTTAAATAAAGCAGATTACCCTCCATAATATGAGTGGACTTCAACCAATCAGCTCAAGGCCTTGACACCAAAAACAGATTTCTCTGTGAAGAAAAACTTTGCCTCAAGACAAACAGAAATCCTGTCAGAGTCTTCAGCTGGCCTGCCTTATAGATTTCAAACTTGACAGCCCCACAAGCACAGGAGCCAGTTCCTTAATATAAATCTCTGTATTTTATATACTTATATATCCTTTTGATTCTGCTTCTTTAGAAAACACTGACTGATATACTTTTCCTTTCCATTGATATATCTTTATTACTATTTTTGTTTACCTTAATAAAATATCAAATATAAAATAAGAAAAATAGTATCTACATATAATAGAAATTTAAATAATGATTTTTCTCACAATTCAACACCACTATCAAGTATTTATCAACAAAAAACACATTTTTTTAATTAAAAAAAGAAGCAAGCATTATTTGGCCTTTTCATCACTGTCTTAGTGAATTGACCATAGCTAAATTTTTAGAAGCAATTACTTCTTTCCTATTCCACTGAGAATCTAAAAATAATGACTTCTTGCTATTCTTTAAAGATTGCAGCAGAAAACATTTTAGTTTTTAATATGTAAGCCATTCGCTTCTCCAGGGGATCTTCCTGACCCAGGGAATGAACCCGGGTCTCCTGCATTGCAGGCAGATTCTTTACAGTCTGAGTCACCAGGAAAGCCCATAAGCCTACTTAGTATGTATCTATGAGCAAAGGATATACTTGATAAAATAATTAGTAAGCTTCCTTTACGCACTGGAGGGAAAATAGGCATGCCTGTATAAAAAAGGAGAAAATGTGTAGCAAACATAAAGTGAAACAAAAAAGGATGTGCAACTTTACTGTAGATTTCCAAGGAAATAAGTGCTAAGATCAAAATGAAAAAGAACTCATGTTCATTAGAGAATAATATGGGTAGATATCACTCCTTTTAAAATGCCGAAGTTGTAGAATAATTGAGCATAATCTGCCGTGCAGAATTAAATTCTACAAGAAAACAGAGAGGAGATCTAGAGGAATCTGCACCACAATTAAGAAAATCAGAAAGTCCACCATAAACAGAAGTAATGCTTTTGTTAGACTAAAACTGAGCATTTCAAAAGTTAGAGAAAACTACCTAATCACTGGGTCCTGTGGTTAGCTTCCATTTATATATATATATAAAAATGGATATTTAAAAAGTCCGTTTGCAATGCAGAAGACTTGGATTCGATCCCTGGGTTGGGAAGATCCCCAGGAGAAGGGAAAGGCTACCCACTCCAGTACTCTGGCCTAGAGAATTCCATGGATTGTATAGTCTACGGGGTTGCAAAGAAACACTACTGAGCGACTTTCATTTTCACTTTCATGTATACATATATATGTGTGTGTGTATATTTGTTTTAAACTATATACATACTATATAAAGTTTGTTTATAAAATTATGAATATATATTTATAATATACAACTATATTAAATCTTTATTACTGCTAAGGTGGCTCAGTGGTAAGGAATTCTCCTGCCAATGCAGGAGATCCAGGAGACATGGGTTCCATCCCTGGACTGGGAAGATCCCCTGGAGGAGGAAATGGTAACCCTCTCCAGTTTTTTGCCCAGAGAATCTCATGGACAGACGCGCCTGGATGGCTACAGTCCTCGGGGTCGCAAAGAGCTGGTCGTGACTAAACAGCTGAGCATGCAGCACTGCACTTCCTCAGTGGCCAAACTGATCATTTAAAAGATTAAACATATTAAAAGATTTAGAAGGAACTAGTAACAATGATGAAGCTCTGGTGTGCTGAATTACCACTGCCTCCACCTCTGATGGGCATCACAAAGGTCATAAGAAGTCTATTATAAACTATTGTATCCAGGCAATGATCTCTATCATTACCACCATTTGGAATCAGATGTTAATAGGCCACAAATACAGATGTACATTTAAGTAAATGATGAAATTTTAACTTTATAAATATATGAAAAACAGTATGGCATTTACAGTGTAGTGTTTTAATAAAGCTGATTGCTAAAAAGATTTTCCTTCTACAGTCATCTAAAAATTCCATTTTTTCTGATATTTTTATTATATGAGCTAATTCAGTATTAATATTTATTTTAATATTCAAAACTTACTCTCTTTCTTTGATATTAAAAAACTGACATATGACAATTAAAGCAATTAAGAATCTTCCCTTAGGCAAGAGAAGAAGGAAAAAAAGAAAAAAAATCAAGTTTTGCTTTTGAGTTGTTATGAATAAAAAGCTAACTTGCAGCTGATTAATTTTAGCCACTGATTTATCATTCAGCTATAAGACCTCAACTGTGTCATTTTCTGACTGATTGATCCCATTCAGTAATATTTTCTATTTTCCAGTCTTCTTAATTTTTATAATGATTTAATTAATTAATGAGAAGAGGTATTAAGAATACACAGAAGAACTATACAAAAAAAATCTTAATGACACAGATAAACATGATGGTGTGATCATTCACCTAAAGCCAGACATCTGGGAGTGCAAAGTCAAGTGAGCCTTAAGCAGCATCACTAGATGGTACTGGATGTGATGAAGTTCCAGCTGAGCTATTTCAAATCCTAAAAGAGGATGCTGTTAAATGCTGCATTCAATACTCCAGCAAAATGTGGAAAACTCAGCAGTGGCCACAGGACTGGAAAAGGTCAGTTTTCATTCCAATTCCAAAGAAGGGAAATACCAAAGAATGTTCAAACTACAGCACAATTGCACTCATTTCACATGCTAGCAAAGTAATGCTCGAAATTCTCCAGTCTAGGATTAGTACGTGAACAGAGAACTTCCAGATGTCCAAGATGTATTTAGAAAAGGCAGAGGAACCAGAAATAAAATTGCCAATATCTGTCAGCTCATAGAAAAAGCAAGACAATTCCAGAAAAACATCTACTTCTCTTTCACTGATAACATTAAAGTCTTTGACTTTGTTGATCACAACAAACTGGAAAATTCTTAAAGAGATGGGAATACCAGATCACTTTATCTGCCTCCTGAGAAACCTGTATGCAGGTCAAGAAGTAACAGTTAGAACCAGACGTGGAACAACCATCTGGTTCAAAATTGGGAAAGAAATACGCCAAGGCTGTATATTGTCACCCTGCTTATTTAACTTATATGCAGAGAACATCATGGAAATGTTGGGCTGGAAAAATCACAAGCTTCTGGAATCAAGACTGCTGGGAAAAAAATCAATAACCCAGATATGCAGATAACACCACCCTTATGGCAGAAAGCAAAGAGAAAATAAAGAGCTTCTTGATGAAGGTGAAAGAGGAGAGTGAAAAAGCTGGCTTAAAACAACATTCAAAACAAAAAAAAATCATGGCATCCAGTCCCATCAGTTCAGTTCAGTTCAGTCACTCAGTCATGTCCGACTCTGTGACCCCATGGACTGCCGCATGCCAGGCCTCCCTGTCCATCACCAACTCCTGGAGTTTACTCAAACTCATGTCCATTGAGTCAGTGATGCCATCCAACCATCTCATCCTTTGCCATCCCCTTCTCCTCCTGCCTTCAATCTTTACCAGCATCAGGGTCTTTTCCAATGAGTCAGTTAGTTCTTCGCATCAGGTGGCCAAAGTATTGGCATTTCAGCTTCAACATCAGTCCTTCCAATGAACATTCAGGACTGATTTCCTTTAGGATGGACTGGTTTAATCTCCTTGCAGTCCCAGGGACTCTTAAGAGTCTTCTCCAATACCACAGTACAGAAGCATCAATTCTCCAGTCCCATCAATTCATGGTAAATAGATGGGGAAACTATGGAAACAGTGACAGACTTTATTTTCTTGGGCTCCAAAATCACTGCAGATGGTAAATGCAGCCATGAAATTAAAAGACACTTGCTCCTAGGAAGAAAAGCTATGACAAACCTAGAGAGCATATCAAAAAGCAGAGACATTACTTTGCCCACAAAGGTCTGCATAGTCAAAGCCATGGTTTTTTTTAGTAGTCATGTATGGATGTGAGATCTGGACCATAAAGAAGGCTGAGCGTCAAAGAATTGATGTTTTGGAAATGTTGTGTTGGAGAAGACTCTTGAGAGTCCCTTGGACTGCAAGGACATCAAAACAGTCAATCCTAAAGGAAATCAGTCCTGAATATTCATTGGAGAGACTGATGCTGAGGCTGAAGCTCCAATACTGTGGCCACCTTAAATGAAGTGCTGACTCATTTGAGAAGATCCTGATGCTGAGAAAGATTCAAAGCAGGAGGAGAAGGGGATGACAGAGGACGAAATGGTTGGATGGCATCACCAACTCAATGGATTGAGTTTGAGCAAACTCTGGGAGATGGTGAAGGAGAGGGAAGCCTGGTGTGCTGCCATCCATGGGGTTGCAAAGAGTTAGACATGACTGTGTGACTGAACAACAACAAGAATTAATTTGATGAATAAATGATATTTCAAGAGAGGTAAAATAATAGCTTCTATGTCAAAACAAAGAAAAATGAAATTTATACGACAGCAAGCTGAATTTGATAGATTTATAGTTAATAAATTAAATTTATATAGATTAGTTCATTTGCAGCAGTTAATTTTCTAATGTAAATGTCTTAATTTCTTGAAAGACACAGACAAAGGCATTAGTGTAATCAATTTATCAAGTCTCTCCTTATTATGAAATTTAATAAAAGATAAATGAAAATTGGATTTGTGCAACATGGGAGAAGCATCCACTGACTTAACTTTATTAAAGAGCATTATTAAAGTTATAAACTGATCTGTATTTTACACCTAAGATACAAACACACACAGACACTCTTAATATTTGGACATCTTCGTTTTGAAGGTCTATTTTTCAGACCACTGTGTGGCGAATAGAGCAACACAGTTCTGAGACTATAAAAGAGAATAACTGATATTGCAATAGCTGGAGGATATTTTGAAAGAGAGTTACCAAAATTATTTGAGGAACAGCAATATAATTGGAGTACATATATCACCTCTTAATATGAGTCATTTGGAGTTACAGTATCTGTTATGGTTGCTCCAAAAATATGAATCTCATTAGTTTATAATTAGATCTTGGGATATAACCTAGTTTGACAGAATTTCTTATATAGTTCATTTGTGTTTTTATACTCAACTATAAGATGTTTAAATACCTGAAGATAAGATTCAACAAAGATAAATAAAAAGAAACTTCTGGTAGTTACAGAACCAGGTGTTAGGTGAAACTGCCCTAGTAACTCAGATGCTACAAATATGTTGCTCTGGGCTAATGCATCCCATCTGAACATTTGGAGATAAAAATAATGAACAAATGGATGCTCCATAGTCAATATGGGGATACATCCCCATGAGGAGTAATGCAGATGTGACTTTTTTTTTGCATCCCCTCTATAACTCAACACACACACAAAAGCTGTTACTAGGCACTTGCTTTTTGCATGGCAATTTAGAGGTTCAAATAAAGAGATAATTAGGTGTATTTGAAAAAAGATTAAAGAAACAGTGAAATATAAAAATATTGTAAATAGAATTATATGGGGAGAGAGTGGAGGGACCAGTTGTCTGTTTTAATGCTGCAGTCATAATAATTCTAAATATAAGGCAAACAAAATATGCTCTATTGTAAAGAGAAAAGCCCAGATCATTTTGTAGAATTAGAACATAAGTAACACACTCTGTAATATCTCATTAATTTTCTCAGAGTTATAATGTCTCTATTTTTATACTGTTAGTCCAGACAGAAATCTATTATTTCTCTAAAATATATTCTGGACAATGAGAATTTATCATGATTATTGAATTATAATTGATCAGTTCTGTGTACTTTTGGGGTAATAACTTAGATTTATTATATAAATCTCTACCTTGTAAATATTTAATAAATAGTATCATTCAGTCACAGTGTCCACTAGGCCCTGTATATTTAGATAAGCCATACACATTTTTTAAATAATAATTTTAACTTATAATTCATATTTTAACATCTAGTGATCAGGAACCTGTGATGCTCTGGCAGCAATAAACACCTCCATTTACTTTATTATTTCTTCTACTTTTGAATTTTGAAGAGTAGCAGGTCTCCTACTAGAAATATCTGAATTATTTAATTTAAAGAAACTAAAGTATGTATTTTAAAAAGTCACTGTCCAATTATACTGTGAATCGGAAGGAAGAATGTGAAACTGATAAAGATATCATATGGGGACATATAAAAGTTTAATCCAGGTACAATTACTATGTCAAACAAATGACTGGGCTTCACTGATAATTTCAATAGAATGAAGAAATAACAGGAAAGAAAGACAAAGAAGGATCACAAAGGATAAATTAAACAAGTCTGAACCTGGAAAAGATCATACTAGATAAACTCTGTTGGCAGGAGATGAAAGCAAAAACAGAGAATATTATTAATCCATTAAATATATTATTCATAATATTTTTAAATAGACATATTTTGATAAAATAGACACATGAATAGAATAATAAATATTTAATTTAGAAAATTATTGAAAAAATTAGGGCAAGTAGTAGCAACAAAAGACTAAACAATCACAATCCACTTTCCACAATTATTCATAGTCTTTATGAAATCAGGCCTTTACTAACCTAATACCGCATCAAAAGTTTTAATAGAACTACGCAATTATATTTTATATTATACAGTTTGATAAAATTAAAGGAATAACATTTGTTTCCCAGTGGCAGTTCAATGTAAAAGGAATGTCTGCTTTATTAAATGCAAATCTTCTTAATGTAATATTCATGTGAAATTATTTAAGACATTACTTAAGAATACATTTGTTCTATTCTAATTGTCTATGCTAAAATCACACAAAAAAACCTGGTCATATCAGAAAAAAAATAGTTTTAAAGCATAATTTAAAGTCTATGTTGTTCAGATCACTCTAAAGTTAAATATTTGTGCAGGAGAAGTATTTAGTTGCTTTTACAAAAGAATTTCTTAATAAGCATAGAAAGTATTAAATTAATTTAAAACAAGAAAATTATACCAAGAAATATTTATATTTTAAGTATTATTTACATTGTTACAATTAATCTTCATCATGCAAAAATAATAATTATTTTGCAAAGTCACCAAAATTGCTTGGCAGGCAACATAACAAGGAATGGGGTATAAGAATATTAGAGGAATGAGAAATTCCTGGGCTAGAAAGCATGGGCTCACAAGGACTGGTATTCACAGAAAGAAAAGATTCAATTGAGGCTGAGAAACAGTCTTTGAGCAGCCCTGTCAACACTAAAGCCTCAAGTTAGGGTAAAAAATTCAGAAACCAGGCAGTGGAAACTCATAACAACACGGAAGTCTGCTACTGACTCATATGATTCGGTTGCTCCTAAAAATATGCTACATAATACTGACTAGAGTAGGAGAAAATTATAGAGAGTTCTTATCCAAATCACGTTACAAACTATCTAGCAATATTATGAAAACGAAACATTAATTGAGAATTTACCTTATTCTGTGATTCCATTTCAAAGCAGTGATAATGAGCATCATGCAATACGGTATTTTTGAAGTTTACCAAAGATATTTGTAAGATGTCTATTTCACTTTATTCTATTGAATTTTGACTTTTTGAACCACTTTTACAGGTAAAAATCCCTACCCAGTTTTAGAAGAAGGTAGAAATCAAGAAGTTTCTCACCAACTGAAATGTTGTCTCTGAATTGAAAAGACCCTATCTTGTACCCAAGTTCCAAATAACAGGGCTACATTTCACATTTCCTGTAAAGTCAAGTCCCATTTGTGTCCATTATTTTCAGTAACCATTTCCTGCTCATATCTCTCAGGCCTAACTTCCTAAAACTGCCTAAGACAGACTGTGGTGCAAAGGTCTCATCTTTCTCTTCCAACCGGGCTCTGATCCCTCCATCTTAAGACTTCATTCCTTTTTCCTGATGTTGCTGTCTGCTAGCCCGGGCCTTTTATTACTTGCTAACCAGATTGGCTGTGGTGCTGACTTTCTTCTTATAAACGTACTGTTGGCATTCTTCACAGATTTTAGTTCAGATCTCAGCCTTTATTTGATAAATGCTGATCAGACAAATGAGGAGCAATATCATGAAGCCAAATTTCAGTATCATTAAGTTATAACTACAGAAATTAGTTTCTTAAAAAAAGTGAGTATTTGAAGCAACAACATAATTTTTATCCTTAAACTTATATGAATATCATGTTCAACATCAGTCAAATATGTGATAATGCAATATTCTATCATGGTAAGTCATATTTATGAAAGTATGTTTTACCACTTTCCTCTTTTCCCTTTCAGTCTCATTTTATTATTTTTCTGCATTTTATCATTTCAGTTTCTCTCCCCATTTTATTACTTATTGGCACTTTTCTCAATGTTTTAATATTCCAATTTTCCTTATTCTTTCATACTGATGTGTTCTGTGTTATGATTTCCACTGTGACAGTTCATTTTTAATTATTTTCTCTTTTTACTTTAAA
The DNA here is from genome assembly GCF_027580195.1 of Bos mutus. Lineage (NCBI taxonomy): Eukaryota > Metazoa > Chordata > Mammalia > Artiodactyla > Bovidae > Bos > Bos mutus. The sequence goes on from NC_091623.1 coordinate 15,427,978, forward strand.
CTCATAACAATGTCATTTAGTCTGGGACAGCATAATGGATTCAAGAAATAAAGTATATTAAACTGTGCCAGGTTTCTGGTTGAAACCTGGACAAATACATCTCTATTAAAGGTCTTAAATTAAATAGGAATAATTTTTATAGCATAGAAACTTTACCTGCTGAAGTTGGCTCTTCATCATCTGATGCTATGATAGAGGAAAAGAGATGGGGGGGTGGAGTAGGGGGAAAGAGAGGTGGGAATGATGTGAGAGGGAGAGAGAAGGGGAGAAAGAGAGAAATTGAGATTGAACATAAATATATCTCACATTTCTAAATAATAAATAAAAGTCTCTGACTTGAAAATTTGTGTCGTACATTAGAAATTTGTCATTAGATAATTAGATAAACAGATACACATATTAAATTAACAGCTAAGTACACCCATATTTTAAATAAGCATTAGAAAAGCCATTCAGTTATTTAAATTTGAATTTTCTGTCCTTTTGCAAACAAGGTTGATTTTTTTTTTAGTCTGAGTGCAAATTATATTATAAATAATATTGTTTAAAATATAAATTATATGTTACATATGAATACCCCAACCATCACCACTTTATGGAAATTTTCTATTAGCAAAGAGGAATTGAAAGGTATTGTTAACTGTCAAAAATTTTGCTTCACGAGGTAGAAATTATTAAAAAAAATAGGAATTATTAAACCTTAGAGTAACTTAGAATCACTCTGAGTGTTGGTTAAACACAGAGATTCAATCTTTCTCTCACCCCATGACATTCACACACAACTACACTCAACTCATGTGTATCACACACTTCAAGATTCAGTAGTGGTGGTTCTGTGGTGAAACCACAGGATCCTGCAATTTAAAGGTTGATCCCAAGTGATTCTGACACAAGTGTTCTACCGCACATACACGGATAAGCATGGATATTACAAAACGAGAGATCACATAATGAAAACAACTTTCTGCTAAAGCAGTGGTTCATAACTCCACATCTATACAAGATGCCAAACTCCGGGCCCCATTTCAAACCAATTAAGCCAGGGTCTCTTTCAATGGTAGTAATTTGGAGCCTGAATTGAGATAAGACTAGGTAATATCATTATAATGTATTGATTATATTGGAGCTATAACTCAAATTGTTAATCATTTTAATTTGTTCTTTAAAAGGGAGACATTTTTGAGAACAGCACAACTCCAGGGGTAATAATTAACTGTGTGTTTGTGGGGGATGGAGCTGCAAGAGAGAAGCAGCTTCACAATTTTGCCTAGAATTCACGTTTCACCTTTACACTAACAGACATGCTCTGTGAGAAGATATTTCTGCTTTGTGCACAAGTGTAACTTAACCAGAATATTACTGTTGAATTATATTACTCTAGCCAATACTACTTCATTGGATTTATGAAGTTTTAAACTAAAAATTTACTCAGCTGAATTGCTTATAAAAGAGCTTTGTTCCCAGGTGATTCGTTCATCAAGGTACCTCTGTCTAACTAGGGAGAGTTCTGCACTCTTTCCCGTTAGGGTTACATCTGCATAGAGAACACATAAGACAAGCTTACTTTGTGCCCTGACAGTATTTTTCTCTCACACTGCTTGGCTTGTCTCCTTGCCACCAGGAAAAAAAAAAGAAAATTCGAGAGTGCAAACACACTTGGCACGCATGGTGTAGAGAACAGAAATTTTTAAAAGCTTTTTGCTGCTTTATCATGTCCCAAACATATCACAACATGTTCAAAGAGGAAAACCTTCAGTAGCTTCCAGGAATCCCCTTTTAGGAAAATACCACAGGGGCTTAAAGAAGTGTTGACTTTTATGGGTCATTGTTAGTAAAAGTCTGGAGATTCAAAAGGAACAACCACCAAAAAAAAAAAGTTTATAGCAGGTCACTTTGTGTGTGTGAACTGAATTTATAAAAGAAACAAGGAGATGAAGTATACTCTTATTTGATAGATGAAGGGACAGAGGTTCCTAGTGACAGAACATTTTGTCTAAGGTCAATTTGAATTTGAACTCATGTGATTTGAAAACCACTTTTTCCACTGTGCCTTCAGAGATCAGATTAGTTGCTCAGTCGTGTCCAACTCCTTGCGACCCCATGAACTGCAGCACGTCAGGCCTCCCTGTCTGTCACCAACTCCCAGAGTTCACTCAGACTCACATCCATCGAGTCAGTGATGCCATTCAGCCATCTCATCCTCTGTCGTCCCCTTCTCCTCCTGCCCCCAATCCCTCCCAGCATCAGAGTCTTTTCCAATGAGTCAACTCTTTGCATGAGGTGGCCAAAGTACTGGAGTTCAGCATTAGCATCATTCCTTCCAAAGAAATCCCAGGGCTGATCTCCTTCAGAATGGACTGGTTGGATCTCCTCGCAGTCCAAGGGACTCTCAAGAGTCTTCTCCAACACCACAGTTCAAAAACATCAATTCTTCGGCACTCAGCCTTCTTCACAGTCTAACTCTCACATCCATACATGACTACAGGAAAAACCATAGCCTTGACTAGATGAATCTTTGTTGGCAAAGTAATGTCTCTGCTTTTCAATATGCTATCTAGGTTGGTCATAACTTTCCTTCCAAGGAGTAAGCGTCTTTTAATTTCATGGCTACAGTCACCATCTGTAGTGATTTTGGAGTCCCCAAAAATAAAGTCTGACACTGTTTCCACTGTTTCCCTATCTATTTCCCATGAAGTGATGGGACTGGATGCCATGATCTTTGTTTTCTGAATGTTGAGCTCTAAGCCAACTTTTTCACTCTCCACTTTCACTTTCATCAAGAAGCTTTTGAGTTCCTCTTCACTTTCTACCATAAGGGTGGTGTCATCTGCGTATCTGAGGTTATTGATATTTCTCCCGGCAATCTTGATTCCAGCTTGTGTTTCTTCCAGTCCAGCATTTCTCATGATGTACTCTGCATATAAGTTAAATAAGCAGGGTGACAATATACAGCCTTGACATACTCCTTTTCCTATTTGGAACTAGTCTGTTGTTCCATGTCCAGTTCTAACTGTTGCTTCTTGACCTGCATACAAATTTCTCAAGAGGCAGATCAGGTGGTCTGGTATTCCCATCTCTTTCAGAATTTTCCACAGTTTATTGTGATGCACACAGTCAAAGGCGTTGGCATAGTCAATAAAGCAGAAATAGATGCTTTTCTGGAACTCTCTTGCTTTTTCCATGATCCAGTGGATGTTGGCAATTTGATCTCTGGTTCCTCTGCTTTTTCTAAAACCAGCTTGAACATCAGGAAGTTCATGCTTCACATATTGCTGAAGCCTGGCTTGGAGAATTTTGAGCATTACTTAAAGTAATGCTCAAAATTCTCCACTGTGCCTTACTTTCTCACAAAGTGCTGATTCAGTATCCACCAAAATAGAAAAGTAAAAAGGAGATGGAATCAAGAAATAAGGATTGGTTATAACTATGATAACATTTCTTGGTCTTAGCCTAAGGGAAAAAAACAAAAACTGGATATAAGGGCTGCAAGAGAAATCCCTTTAAGAAATGAAGTGCTGCTTTAGAAACTCCCTTACAATCCAGGGATTGGCAGAGGCAGCTTAGAGTCTGCTTAGATGGTTAAACAAAACATCCTAAGCCTGTAATACCTAAGAAAGAAGATCAGAAGTACTAAGATTTTACTTCTTCATTATATACGGAGAAGCAAGAAATTTTAGGAAGGAACTAGCAAGTACAGAAATAAAGACAATTCTGAACTTACAGGAGTAATAGCAATTAGTCCTAAAACCAAAGCTTCTGGGGCAAGCAGTGCACTAACCTACACTTGAGACTATAATACCTGAAAGAAGGTTTGTAACAAATTAACAATATCAGAATCAGCAGGTCCACAAGTCCGCATACAATTGTATTTCCAGGAAACATCTCTATAGTTGTGGTTTCTCCTAACGTGCAGATTAACTATATTCATATTGCTAACTATATTCATACTATTAACCAATATGCATATTATTAAAAAAACCTGTATACTCACAAAGTCACATAAGGGTTAGGATTGGTATTAATTCACTGTTTCAGTTATCGCTAGCAAAGAAGGCTTTGTAGACTAACTCATTACCAAAAAAAGCACCATGAACTATAAGCAGATGGCAGCAAGAGCCCCAGGAGTACAACCAAAACTCTAAATGGACGTTAGTGGTTTATTTAGTGACATTTAAGTGAAATTAAGGATCACAGGAGTAATCTCATGATATCCAATGATTCCTTACTATTTTTATTTGCTTCTTGGAATTCATGAATCAGCAAATCAAATACAAACATACATGTTTGTGTCACATGCAAGTTCCTGTAATCCTGGAAATTAAAAACACGTGCACCAAGAAAACTCAAAACTAAAAACTCTGTATTGTTCTCCCTGGTGACAATGTAGATGAATGTATTGAAATTATGGTAATAGTAGGAAAACAGAGAGCGAATGTATACATTTAATATAGAGAAGCTAACCCAGCATGTGGACCACAGTAAGCTCTGGAAAATTCTTAAAGATACGGGAATACCAGATCACCTGACCTGCCTCCTGAGAATCTGTATGCAGGTCAAGGAAGCAACAGTTAGAACTGGACACGGACTGGTTCCAAATAGGAAAAGGAGTACGTCAAGGCTGTATATTGTCACCCTGCTTATTTAACTTATATGCAGAGTACATCATGAGAAACGCTGGGTTGGATGAAGCACAAGCTGAGATCAAGATTGCCAGGAGAAATATCAATAACCTCAGATACGCAGATGACACCACCCTTATGGCAGAAAGTAAAGAACTAAAGAGCCTCTTGATGACAGTGAAAGAGGAGAGTGAAAACGTTGGCTTAAAGCTCAACATTCAGAAAACTAAAATCATGGCATCTGGTCCTATCACTTCATGGCAAATAGATGGGCAAACAGTGGAAACAATGACAGACTTTATTCTTTGGGGCTCCAAAATCACTGCAGATGGTGATGCAGCCATGAAATTAAAAGATGCTTATTCCTTGGAAGGAAAGTTATGACCAACCTAGACAGCATATTAAAAAGCAGAGAGATATTACTTTGCCAACAAAGGTCCATCTAGTCAAAGTTATGGTTTTTCCAGTAGTCATGTATGGATGTGAGAGTTGGACTATAAGAAAGCTGAGTGCTGAAGAACTGATGCTTTTGAACTGTGGTGTTGAAGACTTTTGAGAGGCCCACAGACTGCAAGGAGATCCAACCAGTCCATCCTAAAGGAGATCAGTCCTGAATTGTAAGGACTGATTCTGAAGCTGAAACTCCAATATTTGGCTACCTGATGTGAAGAACTGACTCATCTGAAGAGACCCTGATGCTGGGAAAGATTGAAGGCAGGAGGACAAGGGGATGACAGAGGATGAGATGGTTGGATGGCATCACCGACTCAATGGACATGAGTTTGAGTTAACTCCGGGAGTTGGTGATGGACAGGGAAGCCTGGTGTGCTGCAGTCCATGTGGTCGCAAAGAGTCAGACACGACTGAGCGACTGAACTGAACTGAACTGAAACCAGTGTGGTCCTCTCATTGCCCATAACAGAATCATCTGGGATTCTGTTAAAATGTCTTAGAGGATTTGACATTTGGGTGTTTGGATTTGAATTGTGGCTAATAGCCTAAGTTTTTGCATTTTTAGAAAACTCATCATGTGCCTGTTATGAACACTAAGTTTGAGAATTATGGCTCTACCCATAAAGTTTTCGGCAGAGCAATGGGTTCAGTTGTTGGAAGTCCTGAAGTAAATTAGCAGGCTTGCAGAAACCCCTCTTCAGTGTACACTGTGGTTGCTTCAGCAGCTTTCAATACTTTCTCTTGCAATACGTTCAGGTTTATTTGGCTTTCTCACTATCAGAGTCTTGGGGGTGATGACTCGCCTTTCAAATTTAGAAAGAAAAGTCTGTATCTCAGAACAAAGTAAATATTTTCCCTTTTCCTGCCCACAGTTATTTGTCTAAGTAAGTATATGATCCATTTGGGGACAGTAATATGTGAGGACAGGTTTGTGTTTGGGCAAGAAGCAGCTCTTGGAATTTACTTCCTTCTGAGAAAGTGTCTGCTAATAACCCTCTCTCTCTCACCTCTTCAGATACAGACAAGCAAGTCTATGGCCCCAGAGGCAAGTTGACAGACATCTTGCAACCAAGATGGAAGCTGGCTTTAGAAAGAAGACAATTGTCAAGACTAAGTAGACAAACAAAAGGAAATTAGATTATAGATGATATTATTGAGCCATTGAATCATACGCTAATCTCACTCTAGACTTCTAGCTCTGAGGAAAAATACTAGCACTTTATTGTTTATATAGTTTTAGTTGAGCTTTCTCTTATTTGCCAGTAATAGCACTCTACTGCAATGGTACATAGTTTTGCTATTCCCATTTAAACTATATTTGAATGCCTAAGAAATTAATTGTCTCTGAAGGAGGCAACAAAGCTCCGTCTATCAAGGCTATGGTTTTTCCAGTAGTCAAGTATAGATGTGAGAGTTGGACTATAAAGAAAGCTGAGTGCCAAAGAATTGATGCTTTTGAACTGTGGTGTTGAAGAAGACTGTTGAGAGTCCCTTGGACTGCAAGGAGATCCAACCAGTCCATCCTAAAGGAGATCAGTCCTGAGTGTTCATTGGAAGGACTGATGTTGAAGCTGAAACTCCAATACTTTGGCCACCTGATGCAAAGAACTGACTCATTTGAAAAGATCCTGATGCTGGGAAAGATTGAAGTCAGAGAAGGGAATGGCAGACGATGATATAGTTGGATGGCATCACCAACTCAATGGACATGAATTTGAGTAAATTCCGATATTTGGTGATGGACAGGGAGGCCTGGCGTGCTGCAGTCCATGGGGCTACAGAGTCGGATACAACTGAGCAACTGAACTGAACTGAGGGAGGCAAGACTGGAAATATATACAGTTCAGGACTGTACCTCAGAGGACAGGTGGGCTTTCCACAAATTTTAATTTGTCCATGGAGCTTACCACCATATTTTGATACAATGAATCTATTTCTCTAATTTCAAAGTTGCTCACAAATTTTCAGAGCAGTCTGGCAGTGATCATGTTCATGAACTGAGCTGGTGCTTGATCAAAGAAGAGTGCATTCTACAGTTTTTTCTTCCCTTCCTTCTTTCCCTTCTCCTTCTCTTTCTCCTTTGCTCATAGGATCAACTGTCAAGTACAATAACTATCCACTGAGCCGTGTATTGCTCTGATATACACGTGCTATTAAAACACACATACTTCTTCACTGGACCAGCTGTAATTTCTGTGTGGTCTCAACAATTCTTATATCTCCTGTTTTGTTTTTTTTTGGTTGCTGTTGTTTTGTGTTTGTCTTATTCTTGGGTGTCTTAAGTACACTTTCAAAACATAGAAATTCTACCCATTTAAAGCAATCATATACACAGCATGGCTCACCATCAAATTGGAAAAGCTCACTATGAAATATATAAAATACACTTCTTCGCATATGACAATTTATTTTACAAGATGTTACTCAGTTCATATTGACTTATGGATCATTTTGTCTGCTATACTATATAACTAGTTAATTATGCACTGAACATGCTTTGCAAATATAGAATTACCTATGCAATCCATTATTTCCATGAGCAAAGCAACAAGAAATACGTATTTCTGTATTTTCACAACATCTTAGAATGCTTTTACTCAACTGCAGTGATGCAAAAATAACAATGATGTTATGTATGCATGATTATTCATGCCTGCCCAGATGTTAAATGCTATAAATATGTGTGTGTACGTGTGTGTGGGTGTGATTACTAAGGAAAAGTAGAGTAAACTACCATTTAAAATTTGTGAATTCAGTCATTTAAGTAAGTTGTGGAGCTGCCTCTGGAACTTTGCAGAGAAGTATTTAGAGGAAGGTTTTGGTTTATAAAATCTTTGTTTTATTGTTTGTTGATTTGCTTGTTTTTGGCCAATGGCCCAATGAGGAAGTGCCTCAGGACTTAAAGTTGTTATTACCAACTCCTTCTTTGTGAAAGTATGAAGAGAAGTGTTAATCTCTCCTGGCCAAAGACTTCAGACAGCATACTGCGTGCTCAATTCCCCACCCTGAGAACTGCAGAATAACTGGGCCACAGTGAGGAGCAGTAGACACTGCACAGAAAAGGTTCAGAAAATTACAAAGTCGCCTCTATTCTATCAGTCTTCTACATGAAGTTTGATCTTGTGCTAGATTTGGAGGATGGCATTTATTTGAACACAGTTAATATGTGCATAGTCAATAAAGCAGAAATAGATGTTTTTCTGGAACTCTCTTGCTTTTTTGATGATCCAGCGGATGTTGGCAATTTGATCTCTGGTTCCTCTGCCTTTTCTAAAACCAGCTTGAACATCTGGAAGTTCATGGTTCACGTACTGCTGAAGCCTGGCTTGGAGAATCTAGAGAATTATTTTACTAGTGTGTCAGATGAGTGCAATTGTATGGTAGTTTGAGCATTCTTTGGCATTGCCTTTCTTTGGGATTGGAAGGAAAACTGACCTTTTTCAGTCCTGTGGCCACTGCTGAGTTTTCCAAATTTGCTGGCATATTGAGTGCAGCACTTTCACAGCATCATCTTTCAGGATTTGAAATAGCTCAACTGGAATTCCATCACCTCCACTAGCTTTGTTCGTAGTGATGCTTTCTAAGGCCCACTTGATTTCACATTCTAGGATGTCTGGCTCTAGGTGAGTGATCATACCATCATGATTATCTTGGTCATGAAGATCTTTTTTGTACAGTTCTTCTGTGTATTCTTGCCACCTCTTCTTAATATCTTCTGCTTCTGTTAGCTCCATACCATTTCTGTCCTTTATCGAGCCCATTTTCCATGAAATGTTCCCTTGGTATCTCTAATTTTCTTGAAGAGATCTCTGGTCTTCCCCATTCTGTTGTTTTCCTCTACTTCTTTGCATTGATCGCTGAGGAAAGCTTTCTTATCTCTTCTAGCTATTCTTTGGAACTCTGCATTCAGATGCTTATATCTTTCCTTTTCTCCTTTGCTTTTCACTTCTCTTCTTTTCACAGCTATTTGTAAGGCCTCCCCAGACAGCCATTTTGCTTTTTTTGCATTTCTTTTCCATGAGGATGGTCTTGATCCCTGTCTCCTGTACAATGTCACGAACCTCAGTCCATAGTTCATCAGGCACTCTATCTATCAGATCTAGTCCCTTAAATCTATTTCTCACTTTCACTGTATAATCATAAGGGATTTGATTTAGGTCATACCTGAATGGTCTAGAAGCAACACTTAGAACTGGACATAGAACAACACACTGGTTCCAAATAGGAAAAAGATTAGGTCAAGGCTGTATATTGTCACCCTGCTTATTTAATTTATATGCAGAGTACATCATGAGAAACGCTGGACTGGAAGAAACACAAGCTGGAATCAAGATTGCTGGGAGAAATATCAATAATCTCAGATATGCAGATGACACCACCCTTATGGCAGAAAGTGAAGAGGAACTCAAAAGCCTCTTAATAAAAGTGAAAGAGGAGAGTGAAAAAGTTGGCTTAAAGCTCAACATTCAGAAAACAAAGATCATGGCCTCTGGTCCCATCACTTCATGGGAAATAGATGGGGAAACAGTAGAAACAGTTTCAGACTTTATTTTTTTGGGCTCCAAAATCACTGCAGATGGTGACTGCAGCCATGAAATTAAAAGACGCTTACTCCTTGGAAGAAAAGTGATGACCAACCTAGATAGCATATTGAAAAGCAGAGATATTACTTTGCCAACAAAGGTCCATCTAGTCAAGGTTATGGTTTTACCTGTGGTCATGTATGGATGTGAGAGTTGGACTGTGAAAAAGCTGAGCACCGAAGAATTGATGCTTTTGAACTGTGGTGTTGGAGAAGACTCTTGAGAGTCCCTTGGACTGCAAGGAGATCCAACCAGTCCATTCTAAAGGAGATCAGCCGTGGGTGTTCTTTGGAAGGAATGATGCTAAAGCTGAAACTCCAGTACTTTGGCCACCTCATGCGAAGAGTTGACTCACTGGAAAAGACTCTGATGCTGGGAGGGACTGGGGGCAGGAGGAGAAGGGGACGACAGAGGATGAGATGGCTGGATGGCATCACCTATTCGAAGGACCTGAGTTTGAGTGAACTCTGGGAGTTGGTGATGGACAGGGAGGCCTGGAGTGCTGCGATTCATGGGGTCGCAAAGAGTCGGACACGCAAATGAGCGACTGAAGTGAACTGAACTGAACAATGTGCAATACATAAAATATAATTATCTACATGTGTGGTTAGCATGTTTACTAGTCTCTGCCATTAGACTGGGAGTTTCATGAGGGCAAGGATGTGCCTCTTTTGCTCACCCTTATAACTATAGTTTTTAGACTAGTACCTATAACACAGCAAGGCTCAAATGTTTGTCAAAAGAAAGAAATTATGAATAAATACTTAATTCAGTCTTCCATGTTACTCAATAAAATTTAGCTACTTCATTATGTTACATTAGTAGGCTTACCAAAGAGAAAGTATTAAATGTCATCTATATTTTAGTTAGATAAAGTTATATGTGCATGCATGTATGCTTGTTTGCTTCATTCATGTCCAAATCTTTGTAACTGAATGGTCTGTAGCCTGTCAGGCTCCTCTGTTCATGGGGATTCTCCAGGCAAGAATGCTGGAATGGGTTGCCATGCCCTCCTCCAAGGGATTTCCTGACCCAGGGATCGAACCAGTGTCTCTTACTGTCTCTGGCATTGGCAGGCAGGTTCTTTACCACTAGCACCACCTGGGAAGCCCCAAAATTATATGTAATTATATATAATAACTTGTATCATTAAATATAGTCATATAAATCAGATTTTCTTTCTTGGGGCAGGAGAGAAAAGGAATAATAATTGAAAATACAAGGCTCTAATAACCATTTGATCATCTCATGAAAATACAAATCTGTGATTTTAAATTAAAAAGCACCAAACTATAGCTTATTAATTTAATAGATTCATTAAAATAGAAACACCAAATTCACTCTATAAAGTTTAGTAGTAATAGAGCTCACATGAGTTTTATAAGCTACTTATATAGTGAATCATCTTAACAGCAATTAGCAATGCATTTGTGATTTCTCAGTTTAGAAAGAGGTACAAATGGGGAAAATAATAAAGACTGAATGAAAGCTTTGGTTTCATTTTTTTCCTACTGAGTAAAAAAAAAAAAAACATGTAATTTACAAAGTATTCCCAGAGTACTGGGTAGCAGAAAGTAAGTAGACTATATTCATATCCCAGGGACTGGGATTAAAGAGACTTTGGGGACATAATTAGGACACATTTTGCTACTTAAAGGAATCACTAAAAAGATCTTTAAGCTAGGTGATTTGACATTATAAAAGCCTATAATTCAATATTTCATGTATCTATACAACTGTCCTCAAATATCCTTTGTTTATTCAATGTGCCCTCCCTCATATTTGAGTTCATCTCATCATTGTAGACTGAATGCAAATCTTACCACCCTCAATTCTTTAGTATTTATTTCAGTTTTCAGACTTAGTTGCTTCTTTAAAGCTCCCACTAGCTTTTAAACTATAACCTAAAGGCAGTTCTAATCAAAATGGCAATGGTATTTTTCAGTCTTGGTCCTGAGCTGGGCATTTTCCATGATCCTTCTTTTGAGGGGAGCAATTAGGTTTTAATTTTCTACAGTGCACATTATTAGTACTAAGCAAATATTTCTGGAAAGCTATCCAGTTTTAGAGATGAGAAAATGAAGTCCAGTTAGTGACTGGGAGTCATGTAAAAAGCAAATCGGAAATTAAACCTACAGTAGCCTAAGAAAATTCATGAACCAATAGAAGAAACTTGTGAAGGATAAAGCAGATCTGGAGTTAATATAAATGACTGGTCACATTTATCAACTTTCAATAAAATTAATTCATAATCGTTTAAAAATTTAATACAGGAGAGGGGGGAATAGGCCTGGAAAGAAGAATGCTGTTTAATGTGACAGGAAAGTCATGCAGGTGAGGTCATTTGCTTATCATATGTGAATTTCAGATGGTTACAGAATCTATATTGTTCTTTTTCACAGCAACTGACAGAAGGAAGCTAATATCACCAGGCTCATGTTCTATGGATTTCTGCTTTATTTATGCGTGGGCAACCACTCACTTCAACCTCAGTTCACTCCTATAATTCTGGACAAATGAGCTAATCTAAAATGTAAATCTATTAAAACCTAAAGAACCAAAAAAGTAACAGGTAAGTCAGTAAGACTAGGACAAATCTCACAGAAACATCCACTTAAGGAAACCACAGAATCGTTGCACATAAAACGTTAATGTCAGAAGAGATTTTATGATTAAGGAGTTGGCAAACAAACAAACAAAAAAAAGAATTGTTATAATAGGTTAAGATTTGCATTATAAGATAAAAATGTATTCATTAAATTATCTAAATTATCAACTAAAAACTCAACAGAAACTGCACTTTAAAGTAAAAATAATGAAATATCAGATTATATATATAAATATATGTCAGTTAAGTTGCTCAGTTGTGTCCAACTCTTTGCAACCCCATGAACCACAGCATGCCAGGCCTCCCTGTCCATCACCAACTCCCAGAGTTTACCCAAACTCATGTCCATTCTGTCAGTGATGCCATCCAACCATCTCATCCTCTGTCATCCACTTCTCCTTTTGCTGTCAATCTTTCCCAGTATCAGGGTCTTTTCAAATGAGTCAGCTCTTGTAATTATGATTAAATATTTATATCATAAAAGTAAAAAGAGGATTATGTAATAATATGATATTCCTTAACTTGCTTTCATTAATATATTGCACAATCTTTTTTATGAAAATATAAAGTAGTATTTTATTTTATGGATAAATCATGGTTTATTTAACTGAGTCTCCACTGAATAAGGGACTTCTGAGGTGGCGCTAGTGGTAAAGAATCTGCCTGCCAATGTAGGAGATTCAAGAGACATGGGTTCAATCCCTGGGTTAGAAAGGTAACCCTCTCCAGTATTCTGGCCTGGAAAATTCCATGGACAGAGGAGCCTGGAAGGCTATCATCCATGGGGCCACAGAGAGTCAGACACATCTAAGCAACTAAACACACATGCAGCACTAGTGAATGACACTTGGATGGATTTACGGTTTTTCTCTTAGAAATACTATTTCAGTGAATAATCAGACTCCATTTGAATGGTGGTAGAACCATAAAACAAAAATCAGTTCAGTTCAGTTCAGTCACTCAGTCGTGTCCAACCCTTTGTGACTCCATGGACTGTAGCACACCAGGCCTCCCTGTCTATCACCAACTCCTGGAATTTGCTCAAACTCATATCCATTGAGTCAGTGATGCCATCCAACCACCTCATCCTCTGTTATCCCCTTCTCCTCCCACCTTCAATCTTTCCCAGCATCAGGGTCTTTTCAAATGAGTCACTCAAAGAACTGACTGACTTTGGCCATCAGGTGGCCAAAGTATTGGAGTTTCAGCTTCAATGCCAGTCCTTCCAATGAACACTCAGGACTGATCTCCTTTAGGATGGACTGGTTGGATCTCCTTGCAGTCCACAGGACTCTCAAGAGTCTTCTTCAACACCACAGTTCAAAAGCATCAATTCTTCAGAGCTCAACTTTCTGAGCAAAATAAATGAGCAAATAATTTCATTAAATAAATAAGAGCCTATAAGCTTAATCACAATATAAATTACTAACTTCTTGTAAATAAGGCTTTTAAAGGAGCCTCTTTTATGCTGTCAGCCTATCTTTAGTTACCTGCTTCTTAAAAATACTGGACAATATTATATTTGTATTTCTAACTTCTTCCCATTAAAGTTACTCCCTTGGATTCGAGTTACTGTTAATGGAGATTAAGTAAAAGTTGCCATGACCTATGCCCAAACAGCACAAAACACAGGCAAAGCAATGCCTTGAGCTCTGGGCTTGAGGAAATGAAGCTGTGAAGGAACAAATTTCCCTGACTATCACCATCACCTCAATCGGGGTATGGAGGGCTGTATACTGAATATAATATCCTTACACTAAATAATATAAAACTTCAGTGTTTAGTAAACTTAATGGTTACTGAAAACAGAAAATGACCTTATTACAAAATATTGGCATATAATGTGTGTGTGTGTGTGTGTGTGTGCACGCACAAGCAAGTATTTACCTCGCTACAGTTATGTCAAATATGACATTTATACCACTAATGAAATTTGAGAAGCCTTTTTAGTAAAATATCATTCGTTTTTCACTACTCATAAAGAGGAATTCAGAAATTTTATGATGGCTTTGAAATGACAGGCTCCCAAAATACAGATCCACACATCTGGCTTAATTAAAATATCTTTGAAACTCAAAAGATGAAGGGAATAAAACAGTGGGAGGTGTAACTTAAAAATAACTGAGCTATCTCTGGTGGATCTACCTGTTTCTCTTTGGTCAAGGGGAATTATTTTTTTCATGTAGTTTGAACTCATCCCAAGGACACTAACTAGAAGAGATAAAGTACAGTCTCTGCTTGCCTGTACAGAACTCGATTAATCTAATGTGCCACTGACTTACTCAGCAGTGAGTTAATGACTGCTATAGAGAATTTTTTCTTGCCTGTTAAAACAGAAGCTAAAATTAAATGTTTTCTCTTCAGACTCGTTAGGACCTTCTTTAAAAGAAAATAGTCAGTGTATCCACATTTAGGTGTTAATCAAATGACATTGACAATGTAATTTCCCTGTCTTCAAAACTTGGCTCCCTGGGCTGAATTTTTCCTTAATTGGAATGTCTTTAAGGAACTCAAGTGATAAAAAAGTGGACAGGTCTAACTTTGAGACAATGAAAATGAATAAAGATACAGGTATTCATGGGGAGCCCAAGCCCCATTCCTGTTATCTTTGAGGTAATTTTCAAGTTGTGAATGCACACTATTAACTTCTATTTTTCCAAACCAACAAGAAACAGTCTAGGAAACAGCCTGTTCAGATAACAGGATGTAAAGAACTTCACATAAAAGTTTAAATCCAAACCAAAATTAAAGATCATTTAGTCTAACTTGCCAACAAAAATCTCAAAGTTGCTTCAAAACTTCTAGTGGCAGGGAACTCTAAACTCACAAAGAAACATGTCACATCACTCTCCCAAAGATAGCCTCTGGAAAACAAAGGAATAATGGGTCTTTCTTTGACGTACCAGCCTTTCAAATATTTGAAGACAACTATATAATTCTCTTAACTGAGACAAACATCTCCACTTAATTTCATAATCATAACATGCAACCTGGCCATCCTTTTTTGTTAACTATTTCTTGATAAATTAAAATGTATCAAGGTCTTTCAAAATGTAGCAACAAAAAAGAAATCTTACAGCAACAAGAATTGATGTCCAGGTGAGATCTAACTAGCACAAAATGCAATGGCATTATTACCTGACTTTTTTAGGCTACTGAAAGAATTAACTTCCATTCCATCCTTCGTCCTGGGCATCCCTAATAGGTCAGTTGGTAAAGAATGCACCTGTGATGCAGGAGACCCCAGTTCAATTCCTGAATCGGGAAGATTCGCTGGAGAAGGGATAGGCTACCCACTCCAGTATTCTTGGGCTTCCCTTGTGGCTCAGCTGGTAAAGAAGCCACCTGCAATGTGGGAGACCTGGGTTTGATCCCTGGGTGGGTTGGGAAGATCTCCTGGAGAAGGGAAAGACTACCCACTTGAGTATTCTGGCCTGGAGAATTCCATGGATTGTATAGTCCATGGGGTCCCAAAGAGTCAGACACAATTGAGAGACTTTCACTTCACTTCACTTCCCTCCTTCCTCCAGCCCCATCTTATAGACCAATAGCTAGAATGCTGGGGACAGCTAATCATATCTCCCTCCCATCGGAGGGCAAGCTTAAGCAGAAAAAAGAGAAAGGAGAAAATCATGACTGTCAAGAAAGAATAGACTGGCTTGCAGGCAATGCTAAAAGTACCTTATAAAAAGGAAAATTTGCAAAAGTTTAACATCAAGCAAAGCCTTAAAGGTATTTTTCCAATCTTTCACTTTCTCTCCAGCAAAAATATCCAGCTTGCATATATTTCATATGTAGCTGATGAAGTTCACAGACAGGAAAAACAAACATTTTCGGCATTGAAACGGTTTCCTTAGTGACCAGGACTAGGTATTCATCCAGGTGGATATAAATATTTTGTGGTTTCTCATGGGATTTTTCCATCTGTCAACTGACATTTTTAGTCATAGAAGGGTCTCTTGAAAACTATTTTTGAACCTTTATGCTTGTTTCTTTCAGCAGTTATTTCTGGTTAGAAATTCTAAGTTAGAAATTAGCACTGATTTCAGTCAATAAGCCACACTGAGCCTTTTCCAAATCAACTACCTATTATACTAAGTCTTATTGAAAACAATCACAACAGTTAATGAATTTGAAAAAGAGACTTATCTTGGAGGCAGAAAAAAAAAAATGTAATGGAAAAAACAGTACAATTTAATCCTAAAAAAAAAAAAAAAAGCCTGAGGTACTACTTAAAAATTATCACAAGTTTTGTTAAGAGTTTTGTATTGTTTTGTTTTTGTGTTTGTATGCTTCAATTATATCAGGAAAAGAGATTACAGAATCATGTTCCTGGGATAATACTGTTAATAATGCTGAAATCTCTATTATAGAAATAGTTCAATAGGATCGACTAAAAGCCCTATACAGCATAGAGCCAAACCACTATCCTGTCTGGCTCTTCATCATCTCCACAAACCCCACACAGTCTAGAAAAGCACTCCCGCTAATTCTTCCAGAAGGTTCCCAGGCTTCTTATCTTTGTGCTTTTTATCACCTGGAAGAGACTGCTAGGCTACAGAACATGGAGTCACAAAGAGTCAGACAGGACTTGGGTGAATAAACAACAAACTTTGCTGAAAATGTGTCTACCAAATAATTTTACTGGTAAAGTGCACTTCTATCCCATCCCATCTCAAAAGCCTTCTCACCCATCAAATTTGATCCCTGGGACTGGAACCAACCTTTCCTCCTCCTGATACCCACAGTATTTTTTTTTTCTCCTCTTAGGATAATTATTTTCTGCATTGTGTAATGACTATTGATGTGTGTGTTTTGTAGTCTTTCCCAAATGTATCTCAAAGTCAAGCTCTTTATCCTGGGGGCATAGACAAAGAGGAGAGTATACCCTGGGGTGAGGAACAGCTTTCCAGAGATGCTCTGTAATAATCATTAAATGGAAGATTCTAGTTTTCTTTCTGCTCTGTGATTCTATCTTTATGCAAAGCCACAGAGAGCTTATTGTTGATGTATCACATCTAAGAACCTAATATTAATATGTTGTCATAAATTCTAACTTCATATTTATTATCCCTTTACAGGATTTCCATTTTGTAATCTTATAAAAAAACAAATTCATAAGTTATTTGCTGTAAGCATAAGGAAAGCTCTATTCCGGAAAGGCCAATTCCTAATTATGCAAACATTATTTACATTACTCATAATTTTCAAATAATAAAACATAGGGGTCTCTTTTTTCCCATAATAAGTGAGGTGATTTGTCAAATTATACACTGAGGAAAAGAAAATTTTGAAAAATTAAAAGCTGACAGCTAAATTGCCCCCAGTTTGCATATTGAAGCACAAGCAGAAAAAATCCTGACATAAAAATAACAGGTCAGGATTTATTGGACATTTCAACAATGTTATTAATGACTGAAATGATGGAAGAATATTCAGGGACTTCAAAGTTTGATTTCTGCATGTAATGTTTGAATTGTCTATAAGGTTTAATTATATTTATTTACTTATTTTTAGAACTCCTACCTAGCTTTTATTACAAATCAGGAATAATCCTAAGAACCTGACATATATAAATCACTTAATTTGAACAAAATCTCTTTGAAGTTGATACTAGTTATTACCCAGATTTTACAGATAAGGAACAAAGGCATCAATAGGTTAATCAACTTGGTCAAAGTAACAGAGACAATAAATAGAAGAGTTAGACTGAATTCAGTCTGGATGAGCTCTTGATCAAAATATCATGATACAATTCTTTACAGAATGTGTTTCTACAGAATTCCAAGAGCATGGTCAGCATGAAAACACTCGAATTACAGGTTTTACTATTATTATTATTGCTATTGTATCTCTAGGTTCTCTCAGTGTTGCCTCTTGAGAAATCTGTGTGGAGGTCAGGAAGGAACAGTTAGAACTGGACATGGAACAACAGACAGGTTCCCAATAGGAAAAGGAGTATGTCAAGGCTGTATATTGTCACCCTGCTTATTTAACAGAGTACATCATGAGAAATGCTGGGCTGGATGAAGCACAAGCTGGAATCAAGATTGCTGGGAGAAATATCAATAACCTGAGATATGCAGATGACACCACCCTTATGGCAGAAAGTGAAGAGGAACTAAAAAGCCTCTTGGTGAAAGTGAAAGAGGAAAGTGGAAAAGTTGGCTTAAAGCTCAACATTCAGAAAACTACGATCATGGCATCCGGTCCCATCACTTCATCACAAATAGATGGAGAAATAGTGGAAACAGTGTCAGACTTTATTTTCTGGGGCTTCAAAATCACTGCAGATGGTGATTGCAGCCATGAAATTAAAAGATGCTTACTCCTTGGAAGGAAAGTTATGACCAACCTAGATAGCATATTAAAAAGCAGGGACATAACTTTGCCAACAACAGTCCATCTACTCAAGGCTATGGTTTTTCCAGTAGTCATGTATGGATGTGAGAGTTGGACTATAAAGAAAGCTGAGTGCCAAAGAATTGATGCTTTTGAACTGTGGTGTTGGAGAATACTCTTGAGAGTCCCTTGGACAGCAAGGAGATCCAACCAGTCCATCCTAAAGGAGATCAGTCCTGGGTATTCATTGGAAGGACTGATGTTGAAGCTGAAACTCCAATACTTTGGCCACTTGATGTGATGAACTGACTCATTTGAAAAGACCCTGATGCTGGGAAAGATTGAAGGTGAGAGGAGAAGGGGACAACAGAGGATGAGATGGTTGGATTGTATGACCAACTCAAAGGACATGAGTTTGAGTAAACTCCGGGAGTCGGTGATGGACAGGGAGGCCTGGCATGCTGCAGTCCATGGAATCTCAAAGAGTTGGACACGACTAAGTGACTGAATTGAACTGACCCATCAGCATATGTGTAATAGGTACACTTTAATTTGGATACAAACACTGGACTGTGGAAACAGGCTGGAACAAAATTTCAGGTTGATTACTTGCATGTGTCTTTGAACAGGAATCTATGACCTTGGTATGCCTTAAATGTTTATTTCAATATTATTGCAAGAATAATACATAGATTAGCCTTTTAATGGATAGAGCACTCTAAAAGCACTATTAAAGGGGAAAAGGGTGAAAGAAAAGAATGTTCTTGGCATTATGGTGATTGGTAAACTGCTTAAATGCCCAACTTCAACATTTAATACATGGCCTGATACCCAGAATGATTATGAGGCGAGCCTTACGCCAGAAATTTTAAATCAACAAACCATTGTGATGATAATATAGCTCAACCTCCCTAGCTGAATAATTAATGGAAGCTGACAAAGGTCTAAGCATGTTCTGTGATGAACCTTGATTTATGCCATTCAGTCAATTCCATTGACTGAAAGAGAGATGAGTTGACATAAACATATGTCTTGTTGAAAATATTTAGCAGCTACTGTGTTGATGAGTAGCAGTAATGAGTTCTATACCCAATTGCTGTCTAGGATTTGGATGAAGCATTTGGGGATCTGATTTCTCAATTAAAATGTTACCAGGCAAAGACACTGTGGGGGTTTACCAACGTGCCATGCAAAGAAGATGCTAATTCTTACTTAAAATTTGCTATATTTTAGAAGGATTAGTACTTAAGAAAACACCCTTATCTGTGGTTCTTTTCCTGAGAAACTAAAATTGTGTCCTCCCTACTTTATTTTACAAGCTTTGATAAAATAAAGATAACAGTAAATACTGATTATTTTCCATTTCAAATCATAGTTTAGTGAATTTTATACTTTCTTAGGGAAAAATTAAATATATTCTGAAAAGGATTTGGCTCAATTCTCTTTCATTATATGACTCATTTAAAAATTATGTGTTGTCACTATACTCCAAGTATGGATTACAGAATTTGCTTTCACATAAATACTTTGATATATGCTGAACAATAAATTTTCCATGAGTACAAGTTGTCTTGATGCGTCACCCAGTTTTCCTATGGCTTCAGGGACTGTGGCCAAATAAGCCTTCAAACACAGTGACATCTACTTGAAGCACCCTGAGAAAAGATTCATGCCTTCTATTTCATTGTAGTAATCATTATGTTTTACCCTATCAGTTCCTTGTAACAAAAAGTATGATTTTAGCACATCAGTTCAGTTCAGTTCAGTCGCTCAGTCGTGTCCAACTCTTTGCGACCCCATGAATCGCAGCACACCAGGCCTCCCTGTCCATCACCATCTCCCGGAGTTCACTCAAACTCACGTCCATTGAGTTGTTGTTGCCATCCAGCCATCTCATCCTCTGTCGTCCCCTTCTCCTCCTGCCCCCAATCCCTCCCAGCATCAGAGTCTTTTCCAATGAGTCAACTCTTCGCATGAGGTGGCCAAAGTACTGGAGTTTCAGCTTTAGTATCATTCCCTCCAAAGGACACCCAGGGCTGATCTCCTTCAGAATAGGTGCCAATATTTGTTGATCAATCTAATTCACTAATATTAAATACTACAGAGAGTTCAAATAGTTTTAAAGAAATATCAACCTATCAAAATACAGATTTCAGTGAATCTTTAATGCTTCATCGCTTTCTCCTCATTCTACCTTCTATGTAATTAATGCTAAGTGGGAGAGGACAGCAAACGTCTGTCATTCATCTAACAGCCTTTCACTTTCCACTAGAAACATACCTATCTTTCCCCTATTTTGTACCTTTATCGAACCTTCTTAGGTTTTCCTTCCTTAGTCATTCTAAGTCTGTTCCATGCTCTAGATGCTCTAGAGCCATTTTTAAGATTTCTTTGATAAAATACCTCTCCTTCTCTCCTTGGTCTTATTTTTAGAGAATAGCCTTTTCCTAACAGTTTTTTTTTTTTTTTTACCAGTCTAACTGAATTGGTAAAAAGTTTCACTATTTTATATGAATATTTATAGTTTGCCCTTTTTAAAGATAAATTGTTAAAACAAGGACTATTAAAAAAGTTCTTTTAAAATGATTTATGGCCTTATTTAACTGTTTAAGTAAAAAGTAGAAGGGGATGTAGCCTTCGTGTGTGTATGTTAGTCACTCAGTTGTGTCCAACTCTTTGCAACCCCACAGACAGCAGCTGCCAGGCCACTCTGTCCGTGGATTCTCCAGGCAAGAATACTGGAGTGGGTTGCCATTTCCTATCCCGGTAGCCTTCATATGGTATTTAAAAAATATATTTGATAGGACAACAATCTCTTCTTTTAATAAGTATATTTTTCTCCTCCTATTATACAAATAACTCCAAATCCACATTATGATTAAATAAATCTAAGCCCATTAAGCTTTCTTTTCACCAAAAACCCATCATGGTAACTGTTTACCTTCCCTATATAATACTCATGATAGTAAAGTTCTCAAATAACTATTATCCCAACCATTTACTTTTAAGAATTTAGTCTAAGGAGACAGTGGTGAACATACATACACACACACACACACACACACACACACACACAATTTAGTTAGAAGAATATTTACCAAAATGTTGATAATAGAAGTTTATATGGAACTTATATGTCAAAACATAGGGGCTGGCTGAATAAAATGAAAGTAGATGATGGAATGTTAGCTGGATATTTTAATGTCAGGAAAGAATTTTTAATGAAATGGAAAGATATTAATTTCATATCTTAAGTAAAAAGGAGTGATCAAAGAATATGCTACATACAGTATAAGTTTTATGCACATGCATGCATACACATATAGACAATTTTATATAAAGATGTCAATTTAATTTGCCATCACTCTTTATATCACAGTAATAAGTGTTCTAGGTGGCTCAGTGGTAAACAATCTGCCTACCAATGCAGGATACACAGGAGACATGGATTCAGCCCCCAGTTTGGGAAGATCTCCTGGATTAGGAAATAGCAACCCACTCCAGCATTCTTGCTTGGGAAATCCTATAGACAGGGGAGCCTGGTGGGCTACAATTCAAGGGGTCAGAAAAGGGTCAGACGATACTTAGTGACTAAACAACAAATCCCAAGATAAAAGCTGTTCACTTTTTCTCCTGTTAATGGCATTTAGCAACTCAACCTAAAGATAATTACATTTTCATTTTCTTGTTTCTATTGTAATTATAGGAATAATATTTTGTTTATTTTTTAGCAACATATCAATTTCCTTGAAATAACAGAATCTTAACACCTTGTCACAGTTGGTTAATGGCAATATTATTTTTTAATGACTTGCTTTGTTTGGGATACCATGGGTTGATAAGTAGTTAATTTAATTGAAAGGAAACAAACAATAGTAACGATTGTTAAAATCAAGCAATAGATTGATGGTAAAAATCCCTGAAGATAAAAGCAAGTAACAACATGCTGGCATGCATGCTCACTCACTCAGTCGTGTCCAACTCTTTGCAACCCCATGGACTGTAACCTGCCAGACCCCTGTCCATGGGATTTCCCAGGCAAGAATACAGAAGTGGGTGGCCACTTTCTCCTGCAGGACATCTTTCTGACCCAGGGATTGAATCTGGATCTCCTGAGTCTCCTGTATTGGCAGAAAGATTCTTTACCACTGAGACACCTGTAACAGCACTGGTAAGTCCAAGAAATGGAACAGAAGGTTTTAAAGATTGTTGGATATGTTTTAACTATTTTATAAGTCATTTGTGAGTTTCCTATATATCTCTTTTCAATTAAATTGGAAGATAATTTTTTTCCAGAGGTTAATGCTAAATTTTTCATTTAGCCTATCACTTAAAAATAGTAATTTTCATAAATATGGAGAATTGTACATATTGGTAGTGCCCACAAATCCATTTGGAATCTGAATAAAAGGAAAAATTAATGTCACTACAAATTTTCATGCCTCTAATTTCTTCAATGTATTTTCCTAGATTAAACAGAAAATAATCAAGCTTTGCCTTTTAATGAATTTTGTACTTTTTCCTCCCTTATAAAAAATAGAGGACTGTTTTCATAAAAATTAGTGTTATAAATTTTTTGTATTCATAGCTTCTAACATGAAAATAAATATCCAGAAACATATCTACATGCTTATCAACATTTTGCTGCAGTCCATGGGGTCGCAAAGAGTCAAGACACAACTGAGCGACTGGACTGAACTGAAACAACTTTTTGTACTGTTAATAAAAAAGTGAAAAGATCAAATGAAAAAACAGCAAACTAACACTTCAAGGTAAATTGTAGAACTGGCTATAAGTTCTTCTTTTTGCATTCTCGCCTTTGCAGTGCTGTGCTGTGCTGTGCTTAGTCACTCAGTCGAGTCCGACTCTTTGCAACCCCATGGACTACAGCCTGCCAGGCTCTTCTGTCCATGGGATTCTCCAGGCAAGAAAACTGGGGTGGGTTGCCATGCCCTCCTCCAGGGGATCTTCCCAACCCAGGGACTGAACCCAGGTCTCTCGCATTGCAGGTAGATTCTTTACCATCTGAGCCATCAGGGAAGCCCTGCCTTAGAAAAGTGGAAATCCTCCCAACAAAGCTAAGAATTTATATACTGTCTTTTCTTAAAAATAAAAGCCTTACCAACACATTGACACTCATCTTTTGGCTGGCCAAGAGAGGATTTCTGTGTTTGATATTTTCTGAAGTTCTTTGAAGTTATATTGATATATATGTTTTCTGAAGTTAGTATATAATTGGGTTTGGAATTGCAAGTTAACAAACTCTAATCATTATAATTAACAGTAAACATGAACAATTTTAAAATTAATAAGCTGGTTTATATGCTATGTTATAGAAATTTATATGTATATATAACAAAATTATTTTCTGTAATATATGCAAAATAAGTAGCAAAACATTTCCCTTAAATTATTAATTCTGTCATCTTAACTGCAAAATTCTGTTTATATGAATACATACTTAATCATTTTTATTATCAAAAAATTAACTAAACATAACTCTGAAAATAAATCCCTTTGACTCTCACTGACTGAGAAATTTCTAAGCTATCACGCATGGCTAGCAGCTTTTGAGAAAAGATTTTAGTGTACGCAGAAGAGCTCTCATTATGATAATTTCAAGAAATATGGATTTAATCATGAATTATCCTTCCTTAATCCAAGAAGTAATCTTAAGGAGAAAAACTGATAACTACTCATAATTTCATGTAATATATGAATAATTTAACTTAAATTTACCAAATCTCTCTCTCATTTGGTAACCAAAGTTCACAAATCTAAAACTAGCCTCACTCTACCCAAGAGATCTACTTAAAGCTTGTTAATATTCTGATATTTCATGATCACTAACAAGAAGTCTTTTAGACAGAGTCAGTGAGTCTTTGCTACACTATTTGAAATTCTGACACTGATCACCTTCTAAAAGATAAATATGAATGTGGCTATGCATGGAGCAAGATGTGCCGTGGAAATTGGTAGTTTTTTCTTTTAAATTTTTATGAAATACTTTGTGTTTTGGAGGCAAATGTAACTAATTTCTCATAATGAAATGCAAGTAGAAGGACAGATTATCAGTGGAGGCCGCAAATTTAAAAGAACCTGAACTCATGTTAGAAAATGAATACCGACTACCAAAAGGAAATGAGTTTTGATGGAGTACTACAGAAGAGGACAGAAGACATAATGGGATAAAGCATCTTCATGTTTATTGCTTTTTTTCCTAAATGAGAAAATCTGATCAGAAGCCAGTAAAATGACTGAGAGAATAAAGAGGAAGAACAAGAAATGAAATGATATGCTAACTTTGTTACCCTGAACCGAACAGAACACAGTAACTTTGTTACCCTGAAATCTCAGGAACACAGGTACTTTGAATTCTAAAAGTAATGATAGATTTTACATTACTATCAAATTCCAATGTTTACATCCTTTGTTTTCAGACTGATAGTTTTAATAGGTTAAATGTATGCTAAATATTATTGACATATCTACACAGGTCATTCAATATAGTTTATTCTTAGTAAAATACAAGCTTGGGTTGTATATCATATTCCTGAATCATAAAGACATCACAGTTCATCTTAAAAGAAAACCCCCCTTACCTAAATTTCTCTTTAGTTACTGTCCTCACTCTCCCATCCATAAAATGAGGACATCAGCTCCTCTCTCTGTTTAAACATCAACCTCTCAATCTTTCCTAATGGTCTGACCAAAACATATATCTACTCTTATTCCAGCTCACACTTGTCTTTATTTTTTAATAGAGCTTACCATGGTAAGTGTAGTAATTTACTGTCTAGATCCCCTCTAGACTAGAAGATTTGTGATATCTTTTTTTAACAGTTATATTCTCACTGCCTGGAAGAGAATCTGGCACAGAGTATACGCTCAATAAATATTTGATGGATGGACAAAAAATTGAATAAATTGATGGATGTTTAATATAGTCATTTTCTAAAATTAAGGACTACTTTTTAGAGTAGTTTTAGGTTCACAGAAAAACAGAGGAAGGTACAGACATTTCCCATATAGTCTCCGACCCCACACATGCATAACAACCCCCATTATCACCACTCCCCACTGAAGTGGTACATTTGCTGCAACTGATTAACTTACATTTACCCATCATAGCAGTTCACGGGGTCACAAAGAGTTGGACACGACTGAGTGACTGAACTGAACTAAACCCATCATAATCATCCAAAGTCTATAGGTTACATTAGAATTCACACTTGGTGTTGTATATTACATGGGTTAGGACAAATGTATAATAACATGTATCTATCATATACTACAATATCATACAGATTATTTTCATAACCTAAAATCTTCCTTACTCTGTCTATTCATCCCTATCACCCTTCCCCAGCATCCACTGATCTAACTGTCTCCAGTTTTGGCTTTCCCAGAAGGTCACATAATTGGATTCATACAGTATGTAGCCTTTCAGTCTGGTTCCTTTCACTTAGTCATATGCATTTAAGGATCCTCCATGTCTTTTCATGACTTCATAGCTCATTTTTTAAAGACCTGAATAATATTTCCGTATTTTAAAACATATCTGGGAATACAGGGGAACTTCCTCAACTTGATAAAGACTATCTATAAAAAACTTACAATACCAGCATACTTAATGATGAAAACCTCAAAGTTTTTCCATTAATGCTTTTTAAAAGCATTAAAAGAAATGCTTTTTAAAATATTTACCCCAGTTTATCTATTCACCTACTGAAGGACATCTTGGTTGCTTCCAAGTTTTGGCAAATATGGATAAGGTTGCTATAAGTATCTGTGTGCAGGGTTCGTGTGGACTTAAGTTTTCAACTTCTTTTGGCAAATACCAAGGAACATGATAGCTGGATCATACGGTAAGAGTATATTTTGTTTTCTAAAAAAAACTGCCAAAGTATTTTCCAAAGTGTCTGTAACATTTTGCATTCTCATCAATAATGAATGAAAGTTTCTACTGCTCTATGTGCTTTCTAGCACGTAGTATTCCAGCATTCAGTATTGTCAATGTTTTAGATTTTGGTTATTCTGAGAGGTGTGGAGTGGCATCTCATTGTTTTAATTTGCATTTCCTTGACAACACATGATGTGGAATATATTTTCATATGTTTATCTGTTTTCTATACATCTTCTTTCTTCCCAATCTTTGTCCTTCCTTTACTTGTCCTACTGCATTAGATTGCACTTTTAGTACAAGATTAGAACAGAGTGATGATACAGGTCATCCTTGCCTTGTTTCTGATCTTAGTAGGAAAGCTTTGAATTCCTCAACATTAAGTATGATGGTAACTTGTAGGTTTTTTTGTTTTAATAAATATTATTTATCAGGTAGAGGAAGTTGCCTTGTATTCCTGGCTACTTTATAAAAAAAAAAAAAAAAATTCCTCTAAATCTTCTGTGTGCCACAATTGATTCCAGCAAAATTGATCTTGGCAAGACCATCCATAAGTCATATGTAATCAATGTAAATGTTTGCCTTGGTCAACTTCTCCACAATATTTGGGCATTGCTGATCACTCATTCCTGTCTGCTCTTAACTTTGGCAGCACAACCCTTTCCTGGTTTATCTTCTGTCTCCCTAACCACTCTTTCTCGGGCTTCTTTACAGATTTTACTTTCTCTTCCTATTGCTTTATTCTTGGTCCTCTCATTTCACAAGTTGTTCTGCTTCTGGACAGACTCATACACACCATGAGCTTAAATAACTATCTGAATAATTATGACTTCCATACCTGTTCCTGCTGTCTTTACTAATATCTAGCAGGTTCCTCCAATTCAGTAAATGAAATATTTGTTTTCTGCCTTCCAATCCTTTGTATCCTCAACATTCACTGTCTCAGTAAATGGCACCAAGTTGCCCAGGCATCAGAAATTTGAGCTGTTTCTTCTTTATTCCTCCCTTTATGCAAACCCCTTTTATTCAATAACCCCATAAGTCATGAATAATTATATATTGCATCCTTTAAATACTTTAATACTTTAATTGAATACCTCAAATACTTTAATACTTACTGACTCTCTCCTTTTCATCCTGTTCCTGACCCAGGCTAAGATCATCAAGTCTGACCTGGTTTCTGCTGCAGCTTACAAATTGTCTCCTAACTTACTCTGCTATGATTTTTTTTTTCCATATTGCAATAGCAGTGATCTCCTAAAAGCACAAATCCTCTCCATTACTCTTAAAACGAAGTTCAAATTCCTTAGAACATCACTCAACACTGCAGAATCTGCCACTATCACCACTGCCAGACTCATAGCTTTCGGCCTGGTAGATTAAAATTATTATTTGGAAATATGTCAAAATACGATTTTTTTTCAGGTAGGCATGTGTTCTCTGACACCAGCTTAAAAGAGGACACCTGCTTTATATTCTTATGGCTCCATCTAGTTCTCCCATCACAAAGTCCATCATATTTATTTACTTTTTTATTTATCTGATTTCCAAGCGAAGCAGCAATTCCTGTAAATTTTGTTCACCAATGCATCTCTGCCATTAGGTAACTTTTCTACTTCGTCAGTGCTTAGTAAATATTTGTTTAAGAATAAGTGAAAGCTAAAATTTTATTTTGTTGAAGTCAATCACATTGTCCCCCTTAATTACATTGATATACTATGTAATCAAGTAAAATTTATATTTGTTACTAATTCACCAAATTATTCTGAAAGCAGAGAGTGGAGAACTATACCACAGAATTCAGGTGCTTTAATAAGTCCCAAGATTTCCATATATGAAAGCCAGAGTATTCACTAGCAATAGATAATTTTCTATGAAGTAAATGTGTCAGCGTTTGGCTCAAAACTCCACAGTGCCATCCAGGAATGTGAGTAGGTGATTGGGAAGTAATTTGGGGTTTAACCACATGGTGCTCTGTCTACGAGTCCCCTGGAGAGGGTGGCAGTGTCCTGTGAGCATCTGTGCGAACACTGGGAAACCTGGCTGAAGTCTGCAAGTCAGAGGACCCTCACTAGACTTTCTTCCCCTTTCCTTTGCTCATAGAGATGCTTTCCTATTGCCTTTTGCAGAGATCAGAAGTGAGTTTTCATAACTCTTAAGAGGCTGAGAACATTGTGTGTGTGTGTGTGTGTGTGTGTCTGTATAAGGGATATGTGTGTGGGGAAAGGAGCAGACACAGAGATGGGAAGTGACAGAGATAAAATAATGATATTGGAGTATACAGCTAGATCAAGAATTAAGTCCAAAGAAAAGCAATAGTGTCTAGTAAGTGAAGTTCACAAATCTAATAAGTTAATTTCTCCAAACTGCCACAGGTAGTATAGAAATGTAAGTGATGTGAAGATTGACTGCAAACAGGGTGAAGTGTTCTGTGCTTATCTGACACTACATGCTTTTAGAGGCACGAGAGAAAGTACAAAAATGGATGAGGCTCTCTTTGAAATAAGTAGCATCAAGAAATTAGGTTTGAGGTAAAATCAAAATGCAATTTTTATCAAAATGCAATTTTTATCTCTGAGAGTAGCATATTTTTGAAATTCACCCCATATACTGCAATAAAGTATATTTTGATTGTAGAATAAAGAGTAATAATAATGTTTAAACTTAGATCAAAGCACATGTTTTTAAGCTAATATAGACCAGATTGTTTTCTATTCATTGCAAATGTAAGGAATTTAGAACTTCATATCGGAGAAGGCAACGGCACCTCACTCCAGTACTCTTGCCTGGAAAATCCCATGGATGGAGGAGCCTGGTAGGCTGCAGTCCATGGGGTCGCTAAGAGTTGGACATGACTGAGCGACTTCACTTTCACTTTTCACTTTCATGCATTGGAGAAGGAAATGGCAACCCACTCCAGTGTTCTTGCCTGGAGAATCCCAGGGACGGAGGAGCCTGGTGGGCGGCTGTCTATGGGGTCACACAGAGTCGCACATGACTAAGTGACTTAGCAGAACTTCATATAATCACAAAATGTATATGGTTCAAAAGGTTAACAGAAAGCTTAGACATCTCTATCTTTGGGAGGATTAATGTAAAAGCAAAACTACAGCGGTGCTGACAGTTCAAATCATTTGTCTTTTAAGACAGCACATTAAAATACCTAGAGCTTTTGAGGGCTTATCTTTTTTTTTTTTTTTTGGACAAAATCCTAGTACACTCTATTCTTCTGCACCAGCACTACCCAACAGCAGGGAAACAACAGTAATGGGCCAAAAATGTTCCAGAGAAGTAGTAGACTTTTTAAATTAAAAAGGCAAGGTGGTCTTTAATGATCTAATGTTCATATATTTTGTAGCAGTTGTTGCTGTTTAGTTGTTTGGTCGTGTCAGCTCTTTGCAACTTTATGGGCTGTAGCCCACCAGCTTCCACTGCCCTTTGGATTTTCCAGGCAAGAATACTGGAGTGAGTTGCCATTTCCTTCTCTGAGGGACCTTCACAACCTAGGGACCAAACCCGTGTCTCCTGCATTGGCAGGAGGATTCTTTACCACTGAGCCACAAAGAAAACCCAATAATTAGTTTTAAAGTCATGAAAAAAATAAGGTAGGCTGGATATTAAAGATATTCCTATCAACTATTTTTATTCAATACATACTTAGTATTCCCTGATTATATGCAAGAGTTAAGAAAGAGGTGGAAGAAATGTGGGGGCTTCCCGAATAGCACAGTGGTACAGAATCCGCCTGCAATGCAGGAGCTGCAAGAGACACGAGTTTGATCCCTGGGTTGGAAAGATCACCTGGAATAGGAATGACAACCCACTTCAGGCTTGTTGCTGGGAAAACTCAACGGACAAAGGAGCTTGGCAGGCTACAATCCCCAGGGTTGCAAAGAGCTGGACACAACTGAAAGACTGAGTACATACACATACAAAAGAAATATTAGGTGCTTTAGTAACAGAGAATAATGAATCTAAGTAAATTTTAATTATATAAGCATTTGATTTTTTAAAAGTCTCATTGAACTATGAGGAATATGGCAATATGTTTAGTTTTTAAACTACTGTAGCCTATAGTATTGGAGAAGGCAATGGCACCCCACTCCAATACTCTTGCCTGGAAAATCCTATGGACGGAGGAGCCTGGTAGGCTGCAGTCCATGGGGTCGCTAGGAGTCAGACACGACTGAATGACTTCACTTTCACTTTTCACTTTCATGCACTGGAGAAGGAAATGGCAACCCACTCCAGTGTTATTGCCTGGAGAATCCCAGGGACAGGGGAGCCTGGTGGGCTGTCATCTATGGGGTCACACAGAGTCAGACACAACTGAAGCGACTTAGCAGCAGCAGCAGCCTATAGTATCATTCTGATAAAATGACAAATGTTGTTTAAAAATATGGCCCAAAGTATTCAAGTATTTATTTCAAAATTCTATAAAGATACATATCCATATAGTCAAAGCTCTGGTTGTCCAGTGTCATGCACAAATGTGAGAGTTGGACCATAAAGAAGGCTGAGAACTGAAGAACTGATACCTTCAAATTGTGGTGCTGGAGAAGACTCTTGAGAATTCCTTGCACAGCAAGGAGAGCAAACCAATTAATACTAGAGGAAATCAACCTGGGATATTCACTGGAAGTACTGATGCTGAAACTGAAGCTTCAATACTTCGGCCACTTGATGCAAAGAGCCAACCCACTGGAAAAGATCCTGATGCTGGGAAAGGTTGAGGGCAAAAGGAGAAGGGGGTGACAGAGGATGAGATGGTTGGATGACATCATTGACTCAATGGACATGAGTTTGAGCAAACTCCCATAGATACTGAAAGGCAGGGAAGTTTGGCATGCTGCTGTCAATGGGACTGCAGAGTCAGACACGGTTTAGTAACTGAACAACTGGCTTCTTAATTATTAAAACACATTTGCCTCTTCGATTCCAGATTTGACTTTTATAAAGCAGCAACCAAAACATTATATACTACAAATCTAAGGCACTGCTGATTTGGGGTCAGTGGACTCAAAATATAACACTAAATTTTAAGTCTATTCATATATTTTTTAGGAATACTTATGACTCTATTCTCAGAGATATAGACTTTTGTGAGGAAAGATTCCTCATATTAAACCCTGAAATTCACTGTACATACTTGGAGACTTGTCAAAGTAGTTAAAATTTGTATTCCTATAACACTGCATCAAATCCCCTAAACTAGTAGCAAGTTAATAAAAGCTTTAAAAGAGAATTGTCTTTGAAATGAATCAAATGAGCATAGTATCTGTTAGCAATAACATAATTAACTTTTTCAAATATACTACATTCTTATCAATGTAACATAAAAAATACAAGTGAGATACACTTGTACTTTAAAAAGTAAAGCACACTAAAATGCAATAGGTAGTAGCCAAAAATGGCTGGTTAGTGGTTTTATTTAATTATTCTTTCATTCATTCAACCAACAGTTATTGGGTTCCCATTGCACATTAACTATAGGTGCGTTAGATACAATGATGAGTAAACACACTGATCCCTTACTATAGACACAATTACTTCTCTTCTTCAAAACTATTTTTAAAATGCTATGAAAACTTCTGAGTTTCAAAGTTTATGCTGGTTGACTGAGCTTTAATCCAGTACATAATTTAGTTTTCCTATATTGAACAGATACAGTCTACTTTTTTATTCTTAGTATTGACATGAAAAAGACAATTTTTTTTTTCAAATGTAACCATGATATTACTTTTAATCAGAAGAAAAAATATCTATATAAATTTACATAGTGCTAAATTATTTAAAGTACCATTACCTTCTCAGTGGGGAGTAATTTTGAAATTATGGAAGCTATCCTGAATCCATAATGATATACGCCAGTGAAGTACTTCACACATGAAAACATTTTGAAATGTGATCACTGACTGATATTTACCAAGCATGTTTTTGAAACTCTGAAGAACAATCCAGCTGGAATAATTTTTCTTTCATCATATATTTATAGTCTTAGAAAAATAACGATTAAAACAGCTATAAAATGTTGATGAATATTTTCAGGCACTAAAATAAGTTCTATTTTATTTACAGTGACTATTTAACTTGACTAAATTGACTTGGGAATTACTTTCCAGTGAAAATAAAATTTAAATGTATATTAATATTAGAAAGATAAGAAATTTATTATATTCAAGTAGTACTTGTAGTGCTTTTAAATTATAATGTTAATCACTAAGTCATATTTTTAAATTATTTGTGAGCACTACAAATAATAATATAATTTATTAAATAAAAATGTTAAAATTGAGAGACCAACAGAAGATTACACTAATTAGCAACACACAGCAATCTTATACAGAGCACCCATAACGCACTGATCTCCAAATGTGTCAGTCATTCATGAAAACAACGATGATAGCTATTGAAATGCTTAAATCTTGCACTTACCAACCTCCACAACACTAGAACAGTTGGGACCTGTGAAGCCATCTGGACACTTGCAGGAAAAGGAACCATCAGACAATCCTGGCAAGCAGATACCTCCATTTTCACAAGGATTGGGATCACAAATATCACCTGAGAAATAAAAAAACAGATATTGACTGTTTTTGCCTTAGACACTAAACTGTATTATTTCATAACTCCCACTCATCTTCCTTTGGTAACATCACAATACTTTATATAGATTTACAGATAAGGTAGGCAAGACCCATTTGAAACCATGTGCTTCTAAAAGAAATGGTCTGTCACAAGGTTAAAATTAAAATTTTCAATTCAAACATTGCATACTAGGTTGCATACTAAAAGCAAGTAATGTACTTTGGAATTCTTTCATTATGTATAAATGAAAGATTTTCTAGTTTGTTAAAGATTAACCAAAATGTCTGCAGTTGACCGGTCTGCTAATTACTCCTATAAATAACCTATCTATATCCGCACATTTTGCTTGATAACTTTGCAAGTTCTCTCAGTAAAGGGGGTGCTTATTTCTTGATGTCTAGAGTCTGGGCTTATCCATGTGACTTGCTTGGCCAGTAGGGTGTTAAGAGACTTAAAGTCAGTTGATATTTGATAAAACATTTTAATCATTCTGCTTCTTTTCTTGGAACTCTGCCATAGCCCTGAGAGTAAATTCAGCCTAGCCTGCTCAAGAGAACTGAGAGCAAATATGCAAGGAAAGAGAAATAACCTGTGCAGTAACCAAAACCAAAAACACGTGGCACGGCTTTAACACAGGTAGCGGATGGAATCTGGAAAAGCACTGAAAGAATGGCCACAGGAGGCTAGAAAAATGGGTTCTCTGTGCTATATAGAGATGCAGTTGGTAAGACTATCACCTGAGGAAACTCTGGTGAAAGAAAATGTACCTAATAAACTTCTGTATATGAGTAATGGCATTTGTAGGCAGAATGTAAAAGTGTCACTTGATTTAATAACTGTATTTTATAAGGTATGATAAGAAAGAGACATGCTAAATAAAGAACTGATGAGTTTGAAAGTAAAGGAATAGGGAGGCACCAGGACTTATGATAGAAAACAAAACGATTTCTCAACCCCAGCTTCTCAAACCAGTGGAGGGTCAAACCCAGAGCTTTGTCAGAAAGACGTGGCTTCAGCATAAATATCAAATGAAGGCTGTAGCTACAAGACCTTTGTGAAAACATTGCATGTAACTCAGGTGCAGCCTGAAAGAATCTCTCAGCTAAACAGAAAGAGATTCTAGAAATCTTAAGGATATTATCCCTGAGCAGCCTGACAGATCCACAGTAGTGCTGATTAGGTATGGAGTGATAAACAGGCTTCAGAGAATCACGGGTGTGGCTTTGCAAAGAGCATGTGAATCAGATTCAGAAAAGCCCATACAACTTCTAAAGGAGCTTTATAGGTAAAGGTGCCATCTCCTGGAATAAAGGGGAATGAAGCTTTTAAAAATTAAAAAAAAAAAAAAAAAGCGGGGCCCCAACTTCCTTAGTACTTGGTATTTCGAAGAACTTTATTCCCCTACAGAAGTTTTCTCATGAATGATTTCATCTTTTCTCCAGACTAACTGCTCTAAAACTTTACAAAAAAGGAAAATGGAGGTTAAGATATTTGTGAAATTTATAAAGCAGGTCATTAGCTATACTAACATGATAGACTAAAATACTACATTGGCACTGGATAAGATATTAGAAAAAGAGTCCTGAAATAAGTTAATAAATGAAAGAATATGCTTTGGGACTACCATAGAATTTAGCATGGCTGAACCCTGGAGTATCTGCTTGGTAATGACTGAAAAAGTATAAATATGTCAGGTCAGGGGAGATTAAAAAGTGACATCACCAATTATCAGTTGAGGAGACAACAAATGTTTTTAATATGTATTTTAGAGCTTTAACATGGTCAGATATATTTTAAGAAGACTATTCTGGCAGCATTATCTATCAAGTGCATTTGAAAGTGATGCATGGTAAAGATATTTCAATAGATTATTTATTTATCTCTTTATGTATCTAGCTAGTGAGCCATTCAACTATTCCTCCATTTGTCCATCCAACTGTCTATTCTTTGAGCACCTATTTAATGATAGGCACCAAGTGGTAACATAAGAGACATATATAAAGAGTCCTTATGATCAACAAGTACAGATCCCACTACAGGAGATGAAAAAGACAGAAACAATTAAAGCACATGGTAATAAGAACTATGATTAGTATACATGATCCAAGTCATAGGATCACAGGAGACTTCTAAATGGATCCGGTGCTGTTCAGTGATGCAGAAGAAAAGAAGGTACATGCTTAACATCCCAGGAAAAGAAAATAACATATATGAAGGAAAAAGATCACTACGCATCCTAGGAACTTCAAATAGGCTACTATAATTAAAGCACAGAAGAGTATGATGAATAGAAAGAAATGAGTAGAAAGAAACGTTAGCATGGTCATCTAGATAAATGCCTTGTATGCTGTACCCCAAATTCTGAAGGTTTTCTGTCGGCACTGAAAAATCATAAAAGGACTTTACATATGAGCAAGTATATGATCACATTGGTGTTATGGAATGCTGACTTAGGCAACATTGTGTTGAATCAGATGGGGGACTAAGCATGAATCTTCTGAGGTAGTCCCATAAAAAATGACAACT
The DNA here is from genome assembly GCF_027580195.1 of Bos mutus. Lineage (NCBI taxonomy): Eukaryota > Metazoa > Chordata > Mammalia > Artiodactyla > Bovidae > Bos > Bos mutus. Next base: position 15,463,600 of record NC_091623.1, read on the forward strand.
TCCTTAACTCTCTTTAGAGGTAGCCAGGGACAAGGAAAGCAATGTAAGCGTCATTTAAACCCAATCCAGTTAATAAATGCTAGCTAATAAGATAGGAAATGATAGTCCTCCCAAATTACTACCTCCCCCATTAGAAACAAGGGGAGATTGTCTAGAAAGTAAATTACTAGTTTAAAAGTGTGATCCTGCTTGTCTTTCTTCAGTGTGAGCAAAGAAGCACAGCTTTGTACAGTCAGACTAACAACACTGCCATCTGCTCACTCTGTACATTGCATAAAGATGAGTATTAACACCGAAGCTTTTTTTTTGATAAGACGTCAGTCATATTTCTGTGCACTGTGAATACTACGAAAGAGAAGTTCTACATTCCCCAGACGAGGATCTGTTGTTGCAGCAATGTCAACAGATCAAGGAACATTGTGGATGTTTATATTGATTTATTTACACTGACAAGCGTGATCTCCACAGGAGAAAGGCAAGGCATGAACAGTGTCCTACAGGCTCATAAGAATACAGGCTATATTTATACATTTACCCAAAACCCAGATCCCTCATTCTCATCCCTCTCACTCCTACAGCCAATTTCCTTTATGTGAGCTCACCCAGAGTCGCATGAGACCACGTCGTCGGGTCCCTTTGGTTGACCCCCCATCACACAGAGCTTTGTTGTCCTAAGAAACCTTTCTTAGTACTTGTGCTGCCCTTTCTAAGTGATAATACTTAATCTAGTTGATTTTCTACTGGCGTGTCTGCCAGTCATATGATGCTTCTGTGGTCACAGTGAGACAGGATGGTCTGTTTACCTCTCATAGCTCGTAGATGCCAGCTGCTCTTCAGCTGACCTGTTTTCTCTTTTGTACTTCTTGTTCTTTCTGCTTATTACTTATTTCTAAGATGTTAATATTGTAAAAACCCATATTTTATCACCATTATTGATATCTACTCAGTGTCTTTCTGAAACATAGAAAAGAGGTAATAGATTTGACCAAATTGTGCCAGTAGAACTAAGAGGACATTGTGACCAAACTGATGCGTGGGTTGAGGGAGAGAAAAAGTCTGGACTGATTTCCAGAGCTCTTGCCTGTACAACTGTAAGGCCATCTTTCATAAGGAAATATAATGGATTCATTGTTAAAGGAATTATTGTGTTTAAGAAGTCTGCAGAGTATCCAAAATGAAAATGTCCTACAAAGGTATTGAATGATCAGATATGAAATCGGACAGCGTTTGATAAAACATGGATTGTTAAATATGGATGTGAATACTAGAATCCAGTGAGAGTCATTAAAGGGAGGGGAGGGGAGCAGAGCAAAGGGGAAAGGAGAGGGGAAGAGAAGTCCTTGGGCACACTAACAAATAAATGAGAATAAAGAGGGAAGATTCTTCGAGAGAGAAAGAGGAAAAAAATAGTGATAGGCCTCTTCCACAACAGTATGTATATCCAGTCTATTCACTTAGGGTCTAATATGTTAAGGACTGCCTGAGATTAATTAAAGGCCCTCACATGTAGCTGTGATAGATGGATAATGTCAGCAAAAAAAAAAAAAAAAAAAAATGAAAGTTTAGATGGGCACAACAGAATCCAAACACAATTAGGGTGATAGCTGCTGCTGCTAAATCACTTCAGTCGTGTCTGACTCTGTGCAACCCCATAGATGGTAGCCTACCAGGCTCCTCTGTCCCTGGGATTCTCCAGGCAAGAACACAGGAGTGGGTTGCCATTTCCTTCTTCAATGCATGGAAGTGAAAGCGAAGTCCCTCAGTCATGTCCGATTCTTCACAACCCCATGGACTGAAGCCTACCAGGCTCCTCCATCCATGGGATTTTCCAGGTAAGAGTGCTGGAGTGGGGTGCCATTGCCTTCTCCTAGGGTGATTAGAGGATATGCTATGTACTTGTTTCCCCACACCTAATTATTAATAGCACCCTTGTGTCAGCTGGGTTCTCCATGAAGACAAAGAGTATAGCAAGTTTATTAAGAAGTAACACCCAAGAAAAAATGAGGAAGAAGCAGAAAAGGGCTGGGAAAGCTTTGTGATGCAGATCTGACACCTGTGAAAAGAAATGGGTGGTGGTGGGGAGCAGGGAGGTCACTGAAGGAAGACTGAGCCTAGGAGTCTCAGTCTATAATGCAGAATTGACAAAGTCTTAGCTAATCTACCTGGGAGCTCCAGAGCAAAGATTATACTTTAGAGGAATCCCCCAAAGGCAGAAATGTCCAGACACTTGCTCAGTTTTTGGCAGGAGGAGGCCCAGGCAGAGCAGGTCTCTAAGGCTCTAATGGGATCATGAAGAAAGTGCTACCAAAGAAAGTCGGTGGAAGTTAAGTGCATTCATTCTTTGCAGCCAAACAGCTTGTTCTTTCTTGAAAGGATATTGGAGCCATGCACCTTCATGTGTACCAAAGTCCTCTTTCACCGTCAAAGCTGTCCTGGTTTGGATAAGTTACATAGTTACTTTGGTCAAAACCAAGGTATCTTAGCTTTCTTTCTTTTATCTACACCCGCTATCTCAGTAGGCTGATACCTTCAGTTGAGTTCAGTTGCTCAGTCATGTATGACTCTGCGATCCCATGGACTGCAGCATGCCAGGCCTCCCTGTCCATCACTCCAGGAGCTCAAACTCATGTCCATTGAGTTGGTGATGCCATCCAACCATCTCATCCTCTGTAGTACCCTTCTCCTCCCGCCTTCAATCTTTCCCAGCATCAGGGTCTTTTCAAATGAGTCAGCTCTTTGCATCAGATGGCCAAAGTACTGGAGCTTCAGCTTCAACATCAGTCCTTCCAATGAATATTCAGGACTGATTTCCTTTAGGATGGACTGGTTGGATCTCCTTGCAGTCCGAGGGACTCTCAAGAGTCTTCTCCAACACCACAGTTCAAAAGCATCAATTCTTCAGCACTCAGCTTTCTTTATAGTCCAACTCTCACATCCATATATGACTACTGGATAAACCATAGCCTTGACTAGACGGACTTTTGTTGGCAAAGTAATGTCTCTGCTTTTTAATGTCTCTGCTGTCTAGGTTGGTCATAGCTTTCCCTCCAAGGAGTAAGCGTCTTTTAATTTTAAGGCTGATACCTTAAGTAGAAACCAACCCTTTCTGGCTAAAATTTCAAGTCTAATTCAAATGTACTTCAGGGACTTCTGATTCTCTGTCATTTCAATTAATCTGAAAAAGCATCAGCTTAAGAATCCTGATTAAAATGCAACTGACTTCTGGATTTCAAGTCAGTGCTTTGTTGTCTCTTTGCCTCCCAGTGGACGCGTTGGTAGAGTCTTTTAAAACTAAGATGGCAACTGGTACAAGAAGACAGGCTCAGGAATGGACAATACACGCCTTCATGGTTCTTTATTTCACTGTCAGCAGGTTCCTAAAATATACCTCTGCAGATTGTAATCTGTGTGCAGTGTTACACCTTGATGCTTCGTGGCTGGCTGGCCTCACCTGCTTTAGATTAGGACAGATGTGTTTAATTTGAATCTAACTATGTTTTACGATTCCATCTGCAGTTTATGGCAGACTCAGGCAAATTAAGCTGATGCCGATTTTCCTTTTGGCAATCGAATGCAGCAATTATTTTCTCCAGGGGCAAGAAATCATTGCAGGCTAAATTTAACTTCCCATTTGCCTGCTCTCTCCCCCCACTCTCCAGAGTTCTGTTTGGACTGGGACCATCCTGACTGTGCTCTGTGTCCTCCTCATTCTTCTCACTGACCCACCACCTGTTGCCAGTCACCTCCTGTTCAAAATGATTTAGGGATGTCTTATTTCACTTTATTATCAATTGCCTGATCTTTTAGCCAAAATCACAAAGTGTGTATGAATCTATAAAATCCAGCACTGCAGAAGACAGTGCAGAAAAAAGAAAAAAAAAAAACAACACTATAATTTGTACCATTATGACTGTGGTTGTGTTTTTCTGTGGGCTCAGTATACAGCCATGCAACTTGTGATGTAGGGAAAAGGAGAAAATTCTATGTTAGCACTAACCTGGGAATTAGGTGGACAGAACAGCCAATTTGCCTCATTGATATGTAACTATCTGATGGTTTATGCACTGAGTTTTCTTTACATATTACTGCTTATCTCCAGTTTACAAATCAGAGAACCCCAACTCAGTTATCATGTATTGATACTCCAGGAACCAAACATTAGACACTGGGAATGTTGTCTAGATGAAGACACATATGAATCCTGCACTCCTGAAATTCATAGTATAGTGGAGGGGATGCACATAAGAAACTGACAAATAAGCAAGGTATTGTCCACTGTAACAAAAACCATGCTGGGGTGGGGGAAAGGTAAGAGGAGGACAACCTGATGAGAAAGGCAGTGAATGCAACTAGTTACGGGTGCCTCTTGAGCTGAAGCTGAACATTAGCCAGTCATGTTAAAACCTAAGAGTCTTCTAAGCAGAGGGGATAGCAAGTGTGTGGCCTGAGTGATAGGCAAGAGAGTGATGAATTCAAGCAATACAAAGGAGGCCAGAGTGTCCAGAATACAGTGGTAAAGTGTCACTAAGTGGTTTTTGTCAGCAACAGAGTTTTAGCAGGAACGGAGTTATAACTAACGCCCCACATTTGATTCTCTGTCCTTAGGATAATCAAGGACATTTCTTCTAAGCCTACTCTTACTATATTCTCAAACATCTACTGAAAATATATTATTGTATTTCAATTTTTTAGATATTAATATAGGTACACAGTACTGTGTTAACATAATGTAAATATATGAATAATTTATTTGGATGAATGCATGCATCTCCATTTCCTTGGCTCCTTTAGCAATCCAAGAAGCCACCTACAATATATCTGTACCTTCATCCCTGCCCTCTCATTTCTGAAAGAAAATTTGTATACAGATGCAATATTAAAAATGAAAAAGTAGTAACATATCTCTAAAGCATATAGCTATACTAACACAAGATATTAATATTAATTTCTTCAACATCTCTGCAAACTAAATGTAAAAACTGTCACAGTACATATTTATATGTGGTTAAGTAAATGGAGACTATATTTTGTTTTACTTTGGATCTTTTTTAATGGAATTATAATTGACAAATAATATTATATAGTTTCAAGTGAACAACAAACATGGTGATTTAGTATTTTCATACACTACAAAATGATCACCACAACAAGTCTAGTGACCACATGTCCCCACACAGAGTTATTATAATGTTACTGACTATATTCCCAGTACTGTAATATTACTTCCCTGTGACTCTTTTATTTTATAGCTAGAAGTTTGTACCTCTTAATCCCCTTCACACTTTTCACCCATCTTCCAACCCTCTCCCCTCTGGCAACCACCAGTTTCTGTTTCTGTTCTATTTATTCACTTGTTTTTGTTTCTTTGGCTGTACTATGGGAATTGTGGGATTTTAGTTCCCTGAGCAGGGATCGAACCCCGACCTTAGTAGTGACAGCTCAGAGTCCTAATCACTAGACCACCAAGGAATTCCCCTTGTTCATTTGTTCCAGTCTTTAGATCTACATTTTAGTGAAATCATATTATATTTGTATGTCTCTGTCTGACTTATTTCACTTAGCTTAATACCCTCTAGGTCCAAGTTTACATGATCAATTAATCTATGACAAAGGAGGCAAGGGTATTCACTGGGGGAAAAACAGTCTATTCAATAAACAGTGTTGGGAAAACTGGACAGCTACCTAGAAAATAATGAAATGACTACTTCCTTACACTATACATAAAAAATAAATTTAAAATGGATTAAAGATTTAAATGCAAGACCTGGAACTATAAAACCCCAAGAATAAAATAGGCTCTAGGCCCTTTGACACCATTCTTAGCACAATTTTGGGGGTTATGTCTCCTTAGGCAAGGGCGACAAAAACACAAATAAACAAATGGGACTACATCCGTGTAAAAAGCTTCTGCACAGCAAAGGAAACCATCAACAAAATGAAAAGGCCAACCTACTGAATGGGAGAAGGTATTTACAAATGATATATCTGATAAGGAGTTGATACCCTAAATACATAAAGAACTTATACAACTTAATATCAAAACCAAAAAACAAACAACCTGATTAAAAAACAGACAGGGACCTGAGTAGACATTTTACCAAAAAAAGACATGCAGAAGGCCAACAGGCACTTGAAAAGGTGCTCAACATCCCTAATCACTGGAGAAATGCAAATCAGAACCACAGTGAGATACAAGAGAACATTTAAATTCATGTTCTACAACCAGGACAACCTCATCTTCCGTTGATTGCTCTCCACTGAACTTGGCAGCTATACTATCACTTCATTTAAAACTGAAAGAAAACAAAAGCTTTGTCTTCAACTGCACAAGTTAGAATTTGAACCAACCTGTAGACAGAGTACTTGGCAAAATGAGCCACTTCTCATACACAAGTGAGCAATAACTCTAGTTAAAATGAGATAAAGTTCAGGAGAATTTGCATAGTCAACCTGGTAAAACTCACAAATGTTAGCACCCTTATGACTTACTGCCAGTGAAATTGTACAGAACAAAATAAATGTCACTTCTGAATCAACAGTAGGACTGAATTTACTTTGGTGTCTCTTGAGAGACCATTTATGCTGAATACTGCAATTTCATTTGTTCCATGCTCTAATGAATTTGATGCACAGACTTTTATTTTAAAGTCTTTCTTTGCAAGCTAAAGCTTAAAGAATGTGGACAGTTTAAAAAACAAAACAAAACACAGTTCAAAAGGTTTGATGTGATTGCTAGCTTCACTTGTGCTTTAAAAACAAATTTTAGTTGATGTTTCAGACCATCCTGCAATTTGGAAGAGAAAGAAATAAGATTAAAAAAAAATAAGAATATTCGTGTTGAGAGGATCTGTCATTTCACTGGAAAAATCATGTAACGCACTTGTAATAAAAGAAAAATTAACACCTTGATGTCCACAGGACTCCCAAATGACCACATGCAGCTACGGAAGACACAAATCTAATGAAAGAACAAGGAAACTTTGTAGACTCACTCGGGGCTACACTAAAGCTAATTTAAAGCAGGATGTTTCTTAGTTGTTTTTGGTGTTTAGTCTCTAAGTCCTGTCTGACACTGCACCCCCCTGGACTTGTGGCATAGGCCCCTAGGCTCCTCTGTCCATGGGATTTCCCAGGCAAGAGTATCAGAGTGGATTGTCATTTCTTTCTCCAGGGGATCTTCCCAACCCAAGGACTGAACCCACGTCTCCTGCATTGCAGGCAGGGGAAGTCCTTCTTAGCTGTTAGCCAGTGGTTTATCCCACTATTTTTAAAGATAGTTTTTTCTTCTTAGATAACTTTTTAAATGTGAGAGAAATATAGTACTGAAGATAGTTAGACGGAAATCAGCAATAATTTTGAGTGTTGACTATTTGAATTTTACATCCTTTACCACACAGCTTCAATCAAGGCTAATTGCATGAAAATATAAAAATATTTTGGGCTCTACATTTTGAAAAAGGCTTTTGGCATATTTTGTATTTTAAAACACTCTAGAGAGTCCCTTAAAATAACAAAATCTAGAGTTTTTAGAATTGAAAGGGACATTAGAGATGATCTAACCCAGTGGTTCTCAAACTTTGCTGAATATTAGAATCACAGGGGAGTTTTTAAAATTCCTGATGCCCAGTCCAATTAAGTCAGAATCACTGGGGTTGGAAAATAGACTTCTGCATTTCCTAAAGCTCATCCAAACTTTTCAACTTATTAAAGAAGGAACACAAATAAAAGAATGTGAGGAAGGAAAGAAAGGAGGAAGGAAGAAAGTTTGTATTTCCTGTTTTCAACTGAGAGGAAGGCAAAAGAGAAGAGAATTTATTAGACTAGCTTTCTTGGTAGTTCAGAATGAGTTATGAAAAAAAATACCTGCAGGAAGTCAGAATCAGCAAATTGAAAATAAAGGCACACAGCATGTTAGGGAGAGCAGAACAGATACTACTTACTACTAACATATATTGAATTTCCATAGAATAATTAGCTGGAACTTTATAAATCACCAGCTAATTCAACCATATCATGGAATTCCCAAGTATTTTTTGACTATATTATTTCTACCTGTGAAGAATATTCATCAAGTTAATATTAACTGAAGCCCATTTACATGACATTGAGAGATAATTGCTGCACATATTATGGGACCCCTGATAGACAATCACCTGCTCTTTATAGAGTCTAACAAAAGACATAGATAAGTTGACAGGTGGTTATCAGAGCATGTTAGGTCTATGAGAAGGGAAACTCCTGGTGCCAAAGGATCATGAAAGAGCTGCATCAAACTCTGCCCTGTGAGTTAGGAAGCTCTCCCAGGGCAAGTGATCTTCAATTCAAAACAAGAGGATTAATGGAAAGCAGCCAGGCAAAGGGATGGCCCAGAGATCCCCTGCAGAGGGGAACACATGTGCAAATGTAGGGAGCAGAGCCAGAGCCCTGCTTAAGAAACAGGATGAAACTCATTTTAGCTAGACAGAAGAGAGAGAACAGAAATGCAGAGGCAAGACTGAAGAACAGGAGTTGCCCAGGGTGTGCAGTGTCTTTAAGACACTCCTAAGGAGTCTGAGATTTCCCTGGTTGCTCAGATGGTAAAGCATCTGCCTACAATGCAGGAAATCCAGGTTCAATTCCTGAGTCGGGAAGATCTGGAGAAGGAAATGGCAACCCACTCCAGTATTCTTGCCTGGAAAATCCCATGGACGGAGGAACAGGGTCGGCTACAGGCCACGGGGTTGCAAAGAGTCGGACACGACTGGACGACTTTACTTTCTTAAGGAGTCTGGGCATTCCTGAGCATAAAGGACAGCCATTTAGGGGTCTAATCTGAAGGGTGACATGATAGTTCACCCTGGAAGCAATGTGGAGAATGGATTACAGGAGGAAAAGCCCGAGGGTGACAGACCAGTGAGGAAGTGGCAAATTTTAGTCTTGCACGAGGGACTGCTGACTTGCCTTGGAGTACTAATGGAGAGAAGTGGATCCCAAAAGACATATGGAGAGAGGAAATTCATAGAGCCAACGGGATGGCTGAAAAGAAAGAGAAGAACTAAGGATGAAACTCATAAATTAAAATTTAACAAAAAACTCTGCCTTTCATTTTGATAGAAAACATGGTCTAAGGAGCAAGTGTGGTGATGGTGATGAAGGGGAGTGAAGATTTCTGTTTTGGAAATGCTTGGACAAAAATGTCTATAGCCATTCACTTGGAGATATTCAGTGAGAAGATAATTTTATCGATTTGAACCTGTGGAGAAAGATTCAGTTTAGAGATCGAGCAATTAGCATAAAGTCTATCTTTTAAATCATGGAAATACAAACACAAATTCTCAGAGGTGTTTCTGGAAACACGATCTAGAAGTAGATACATGTTTCTACCTTGTAATGGAGAAGGAAATGGCAACCCACTCCAGTATTCTTGCCTGGAGAATCCCCATAGACAGTCCATAGGGTCACAAAGAGTTGGACATGACTGAGTGACTAAGCACAGCACACCTTGTAAACTCTCTTAAGTGTGGAATCATTTCAACTTATTCACCGAATTCTCCCCATGGCAAAGACTGGCGTCTGATCATTTTATTCAAATAAAATGCTATCAAAATGAAAATTGTGTGGGAGAGAGTTGGAAATATATTTAAAATGGCAGAAACCTGATAAGTGTTTTGGCGTTGATTGGAGGCAGCTATCAGAACAGAAGTTAAAGGGACAGTAGAGAAGGAAATGCTCAGAAGGTTTGAAAATCACTCAGTTGTGTCTCACTCTTTGTGACCCCATGGACTATACAGTCCATGGAATTCTCCAGGTCAGAATACTGGAGTGGGTAGCCTTTCCCTTCTCCAGGGGATCTTCCTGAACCAGAAATTGAACTGGGGTCTCCTGCATTACAGGTGGATTCTTTACCAACTGAGCTATGAGGGAACACTGTGAAGGATGGGCTTCAGATATATATGGAAGGAATCACCTTTGGCACGAGGAGGGATCTGATATAATACAACCTGGATGTCTATATGTTTACAGATGCTTAAGCAAATTGAGGGAGTTTTTCTGGTGTCTTCTCTGTGTAGCAGGGCTGCTGAAAATATGATGGGATCATAGGCTTGAGTAGAGTAGAACGTAAGTAATATGTACTTGCAGTAAATAGAAGGTTGCTGCCTGGAAAGCATAGGAAAAAGCCTGAGGGAAAGGAGTAGGGCCCAGCTGGGCTTGGAGTCAAGAACTGACACCAGCAACACGTACCCAACCTTGTTATCTGGTTAGAGGACAATAGCTAGTGCTCAGGCAGGAAGAAGACCCTGACCCAGGTTTGTTGTGTTACCAGACAGGTGTGATGGAGGTCAACAAAAGAGTGACACCTGACTGCTTTGGATTTTTTAATGCATAAATAAGATAGCTTATTGTGTGTTATGCTCTAAAATCATATATTTTTCTAATTATGAAAAAATTCTAAACCCAATGAGTTGTTCTTTCAGAGACTATCATAGTTCTTCAGTTGACAGCAAAGGACAAACTAAAAGATAGAATTTGGCTGCTGTATATAAATAATGCAGTACATCATGATGATAACACTTAGTCCATCAATCCTTGTCAAGAACGCAACTCACAGTGACTTTACAAAAACAATCAGCTGCTACAAAGATGAAATCCAGTGCCATATGCAATGGTGGAAGATTCACATTGCCTTCTTTTTTAGACCTTAGACTGTGAATTATTTCGTTTCTAAATGTAAAGCTGCACAGCCACAATAGAAACATAATCTCCAAGGAAAATTAGTAGAAAAACAATTGGCTATATTGATGACTTATTAAGCATAGTGACTCAAGAAACACCAGGACATTTTATCAATCATCACATTACTCATTTAATTATGTTTTTCAGGTAGAAAGGGTATGTAATGCTAAAATTAGAGAAAAAATTTGCAAAGTCTAATTTTGTGTTTTATTTAGAATCTTCTTTTTAAAAGTCATAATTTAAGACAGCAGTAAAATAACAGTTTCAAACTCCAGCATACAAAATTTGAAGTAATATATTTCACTGTTTTAAGGGCAGCCCCGACTATTTATTGCTAGAACGTTTAAAGTAGTCAATTGTTTCATTAAATAACATGTTTATAAACTGTGCCACTGAACCTGACTATATATGTTCCTCCGTTTGGTGCGTGGAGGAAAGAAATCACAAAAATTAAAACTAGTCTTTTTTCAGCTAAAAATAAGCAATAGAGACACCTATCTAATTTACAGAATGTAAGTCATATTTTACAAGTCTGATTTAGATCTTGATTAAATTTTATAAAAAATGAATGATTTCATATTTATCTTTTACAGTAATATTTTCACATGAAAGCAACACTTTATAGAATAGCTGCCGGATACTCTAATTTCAGGTAATCTCTAACATTTCAGAATTTATGTCATTTATCCAAAGATAAAACAATCTTAGAAGAAACATAAATTACTTTGATAGGCCACTGTCTGTAGATAGCTTCCTGATAAACAATTTGATATATTTACTTGCTTGGTTAAATTTTCATATATCCTTTGATTCTATCATTACATAATTCAGCCAATGTTAGAACATTTCATTATTGTATAGTAATATTAATATTTTTGTGATTATGTACCAAACACTATACTAAGTGCTTTATGGGTATTATATCATTTAATCTTCATAATATGCCTATGATAAACTTTGCTGATATTGTTAATAAGCCTCATTTTATTTATGAAAAACTGAAATTTACTGATGTTCCAGAATGTAAAGGCATAGAATAACAAGGGCAAAATAAAATTCACATGTAGTCAGCATGGCTTCAGGAATAAGAAACTAGGCATGTTGGAATGATTTCCCTTGCCCCTGTTTTCCTTCACCTTTCTGCTTCAAGTTCTTTATTTTTTAAAAGTTCTTTTCATTCTCTGACTACAGGTCAGTTATTTAGTATTATTATGTATTGTCTACCTTCTCATCTTTGGATAATTACAGCCTCTTGGAAAATTAAGTGGATGAATAACATATGAATCATTGTTTGAGTCAATGATAGCAAGTACTAGAATAATACCTGGTTCACAGTAGGATATATACACACACATACAAATATATGCATATATATGGGGAAAGAGTATCATATTCATATTTGAATGAACTTATATATAAGTTCTATTAGCACAAGAAACACAATGATGACAATTATTTGAAAATAATAAAACACTTGCAAAAGAAATAAAGCCTTTAGAAAACTGAGGTAGCATATCTCACCAGCAATTTGGCTGGAAAGAGGTAAAATCCAGGTAACATTTCACACACTGATAGCACTGTCCTTCTGATGTTGCAGTCTGTATTGCATACAAACATGAACACAAAGGGTTTTTTTCCTTAGACTTTAAGTTAATAACAACATCTTCATTTTATTGATCACTTACTGTGATCCAAACACCTTCATTTTCAGAAAAAAAATCAAAACAATTGCCTATATTCAGAGCATGTGAATTCTGGCAACAGAATTAAATCAAGAACCTGAACTATTAATTGCCACTTTTTAGCATTATGCTAAAATTCAACATTTTTCCTAATTCTAAAAACAGTATATGTTCTAGGGAAAAAAAAAATCGAGAGACACATGCAAAACAGGGAAACTGGACCCCTTCTCTGCATTTCATTCTTGAACCCTAGCAGTAGCCACTGTAGTGAAGTTCGCTCAGTTGTATTCAACTTTTTGCAACCCCTTAGACTGCAGCCTGCCAGGTTCCTCTGTCCATGGAATTCTCCAAGGAAGAACACTGGAGTAGGTTGCCATTCCCTTCTCCAGGGGATCTTCCCAACCCAGGGATCAAACCCAGGTCTCCAGCATTGCAGGCAGATTCTTTACCATCTGAGCCACCAGGAAAGCCCACTGTTACCTCATTCTTTTGTATCCTCTGTGAAATTTACAAATCAGTTGCAAGAGGGCATCAGAGGGCAGACGCACTGAAACCATACTCACAGAAAACTAGTCAATCTAATCACACTAGGACCACAGCCTTGTCTAATTCAATGAAACTAAGCCATGCCCTGTGGGGCCGCCCAAGACGGGTGGGCATGTTGAAGAGGTCTGACAGAATGTAGTCCACTGAAGAAGGGAATGGCAAACCACTTCAGTATTCTCGCCTTGAGAAGTGCATGAACAGTATGAAAAGGCAAAATGATAGGATACTGAAAGAGGAACTCCCCAGGTTGGTAGGTAACCAATATGCTACTGGAGATCAGTAGAGAAGTAATTCCAGAAAGAATGAAGTGATGCAGCCAAAGCAAAAACAATACCAATTGCGGATGTGACTGGTGATAGAAGCAAGGTCCGATGCTGTAAAGAGCAATATTGCATAGGAACTGGAATGTTAGGTCCATGAATCAAGGCAAATTGGAAATGGTCAAATAGGAGATAGCAAGAGTGATCGTCGACATTCTAAGAATCAGCGAACTAAAATGGACTGGAATGGGTGCATTTAATTCAGATGACCATTATATCTACTACTGAGGGCAGGAATCCCTTAGAAGAAATGGAGTAGCTATCATGGTCAACAAAAGAGTCTGAAATGCAGTACTTGGATGCAATCTCAAAAACGACAGAATGATCTCTGTTTGTTTCCAAGGAAAACCATTCAATATCACAGTAATCCAAGTCTATGCCCCAACCAGTAATGCTGAAGAACATGAACAGTTCTATGAAGACCTACAAGACCTTTTAGAACTAATACCCAAAAAAGATGTCCTTTTCATTATAGGGGACTGGAACGCAAAAGTAGGAAGTCAAGAAACACCAGGAGTAACAGGCAAATTTAGCCTTGGAATATGGAATGAAGCAGGACAAAGGCTAATAGAGTTTTGCAAGAGAATGCACTGGTCATAGCAAACACCCTCTTCCAACAACACAAGAGAAGACTCTACACATGGCCATCACCAGATGGTCAACACCGAAATCAGAATGATGATATTCTTTTTTTTTTTTTCATAATGATTTCATTTATTTGTTCTGTACATATCTGATTAACAGGCACTAATTTTGTTGATGGAAACAAGAGAACTCTATTGTTATATACAGATTAGAAATGTAAACACTTAGCATTTCCCACAACTACTGACTTCACAAATTACTTTGAATGTTATTTCTTTTTTTTTAATTTTATTTTATTTTTAAACTTTACATAATTGTATTAGTTTTGCCAAATATCAAAATGAATCCGCCACAGGTATACATGTGTTCCCCATCCTGAACCCTCCTCCCTCCTCCCTCCTCCCTCCCCATACCATCCCTCTGGGTCGTCCCAGTGCACTAGCCCCAAGCATCCAGTATCGTGCATTGAACCTGGACTGGCAACTCGTTTCTTACATGATATTTTACGTGTTTCAATGTCATTCTCCCAAATCTTCCCACCCTCTCCCTCTCCCACAGAGTCCATAAGACTGTTCTATACATCAGTGTCTCTTTTGCTGTCTCGTACACTGGGTTATTGTTACCATCTTTCTAAATTCCATATATATGCGTTAGTATACTGTATTTATGTTTTTCCTTCTGGCTTACTTCACTCTGTATAATAGGCTCCAGTTTCATCCACCTCATTAGAACTGATTCAAATGTATTCTTTTTAATGGCTGAGTAATACTCCATTGTGTATATGTACCACAGCTTTCTTATCCATTCATCTGCTGATGGGCATCTAGGTTGCTTCCATGTCCTGGCTATTATAAACAGTGCTGTGATGAACATTGGGGTACACGTGTTTCTTTCCCTTCTGGTTTCCTCAATGTGTATGCCCAGCAGTGGGATTGCTGGATCATAAGGCAGTTCTATTTCCAGTTTTTTAAGGAATCTCCACACTGTTCTCCATAGTGGCTGTACTAGTTTGCATTCCCACCAACAGTGTAAGAGGGTTCCCTTTTCTCCACACCCTCTCCAGCATTTATTATTCTTTGCAGCCAAAGATGGAGATGCTCCATAGAGTCAGCAAAAACAAGATGGGGAGCTGACTGTGGCTCAGATCATGAACTCCTTATTACCAAATTCAGACTTAAATTGAAGAAAGTAGGGAAAAGCACTAGACCATTCAGGTATGACCTAAATCAAATCCCTTATGATTATACAGTGGAAGTGAGAAATCTATTTAAGGGACTAGATCTGATAGATAGAGTGCCTGATGAACTATGGACGGAAGTTCATGACATTGTACAGGAGACAGGGATCAAGACCATCCCCATGGAAAAGAAATGCAAAAAAGCAAAATGGCTGGCTGGGGAGGCCCTACAAATAGCTGTGGAAAGAAGATAAGTGAAAAGTAAAGGAGAAAAGGAAAGATATAAACATCTGAAAGCAGAGTTCCAAAGAATAGCAAGAAGAGATAAGAAAGCCTTCCTCAGCGATCAATGCAAAGAAATAGAGGAAAACAACAGAATGGAAAAGACTAGAGATCTCTTCAAGAAAATTAGAAATACCAAGGGAACATTTCATGCAAAGATGGGCTCGATAAAGGACAGAATTGGTGTGGACCTAACAGAAGCAGAAGATACTAAGAAGAAGTGGCAAAAATACACAGAAGAACTGTACAAAAAAGATCTTCATGACCCAGATAATCACGATGGTGTGATCACTCACCTAGAGCTAGACATCCTGAAATGCGAAGTCAAGTGGGCCTTAGAAAGCATCACTATGAACAAAGCTAGTGGAGGTGATGGAATTCCAGTTGAGCTATTCCAAATCCTGAAAGATGATGCTGTGAAAGTGCTGCACTCAATATGCCAGCAAATTTGGAAAACTCAGCAGTGGCCAGAGGACTGGAAAAGGTCAGTTTTCATTCCAATCCCAAAGAAAGGCAAGGCCAAAGAATGCTCAAACTACCGCACAATTGCACTCATCTCACACGCTAGTAAAGTAAGGCTCAAAATTCTCCAAGCCAGGCTTCAGCAATGCATGAATCGTGAACTTCCAGATGCTCAAGCTGGTTTTACAAAAGGCAGAGGAACCAGAAATCAAATTGGCAACATCCGGTGGATCATTGAAAAAGCAAGAGAGTTCCACAAAAACATCTATTTCTTCTTTATTGACTATGCCAAAGCCTTTGGCTCTGTGGATCACAATAAACTGTGGAAAATTCTGAAAGATATGGGAATACCAGACCACCTGACCTGTCTCTTGAGAAATCTATATGCAGGTCAGGAAGCAACAGTTAGAACTGGACATGGAACAACAGACTGGTTCCAAATAGGACAAGGAGTATGTCAAGGCTGTATACTGTCACCCTGCTTATTTAACTTATATGCAGAGTACATCATGAGTAACGCTGGGCTAGATGAAGCACAAGCTGGAATCAAGATTGCCGGGAGAAATATCAATCACCTCAGATATGCAGATGACACAACCCTTATGGCAGAAAGTGAAGAAGAACTAAAGAGCCTCTTGATGAAAGTGAATGAGGAGAGTGAAAAGTTGGCTTAAAGCTCAACATTCAGAAAACTAAGATCATGGCATCTGGTCCCATCACTTCATGGGAAATAGATGGGGAAACAGTGACAGACTTTATTTTTGGGGGCTTCAAAATCACTGCAGATGGTGATTGCAGCCATGAAATTAAAAGACGCTTATCCTTGGAAGGAAAGTTATGAACAACGTAGATAACATATTCAAAAGCAGAAGACATTACTTTGCCATTAAAGGTCTGTCTAGTCAAGGCTATGGGTTTTCCAGTGGTCATGAATGCATGTGAGAGCTGGACTGTGAAGAAACTGAGCACTGAAGAATTGATGCTTTTGAACTGTGGTGTTGGAGAAGACTCTTGAGAGTCCCTTGGACTGCAAGGAGATCCAACCAGTCCATTCTAAAGGAGATCAGTCCTGGGTGTGCTTTGGAAGGAATGATGCTGAAGCTGAAACTCCAGTACTTTGGCCACCTCATGCGAAGAGTTGACTCATTGGAAAAAACTCTGATGCTGGGAGGGTTTTGGGGCAGGAGGAAAAGGGGACGACAGAGGATGAGATGGCTCGTTGGCATCACCAACTTGATGGACCTGAGTTTGAGTGAACTCTGCGTGTTGGTGATGGACAGGGAGGCCTGGCATACTGCAATTCATGGGGTCGCAAAGAGTTGGACATGACTGAGTGAGTGAACTGAACTCTTACGTTTGTTTTACACAAATACACATAAATGGTGCTTATACTGGTAATATAACCTTAGAAGTAACTGTTTGCTTCAGAAAATTTTATTTACCTTGCCTAAGATACTTTCAATAATATTATCCCAATCTAGAATATCACTATTAGTATATTACTCTTCTTTAAGGTTCATGTCACTGGGCTGGGACTGTTTGCAAATTAACCTACATTATCGTAAGCATTATATATATATGATTTCAATTCCTCCATAATATAAGCAATTTAGAACTTAGTTCCAACAAAATAAAAACTGAGTTTTGTTACATGAGAAGAAAATAAATAAAGGATGATCTGCTTAACTGCATAACTGTTCTAAAAGATACACAAACATAGAGGCTCTTTAATTCTATTCTTAAAATGGACCACAAAGTGAGATTGTTGTTGGCAATTTTTTTCCCAGACCCAGGGTTAGGAAACTCAAGAGGCATGTCAGTACACACTAAAGGGTCTTCAAAAGACCTACCTTCCATCCTTACCCTCTTCTCCCTAACCTTGAGGTTGGAGTAACTCTTTACAGGAGATCATAAAATTTGTAAGCATAGAGTAAATTCATAAATGCTGTTGGATCATTTCAAAATCCTGTGTTAAATGAAAAAGCAAGAAATATTCTATAAGCTCTTTCTAGAGTTGGAGAGAAGAAAAGAAAGATCTGGAAAGGTATATGCAAAGAGATCAAGAATAGCCATCTCTAGATAGGGAGTAATCAGAATATTTAAATAGTCTTCATTGTGTTTATTTTGTAATGTTTCCTAAAATTTTGTGCAGTGCTTTTTTGAAATAAGAAAAAAATCTGCTTAAAAAATTCATAACATTTAAAAATCCAATTAGCAGCTAGGTAGAAGCAGAAATGATAACTACCAAGGTTGAACTGAAAGAAACAGAGGTTAGTGAGCATTATGATGGGTCATTATGATGTTTAGTGATCATATTTACTTAGTGCTAAAATGTGCTCTTTAGGAACTCAGCTTATTCTCATCAACCATATGACATGCATACTAGTACCAACATACTACTATTATCAATCACTTTGTGATTAGAAACAAATAGTGAATAAAAAGTAAGTTTACATAACTCACTTGAAATTCCACATCTAATATAGAATGACACCTATACTCAACCCCATGAAATCAGATTTCTCATTCTTTGATCTAGAACCTGACAAGGAATGAAGTAACATTCACGGAGTAAGCAACCATAAAAATATTATCGAAATGTAATTAGTGGTCTAGATCACTTATACAGCCCAATTCTGAAAAAAATATCTTAGGCATTCATTAATTCCTTGAGTCATTCAAAAATGTTTCATCAGGTCCCTGTTATATTCAGGGCTTCCCTGGTGGCTCAGTGGTAAAGAATCTGCCTGCAATGTGGGAGACCTGGGTTTGATTCCTGGGTTGGGAAGATCCCCTGGAGAAGGGAACAGCTACCTACTCCAATCTTCTGGCCTGGAAAATTCCATGGGCTGTATAGTTATGGGGTTTCAAAGAGTTGGACACAACTGAGCGATTTTCACTTCACTATTATATTCAAAGCAGAGGGCTAATTAATATGAGTTAAACTACAAACTTATGACACAGTCCTGTGCTGTGCTTAGATGCACAGTCCTGTGCTTTGCTTAGTCACCAACTCTTTGTGACCCCGTGGACTATAGCCTGCCAGGCTCCTCTATCCATGGGATTCTCCAGGGAAGAATACCAGAGTGGGTTGCGATGCCTTCCTCCAAGATATCTTCCCAATCCAGGGATCAAACCCAGGTCTCCTGCATTGCAGGCAGTTTCTTTACCCTCTGAGCCACCAGGGAAGCCCATGACACAGTCCTGGTCTTACCTAATTTATTCTTCAAATTTTATCTAGACAACTTAAAATTCACCTTTTCTGGATCTTCCTAAAAGAAGAGAAATAGAAAAAATTGACTGTTTGAAAGAATCACATTATTAACATGAAATTTGACATGAAATTAGAATGTTCCTTTAACTGTCACTTAAAATAAAAAAGAGACATAGTTTATCACAGAAAGAAGACTAATGCTTATGTTCAGAGGATCCCTCATGAATGATTAATACACCTTTGATTTTCCCATGAAGCCACTAGTTACTGATGTAAGCTTATAAGCTACTGCGATTTACTTTACTTTTGGAAAGAGAATCTATTTTATGTTCATTTCAAATCCCTTATCATGTTTCTCACTTTGATTAATATAATTATGTCTCAAGCTTTTTAATGTAATTACTTAATTACTAAATTATCCATTTCTAATACTATTGGGAGTCGAGTTCAATTTTAGTAACTTTATTGGCATGATAAAATCTAGAAGTATTTCCAGGGTCAATGCAGACACTCTTCAGGCAGGATGTCATAATTCACAGCAGTCAAAGAAATTACACACTGCATCCTCAATTGAGGAATTATTCATATTTGGATACTCCACTACCACCATTTTCTCAGAAGATTTTTCTTGGAACTTTCTTTCTTGCTTTAATTTTTTTTTTAATTTAGTTTTGTTTACAATAAAAGGAAGGGAAGAAAGGAAGGAGGAAAAGAGGGAGAGAGGGTGAGAGAGAAAGAGGGAAGGCTGGAGAAATAAAGATATCCTGGAACTACTTACAATTTCTACAGATCCTATTGTTTAAGGGCATGGAGTCAAAAGTTCAAGAAACATCCAGGTGCATGGCAGTGATAGTACTTGAAGGGGTGGCTTCTGAGTGCAGAGTGACTCTACCTCTCCCCTCTTCAGTTCTCTTGCCTTTGCTTGTCTGTAGTCCCTGGCCATGTATCAGAAGGGTCTCTCTCACAGTGCCAAGGAGACAAAAAGCAGTAATAAGATGTGAAACCCCATGCTATGAGATTCAGAAGAACAGAATATCTGAGAAGCACTTTTTGCTAAAGAACAAGAGGATTTCTTTTCCAGAAAATTCCAGCAGTGGAAAGTTCCCCACTACTTACTGGTCTTAAATGTATGCACTTAATACATATTTCGGATTTGATTCCTATATTTAGGGAAACACTTTCTGATGATATCCTTAATCATAATTCCTGAATCCATCACTCAGTCACAGAAGAGGGGTCTCTCTTTTTTTTCTTTTAAACCATCAAGCCCACTTAAGAAAAGGCAGAACATGAATATGCTAATAAGCCCAGCCATACTCCTGGGGTCAAGCTTAGCTTTCCTGTTATTTGGGCAACTCTTCTTACATCTGTTTTCACAAGTAAAAAATGGGGTTCATAATAGTAAGTACCTGACAATGTAGTTGTGAGAACTAAATAGGTTGATATTCATAAAATTCTAAAAAATAATTCAAAAATACTAACATTTAACAGGTAGTACTTTAGTTAACAGATTCATAAAATCTATTTGAATAGAGAGAGACACAACATTCCCTAAAAATACTCAAACACACTTTGTTTCCCAGTTACCTATTAGCACAAATTACAAGCCTGGCATTTTTTAAAATGTCTATTTTGACTTCATCAAGGTTTCAATGATAATCCTCACATACAGTGAGTTTTCATGGTAAATAGTCTCATGGCACAGCCTTCTTTCATGCCTCTAAATAGTTCCACAAAACCATCTCATTTTTTCCCAGATCTTTATAATGTGGAAAGAGGTTATATCAACTAGTTTCAGATCAGTTCAGTTCAGTCGCTCAGTCGTGTCCGACTCTTTGCAACCCCATGAACCACACCACACCAGGCCTCCCTGTCCATCAACAACTCCCGGAGTCCACACAAACCCATGTCCATTGAGTCGGTGATGCCATCCAACCATCTCATCCTCTGTTGTCCTCTTCTCCTCCTGCCCTCAATCTTTCCCAGCATCAGGGTCTTTTCAAATGAGTCAGCTCTTCGCATCAGGTGGCCAAAGTATTGGAGTTTCAGCTTCAACATCAGTCCTTCCAATGAACACTCAGGACTGATCTCCTTTAGGATGGACTGGTTGGATCTCCTTGCAGTCTAAGGGACTCTCAAGAGTCTTCTCCAACACCACAGTTCAAAAGCATCAATTCTTCGGCACTCAGCTTTCTTTACAGTCCAGTTATAAAATCCTTACTTGACTACTGGAAAAACCACAGCCTTGACTAGATGGACCTTTGTTGACAAAGTAATGTCTCTGCTTTTTCATATAATGTCTAGGTTGTTCATAACTTTCCTTCCAAGGAGTAAGGGTCTTTTAATTTCATGGCTGCAATCACCATCTGCAGTGATTTTGGAGCCCAGGAATATAAACTCTGATACTGTTTCCACTGTTTCCCCATCTACTCACCATGAAGTGATGGGACCAGATGCCATGATCTTAGTTTTCTGAATGTTGAGCCTTAAGCCAACTTTTCACTCTCCTTATTCACTTTCATCAAGAGGCTCTTTAGTTCTTCACTTTCTGCCATAAGGGTGGTGTCATCTGCATATCTGAGGTTATTGAGATTTCTCCCGGCAATCTTGATTCCAGCTTGTGATTCATCCAGCCCAGTGTTACTCATGATGTACTCTGCATATAAGTTAAATAAGCAGGGTGACAATATGCAGCCTTGACATACTCCTTTTCCTATTTGGAACCAGACTGTTGTTCCATGCCCAGTTCTAACTGTTTCTTCCTGACCTGCATATAGATTTCTCAAGAGACAGGTCAGGTGGTCTGGTATTCCCATCTCTTTCAGAATTTTCCACAGTTTATTGTGACCCACACAGTCAAAGGCTTTGGCATAGTCAATAAAGCAGAAATAGATGCTTTTGTGGAAATCTCTTGCTTTTTTGATGATCCAATGGATGTTGGCAATTTGATTTCTGGTTCCTCTGCCTTTTCTAAAACCAGCTTGAACATCTGGAAGTTC
Source organism: Bos mutus (assembly GCF_027580195.1). NCBI lineage: Eukaryota > Metazoa > Chordata > Mammalia > Artiodactyla > Bovidae > Bos > Bos mutus. Next base: position 15,485,580 of record NC_091623.1, read on the forward strand.
ACGGTTCATGTATTGCTGAAGCCTGGCTTGGAGAATTTTGAGCATCCCTTTACTATCGTGTGAGATGAGTGCAATTGTGCAGTAGCTTGAGCTTCTTTGACATTGCCTTTTTCTAGGATTGGAATGAAAACTGACCTTTTCCAGTCCTGTGGCCACTGCTGAGTTTTCCACATTTGCTCCCATATTCAGTGCAGCACATTCACAGCATCATCTTTTAGGATTTGGAATAGCTCAACTGGAATTCCATCACTTCCACTAGCTTTGTTCGTAGTGATGCTTTCTAAGGCCCACTTGACTTCACACTCCAGGATGTCTGGCTCTAGGTGAGCGATCACACCATTGTGATTATCTGGGTTGTGAAGATTTTTTGGATAGTCCTTCTGTGTATTCTTGCCACCTCTCCTTAATATCTTCTGCTTCTGTTAGGTCCATACCATTTCTGTCCTTTATTGTTCCCATATTTGCATGAAATGTTCCCTTGGTATCTGTAATTTTCTTGAAGAGATGTCTACTCTTTCCCATTCTATTATTTTCCTCTATTTCTTTGCACTGATGACTGAGGAAGGCTTTTTTATCTCTCCTTGCTATTCGTTGGGACTCTTCATTCAAATGGGTATATCTTTCCTTTTCTCCTTTGTTTTTTGCTTCTCTTCTTTTCACAGCTATTTGTAAGGCCTCCTCAGACAGCCATTTTGCTTTTTTGCATTTCTTTTTCTTGAGGATGGTCTTGATACAAATTTAAGAGGTTTTTAAGTAGTGCACAAAGAATATTTTATTTATTGTTTTTAATATGCTTTAGAAAAAATAAAATTGATATATGAATCCTACCTTATTAATATCATTGGTAACTTTCAGTTAAATGTGATGATTTTGTAAAATATTAAAGAATTAAATGATGGTAAATAGATACAGTAATAGTTAAATGATGGTAAATACATATAGTAAAAATTCTGGCTATCATAACAATAGTTGATTTGTGATAATACTACACAACACTGAAAATCAACAGCAGCAAGAACAACTACTACTACTATACCACACACACATACACACATACACACACATACATACACACACACACATACATACACACACACACACACACAGAAAGACCTTCAGAGGACAAGAGTCATCAAGGCCAAAGGGACAAGAATGGTAACAAGAAGCATAATTATAAGGCAATAATACACTGCATTTTATACCAAATTAATTTTTGAGCATATGATCGTAAACATATTTTAATCTCACAAACAACCTTTTGATTTAGTACAGAATATATCAATAAAATTTCAGAGATAAAGAAGACCTCAGAGACTATATGATCTATCTCCCTTATTTTTTTAATGAATAAAGTTAAGTCTAGAAATGTAGTCATGTACCACCCAGCCAAGTATTTGCACATTTGGAATTAAAATCTTAACCTCCTGATCCCTAAACCAGCATTTGGTGGTTTTACTGTACCACCCCATCTACCCTATAGCTATTCTTATTTTAGGGAAGGGAAAACTTAGACTCTGGTGCTAATGAGTAACCAGAACCCAGTTTTGATGTCAGGCTCATGCTTCTACTACCCGCTACACTATGAGGTTGAGAATATAATAAAATCCACTCTCCAATTTGCATTCAATAGAGATTTCTTTTTGTCAAATATGCAAAATGATTGACTATCATAGAAGTCTTACACCAGTTTTTGATTTCCTAATCTAACCACTCATTTAAAATATAGTTGGTTCATTTAGCAGCACAAGAAGGAAACTGGAAGCATCTATATAAATTACATACTCTTAGCAATCACTCTCAATTATGTGTAACTTATAATTTGTTTCTTGGTTTCACTTACAAACTGAATTCCGTTGAATGTTTTCCCATTTATTCCCAACTGAACTGATTTTGGTGTGTGCTATCTGTTAGATATTAAAAGAATACTCCCAAACATTTTTATTTTTATTCCAAAGGCAATCTAAAGAATTGGAGGTGATGATCTAGAATATTTGTAGTGCTAATAAGTGATTAAAGAAGCATCCTTATTCACAGACAGTGGATATGAGAGAATTGTAACAACTAGGCAAATATTTCAACTGAGTCCCTTGAGGGAGGTGGTGAATGATTTTGACAAATGCATGCTAAAAAACAAAGATCTAATAGGTAAAATGCAAGAGTAAATCTTAAGCATCAAAATTTTTCTTGTCAAACAGAACTATTAATTCTAGCTCAGGGTCTCATTATGGCAAGACGGAACTACTTTTTATTCACTGGATTTATATATTTGCTGCAGGGAGGTTTCCTGCTTTGCATTTTTCATGCATGAATATTCGGTAAGTTTCTCCCTGTATTAGTGGAATCTCACTTTCTTGCTACCCTGAGCCTTTCGAAACAAACCACAAGTCATTCACAGCTTTCCTTTATAAAACTGTTTGAGCCTTTACAGGCTGGTCCTTTGCTATCTCACCCTATTGCATATTATCTATTTTGTTGGATGATTATCATAATCATTTGTTTGTACAACGTTTGGTTTGTTTCTTATACAGGGAACCCCAAAAGAAGAAATATGGCTCTCTAGTTCCAATCGTTTTTGAACTCTACAGTGTGAAGGTGTACCATTTACACTCAAACGAATTTTAGAAAATATCTACATTTTCTTGCTTATAAATTTTCAACACAAACTCCATATGAGTTTTCAGAATTCTCAGTTCTGGTTGTTAACCCTCGTTAATGCCTAAATGAGCTTTAATTGCTTCTCTGTAACTTTATAATCCTTCCCTTCATAATCTGTCAATATGACTTTATTTGTTTTTTGATCTGTTTATTTTGCTTCTCAGTGTCTTCATTTCTCCTTGGCATTAGTTTGCTGCTATACTTTTGACTTTATGTTCAAGCCAAATAGTGTTGGTTTTATTACATAGTGTATTCTAAGAATAAACTGAGTCAAAAACAATTTTAATCATTTAAACTTTTAAAACATATAACTTGTAATAATCACAACTTTTTTATTCTCTAACCTTGGTCCATTAATACCTGTAGTGTATAAAACACTTCTTCTGATATAAAGTAAGCCACTTTTAAAATTAAAAAGATGTCATGTGTTATTTAATTAAAGTTTCAATTATTGATCACTTGCTATTTTGTTATACAAAGAATGAGATTTATTTGTGAAAATATTACTATTTATTTATCTTTACTTTCAAATACACAGTTACTGAAAGCAAAGGAAAAAAGGAAAGATATAAGCACCTGAATGCAGAGTTCCAAAGAATAGCAAGAAGAGATAAGAAAGCCTTCCTCAGCAATCAATGCAAAGAAATAGAGGAAAACAACAGAATGGGAAAGACTAGAGATCTCTTCAAGAAAATTAGAGAAACCAAGGGAACATTTCATGCAAAGATGGGCTCGATAAAGGACAGAAATGGTATGGACCTAACAGAAACAAAAGATATTAAGAAGAGGTGGCAAGAATACACAGAAGAACTGTACAAAAAAGATCTTTATGACCCAGATAATCATGATGGTATGATCACTCACCTAGAGCCAGACATCCAGGAGTGTGAAGTCAAGTGGGCCTTAGAAAGCATCACTACAAACAAAGCTAGTGGAGGTGATGGAATTCCAGTTGAGCTATTTCAAATCCTGAAAGATGATGCTGTGAAAGTGCTACATTCAATATGCCAGCAAATGTGGAAAACTCAACAGTGGCCACAGGACTGGAAAAGGTCAGTTTTCATTCCAATCCCAAAGAAAGGCAAGGCCAAAGAATGCTCAAACTACCGCACAATTGCACTCATCTCACACGCTAGTAAAGTAATGCTCAAAATTCTCCAAGCCAGGCTTCAGCAATACGTGAACCGTGAACTTCCAGATATTCAAGCTGGTTTTAGAAAAGGTAGAGGAACAAGAGATCAAATTGCCAACATCTTCTGGATCATCGAAAAAGCAAGAGAGTTGCAGAAAAGCATCTATTTCTGCTTTATTGACTATGCCAAAGCCTTTGACTGTGTAGATCACAATAAACTGTGAAAAATTCTGAAAGAGATGGGAATACCAGACCACCTGATCTACCTCTTGAGAAATTTGTATGCAGGTCAGGAAGCAACAGTTAGAACTGGGCATGGAACAACAGACTGGTTCCAAATAGGAAAAGGAGTACTTCAAGGCTGTATATTGTCACCCTGCTTATTAACTTATATGCAGAATACATCATGAGAAACGCTGGGCTGGAAGAAGCACAAGCTGTAATCAAGATTGCCGGGAGAAATATCAATAACCTCAGATGTGCAGATGACACCACCCTTATGGTAGAAAGTGAAGAGGAACTAAAAAGCCTCTTGATGAAAATGAAAGTGGAGAGTGAAAAGTGGGCTTAAAGCTCAACTTTCAGAAAACCAAGATCATCTCTTCATGGCAAATAGATGGGGAAACAGTGGAATCAGTGACTGACTTTATTTTGGGGGGCTCCAAAATCACTGTGGATGGTGATTGCAGCCATGAAATTAGAAGACGCTTACTCCTTGGAAGGAAAGTTATGACCAACCTAGATAGCATATTCAAAAGCAGAGACATTACTTTGCCAACAAAGGTCTGTCTAGTCAAGGCTATGGTTTTTCCAGTGGTCATGTATGGATGTGAGAGTTGGACTGTGAAGAAAGCTGAGTGCTGAGGAATTGATGCCTTTGAATTGTGGTGTTGGAGAAGACTCTTGAGAGTCCCTTGGACTGCAAGGAGATCCAACCAGTCCATTCTAAAGGAGATCAGTCCTGGGTGTTCTTTGAAGGAACGAAGCTGAAGCTGAAACTCCAGTACTTTGGCCACCTCATGCGAAGTGTTGACTCATTGGAAAAGTCTCTGATGCTCGGAGGGATTGGGGGCAGGAGGAGAAGGGGACAACAGAGGATGAGATGGCTGGATGGCATCACCGACTCGATGGACATGAGTTTGAGTGAACTCTGGGAGTTGGTGATGGACAGGGCGGCCTGGCGTGCTGCGATTCATGGGGTTGCAAAGAGTCAGATACGACTGAGTGACTGAACTGAACTGAACTGAAAGCTATTAAGACCAGTCTTTCAAATCTCTTATATGTTTACTTCTTAATAGTTTGTAAAATACAGTTCAGCATGACTGTCATAATTTTAAAATTCATTCATTCATTCTTCATTCCACATATGTATTTTAAGAATCTGTTGTACCTAATACAGTGAAATAGTAATTTATAATATCACAGGTATAGTTTCTAACATTAACATATGGAAACTTGTAATATGTTTTCCTGAAAACACTGAACTAATAGAAACCAAATTAAAATTGATTCTTTTAATTTAAAAATCAGTTTCAGTACATAAAATTGAACCTCTTATTTTCGAAGTTAATTCACATCATAATGTATTTATTGAAAACAATGTATGCCATTCTGTCAGTACTATACCCTTGAAGTATTATCGCTGAATATTCAACCTTTTAATGTTTCCATCACTGTGACTAGAATTCTAATAATACCTGTTTGTATATAGCATATATGCCCCCAAATAACTTGAAGCACTTACACAAATCTTTTTTTCCCCTAATAGTTGATATCAATCACATAGTCTAGCTTGTTTTGATTTTAGGTTAAAAAAAAAAAACACTATATGCAGATAGACAGAAAAGGGAATGTCTAAGAATGTTCTTATACAAAATGAGTAGATGGAAGGCAAGAAAGTTTAGTACAAGTTGAAGAGGATGGATGGATGATATAACAGGATGTGCAGCCCTCTTGTGTCTCACAAAGTGCTTCATTCATTCATTCATTTAACCACTGCCTCTGTTCCTACCTAGAGTGTATGCACTTGAACATATGGATTGAGTCTACTATATTTTTTTCCAACATCAGCTTTTACACTAGAGACTCAGAAATTACCTAGACTTTCACAGAATCAGATCGGTAAAATTACTTTCTCAAAGACACAAACTTCCACATAAAGGCTGAAAATTCTGATCTTTTCATTTTCATCCTTTCAACACAGATTAGCACACTGGGTCCTGCCACGTACCCAATACTATGACAGAGATAAGGGATGAGAAACACTGCCTGATGACCCCAGCACCAAGGAAAAGGGCCCTTATCACATCTGTGAGTGCACTGTTACTTCCTAAATTCTAACCCTGTCTCAAAGAGACCAAAATTCTTCATGGAAAGAAACAGCACAGTGCAGAATGTCAGTACATATTTGCCTTGCCCGAGTGACTTTATCCTAAACAAATGCAGATCTGCCCACTCTTTTTTGGGAGAGCGGTGATTTCCATCCTTCTCCTGGAGTTTTCCTTGATGTCTCTGAGGGAGGCACCAGTAATTGTCCCTGCCCAGGGACAGTTGAGAGGGGACAACTGCTCTGCTCCTCTTGAGAGTCCGCAAAGGGCAGTATTTCATAATACAAGGGCTATAGGCTCTAAGAACCAGATCGACCTCTTTCACATCTCAGCTCTACTACTTTTAGCCTTGTCACCTTGATAAAACCTTCTCTGCCTCAGTTTCTTTTTCATTCTTAGAATGAAAGTCTTAGCTGGGATTATAGAATAGTGCGTGTAAAGCAACTAGCAGAATGCCTAGTGCATGAGCAGCATTCAATGACTATAAATTCCCTGTTCCCCTTCTTCTGATTAAAGAAAAATTATTCAAATCCTGCACTAAAATAAAGTTTATTAAGCCCAACTCCCTCCAGTGAGAAGAAATCATTTAAATACATGCAGAGTAATCACATCAAAACACTCTTAACTATGAGTAAACACAATCAATAAAAGAAAACCAATACTCTCCTTTGAAAAGTTCCCTCAGCATCCCACTAGCATGCTAAAAACTGTTTTCTTATATTTTCCCTAGGAATCTTTCCACATAGATTAGCGTAAACTCTGCAATCTGCATTCTACATATGCATTCTCTATCTGTAGGCAACGGTATTTACAGAGATTACTAACACTGTGTTCTCTTAAACCCACAATGGCTGCTGCTTTGTGAACAGATTATGCTATACTGTGCCTATCTTAAAACGGTTCCTTTTTATATTTGTAGTCAGCGCTACTCTTTACAGAATCTTTTGCTCTTTGCAACCCTGCCAGCCTCTCTGATTCCACTTTCGGGTGGATGATTTGGTCTGCAAGGATCCCTGCCCTTCACCGCTGCTCTGTCTTGCTCTCCTTGTTCCTCACGTGACTTGCTGCACACGGAGAAATCCCAGGGCTAAAGCTTCTTTCAGATAGTTCTCCTGCCCTTTCTGCTGACAAGGTACATTCTCTTTTCCAACTTCCATTCCAAAATTGTTGGAATATTCCACTGCTGCATCTCTCCTCAGACACCCAGGAATTCTGTACTGAAATAAGCGTTCCTTTGCTGCCAGTGGACTGATACACTCCAGGACTTAATCCCCAGGGTCTCCTTCCTGCTATTTAATGTACCACTGCTCAAGATTTGATGCTGTCCAGTTTCCAAGAAGACTGAAAGCTGCACATTCTCATTGTTTTATGGCACTTGACACTTTGGCCACATTGCTTTTCGTTCTTCCCACATGACTGGTATCTTCGAAGTACAATGGTTAAGTAAGGGAAAGGCAAAAATGTGCTGTTTTTGTTGCTTCTCTCTCTACAAATGCCTGGCAGAGAACTGTTTGCCTGCGGCATCCAGGATTCATGTCCTTGTTATTTTGCTCTTCCCTTTCCTTCATCTTTACTGAGTAGTAAGGAGTGTCATTTACCAATGTCACGAGGGATAACAGTAACATCTCCCGAGAATCCCACCAGACATAATAAGAATGTAAAGTCCAAATAGGAGGTACCGTGCTGCAGAGAAACGGATCTCTGGTTCACAATGCATGCACGCATGCTAAGTTGTTTCAGCTGTGTCCGACTCTGCGACCCCCATGAACTGTAGCCCGCCAGGCTCCTCTGTCTATGGGATTCTCCAGGCAAGAATTCTAGAGTGGGTTGCCATGCCCTTCTCCAGGGCATCTTCCTGACCCAGGGACCAAACCTGTGTCTCTTATGTCTCCTGCAATGGCAGGCACTGTCCCACGAGTGCCATTTTCCATTCTTTACCACTAGTGCCACCTTGGAAGTCCCTGGTTCACAGACGGGTGTTCAAATGCTGACTCCACCAAATATGAGACGTATAACCCTGCACCCATTCATTATTTTCTCTAGGGTTCAGGTTCACCTCCTTGAAACTGATATTGCTAAATAAGATAATGACCATCCAGTAGGCATCCATTCGATGGTGACTGCTCTTTTACTAAAAGACTTTCTCTACATGTTTTCTCTTCAATGTCATGCTACCTGTCTGTATACCTTTTTCTTGGTAGACTGTATTCTTAACCACTATTACATAATGATTGTTGTCTTTTCTTCACTTGTGAGGTATTATTTGCAAATATATTTTTCTATCACTTTTCACATCATTATTGTCAGCCGTACATTATGGTTAAGAATATCAGCCCTGGAATTCTGCCCTCATTACAGACTGACTGTGGATTTGGGGAAGTTGCTTAAAATTTGTGCTTCAGTGATCTTTTCTGTGAAAGAAAAAATATCCAAAGATTTAATTCACAAGTGTCACTGTGAGAGAAAAATGACTTCACGTTCACAAAGCCCTTAGAACAGTGGCTGCCACACAGTAAGTGTTCAATAAATGACCACTCTCATCAACCGCTAACTTCCCATGATCTAGTTAATAGACTTGGTACATTTCCTGAAGTGCTGAAGTGTAATATTTATTTTTTTCTTATCACTTGATTCTCATTCAATTCTAATTCTTACCTTCACTGTGGTCATTAGAATTCAAATCTGACTTTCATGAGTTATGGTATTTTATGCATAGGCTACCATCTAAATGATTACAAAATGGAAAAAGAAGACTCCAAATAGAGGAGGATGGTGTCTATATTATATGACATCACTTCATCCCCAAATACATCATTCACTTGGCGTTTAATGCCTTTTGCAACCCAAATTCCCTGTCAGTAATGGACAGTCCACTATAAAGCCCATTAGGTCTCACTTAAATGACTTTCATTTTCATCTCACTCTAATATTGTAATAAAAACACTCAGCAAACCTATCTAATCAGAGGTTTAAAATGTTAAATATATGACTTGTGGGCGAAATCTGCGATCACAGTGTGGAAATGGTTTGGTCTTTCTCTCCATGAGCAGTTGTATGTACTGCCCTGACTCCAGCTTGCTCTCTTCTAGCTATGACAACCACTCTCCTGAACTGGCTGTGCTAACAATAACCTGTAACTTCAGGCAGTTCAGGTTCTTTTTTCAAATTATGAAACATTTCAGGAAAACAGAAAAATGTGATTAGTACAATCAACACCCACATATCTATCTACCACCTGATTTTGCCAAAGTTTAACATTTTCATCTGTTTTATGTTTTTCTTTTTAAAGAAAAGCATTAAAGCAAAGCATTAAAGACATGATGGTAAGTTTATATTTACCTTTATTCTATTTCCTTGCCCATTCTAAAGAGGAAACTATTAATATGATTGCATATTTATCATTTTAATATATGATTTATACACCTGCTAGATAAGTATGGATCCACACAAATCTAGAGTTTTCTAATACTCTCTTAACTTTATATATAGTACTATACTAAATGTACCCTTTCACATTCTTTTTCCTTAAATCCGTTTTTGAAATTTATCCACAGAACTCCAATTAATACATTTTAATTGCTTTATTGTGTTCTATTGTGTACATATATGTGAAGAGTTGACTCATTGGAAAAGACTCTGATGCTGGGAGGGGTTGGGGGCAGGAGGAGAAGGGGAAGACAGAGGATGAGATGGCTGGATGGCATCACCAACTCGATGGACGTGAGTCTGAGTGAACTCCGGGAGTTGGTGATGGACAGGGAGGCCTGGAGTGCTGCAATTCATGGGGTCGCAAAGAGTCGGACACGACTGAGTGACTGAACTGAACTGAACTGAATACTGGAATGCGTTTACCTTTTCTCCTGTTGATGGATATTTAGGATTTAGGTTTTTCCAGTTTGTTTTGCTTTTGCTGTTATATTTTAGTATGTTTCTCCTGAAGCACTGTGCAAAACAATGTCTTTTGGATATATATCTAGAGGCAGAGTTATTGGGTCAAATGATATACATGTACTGCACCCCACTCCAGTACTCTTGCCTGGAAAATCCCATGGATGGAGGAGCCTGGTGGGCTGCACCCCATGGGGTCTCTAAGAGTCGGACACGACTGAGCAACTTCACCTTCACTTCTTACTTTCATGCATTGGAGAAAGAAATGGCAACCCACTCCAGTGTTCTTGCCTGGAGAATCCCAGGGACAGAGGAGCCTGGTGGGCTACCATCTATGGGGTCACACAGAGTCGGACATGACTGAAGCAACTTAGCGGCAGCAGCAGCAGCATCAGACTATTTACAAGCTACTCTGCCAGGCAGCACGCCTACATTCCCACCATCAGTGTGCGTCTCCACTACTCCACATTCTTGCCATCACTTGGTGCTGTTGGACTGTTTATTCTCTACAAACTGACAGGTATAATATTGCCTCTCTTTATTGCTCTAGTTTGTATTTTCCTGATTACTGTTCAGTTTTCTTTTACTTAAATTGAGGAAACAGACATCTAAAGTATCCAATATTGATATTAAGTGACCGACTCTCCATGATGTATTTTCCAGTGTGTTTCTTACATTTTTTGAAAAACTACAACATACTGATTATTTTTTTCAATTAATTTGTTCTTGGGATTACCTAATCAAATGCCATGTAGGAAAGATAAAAGGGTGCAAATAAACTGTGTCTATTTATTTTAGTTCTTATTTATTTTAAATCTACACTTAACTGTGGAAGAAGATAAGCTAGTAAAATTCTATATTGGGCTGTTATGTTCAGTATTCACTTACAATAACAATTATGGAATATAAGAAACGTATTAGAGAATTAACTATAAATGCACATTATGTGGGGCTACAGGTTCTCTCTAACTATGTCATCTCATGTGGTTATTTAATAAATAGCTGCTGATGATACAATAATCGTAACATGATGATGATAATCATTATAATAATTATGATTTGTCACCTATTCTTGTTTATATTCTGAGAGTTAGAAACTGCTGTGATTATGGCTGACTGCTCTTTTCAAATAAACAAGTTTCTTCACCCTAACTCTGCTTTTCTTCCAGGAGAACAGACTGAGATAACTCCACTCTGTTAAGGTATCATTAGTACAAGGACTCCTATTTTTACAGCCAAGTATAGCCATAGGTTTACCTTCAAAAGCCATTTGAGAGTAAACCAGGCTACAGTTTAAAAATCGTTCAGAGGTGCACCATTCACTTTAAAAGAAAAATGTCAATTATTTAGAATTACACACAAATTATTATACATTTCTGGCCATATTGAACTACACACTTGGCCTTCGCAAATCTTTCTCAATCTCTCACCATTTAGCAACAAAAGCATTATCTCTTGCATAAACACCGTTTACATATATTCCTAGTGTCCTAGCACATATTCCTAGATTTCTTGCTACGACTCTGGCCATTGTTTTTTGTCATTTTTTTGTCAACTGACTATCCCAATTCATCTATCTCTATGCCACCAACTTTATCATATTCAAAATTGAACATGGGCTGCCTCTAACTGCCCCCAAAGCCTTCAGTGATGAGCACAACCACGGACTCAACCGCACAAGACAGGGCTGTGTACAGGTGCTCTCTCCTCACTTCCAGCAGTCAGTCCTTTCATCTTCTGCCTTTTAAATCACCTTGCAATCCACTCCCTTTTCTTTGCCTCCACTCCCAACTCCATCATCACACCTCTGCACTTCCCATACTGCCTTGCTAAGAATCCTCACCCTTGCGCTTTCCAGTCTTCATGTCTTAACTATGGACTGACCTCCCAAATCAGAGCCCCTTCCCCTGACCTCCTCTCACACCTGTTCCTCCCAGAAGCCCCCTGGCACGTCTCGCACGGCTTCACTGCCATAGCCATATCCTTCCTCTGTGTCCTGGTCCTTCCCCACTAGACCCCATCATCTCTGAAGACAAGGCCTATCCTTCATCTCTTTATCGCTGGCACCTAGAATACAGAGTGCCATCATCATGTCCAAAAACCATTTGGTAAAAGAACTGATGACAATAAGTCTAATGAGATGGACATGATAAAGGAAAGTAGTCTTAGGTTGCTTTTCCTCTTTTGTTGTTTTTGATGAGGAGACATTTCTGCCTCATATAAAAATAATTCTACCTTCTAAAAGTCTTTAAATAGTTTTGTCCTAACATTATAATTAAAAGCATTGCAATAGAAAACCATAGCTTATTGCTGTAATGCTACCTTCGTATTCTGTGCAAAAAAAAAAAAAAAAAAAATGCTGTTCCATTCCTTCCTGAAAGATATATTTTTTGATTAGTTGCTAAGTATCAGTTACCATCCAGAAGACAATGGGAAAAAAATCTATAAAAACTATTATTTTCAGTGACATTCTGTGTACCAGAGAAAGCTCTGTGATGGGCTGAAATTCAGTTTAACAAACAAACCAAACAACTGTCTCAAGAAGTCAATATCTACAAGAGTGTTTCTAAAATGCCTGTGAGTGAGTCTACGGTAAACAGCACTATGATGAGAGTATATACAGAGACTACATATATAATCTGTGTAACAATGAAATTGAGTATTTCTGAATAAATAGGCTCCTTTTAAATGTCAAAAAAATCATGAACTCTCACATAATCGAAATTGCACTCCTAAGGTTCATTGGTTATGAAAAAGCTTAATAACAAAAAAGCTACTACTAATTAAGTAAACTAAATACAAATCTTCTAATCCCAATAGTCCCCATATATCTTTCAAAATAATAGTGTGTGTTTGTGAACTTAGTATCAAATGTTACTTTGCCTCCAAAGAGACTTGCTAATCTGAAACCAACTGAGAGCTACTGATACCTTCTATATAGGCATTACTGGTTAGAAAGCAAGGATCATTTCTAGCTGACTTAAAATCCTTTGTGCCTGGAACAGTGTCTGGAAGGACACCATAATGAAAAAATAATCTTAAGTTGGACTGAGGCTTCTAGGTTGTTGAAAATAAATTCCACATGTAGTTACTAAGATGCTTGGATCCAGTTGGTATGCATTACTGCACTTTCCATGATAGCCTCTGCTTTCGCCATGGATTTAATGAAGGGAAGTGACGGACTGTGGAAGGCCTCAGATAGAAAGGCTTTACAGGAGAAGTGTCAGGGTGACTGTTCTGTCAGTGGCATGCGGGATCCAGTGGCACTGATTAATTTCAGTGCCGGCACTTTATATGGAAATGGGAAGACACAAAGAGCACAACATTGTAACTATATTATACATGGAGTCCTTTTTACCTGTCTGAACATAATTGCTGGCAGCCAGAATCTCAACCTATATGATTCCATGGGAATTTTTTTCATGGATTTTCCTAAGATGAAACTTTTGTCCTGTATCCTTAAATTCTTGTTTTAGCTTTAGGCTTTATAGTCAGACTGCATAAATATTCTTGAGCTGTGCTTTGAGAAGCCAAGCTCTCCAGAGAATAGCACAGGCAGTAGACTGCAGTTTAGGATGTTAAAACTGTTTTTAATTCTGTGATATCATGTATTTTCACACACATACACACACACAGAAAAACTGATATGTGTTTAGCTTGCTACACTTCCCATTCTATACTTTTAGAGGGGATTGTAAGGTATAACAGTCTATCCCTGATTTAAAAGAGAAAGAGATAAGATATCCAGATGAAGGAACAGAAGATTTATTAATGGAAAATAGAATAAATAAAATGCTCTTTAAAGTATAAAAAAAAAGACAATTCAGCAATAAATCTTGCAGTACAGGCTGATAGGCTGTGCTTAAGATCTTATCAAGCTTGTATTAAAGGAATTTAGGAGACAACCACACTGGATCAAGACAATATATTTAACATCTATTCTTCGAGTGCTTGTTTTATTTTGACAAATATAAACTAAAAATGCACAACAGCAGGCATTTAGTTGGATTCTTTATACAAATTACTCTTTATTGCCCTTTTGTATATTTTATAACATTAAGTTAAATATGGCAATCAAATACATAGAATAACGTAGCATCTATGTGTTCTCTCTGAAGATTTCAGATGCAGTGCTTTCTCTATTCATGCTGTTTCTCCTGCCCATATAAAACAAAGCCCTGCCCTTCAGGTTAGAATCAATTAGGCTGATCCTCAGCTATTCCTTGGTCTGGGTTCCCAGTGGGGCAGCCCACAGGTGGTACTTGCTCTCCTCCCTGGGCTTTCAGGATAAACTCTGGAACTCTGGCCACGCTTCATGCCCTGCACAGTAAGCCAGCCATGCTAGTGTGTAAGGCTGAAGAGGATTGTAAGAATCCTACTTCAAGATGAAGATCACATTTTATCAGTATGCTGGAGAGGGGTAACTTTCTTGCTCTACCCCTCTTGAATTCTTGTGCCAGGACTAATAAAAAATGGCACAAGGCAGATTAATAGGAGGGAAAAAAGTTCTAATTCACGCACATGGAGTTGCCACAGAAATGGGATCTAAGAAGTGGCCACAGCAGGCAGATTTTATGCTTTTGAGGCAAATAAAAATCTGTAAGGAACTGACAGGACGAAGAAACTGGGGTTTGGGGTGCCCAACTGGTAAAGAATCTAAACAGAGTTTGGGCTTGGGGCAGGAAATTAGAGAAGTAACAAGGTTGTTTATATAGGATTCTATCATCAGCCATAAGGGTGTCCTTCTAATTCCAGACACAGCAAGTACACATTTGACCTGAGAGATTTATTTCCTGTTTTCAGGGAGACAACAGAGTCAGAGTCAGTCACCCTCCAGCACTGATCATTTCTTAAATAACTTTAATTCAAAATAATCAATATGTCATTGAGGCACATTTTGGGGTTGCCAAATCTGGGCCCCGACAAATACTCTTTTGAAAACAACCCTCTACCTAAGATGTCTATAACTGAAGACTATTCCTGGGAATAAGAGTAAGATGGACCCATAACAGGAGATATAGAGACTTTTGGTTGGTGATGATTCACATAATATTGTTGAAAGGTTTAATACAGGCATATGTTTTATAAATTGTAGAGTTTTACTGATTTTAAACCTGTGTTTTTCAACTTGCCTTATTTCATAAGGTATACATAGTAATCTACACTCCAAAGACAAATGTGCTATTTTGATCCATTATACAAGCTTAGTTTATGGTACATGAGACTATTTTAAATGGAAAGCTTACTATTAAGAATACAAGTTGATGTTTGACTTCCAAGGGTGTTGGTCTTATCCATGGTATACCTTTAGGTCATCATTAAAAGAACTAACAGGAACAAAAATGAAGAAAACACTACTGCTTTTCAGATTCTGAATATTTAGGATATTTAATTTGGAGGTCAGATCACCACATTTGCCAAATGATTTCCAATGTTGTTTGAAATTCAGGCTTAATTAATAGGGATCAAAGTCTAAGAATGCCTGCATCCTAAAAGGATACACATACAGGACAGACCATACAGATTTCTGCATGGTCATATGGGGAAATGATGTGAACTATTTAAAATCATAAACACTAAGTAATGCAACTGTCAATTGTTAGTTTTTATCTTACTTGACCAGTAATAGCCTTTGACATAGTTGAACCCTGTCTCCTCTGTAAACTATTTTCTTCACTTAGATTTCAGTATGCTTCTTTGTCCTGGTTTTCCTCCTACTTCTCTGACCATTTCTTCTTTTCAGGCTCCTTCTCTTCGTCTCCAGCTATTAATTTTAGAGCATTGCAGGGCTGTCCTTGGACTTTTTGTCTTTTTTTATCTACATACACTCCCTTTGTGATTTCATCCAACCTCCTGGCTTTCAATACCACCTATAGACTGATGACTCAACATTTTTACCTCCAACTTGATACATTCCATTAGACTCCAGACATAAAATTACAAACTCACTTGGATGACTAATGGGCATCTTAAATTTAACATGTCCAAGCTCTTGATCATCTCCCTCAAATCTACTTTTCCTACTGTCTTTCTCATCTCAGTTAATGTCAATTCACTCTTCCAGTTGCTCAGGCCAAAAGCCTTAGAGGCATTCATGACTCATTACTTTCTCTCATACCCATAGCCTCTCTGTCAGCAATTTCTGTCGGCTCTATCTTCAAATTACATTAAGAATTTGACCACAACTCTGCTCCTCCACTGCTAACACTCAAATTCAAGCTGTAATCATCTTTTGTCTGGATTATTGCAATAAACTCCTAACTGGTGTTTTTTTTTTTTCTTTCACCCTTGCCCCTTTCAGTATGTTCTCACATGTCAGCAAGAATGATTTTGTTAAAACATGGCAGATCATGTTACCCCTCTACTCAAACTCCTCAGTGTTAAGGATATATTTGAAAACTTTAGCAGGGAATATAACATTGCCCTGACACATTGAAATAGATGCCTGCATCACCCTAGTAAAATGAGCCTAACATTCAATCCCAATATGGGTGTGGGGGACCCCTATGCCAACAAGCGATTCTCAGACACCAGCTGGGTGTCCTAAAACTCTATCCTGACACTATCCACTTAGAGATAACTTCAGATCTCACAGGTTAAGGGTTCAGTCCTACCAGACTGTCCCCCTGGCCAACCATATGTTGTTGGTTGGCTTCAGATGCCAGCCACAAGCCCACAAACTGACTTGCTATTATAGGACAGAAGTTCCAATGACCCTGTCTCTGGGTTCTATTAATTTGCCAGAATGGTTCACACAGTTCAGAGAAACACTTTACTATGTTACTGTTTTATTATAAAAGGATATAACTCAGATACAGCCAGATGAAAGAGATGCAAAGACAAGGTATGGGAAAAGGGGCAGAGTTTCCGTGACCTCATGGAGTGTACCATTCTCCCCCCAGCATCCACATCTTCACCACCCCAGAACCTCCCCTAACTTTTGTGTTTTTATAAGGGCTTCATTATATAGGCAAGGATGATTAAGTCACTGGTAGTTGGCAACCGATTCTACTTTCAGCCCCTCACTGCCACTTTGATGTGGATCTAATCTGAAAGCTCTAACCCTCTAATCATATGGTTGGCTCCCATAACAACCAGTTTCCATCTTTAGGTTACCTAAGAGTTTTCCAAAAGTCACCTCATTACCATAACAAAAGATACTTTGGTTGCTCTTATCACAGGAAATTTCAAGGTCTAGCAGTTCCCTTCTCCAGGGGATCTTCCTAACCCAAGGATCAAACCCAGGTCTCTTATATTGCAGGTGGATTCTTTATCAGCTGAGACACTAGGGAAGCCCAAGAACATTGGGGTGGGCAATCTATCCCTTTTCCAGTGGATCTTCCTGACCCAGGAATTGAACTGGGGTCTCCTGCATTGAAGGTGAATTCTTTACCAGCTGAGCAACCAGGGAATCCCTTCAGAAACATAACAAAGACCAAATATGTATTTCTTATTATAACCCACAAGATTATACATACCGATGAGTCCAGAGTGAAAAATGAGCCAGGTGTTTTCTCAGTAAAACAGAAGAACTTCTGCCCATTCTTGCCTCCCCCCACTTTCTCTTGCAATCTGCTTTGAGCTTCAGGATAACTCAATTCATTATAATCAGCTAATCACCTCTCAACCTATTCCTGAATTACTACCCATCTCTTGGTTTCTTTGGCTCTAGGGGTGCCCTCTTTCACAACTGCCCATCTTATCTTTTTGGCAAAAACTGTCAATGCTTCCTTAGTTCCAAACCACTGGAAAACATAACAAACTCACTTTGCTCTTCAATATTTCATTGCTTGATCCTGCCCTCCTTCTTCCAAATTTATTACCCATATCTCCCTAGCCTACTATCTTAGACTTATTACACTTTTTACCTTCCTATAAATAAAAATATCACCTGTAAAAAAATAAATAAATAAATACTATACTCCAATGGCTTCCCAGATGATTGTTATCTTTCTGACCTCTGCTCCCAATCCTCTTTCTCCTCATCTCTTGGTTTGCTTCAACTCATGACCCCTTTCTATTTCTCAAATATTTCAGCCTTAAGATCTTTGCATCTAAAAAACTTCCCTCTGTTAAGAATGCTCATGAATTTCCAAGCATCAGAAGCTCTTGTTTCTTTACCTTATTTAAGTCTTTGCTCAGATATTACCTTTGTAAAGTCCTCCCCTGAGTCCTCAACCTAAATTGTTGAATTCATTGCCCCCAAATCTGGACATTTCCTTTATAATACTTATCACCAACTATGATACTACTAATTTTACTTAAACATTTTGTTTATGGTCTCTCTTTTCCACTACAATGAACTCTCACAAAGGGAGGGCTTTTTTGGTTTGTTTGTTTTGTTTTGTTTTGCTTTTACTATTATGCCCATTACTTATAACCAGCCTACATACAATATGTGCTCTAGAATATTCAATTCAGTTCAGTCCCTCAGTCGTGTCCTACTCTTTGTGACCCCATGGACTGTAGCACACCAGGCTTCCCTGTCCATCACCAACTCCCAGAGCTTGCTCACACTACCTAATTTTAAAATCAAGTATGACTGAATAAAATTAGGAATGACTGAATAAATCAATAAATCAAATAAATCAATAAATTTGAAATGTACAGAGCTAAGAAATATAGATCAAGGTTTGGGGATTGTGACTAAAACATCCCTGCACTATCTGTATTTTAACAATATTTCTATTTTTTCCAGGCAATCTACAAAACTCAAGCATTAACATCCTCCAGATTTCTAAAACCCTAAAGACTCCACCAGAAAATTACTAGAACTAATCAATGATTATAGTAAAGTTGCAGGATATAAAATCAACACACAGAAATCCCTTGCATTCCTATACACTAATAATGAGAAAACAGAAAGAGAAATTAAGGAAACAATTCCATTCACCATTGCAATGAAAAGAATAAAATACTTAGGAATGTATCTACCTAAAGAAACTAAAGACCTATATATAGAAAACTATAAAACACTGGTGAAAGAAATCAAAGAGGACACTAATAGATGGAGAAATATACCATGTTCATGGATTGGAAGAATCAATATAGTGAAAATGAGTATACTACCCAAAGCAATTTATAGATTCAATGCAATCCCTATCAAGTTACCAACAGTATTCTTCACAGAGCTAGAACAAATAATTTCACAATTTGTATGGAAACACAAAAAACCTCGAATAGCCAAAGCGATCTTGAGAAAGAAAAATGGAACTGGAGGAATCAAC
Source organism: Bos mutus (assembly GCF_027580195.1). NCBI lineage: Eukaryota > Metazoa > Chordata > Mammalia > Artiodactyla > Bovidae > Bos > Bos mutus. The sequence goes on from NC_091623.1 coordinate 15,504,809, forward strand.
CTACCTGACTTCAGGCTCTACTACAAAGCCACAGTTATCAAGACAGTATGGTACTGGCACAAAGACAGAAATATAGATCAATGGAACAAAATAGAAAGCCCAGAGATAAATCCACGCACATATGGACAGCTTATCTTTGACAAAGGAGGCAAGAATATACAGTGGATTAAAGACAATCTCTTTAACAAGTGGTGCTGGGAAATCTGGTCAACCACTTGTAAAAGAATGAAACTAGAACACTTTCTAACACCATATACAAAAATAAACTCAAAATGGATTAAAGATCTCAACGTAAGACCAGAAACTATAAAACTCCTAGAGGAGAACATAGGCAAAACACTCTCCGACATACATCACAGCAGGATCCTCTATGACCCACCTCCCAGAATATTGGAAATAAAAGCAAAAATAAACAAATGGGACCTAATTAAACTTAAAAGCTTCTGCACATCAAAGGAAACTATTAGCAAGGTGAAAAGACAGCCTTCAGAATGGGAGAAAATAATAGCAAATGAAGCAACCGACAAACAACTAATCTCAAAAATATACAAGCAACTCCTACAGCTTAACTCCAGAAAAATAAATGACCCAATCAAAAAATGGGCCAAAGATCTAAATAGACATTTCTCCAAAGAAGACATACAGATGGCTAACAAACACATGAAAAGATGCTCAACATCACTCATTATCAGAGAAATGCAAATCAAAACCACTATGAGGTACCATTTCACACCAGTCAGAATGGCTGCAATCCAAAAGTCTACAAATAATAAATGCTGGAGAGGGTGTGGAAAAGGGAACCCTCTTACACTGTTGGTGGGAATGCAAACTAGTACAGCCACTATGGAGAACAGTGTGGAGATTCCTTAAAAACTGGAAATAGAACTGCCTTATGATCCTGCAATCCCACTGCTGGGCATACACACTGAGGAAACCAGAAGGGAAAGAGACACGTGTACCCCAATGTTCATTGCAGCACTGTTTATAATAGCCAGGACATGGAAGCTACCTAGATGTCCATCAGCAGATGAATGGATAAGAAAGCTGTGGTACATATACACAATGGAGTATTACTCAGCCATTAAAAAGAATACATTTGAATCAGTTCTAATGAGGTGGATGAAACTGGAGCCTATTATACAGAGTGAAGTAAGCCAGAAGGAAAAACATAAATACAGTATACTAACACATATATATGGAATTTAGAAAGATGGTAATGATAACCCTGTATACGAGACAGCAAAAGAGACACTGATGTATGGAGCAGTCTTATGGACTCTGTGGGAGAGGGAGAGGGTGGGAAGATTTGGGAGAATGGCATTGAAACACGTGAAATGTCATATATGAAACGAGATGCCAGTCCAGGTTCAGTGCACGATGCTGGATGCTTGGGGCTGGTGCGCTGGGACGGCCCAGGGGGATGGTATGGGGAGGGGGGAGGGAGGAGGGTTCAGGATGGGGAGCACGTGTATACCTGAAATTTTTTTAATTTTAAAAATAAAAAAAGAAAAAAGAAAAAAAAATAAACAAAGATAATAAGTTTTGCCATGTAAACTTTGACTTTTGGTTTTAATGTTACATATTTAACATTCTGTTTCTTTATCTAAATAAATTTACTTAAACTTGGCCATTAACAATAATAGAGCATTTTGTGAAATACTTCTTCCTTTAAATTAGTAAAAGAGCTTAGCTAGGTAAACAGGTTACTGTTTGAGTTTTCTGTACTATGTGTTCTTTCCAGAATCTATCTTTTTCCATCTCCTCATTGGTGAGAGTTGCCAGCCCTTGGTTCTCTGTTCTTTGAATTTTCTCTTCATTAGCTACTTGTGGTCAGCACTGAAAGAGTTTATGAAGCGAGTTCTTTCAGTGACATGCTCAAATTGTCAAATACACTTCCTCCCCTATGAATCATTCAGTCACTTCTTCACTCCTTGAAAGCTGTTAATCAGCCTCCAGTTCCTCACCTTATTTTTAAGGTCCTTATTTTTAAGGACCATTTGGTTGTGAATCTCATGGGTATTCTGCAGTCCCTATATTTTCTGACTTCTGTCAGCAACTAACACAACTGACCACTCTCTGATTTGTGGAACATCTTTCTCTTGATAGCATTCACTTCCTTTTATCCTTCCATCCCTCTATTCTCTCTAGGCTATTCTTTCTGATACTACTTCCTTATCAGAAACAGATAGGTTTATTGAAGTTATTACTAATCATTTCAGTCACCTCCAACTTCTACGCACTAAAACACAGTGAGGAAATTAAAACCTTAATATATGAACTGTATACTCTTCCAGGAAAATATCCTCACTGTTCAACATAAGAAATGCCATTTTATTAATAATACCTTCTGCCTAATGAAAAGAATTAAACATAAACTTCTGCTGTCTTCTAAATAATATACTGTATAAGATATGCTTGTGGGTCTCTTGGATCCCCTGTCAGGAACAAAACACTCATTTTTCCCCAGTTAGGAGTACTTGCTCCTACAAGCTTCAAAGTTAGTTCCTCCTTGCCTGGAGAAGGGAACTGCCTCACAGGGCCTCACTGGAGCCACCACCCGCTTCCCGAAGACTACATATCCAGGGACTTGTTGGTGCTGGAGTACAGAAGCACAGACCTTGGGTTCGCTACCAGACACCTTGGAAGGGCCTTCCCAGGTTTAGAGCTGCCCATGGTACCACCTGAGACTTCTTTCACAATCTCATCATGGGCAACCTCTCCTTCTACTCATTTCTGCTCCCCTCATTCCCTGCAAGTATTCTCCCTTCAAGCAAATCTCCAATCAGAGTCAGCTGTCTGGGGAGTCCCATCTGGATATGCAGCATCTCTAATACTAGGATATTGAGTGTCTGTGCTATTTCAAGTAGCTCAGCTTCAATCCTTGAACAGACTGCTCACTGAACACTTGCTATTTTGGCTTTCCTCTGACTGCAACATTTAAACTAAAATATCCTCTGGAAGGGAACATTATAACCGGGATAGCTTGCTCATATTATAAACTGCCTGATAAGCCAATTTAAAATTCAATATATGGTACCAAAAAAAAAAAGGCAAGGTAATATCTGTCCAACAGTGAGGCTATGTGACATTTAGAATCATACAAGTTACTTGGTAGCTGCTTGTAGAATTGAACAGAACAAGAGGAGAGAAAAGAACTCATAGCTTTATATTCAACTAAATCAATTAAGAGTTACTGTTTCTCCTTACTAAATTGATTTTCATTATCTTACCAGAATGTTAGACAAATGATAAGAGAAATTTAATTATATCTTAGCTCTATTTACACACACACACACACACACACACACCCCAACTGCTTGGTTCAAGTATAGTGAATGAATATTTGAATAAAGGAATCATTTCACTTTTTAAGACAGAGGTTATCAGATTGAATTTATGGAAATCCATTTCTAAAATCCTTCCTTGTGAAAAGGGAAGAAAGCAAAAAAAACTCTGAAAGATAGAAAATAATGACATTTTGACACACATATATTACTTAAAGAAAAACAATATAAATATTAAAGATGGAACTTCAGACAAAATTCTACACAAGGACTGTAAAAGAAGTGACAATACACCAAGAAGTTAGAACATTCATTATAATGTACACACATGAACACATAGCCCATGTATATAGAAAATAATAATTGAAAAAATGCATATAATAAAATACAGAAGAAATTTAATTATATTTTATAGTCCTTCCTCCATACATGAAATACATATATTATTGCTCTGCTTGGATATAATTTTAAAAAAGCTCAGAAGAGATACTAGAATTTTACTGTCTAATGCGGTAGAAGTGACAGTATGTGAATTTAAAGTTAAAAATAAAATTACAAATACGAACTCAGATCTTCACATTAGCCACATTTTAAATGCTCAATCAGCCATGGGGCTGTTTAGTGGCTGCTGCTGCTGCTGCTACTAAGTCACTTCAGTCGAGTCCAACTCTGTGAGACCCCATAGAAAGCAGCCCACCAGGCTCCCCCGTCCCTGGGGTTCTCCAGGCAAGAACACTGGAGTGAGTTGCCATTTCCTTCTCCAATGCATGAAGTGAAAAGTGAAAGTGAAGTCGCTCAGTCGTGTCCAACTCTTTGTGACCCCATGGACTGCAGCCCAACAGGCTCCTCCATCCATGGGATTTTCCAGGCAAGAGTACTGGAGTGGGTGGCCATTGCCTTCTCCATTGAGTGCCTACCTTATTATATTCATCAACCATAGAACATTGCCATACTCACAAAAGTTCTATTGAGTTGGGCTCTGCTAGAGTGGAACTCCAGTGTTCTTGCCTGGAAAATCCAGGGACGGGGGAGCCTGGTGGGCTGCCGTCTATGGGGTTGCACAGAGTCAGATACGACTGAAGTGACTTAGCAGCAGCAGCAGAGTGGAAATCAAACTTTCAACAGAGAATAGGGGTTGGGGAGAACACTGAAGACAAATTTCCTTTGCACTGTCACCTAAATATTTATTTAAAAAAAACCATATTCATGGACTGTGCAGCTAAAATAACTTTTGAAAAGGAATCATCACTGCTCACCGAACTGATAACTTCCATGAATGATTCTATGCATGGTAATGTCTTAGATGTTTATAGAAATTTTGACCTACATCACAATATGTAACAGCAGGAAAAACATTACACAGACCAGACAAGTGCCTAACAAGATTCTTACTGTTACAGTAAAGCAGAGTCAAAAACTGTGCATCCTGATATGGGGTACTTGGGGCCCAATTGTGCCTCCCCAGATCCATAAGTCCCAACCCCCAGGACCTGAGCATGTGACTCCATTTGGATATATGGTCTCTAAAGAGGAAAATAAGCTAAAATGAGGTCATGAAGATGAACCTAGTCTAGTATAACTGGTGTCCTTATAGTAAGAGAAAATGTGCATGCATTCCTGCTAAGTCCCTTCAGTTGTGTCCGACTCTGTGTGACCCTATGGACTGTAGCCCGCCAAGCTCCTCCATGGGATGAGGATCCATGGGATTCTCCAGGCAAGAATACTGGAGTGGGTGGCCATGCCCTCCTCCAACCCAGGGATTGAACCCATGTTTCCTATGTCTCCTGCATTGGCAGGCGGGTTTTTTTTTTTTTACCACTAGCGCCACCAGGGAAGTGTAGACACAGAAATAAATGTACAGAAGGAAGACTATGTAAAGATACGGAGAGAAGACAGTCATCCACAAGAGATAGAATGAGGTCTCCGGAGAGGCCACCCTTGCTGACACCTAGATCACAAATTTCTAGCCTGCAGAGCTGTGAGAAAATAAATTTCTGCCATTTAGGCCATGTAATCTATGGTACTTTGCTATGCCAGCCTTTATAAACCCATACATCAAGCTTGGCATCTTTCTGCTATGCCATGCTCTCTCTCCTACCTGTTCACCAACAGCATTTGTGAACATTAATGTGGTGATCATATTATTTAGGAAAAAATGTTCAAAATTAATAACTTTCAAAATTTAGACCCTGTATTCTGAATAAAATATTACAAGGCACTTGGAGTTTCAGAATCCATCTCACGCTGAATAGAATGTAGTGTTCTGCAGCCAAGAAAGCATTCAGTCTTTATTAAAGCTTTTCCTGTTCAGTTCTCTCAGCTGTGTGCAGAAGAAAGAGGACAAAAGCATGGCACAGATTTGCACAGCATATTGTCAAGTCAACAACAATGATACAAACTCTTCATGGCCAAAGGGCAGCTATCTGTGCTTATCGCCAACGACTGATGATAAAAGAAAGAAGTACGCTACACTTGCATCTTCACTATTTAAAAATACTTCTGAAAATACCCTACCATTAAAATATTTGGCTCTCAGGCTATATACTCTTAGTGATTTCACAGGCTAATGAATATATCAGATGTTAGAAACTTATGTATGTTGATTAAACCAAAGGCTATTGCTAACAACACAATTTTAACTGTTGGTATATTTGCTTAATAAACACAAAGCACTTTACCAAGTCAATTAATGTTATTTTTAATTTTTATAACAACCCTATAAGCTAATACTATCATTGTAACCAAGAGGATTCTACGGGGCCTTCCTAGGACAGACACCTCCTCTCATGTTCTCTGTCCTCTTGTTTGTTAAAAAGTTATAGTCTGCCAGGCATCCCCGGCTCAAGAATTAATGACTGAAAGAACGTGAACATGTAGTGATGAAAGTACCAGTTGGGAGAGGAGAACTGGTAAGAATTTATAAACAGTCACAGAATCTTTATTTCCTCCCTGAAGTACCTAGATAACAGTATCAGAGATGCACATTTCCTGAATTGTTTCATAGATGCTAAAACCCCCACTAAAGGGAAGAAGTGAACTGCTTAATGACCATGTACAGGCCCACAGCCCCCCAGACCTATGGGTACCTGAGGATGATAATGTTAACCCCTCTGACACTGCCCTCCAACCTCACCATCAACCATCATAGAAGTGTGCATGAGTGATCACACATCCTGTGACTCCCCTCCCTCACCTTGCTTTTAAAAATGCTTCACTGAAACTCATCAGGGAGTTTGGGTTTTTTTGTGCGTGAGCTGCTCCCAACTCTGGTACCTTACAATAAACTCTGTACTTTCTTTCACCACAACCTGGAATTAGTAGATTGCCTTGAGTCTGTGGGCGAACTGACTCAAGGCTGGTTTAGTATCACTATTACTCAGTTATACAGGGGAACCTGAGGTGCAGTGACGTTGAAAGACCTTCTCAAGGTTTCTGAAGCACAGCCAGGGTTTCAACCCAGGTTCTCCAGCTCCAGAGTCTGTGCTCTTAACCACTGTGATTTCATTTGCAAATGGCTCTGCTAAATTGCTACAGTCCTTGGGGTCTCAGAAGAATAGGACAGGATTTAGCAACTAAACAACAACTGCTATACTTGCTTTCAAGGACAGACTCAGTCATGCATGGGAAAAATAAACTATTGTCAAGTTCAATCCATATGTGGCCCAGTGATATTTTACATAAAGGGAAAATTTTAAAGTAGTTCTATAGTCTTTAAGGATACATTTACAAGTTGTAATGTAAAGAAATCAAGAAAAGTGATTACTATACAAATAAAGAAAACATTTACTTTGCCAATTGGGAAGAACAAGGGAGGGAAGAGCTGTGCTTAGAAAGGGACATCAGAGGTAGTATCTCAGGGCTAGAGATTGTTAGGTGATGGTTACATAAATTTAATTAGGGGCTTTCCTGATGGCTCATCTTTGCATGAAATGTTCCCCTGGTATCTCTAATTTTCTTGAAGAGATCTCTAGTCTTTCCCATTCTATTGCTTTCCTGTATTTCTTTGCACTGATCACTGAGGAAGGTTATCTTATCACTCCATGCAATTCCTTGGAACTCTGAATTCAAATGGGTATATCTTTCTTTTTCTCCTTTGCCTTTAGATTCTCTTCTTTGCTCAGTCTTGAATATGGTATGGACCTAACAGAAGCAGAAGATATTATGAAGAGGTGATAAGAATACACAGAAGAACCTTACAAAAAAGATCTTCATGACCCAGATAACCACAATGGTGTGATCACTCACCTAGCCAGACATCCTGGATGTGAAGTCAAGTGGGCCTTAGGAAGCATCACTATGAACAAAGCTAGTGGAGGTGATGGAAATTCAGTTGGGCTATTTCAAATCCTAAAAGATGATGCTGTTAAAGTGGTACACTCAATATGCCAGCAAATTTGGAAAATTCAGCAGTGGCCACAGGACTGGAAAAGGTCAGTCTTCATTCCAATCCCAAAGAAAGGCAATGCCAAAGAATGCTCAAACTACCTCACAATTGTACTCATCTCACGTTAGCAAAGTAACATTCAAAATTCTCCATCCAGGCTTCAACAGTATGTGAACAGTGAAATTCCAGATGTTTAAGCTGGATTTAGAAAAGGCAGAACAACCAGAGATCAAATAGCCAACATCCATTGGATCATCGAAAAAGTAAGAGAGTTCCAGAAAAACATCTACTTCTGCTGTATTGACAATACCAAAGCCTTTGACTGTGTGGATCACAATAAACTGGAAAATTCTGAAAGAGATGGGAATACTAGACCACGTGACCTGCCTCCTGAGAAATCTGTATGCAGGTCAAGAAGCAACAGTTAGAACTGGATATGAAACAACAGACTGGTTCCAAATTGGGAAAGAAGTACGTCAAGACTGTATATTTTAACCCTGCTTATTTAACTTATATGCAGAGTACATCATGTGAAATGCTGGGCTGGATGTAGCACAAGCTGGAATCAAGTTTGCCAGAAAAATATCAATAACCTCAGATATGCAGATGACACTACCCTTATGGCAGAAAGCAAAGAACTAAAGATCCTCTTGATGAAAGTGAAAGAGGAGAGTGAAAAAGTTGGTTTAAAGCTCAACGTTCAGAAAACTAAGATCGTGGCATCTGGTCCCATCACTTTGTGGCAAATAAATGGGAAACAATGGAAACAATGAGAGACTTCATTTTCTCGGGATCCAAAATCACTGCAAATGGTGACTGTAGCCATGAAATTAAAAGACACTTGCTCCTTGGAAGAAAAACTATGACCAACCTAGACAGCATATTAAAAAGCAGAAACATTACTTTGCCAACAAAGGTCAAAGCTATGATTTTTCCAGTAGTCATGTATCAATGTGAGAGTTAGACTATTAAGAAAGCTGAGCACCAAAGAATTGATGCTGTAGAACTGTGGTGTTGGAGAAGACTCTTGAGAGTCCCTTGGACTGCAGGGAGATCCAACCAGTCCATCCTAATGGAAATCAATCCTGAATATTCATTGGAAGGACTGATGCTGAAGCTGAAACTTCAATACTTTGGCCACTTGATACAAAGAACTGACTCATTGGAAAAGACCCTGACGGTGGGAAAGATTGAAGGCAGGAGGAGAAGGCGATGATAGAGGTTAAGGTGGTTGGATGACATCACCGATTGATGGACATGAGTTTGAATAAGCTCCGGGAGTTGGTGATGGACAGAGAGGCCTGGTGTGCTGCAGTCACCAAGAGCTGGACATGACTGAACCACCGAACTGAACTGAATTGATGGTTCAAATGGTAAAGAATCTACCAGCAATGTGGGAGATCCAGGTTCGATACCTCGGTCAGGAAGATCCCCTGGAGAAGGGAATGGCAATCCACTCCAGTATTCTTGCCTGAAGAATTTAATGGACAGAGGAGCCTGGTGGGCTACAGTCCATGGTCTTGTAAACAGTCAGACATGACTGAGTAACACTTTCACATGAATTTTCTCTTTTAAACAGTTTATTCATCCCAATGTATATTTGTTTTTATTCACTTTTCTGCTTCTATATTTTTTTTACAATAAAACCTTTATAATAAAGAGACATACAAATATATCTTTTGCATTTGTTGGAAACAGAAGAATGTTGTATATCCCATCTGAAAGTGTTTATATGAAACACATGAAGTATCGCAGCATGTAAAATATAAGTCAAAATTACATACTGTAAGGTAATAGATTCCTTTCAAGAACTGCAGTGTACCATAATGCCCATAAAACTGACCCATCATCAGAAAGAAATACTGTGAGAAATTTCAACTAGCCATATATACTATGCAAATATTCATAATAAATAAAATGTTTTGATGCTAATTTATCATCAGGGTTTAATCTTTTGGCATATGTATACAAACATACATGTATATATCTCATGTGTGTGAGCATGCTCAGAGTACTATACTAATTCAAGGAATTCTTATTACCAAAAAAAAAAAAAAAAAACCACCCTGCAAAACATTTTTATTACCTGAAAGCATTCACATTATGTGAAAGCATTTTTAAAAAGTCAAGTGGATTTTCCAGTTAGGAAATATATTAGCCAACATTTATTGGTTAATCTTTATTGAGTACTTACTAGATGTCAGGTGGTATACACATAAATACATTATGTGTATTACCTCTCTAAACCTCAATAATGAAGCAACTATCATTATTATCCTCATCTTACAGATCTTAGAGGTTAAAAACCTGAACAGGTTATACTGCCAGTACATGTTAATTAAGGATCTAGACAAGAGAAGACTTTCAAGGCATCTCATTATTTCACAGAAGCAATGGCAAAATTGAAATGTGCCAGTATATTGAACAGAAAATACATTAAGATGTAATGCATTTTAATATTTATACAGTTCAATAAAGTGTAAGTTTATGTGGAACACTTATCTAGCTCCCATAGATGTTACACAAGGAATTTAGTACAACAATGGTGGCCAGGAAAGAAAAAGGCAGAAGACACAAGAGTCGTGAGAAAATGGAAACTTCAGTATTTTTTTTCTATTCCTATGCCACACATCCATCATAACATAGAGGAAATTAAAGAAAAATATTATCATTTATATAAATTTAAAAATAACAACTCTGTAAGCATGAACATATAGGTGTGTGTTTTAATCTGTATATTTAACTAGAATGTCACTTGAGGAAAGATGTTACCCCACGCTAAAGCAATGTTAGATCACATTCATGTTCTAAGAATATGAACCACCAAAGGAAATCATCTAAAGTAATTCAGACAGTAGTATTTACACATAATGATAAATTTAACAATTATTACCAAAGCAACAGGAAAGTCTGTCAATATAACAGTGGGCTATTAAAACATGTGTGTGTGCTTAGTTGCTCAGTTGTGTCTGACTCTTTGCGACCTCACGGACTGTGGCTCACCAGGTTCTTCCATGCATGGGGATTCTCCAGGCAAGAATACTGGAGGGGCTTCTATGTCCTCCTCCAGGGGATCTTCCCAACCCAAGGATCAAAACCAGGTGTCCCTCATTGCAGGCAGATTCTTTACCATCCAAGCCACCAGGGAAGCCCATGAATACTAATACTGGAGTGGGTAGCCTATCCCTTTCCCAGGAGATCTTCCTGATCCAGGAATCACACCTGGGTCTCCTGCATTGTAGGAGGATTCTTTACCAGCTGAGCTACAAGGGAAGCCCCAAATTAGAGCATATCTAACCATAAAGATTAACTAAATTGTTAAGACTTTATAGGTTCTTTTGAATATTCAACAAAGGTTTCACATGTAAAGTAGGAAGAAGGCAGACCTACTAACTTTTCCTAAATTTAATGACTAACTGTTGGAAAGCTACAGAATTCATTGCTTCATTTTAAAAATAGCAATAAGAAAAATAAGGATATGGCCCTTACTTGTGAAAGATACACCTACACGTTTTCCTAAATTACTTATAATACAATAAGGCAAATTGATATTCACTCCCATTGTTTATTATACAAAAAAAAATGGGTTGAATTACTCCTCTGTGTTTCTTAACTGCTATACAAACACGACTTACTATATTGTAATAGAAACGTTTTGAATGTCCAAAGACTGTAGCTGTGTGAAAAATGACTCGGGATATCAGCAATCATATAAAGAGGAAGATTTGTCATAGGCATTAACAGAAGTTAGTGTATCTTTATTTCAAAGTTGGGTTTTCTCAATTTTCTACCTGGGCCACATTTTCAAAAAGTAAGAAAGAAGTAAAGTAAACCCCTTCTAATCTTAGTTCTCCTCATTTGTAATATAAGGATAATCAAAATTACCACCTCAATTTGTTATAAGGATAAATTGATACTACACAGAAAGCAAGAAACTTTGTATGTGACACATAGTAGGCAATTGATATCAGTCAGTTACCTTCTTTCCTCCAACTCTAGCAAGCAGTAGTCACAGAAAAGACACTAAACTCTTACCACCTTTCTTTCTCTAGGGCATTCATCATCCTTTCTACATAAGTTTGGGAGCTCCAGGCAGTATAGTTCAGACTAGCTAAGTAGGTCCCTTATTACTTTGTATCAAAGTTTAGCTAGATATTTTAGTGATTTTTATGGATACAATTTATATTCTAGAATAAATGTTTTCTATTCTGTATTCCCCACTGGATCAAGGAGAGTGACACACAGTCAATGAACATTAAACCCATATTCTGAAATGAAAATGAAACTGTATCTGTATCTGAAGAGCACAAGGTATTTATTCCTTATTTTGAGAAACTTAATGTGTTTTTAAACCGATGAAACTAATCATACAAGTTAATTTTTATGTCATCTAAGATTTAAACAAAAGTTAAGTTTAGGTGGTTTTATTAAATACAGCAAGGGGCTTAAGGGAAACTTGATACCACCATGTGACGTGTGCCCACTGTAATTCAATGTAATAGAACAACTGGCTACCAGACTCTAAAGAAACTGTTAGCACCAAGGTCACATATAACTTCCAAGTTGTGAAAGCAATGTTCATCTCTTCATCTTCCACTCGAACAGAATGTAGCTGACCTATACATCCTCTTGAAACCACTCTCCTCTCATGGCTGCCACTCTCCACGGGCTCCTCTCTCGTCTCACTGAAAACTGATTCTCAGTCTTTTCGATTGGGGCCCCACTAGGTTCAGCCTTATTACTGCTTCTTCACCAACTACCTCATTCTCTGGAAACCTTGTAGAGCCTCATTGCAAGCTGCCTAGTTGTCGCAATAGCATCCAAATCCACTGTGGCAGAGGGGAGGCATAACCAGCAGTTAAAGTCTTTAACAAATGTCTGGAAAACTTATACTGAGAAATTCAATACTGAGAGGGACAACTTAGTTCAGAATATCCTGTTAACAAGTTGTAGTGGAGGCAGGGAAGATCCACCTTGAATCCACTAACAGGGAGTGGAAAGACAGGTACAATCTTCATCACATGTGGTAGAACTTCAGTTCCAAAGTTGTTGAACTGGTGGGGATAGACCTACATTTTCTAAAAGTACATAAGCCAACATGAGAAGGAGCTAAAGCAGGTGAAAGTGGTGATGTCAAGAACAGTAGGAGACAGCTGGGTGGCTAGGCTAGGCTAAGTCACTTCAGTCGTGTCCGACTCTGTGTGACCCCATAGACGGCAGCCTATCAGGCTCCCCCATCCCTGGGATTCTCCAGGCAAGAACACTGGAGTGGGTTGCCATTTCCTTCTCCAATGCATGAAAGTGAAAAGTGAAAGGGAAGTCGATCAGTCGTGTCCGACTCTTAGCGACCCCATGGACTGCAGCCTACCAGGCTCCTCCGTCCATGGGATTTTCCAGGCAAGAGTACTGGAGTGGGGTGCCATTGCCTTCTCCAAGCTGGGTGGCAGGGGATTGCTATTTCCTCTGTGAGGACTTTGGCATCATTTGATATATTTTTAAAACAATACACATTATTAATTAGGTATATATATTTCATACATATATGCATACTCACATATATATATGTGTGTATGTATATATATATGCACACAGTTGTCTCAAGATCCCCATTCCCTATATATTTCTACATAAATTTATATATTAAGGCTGATCCAATAATTCTACCTCCTTATATTCATTTTTTTCTATAGCAAAAAATATTTCATCTATCTTTTGAATCTAGCCTCCATTTTCCCAATATACATTTAACTGGATTCATATGGAATTGTTTCATCCTTATGATTATAAGTATTGCTTTCTGCTGTTCCAAGTTGTCATTTATTATATTTATATTCATGTACAAAGCTCAGTTTTTCTTAGAGTTAGCAATTGCATTTTAAAATTTTTCATGTGCTTAGTGATCTTTGTGTGTAGTATCTCCATATCAATTACATCTCTGGATAGGGAGTCAACATAAATAATAAGCTAATCACAATAACCCTATATTTTTGTCTATAGAGCAGTCATTATTAACCAATACATTTGGAACATTCTATATATAATAACATTGGAAATTTATGTTACCACACTATATATCTCTATCAATCTTTTTGAAAGTCTACCCTTTTGGTCTAAACTTATTTCTCAGTGTTTTGGTTTTCTACTGTTGTCATAAAAAATTACCACACTTAATGGCTCAAAACGACAAAGATTTATTATGTTAGAGTTCTGCAGGTTCTAAGTCTGACATATTTCTCACTGGATTAAAATCAAAGCATCAGCAGGATTGCAATCTGTGCTGGAGGCTAAAGAGAAGAATTTCTTTGATGCAGTTTCCAGCTTCTACAAGCTGCCTACATATTTTGGCTCTTGGCCCCCTTCCTCTATCTTCAAAGTCAGCAACACTGCACCTCTCTGACTATTCTGTTGTTACATCTTCCTATCTTCTGAACCAGCTAGGGAAGGCTCTTTGATTTTAAAGGCCCATGTGATTCGGTTTGGTCCACCTGGATATTCCAGGATAGTCTCCTCATCACAAGGTCCTCACCTTAATCACACCTGCAAAATGCCAAGGAACACAGTACATTCACAGATCCCACAGGTTAGGAAGGATGTAGGCATTTCTGGGAGGCCATTATCCTGCCTTCCACATCAAGTATGTATTACCTACGCAATCTTACCAGTGAAAGCTCTTAGCAATGGATATGCTGTATGAGTTAAGGAATTATTTTATTTCCTGGCTTAAATGTCTATAATTTCAAATTGGCTATGATTACTGGGCTTCCCTCATAGTTCAGTCAGTGAAGAATCTGCCTGCAATGCAGGAGACCTGGCTTTGATCCCTGGGTCAAGAAGATCCCCTGGAGAAGGAAATAGCAACCCACTCCAGTATTCTTGCCTGGAGAACCCCCATGGACAGAAGAGCCTGGCAGGCTACAGTCCATGCAGTCGCAAGAGTTAGACACGATTTAGCAGCTAAATCGCCATATAGAAGATAAAATGTATATCCTAACAAAAAACACAGAAATATATGCCTAAGAAATATTTGTTAATTAAGAGTGAACATACAGTATAGGGAATATAGTCAATAAAGTCATTACTAATGTAGCATTTTTGTTTTTGTTTACAAATAGTAACAAAATTAATTGTGGTGACCATTTTGTAATATATAGAAATATCAAATGACATATGTTGTATACCAGAAATTAACATAGTTCTTTGGTCAATTATACTCCAAAAACAAACTCATAGATGAAAAGATCAGATTTATGGTTACCAGAGGTGGTGAATGGGTAGAGAGGGAACTGGACATAGGTGATCAAAAGATATAAACTTCCAATCATAAGATAAATAAGTAGTAGGGATGTAATTACAACATGATTAGTACAATTAATGCTGCCATATATTATATATGAAAATTGTTAAAAGAGTAAGCCCTAAGAGTTCTAATCACAAGAAAAAAAATTTTTTTGGTAAAACCTAGCATAGAACTAGGAGGTATACTGACTCCAAGCCAATCCTCATACAAGTTCAGTAGCACACAAATACACACATACACGTCTCATAAAGTATTTTAGAAATTGTACAGAATCATATGGAATCAGAAGTTAAGAAAAAACTCAGATCAAACTCTGGAAATAAAATGAATCCAACACCAAGAACTACAAAAGATAGTAATTAAGACAGGACAAATTTTAGATTTGCCAATCTCAAAATACTCCTGTTAAATCAACTCATATGTAATACAGAATACTCTTATCTTTGTAAGCTTTCGTATCTGCTTGCTGTAGGGGGCTGAGTACAGAAATAGAAGAGTCAGATCCTTTCCTGCTAAAATATGTCAGCCTCCATCTTGTCATATAAATCACAATTATCATTACTTTAAGAAAAGCCTGTCACACTGGTAGTAAAGAATGAAGCTACAACTATAAATCATCAAGTTGCAGGCCACTGTGACTTATGGCTTGTGAAGCAATCATTAATCAAATAAATTCTACATTTTAAAAAATCAGCAAGACTAAACTCTTTTGTGATGATCTTTGTGGATCCTTTCATGGAGTGTCTCTAATTCTTTAGCACTGACTGGTCCAAAGCAGATAAAGAGAATTTAAGGAAGACGATGAAAAAGTAACAGGAATTCTAACTGCTAATTCGCCTGATGTCCAGATGTGTGTGTATCTGTGTGTGATTCCCCCCCCCCCCCGACTAGAGATGCCATAGTTTTCATCATGGTATCAAAGTAGTTTGAGACATAGGAAGTTAAGAGCCATTCTAAGATGAAATTAAATAGCTGGAAAGCCAACAATAGAACAGTTATTTTGTAACATTTGTCTCTATCAAAAGTATTGATTATGTAGAGAAGATATTTTCATAATATCTATCGTAAAAATCAGTCTTTTAATGCAATTATAAATCTGACTGGTAACTTCCTGAGAGATTTAGTATTAATTGTATAGCATTCACTTTAATCATGTGTGTGCTCAGTTATCCAGTTGTGTCCAACAGTTTGCAACCCCATGGACTTGAGCCGACCAGGCACCTCTGTCCAGGGGTCTTCCCAGGCAAGAATACTGGAGTGAGTTGCCATTTCCTTCCCCAGGGAATCTTCCCCACCCAGGGATCAAACCCATGTCTCCTGCACTGCAGGTGGATTCTTTAGCTGACTCCAATGCAGTTAAGAAGCTCCTAAATGAGCCATCTCAGAGACACAGATGGTTTCTTTTCTATAGAGAATTTCTCTACCTACACTCTGGGTCTCATCTCTTGGCACATCTGCCAGACTTTTATTCTGCAATGATTGCCTCCAGCACCTTTAATTATTCTTTTTATCATGAACCTTTTAAGTTTTTATTTGGGCCCACATCTTTCTTAACCTTAAAAATGAGGGACTATACAGAAGCCACATAATTCATTTAGTTTCTCTATTAATATCTTTAAAATAGTGATCTCTACAGTTTTCACTTCAATGCCCCATCTCAGCCCCTTTGAGTGGAACAAAATCACTTAATTATCCATTAATTTACTGAATTCCAGGGACAGGCTAGACACAGTGCTTATTAAAGCTCTCTCCACCATAGTCTGTGGTATGAGCCACAGCATCTTTAAAAGCAAGTGAAAAATACTGGTATTTTTCTGTGAAGCAATTTTCTGATCAAATCATGACAATCTCTTTCAGGACAGTGTGGACCACTGAACAGTTGTGTACTGCACAGCTCTAGAGGTGCCATATATAAGGATGTTAATGGTGGCAGCTGCAACTGTATAATGTAGGGGCCTTGGACTTTTTAGTCTTGCGGCTCTATTACGTAAATTCTGTCTTTCATGGGTCCTGCTTAAACTGGTCTATGTGTCTTTATCCACACAATCCTGTTCTCTTAAAAAGAAGTGAATAACAAAACATGCCATCTAGCTCCTATCCCTGAGTCATTGGCTATAACCTTTGTGCACCCTCAAGGTGAACCTGTGTACTTTTGCTCTAAGTTGCCATTTTCCCATTTCTTTCTGGTAAACACACTCTGCTTTCTTTCTTAGCTGTTTGGCCAGAATCCTCCCCACCTCTGTTTCCTTTCATTATGTACAACATCTAAGGAATGGCGACAGTGTATTTGCAAATACTTTCTGTTGCTTTTGTCCTGACTTCACAGTCATTGCATTCAACTAAGAAAACTAGAGAACCAGGAATCACTTTCAAGTTAAACACATTACTCACCCTAGCCTTGCTCTCCTAACTTGCCTTATAGCTGTCCACCACTAATTTAGTTGTTAACATCCATGTGGGCACATAAAAAATAGTTAATATTTTCATTGTACTATATATTTTATTGAATATATTTAATTAACATTAAATATATTGTTAATATATTATTTTATTATATGCCTAAAGTTAATAATTAAACATAGTTAAATATTTATTAGGTATAAACTCGCTTTAATAGTTACCACTGAATTTTTACAGTACAGCAAATTGTAAGATGACAATTTTAAATTCTTTCTATTCTTCCATCTCTCAAATACAACTTCCCTAATGCAATAAGTGTGTGTTTGTGTGTACGTGTGCATATGTATGTCTGTTTGAAATAAAATGGATCGTGCCATTTAAACTGTTTTGCAACTAGCTTTTCCACTCAACAATACATCTTGGGCAACTTTTCACGATAACCTATATAAATCTATCACTATGTTTTTAATGGTTGCAGAGTAATGCATTCATATGGTGTACAAACCATAATTTATGTAAAAATCTGACCGCAAACGCTTTTAGAAAAATCTGCTATAACTGTAAATATATGAAGATATGCAGAAGTCGATGGTCCAGTAAACAATATAGCTCATCTTTAATGTTTTCACCATTGAGTAACAGGGATGTTTTCTAGGTAAAAACCGAATTTGTCACAGAATATCTAGTTTTAACATAATGTAACAGGCCTGACTACATTTTTTGGTATATGTCAACGAACTGACAAGAATGTCAAATTTAGGATTTTCAACTCAAAGTCACCTAGGGTGCACCAAAATTGTGTTAGTTAGAATATGGAACCTTCTCAATGTGCTATAGGACATCTAGGGCATTTCTGTCATTTAACTGACATGCATGACAGACCACAAAATGTTGAATGCCAGCTCGCATTTTGTAGTTCTGAACAGGCAGCCTCTATTCCACTGTTCCTGCTTTAGTGAAGTTGACATAAGAATACCAGGGAAAACCTTATTTGATGTATCCTAAATGCAAATTTGAAGCCAACCTTAGAACAAATTGTTATAAAGATCAATTAAGTGTGCAAGGTGAAATTATGCTTTGAATATCATATTGAGGATTTGATGAATGATTTGCATTGTTTTGAGATAAGCTCATTGAAATCCATTAACTAGTTATATATCTTTATGACTAAATCTTCAAAAATTACTTTAATATAAGCAAATCTAAGCAGCCAAAAAATACAACCAACGAATATAAGGCAAGAAATCCCAGGATGATGAAAACTATCGTTTGAAAAAAAAAAAAAGCCCACATTTTGTCTTGTAACACATTTTAGAAATGTGTCAGAAATGAAGATCTCACTCTTTGAAAAAAAAATAAAGAAAAATAGTCTTCAACAATATAATGTGATATAATGCCAGGTGTTGGAGAAGACTCTTGAGCTTCCCTTGGACTGCAAGGAGATCCAACCAGTCCATTCTGAAGGAGATCAGCCCTGGGATTTCTTTGGAAGGAATGATGCTAAAGCTGAAACTCCAGTACTTTGGCTACCTGATGCGAAGAGTTGACTCATTGGAAAAGACTCTGATGCTGGGAGGGATTGGGGGCAAGAGGAGAAGGGGACGACAGAGGATGAGGTGGCTGGATGGCATCACCGACTCGATGGACTTGAGTCTGAGTGAACTCCAGGAGTTGGTGATGGACAGGGAGGCCCGGCGTGCTGTGATTCATGGGGTCGCAAAGAGTCGGACACGACTGAGCGACTGATCTGATCTGAGAGGAAAATATTTTAATGTAAATTTAATGTGGCTAAAAATAAATCCAAAGCATAGATACTGGCTGAAAATGTTTTGGAAAAGACTCTGATGCTTGGAGGGATTGGGGGTTAGGAGGAGAAGGGGATGACAGCCTGGGGTGCTGCGATTCAAGGGGTCGCAAAGAGTCGGACGCGACTGAGCGACTGGACTGAACTGAGAATGTTTTGGATAAACCAACATAAAAACACATGGTATTTAAGAAGGTGAATAAAATTAAGCAGTCAGAAAATAAATCTAGGACTACCAGATTTAGAGTTTAAGCAGTAACTAAATAATCCTGACTTCACCATTCTTTAGGAATAGAAAAGATACATTTAAATGCTATTAACATGTTTAAAATTCTAGTAATTTCCCCATGGGTACATATGCAAACACATATTAAATATGTCCTTCCTTTTGTATGGTAAAACTGCTTCTTTGGACCACCTTGTAACTATTTTCTGTGTCAATGTTGTACATAATTTGTTCTACGAAATTTAGCTCTTAACAGTTATTGTGAAGCACTCCCAAAGGCTCATATTAGCTCAGCTGCCCCATATCCCAGGAGTCTTTTTAAATGTAGACTGTAATCAACTTGCTAAGTGAAGCAAGGTCTCTCAAAAACCCTCGGCAGAGCTTGATTTGGTGCTATGATGGACAAATCCAAGCTGTGAGTTCTATTACTCATTACTTACAAAATAACTTCAAAATACACTGTCTATAGTTTTCTTTTGTCTTCTGTCCTTCAAATTCTATGATCTGTGAACTTGAGCACAATCCTCTTCAGATTTATTTAAGCAATAGAGTTTTCTTCTGTTTCATGATGAAAATTGTTTTCTAACTTTATATTTTTAGACAAAACATCAAAGCAAGCTCAGGATGTTATCTTAGGAATAATCACCAGGCACAAGCGTGTCCTTGTCTTTATACATTTCTTTCACTGTTGGGAGAAAAGGATTAGAATCAGTTGCCATATAAAAAGTTCATTAGTTGGGTTGAGCAATGGCTAGAAATATAGAAGGAAGACCAATCACAATAGCAGAAAATGCAGTTGGAACTGTATTCGATAGTCAAAGTTTGATTAATATTGGAAATAGTGGTATATATGAACTAATTGAAGTCTAATGCTCATAATAATCTTCTAAAGTTAGGACACAATTGACTGAAATCAGCACACTGGTAAATATTACTATTATAAATAACAATGATTTTACTCTCATTTCTAACCTTCTACAAACTAAATAGACTCTTCCTTGAGATCTGAAATTATGGCAAATGGGTGAAGAGCATTCTACAGTCAAACTGTCTACAACCCTGTCTTGACCAATATAGCTTAGATGGTTTCAAAAAAAAATTAGAGCTCAGTGAGACAGTTAGTCCTCAATCATGAATCAAGTGCTAAACACAAATCCATGTCTAATGAAAGCAGTTCTTTCCCAGTGCTTCTGCTTTATTATTTTGTGGTGTCAAAGTTGGTGGTGAAACTTTTGGAGCTAGAAGGTACACGTCCTGAACAAGTAATTTCCTGAGAAGATTTAATCATCGGTGGGATGTTATGTTGCTCTTTTAAGTCATATTTTCCAAACTGAGTTAGTGATTATGTACAAGTTTCCAAACTCCAGCATCTCTACTCATCTGCCATATGACCTTACAAAAAACATTTTACCTCCTTGTGCCTTAGTTTCCCTATATGTAATAGAAGAGTGATAATAGGACCACTTCAGAGGAGGTTTCTGAAAAATAAATGAGATGACTCATGTAAAATACTTTATATAGTACTTAACACCTAATAAATAGTAAGAGCTAATTTTATTCATACACTCTTCTAGAAGCATCAATTAAGTATCTATCTCTTTCGTCGTACATACTAAGGATCAAAAAAAAAGACATAAATAACATGATCATAACAGATTTGTTCAGTTCAGTCGCTCAGTCATGTCTGACTCTTTGCGACCCCGTGAATCGCAGCACACCAGGCCTCCCTGTCCATCAAAAACTCCTGGAGTTCACTCAAACTCATGTCCATCGAGTCAGTGATGCCATCCAGCCATCTCATCCTCTGTCGTCCCCTTCTCCTCTTGCCTCCAATCCCTCCCAGCATCAGAGTCTTTTCCAATGAGTCAACTCTTCGCATGAGGTTGCCAAAGTATTGGAGTTTCAGCTTTAGCATCAGTCCTTCCAATGAACACCCAGGGCTGATCTCCTTTAGAATAGACTGGTTGGATCTCCTTGCAGTCCAAGGGACTCTCAAGAGTCTTCTCCAACACCACAGTTCAAAAGCATCAGTTCTTCGGTGCTCAGCTTTCTTCACAGTCCAACTCTCACATCCATATGTGACCACTGGAAAAATCATAGCCTTGACTAGACAGACCTTTGTTGGCAAAGTAATGTCTCTGCTTTTTAATATGCTATCTAGGTTGATCTAATTAAAAAACAAGAAGAAATATGATAACACATTTTAAAAGCAGAAGATAAATCCAAAAAGAGTGACAGGAGAAAAGTAGGGTTAGTCAAAAACAGTTTCACAGAATAAGCAGATCCCATATGGGTCTTATTGCAAAAATCAGACCTAAATTGAAGAAATTATGGAAAATCACTAGGCTGTTCAGGTATGACCTAAATCAAATCCCTTACAATTTGGAAGTAGAAGTGTAGATTCAAGAGATTAGATCTGATAGACAGAGTACCAGAAGAACTATGGACAGAGGTTCATAACATTGTACAGGAGACTGTGATATAAATTATGCCCAAGTAAAAGAAATGAAAAAGGGAAAAATGGTTCTCTGAGGAGGCCTTATAAATATCTGTGAAAAGAAGAGAAGCAAAAGGCAAAGGAGAAAAGGCAAAATATACCCATCTGAATGCAGAGTTCCAAAGAACAACAAGGAGAGATAAGAAAGCCTTCCTAAGTGAACAATGCAAAGAAATAGAGAAAAACAACAGAATGGGAAAGATTAGAGATCTCTTCAATAAAATTGGAGATACCAAGGGAACATTTCACAGTAAAGGACAGAAATGGTATGGACCTAACAGAAGCAGAAGATATTAAGAAGAGGTGGCAAGAATACACAGAAGAACTGAACAAAACAGATCTTCGTGACCCAGATAACCACAATGGTGTGATTGATCCCTCTCCTAGAGCCAGACATTCTGGAGAGTGAAGTCAAGTGGGCCATAGGAAGCATGTCTATGAACAAAGCTGATGGAGGTGATGGAATTCCAGCTGAGCTATTTGAAATCCTAAAAGACCATGCTGTGAAAGTGCTGCACTCAATATGCCAACAAATATGGAAAACTCAGCAATGGCCACAGGACTGGAAAATGTATGTCTGTTTTCATTCCAATCCCAAAGAAGAGCAATGCCAAAGAATGTTCAAAGTACTGCACAATTGCACTCATTTCACATGCTAGTAAGGTAACATAAAAATCTTTCAAGCTAGGGTTCGATTGGATGTGAACCAAAAAATTTCAAATGTACAAAATGGATTTAGAAAAGGAAGGGGAATCTGAGATCAAATTTCCAACATCTGTTGTATCATAGAAAAGCAAGGGGATTCCAGAAAAATATCTACTTCTGCTTCACTGACTATGCTAAAGCTGTTGGCTATGTGGATTACAACAAACGGGAAAGTTCTTAAAGAGATGGTAATACCAGACCACCTTACCTGCCTCCTGAGAAACTTGCATATAGGTGAAGAAGCAACATTTAGAACTGCACATGGAACAATGGACTGGTTCCAAACTGGGAAAGGAATATGTCAAGGCTGTATAATGTCACCCTGCTTATTTAACCTATACCAGAGCACATCATGTGAAATGTCTGGCTGGATGTAGCTCAAGCTGGAATCAAAATTGCCGAAAAAATATCAATAACCTCATGTATACAGATGACACTATCCTAATGGGAGAAAACAAAGAGGAATTAAAGAGCCTCTTGATGAAAGTAAAGAGGAGAGTGGAAAAGCTGGCTTAAAAGTCAACATTTAAAAAACAAAGATCATGGCATCTAGTCCCATCACTTCATGGCAAATAGATGGGGAAACAATGGAAACAGTGACAGACTTAGTTTTCTTGGGCTCCAAAATCACTGCCAATGGTGACTGCAGCCATGAAATTAAAAGACATGTGCTCTTTGAAAGAAAAGCTATGACAAACCTAGACAGCATATTAAAATGCAGAGACATCACTTTGCTGACAAAGGTCTATTAGTCAAAGTTATGTTTTTTCCAGTAGTCATGTATGGATGTGAGAGTTGGACCATAAAGAAAGATGAGCAGAGGAACTCGTGCGTTTGAACTGTGGTTCAAAAGAAGACTGTTGGGAGTCCCTTGGACAGCAAGGAGTTCAGATCAGTCAAGCCTAAAGGAAATCAACCCTGAACATTCATTGGAAGGACTGATGCTGAAGCTCCAATACTTTGGCCACCTGATGCGAAGAGCCAACTCGTTGGAAAGACCTGGATGCTGGGAAAAATCAAAGGCAAGAGGAGAAGGGGATGACAGAGGATGAGATGGTTGGGTTGTATCACTGATTCAATGGGCAAAAGTTTGAGCAAACTCTGGGGGACAGTGAAGAACAGGGAAGCCTGGTATGCTGCAGGCATGGGATAGCAGTCAGATACGACTGAGGGACTAAAGAAGAACAATCTGTGTCTTGTGTTTAATGACACCTGCAGATTAAAAGACAATTGGGAATGATGTTCTAGGTGAGAGACCAAAAGGAAAAGTCAGAGAAAAGAAAGTTAACAACATGATATGAATGAGACCAGGGCTGAGGTAATGTGAATAAGGAAAAATAAATAGAACGCACAAAAATAGAGGGGATGTTTGAGAAGAGGTCCCACAAAACAGAGAAGTCATTTGCAGAAATGTCATATAAGCTACAGTTAGGAAAAAGGCATTTAGATTAGCCCTATCCATTTATATACACATGAGCAATAAAAAAAAAATCATTATAGCTTCATGAAGAGGAAAATAACTTGTCCAAAATCATGTTTTAGAAAGGTTATGTCAGCAGCTGTAGGCTGCATGCTCTGGGTTGAGGAAACATGGTAAGCACAGGTGGCAGTTGAAGCTTTGAGAGCAAATGAACTCTCTCTGAGGGAGTTATTAGAGGAAAAAAAAAAAAAAAGCAGAGGGCAAGGCTGAACTTAAGTCCACATTTAACTAGAGCCTGTACAGGAAAGAGAGATATAAAAAATATAGGAGGAGAGATGAGAAGGTGCAGTACATAAAAAGTTTAGTTTCTAGTGCACAAAGCAGTAAGAAATGGAGGAGAATACAAATTAGGAGGGGGGAAAAAGCCAAATGCGAGTTTGAAAAGTGTGGCTAGGGTAGAAAATGAAAACAGGCAGTTTGAGGCCAAAAGTTTGTGGGATTCTTTCATTATTTTTTCACCCACCAAAAAATTTCAAACCATCATGACTAGATCTATATTTCACAACAATAATTCTGGAAAAGAGTGTAAAGGAAATACTGGAGGCAGAGGAGATCAAAGGCAGGGAGACAAGCTCAGGGTCACCTGGAATACTCAATGTGAGAAGAGTAGACACAGGAATGAAGAGGAGAGGAATTTAAGAGACAGCTGTGATGTTGCATCAGTCTGACCTAATGGTCTCCTGGCTCTGGCCACCATTACTAATAAATGATCCAGCCTGGGTCGACAGAAGAGAGATTACAAAGAATTTTCTAAATGCTGAGGGTGAGGGGCCTGTAGGATATTGGTAGGCAGGTATAAACGTGTATCTGGAATGCAGAAGAGATAAAGCAGAAGCTGTATACAACTGTAAAGCTCAAGGTGATCTGTACACGTTCATGAATAGTCCTAACGTCTCTCGTGCTCACTTCCCAAATGAAGCCTGTTCCTAACCATCTGCAGAGCATTGAAACTAGTGGCACTTTAATTGCAGTTGCTTTTTATATGATAGGTATATACCCTCTGTTGTATTTTAAGTTGATTCAGTTTCATTGAGAATTATTTCCTCTGGCAGGTATAAAAATAATTTTAGGACTTGTTTGTGGCTAGCATTTTTTAGAAATACTGAAAATGATAAAAAGCAAATTATTTAGGATTCTGGTTTTATAAAACATAAACATTTGTTCTTCTATCAATATACGAGTCATAATATTGGATGCAAGACAAAAAATAACTTATGCAAATAATATCATTTGTATAAAGAGATCAATCTATTTGATATATATTTGATAGTAATTTTTATAAATTGACACTTCTTTTTATAGTACTATATTTTTCAAATAAAGACCCTTCAGGAGATTCAATATAAACTTTTGATCATGCAATTAAGCAAAACTATATCATTAGTCACTCAGTCAATTCATCTTAAACCCAGGAAAATAGTCTGCATAATTGTTTATGTAGACTAAGTGATTTTTATCAGACATGCATAAAAGATGATGCTGTTAAAGTGCTGCACTCAATATGCCAGCAAATTTGGAAAACTCAGCAGTGGCAACAGAACTGGAAAAGGTCAGTTTTCATTCCTATCACAAAGAAGGGCAATGCCAAACAATGTTCAAACTACTGCACAATTGCACTCATTTCACATGCTTGCAAGGTTGTGCTCAAGATCCTTCGAGCTAGGCTTCAACAGGACATAAATCGAGAACTTCCAGATATGCAAGCTGGATTTATAAAAGGCAGAGGAACCAGAGATCAAATTGCCAACATCCACTGGATCATAGAAAAAGCAAGAGAATTCCAGAAAAACATCTTCTTCTGCTTCATTGACTATGCTAAAGCCTTTGGCTATGTGGATCACAATAAGCTGTGGAAAATTCTTAAAGATGGGAATACCAGACCGCCTTACCTGCCTTCTGAGAAACCTGTATGCAGGTCAAGAAGCAACTGTTAGAACTGGACATGGAACAACGGACTGGTTCCAAATTGGGAAAGGAGTACGTCAAGATTGTATACTGTCACCCTGCTTATTTAACTTATATACAGAGTAAGTTAATGCAAAATACAGAGCTCAGTGAAGCTCAAGCTGGAAAAAGATTGCCGGGAGAAATATCAATAACCTCAAATAATGCATATGACACCACCTTAATGGCAGAAAGTAAAGAGGAACTAAAGAGCCTCTGGATGAAGATGAAAGAGGAGAGTGAAAACGCTTACTTTAGACTAGCATTCAAAAAGCTAAAATCATGGCATCTTGTCCCATCACTTCATGGCAAAAGATGGGGAAAAAAATGGAAATAGTGACAAACTTTATTTTCTCAGGCTACAAAACCACTGCGGATGGTGACTTCAGCCATAAGTGGAAAGATGCTTGCTCCTTGGAAAAAGAGCTATGACAAAACTAGACAGCATATCAAAATGCAGAGACATCACTTTGTTGACAAAGGTCTGTATAGGCAAAGCTATGGTTTTTCCAGTAGTCATGTATGGATGTGGACCGGAAAGTAGGCTGAGCACTGAAGAATTGATGCTTTTGAACTGTGGTGTTGGAGAAGACACTTGAGAGTCTCTTGGACTGCAGGGAGATCAAATCAGTCAATCCTAAAGGGAATCAGTCCTGAATATTCATTGGAAGGACTGATGCTGAAGCTGAACCTCCAATACTTGGGCCACCTGATGTGAAGAATCAACTCATTAAAAAAGACCCTAATGATGGGAAAGATTGAGGGAAGAAGGAGAAGGGGACAACAGAGGACAAGATGGTTGGATGGCATCACCGATTCAATGGACATGAGTTTGAGCAAGCTCCAGGAGATGGTGAAGGATCGGGAAGCCTGGCATGCTGCAGTCCATGGGATCACAAAGAGTTGGACATGCCTGAAAGACTGAACAACAATAAAAAGGCCTACATTCCCCTCCCTCCCAGCTTTTCCTATTAAGATGCTATTGAAACCTGAATTCTAAAGCCATTTCTTTGAGTCACCTTTTTCTTCCCCCGAGTATCTCCCATGTATGCATGAGGCATACAAGTTAATAAATTTCTGTTTTTCTCTTGTTAATCTATCTTTCAGCAGAGGGGTCTCAGCTAAGAACTCTGAAGGGTAAAGGGAAAATTATTTTCTGCTCCCACACTAGTCATTTAACCTTTCTGATATTCTATTTCTTTTTTTATACAATGTATATATAATATCTCCCTAGAAGAATATTTTGACATTAAGTAGATGGTGATTCCTGAGAAGGCAATGGCACCCCACTCCAGTACTCTTGCCTAGAAAATCCCACGGATGGAGGAGCCTGGTGGGCTGCAGTCCATGGGGTCGCTAAGAGTCGGACACGACTGAGCGACTTTACTTTCACTTTTAACTGTCATGCATTGGAGAAGGAAATGGCAACCCACTCCAGTGTTCTTGCCTGGAGAATCCCAGGGACGGGGGAGCCTGGTAGGCTGCCATCTATGGGGTCGCACAGAGTCGGACACGACTGAAGTGACAGCAGCAACAGCAGCAGATGGTGATTCGGGAGAGAGAAGCAGACTTCCCAGTACATTTCAGCAGTTTCCAGATTACACACTAGTCACCTGAAAAGTTTTCTAAAATCCCAATGCTCAGGCTACAACTCAGACCAATTAAATCAGAATCTCTAGGGGATGGACTTAGGTACCAATATTTTTAAAACTCTCATGTGAGTCCAATTTTGTAACCAAACTGTAGATACTTGTGCAAGATGCGTATAGCAAAGGTATAAAGAACCTAGGGCAGATACAATTTAGTGGGGTTCAGGAGTAGAGAAACTAAAGGAAAACCACAGTGGGAACTATAAGAGAATCAGATTTAGGACAAAGTAATCTGAGATGCACAGACCACAGGAAAGGGAGGACGGTAGTGACTCCAATGACAAATCTCTGCCATCATAACTGTGACTTGCTCTACTAGGTCTCTACAGTATCAGAAACATCTGCTTTATCTTCACGCCCAATTTGCTTTATCTTTTTCCTTCTTAATTTAGTGTTTGACTTTCGTATAATAAATGCATGAAACAAAAAGTCTATTTTAAGTTATGGAGAATCATTCATTAATACAGATGTACAGAAATATAAGTTAAAAGGTTTTGCTAGATTTCAAAAATTTCACCATGCTAAAATTATGAGGCCAATTTACCTTTGCAGGAAAGAACATCAACCTTCCTCCAAAAACACTCTGAAGATAAAATGGCATCATTTAATCATTTCCACTATCTCCTATTCTATAAAATGAAATATTCAAAATATATAAAATACAAATTTTCTATGACGTCCCCAAAAATGACATTATAGAATATAAATTTTTGAAAAGTTTTCAAAAGACAATAAACTTTAAAATCCACTAATTTAATGAATATGTATGCTTATGCCATTTTGTAAATAAATAAGTCTCAGGAATCAAAGAAGTCTCTAAAAACTTATATTCTAACCTCATCATTTCAAGTAGTTCAGACAACTTAATTTAAAATACAAATAACTTTTCAATTTTGTGCTTTTATGGTAGTCGTAATGAGGAATGTGAGGTGAGGTTACATTGTGAATTAAAATATTCACAATACATGGTTTTTCTTATTGCAATTTTTCTTCTTATTTACCTCCAATTTAACAGTATATATGACCATGATTAGAAGGATAAAAGGTGAACAGATCTATTTCCAGTAAATTTGATCATCTAATACCAATAACCATATTTCTCAATGATTGAGATAATTGCCTGGATTCAACTCTGCCCTTTGATACTTATGTATAGATGATCTAAATTCTCATATGTGAGCTATTTCAAAACTACTGTAATTATGAAAATTTTATAACTATATCAGTTTAGAGTTGGAGCAATCCAGAAAAATCATGCAGCTCATTCAACTCCTACTTCTTCAGAATAAGAAACCGAGAATTAGATAATTTAAATCATAACCAATTAGTTATAGACCTAATTAGCACCTTGGTCTCATGATTACCAAGTCTAGAGTTTTCATTTGTTTATTTTCTGCTATACCATGATATCTCCTTTCATGCTAGAACTCTTTTTAAAAAGATTAAAACACATTGCTGATTTCAGTGTATCTGTGATATGAACTATATCAAGCAGCTAATTAAAGCAATGTAATGTAACTGATACTTTTGAAAAAATTGTCTGTAACTGAATCTCTTTTTAAGATCAGTAAATAAACTATACTGATTGAAAGAATTATTTTAAGAACTCTTCAAAAAATTACTTTGCTATCTGAAATTAAAAATGTGGAGCAGCAGGCACTGGCATCACTTGTCATAAAGGTAGAAACTCTGGTCCCATGCCAAATCCAATTAATCAGTATCTGCATTCTAACCAGAGCCCTAGAAACTTAGATATCCACAGAAGTTTGAAAAATATGGCAGCCAGCTCTGGCCCCACCCAGGGAAAGGGACAGTAAATGCAATCTACGCAGCAGCAGGAATTTTGAAGAACCAGAAATAGCAGTTGATATCTGCAGACTTTATGAAAATCTCTCATCTGAGGCTGAATTAGAATTGAGCCTAAGTCTCTTGCTGCCACACCATCCGATAAATCCTATGCAATACTGACCGCCTCTAGGGAGATCCATCCCTTCTTACTGACTGTAAAGGCAGGCAAAGCAAACCAAAACCTCAAACTGCTGCAAACATTCTTGATTCTAAGCCATCTCACACCAAATACAGAAGGGGGGAAAAAAAAAGGAAGAATAAAAGAATTTTCATCAAGATTTCTTCCCTACAAGAAAGCTAAGACAAAAAGAAGAAAAGCTAAGACAAAAAGAAGAAAAGCTAAGACAAAAATATATGCAGTTTTCCCTCAGTATTCATTGGAGATTAGTTCCAGGACCTTCAATGATACCAAAATCCGCAAATCCTTCATATACTATGGCGAAGTGTAGCAGGCAGACCGGCAACTACACCATTTCTTGTGGGTCTGAGGTTTGCTGAAGTTTAGGTCAAGAACCCATATCCAGAAAGGAATTCTCTGCTATTCTACTTTACTGAAAATTTTTCTCAAAAATATTATATATGTATATATGTATATAAATATATATTCATTTATAACTGAATGTTATTCAATTGCTTATAATTTTAAAAGTGAACAATTTTAAAAGTTTGAGCCAGATTATATGCATGGGATATTATATTCTTCATTTGATGTTGGCAGTGTTCTTTGTGTATCCTTAGATCAACTGTAAGTTGTACACATATGGCATATACTTAATATTTTATCTGCTTACTCAATTATTATCAATTATTAGGATTTGAGGTTTAAAATCTGCCTTGACAGTAGATCTGTCAATTTATCCCTTTTTAATTTTGGATTTACATATTTTAAACTATTATTGGTTGACATAAGATCACTGATGTTGAAGCTGAAACTCCAATATTTTGGCCACCTGATGCGAAGAACTGACTAATTTGAAAAGACCCTGATGCTGGGAAAGATTGAAGGCGGGAGGAGAAGGGGATGGCAGAGGATGAGATGGTTGGATGGCATCACTGACTCAATCAACATGAGTTTGAGTTAACTCCAGGAGTTGGCAATGGACAGGGAAGCCTGGCGTGCTGCAGTCCATGGGGTCACAAAGATTTGGACACAACTGAGCGACTGAACTGAACTGAACTAAGATCAGAAAAGATACATGACACTAGAGATTTAAAATTTTATCAATATGTAAAAGGGTTATCCCTTTTAATCACTATAGTGCTTTTTGAAGTCTTTTATAGTTGTTCAGTTGCTCAGTCATGTCAGACTCTCTGAAACCCCACGGAGTGCAGCATGCCAGGTTTCCCTGTCCTTCACAATCTCCTGGAGTTTGCTCAAACTCGCGTCCATTGAGTCGTTGATGTCATCCAACCATCTTGCCCTCTGTTGTCCCCTTGTCCTCCTGGCCTTCAATCTTTCCTAGCATCAGGGTCTTTTCTAAATGAGTCAGCTCTATTTTCTCTAATTAAAAAATTGCTTCATTTTGGTATTCGCCCAATATATCTTTTTCCTTATTTTACTCTCAACATTTCGTATCTTTATAAATATACGGTCTGTAAATGTTTTGCTTTATTATTTCATTTGGCAACCTTTTCTTTGAACTAGAGTCCATTCATCTTGACAGATCACCGATATATTTGGACTAATTCTACAATCTTACCTTGTGTTTTTAATTTGCCCTGCTTTTACTTAGGCATATTTTTTTCCTCTCATTTGTACCCACTGAAATTTTCTCTACCTTCACTCTCAGTCCATTCACTCTCATTGTTGGAATATATATTTTCTTTCCTTTTAGTTATTATTCTTTAGTTGTTGCCTTATTTTGACTTGAAACTAAATTTGAAAATCCATCTTTCATTTAATCTAATGTGTTAGGTTAATATTTTTTCCTTTCTCAGACTAATACAAGGATCTTTATTCACCTCTAGATTTAAGTGCAATTTCTAGCCAAGGCTTTGTTTGTAACTTGAGTTTTCTATCCTGAAAGAAATTGTATGTTATGATTTTATACAATCAGCATTTACCTATATTTTTCTCTGTGTTTACCTTTTTTATTTGCTCACTATTCCTTTGCACAGACTTTCCTATGATTATGCTCCCTCCTCTGGAAGTATAAATAATTTAACATCCTTCTGGTCTGTTAGTATTGAATTTTCTCAATTTCTGTTTTTCTGAAAATACTTTTATTTGTCTTCATTTTTGAATGGTGACTTTAAAGGATATAATTTTAAGTTACAAATACTCTTATCTTTCATAAAATATGATTCACTATCTTCAGCTTCAACTATTCCATTAAAAATTAAAGTTAATCTAATCTTTTGGCCATCTGTATTTTCTTTGGCTACTGATAAGATTTGTTTCTAGCATTTTATAGTGTCACTATGCTGTATTTCAATGTCGATTATTCTTAATTTTGTTTTTGCTTTCATGTCCTTTGCATCCAAAATCCTTCATAATTCTAGAAAGTAGTTCAGCTACATTTATATGCTATGCTGTTTCTTGATTATTTTCTAAATTTTCTTCTTCAGAGAGTTCAACTAGACATATGTTGCTACTTACTTGTCCTTCATTCTTAACTTCCAAATTTTCATCTCATTTTCTCTTTGTTCTGCAATCTAGATCATTTCTTTAGATATATTGTCTTGTATCCTGAATATTTTGTGTCTACTTTTTAGCTTTTCTGTTCAATGAGTCCATTTCTTAAAATTAAGTTCAATTATTATATTTTTCATTTCCATAAGTTCAATTTATATAGCTGGCCAATTTTTATAGTCATTGGTATTTTTGTCACAGTTTCAACTCCATCTTTTTTGGTTGGTTTGTTTAAAGAGATTAAAGATATTTATATTTGCATAATATAATTACATAACTACATACATAATAAAATGCACAGTCTGTGCAAACTTGATTCCACATTTTTAAAACTTTTTCATTGTAGCTTATTTCTCAGAATATTTAGTGTTATTTTGTTTGTTTTTTAATTCATGTTCTTGGAAGCTTTTTTCTATAAGGACATTTGCTGTTGTTTTTTAGTTGC
This sequence comes from Bos mutus, assembly GCF_027580195.1. Lineage (NCBI taxonomy): Eukaryota > Metazoa > Chordata > Mammalia > Artiodactyla > Bovidae > Bos > Bos mutus. Next base: position 15,537,404 of record NC_091623.1, read on the forward strand.
TAAATCTTGTCCAGTTATTTTCTGACCCCATGGACTATAGTGTGCCAGGCTCCTCTGTCCATGGGGTTTTCCAGGCAAGAATATTGGAAGTGGGTTGCCATTTCCTTTTCCAGGGGATCTTTTAACCCAGGGAGTGAATCTGTATCTACTGCACTGGAGGATTCTTTACCAATGAGACACAGGAGAAGCCCATGAGAACACTTCGAGTTGTGCATTTCATATTTTTGCCCTACAGAGTAGTTTTGCATTTCCTTCAGTTACATACTTTGGACACCAGCTTCTCAAGACCACTTCATGTCAATGTATGGCAAAACCAATACAAAATTGTAAAGCAATTAGCCTCTAATTAAAATAAATAAATTAAAAAAATAAATTTTAAAGTTGCAGTTTTCAGAACCATACAGCTAGTATGAATGGAGTCCCCATGCCTAATGAAGGGGGCCTAGTATTAGGAATTCTCTGGGAGACACTTTATTTTTATTACTTTAACATATTTCACTAAGGGGAAAGATTAAGAAAGCTGGGTTTTTTCTACTTTCTCCCATTGAAAGCGTAACCCTAATTCATCTCAGTTTTCTATGAGGGTAGCGTGTGGAGGTCTTACCAGCACCCAAAGCACTCCAAAAATGCTGGGAGGTCATGTGTATGTATTTATTAAATGAATAAATGGATGTTGCGCAAAGAGAATTTATAATATTAACTTCACCATTTCAATAACATTTACTAATGTTCTTTTTTTTTTTCATTTCAAATATTTACTTTATTCTTTTTTTTGTTTGTTTTTATTTTACTTTTTTAAATTTTTTATTCCTTTATTTCTCATGTGTTCCCCATCCTGAACCCTCCTCCCTCCTCCCTTCCCATACCATCCCTCTGGGTCGTCCCAGTGCACCAGCCCCAAGCATCAGTACCATTTCCTTTGGTTTCATGAGGGTGGAAAAGGAGCCAATAATGAATAATTTTTTTTAAAAAGATAAGTAATAGAAAATTTTCTGAAACGTAACTGGAGAAGGGTGTCATGTGCATTTAAACATTTCAGCCTTCCTCAGTAATCTTCTTGTATAGAACTAGAAGTTTTAAATATAGAACAAGAAGTTTTAAATATAGAACATATTTCTTCAAGCTGTGTCTTAAGATGAAATCAATCCAAGCATATAAGACTTTGTGAACATTTATGCCATGGTGATATTGGCTGTACAGAAAATCCCTCCCACCCATACTGCCTGCCTCTCCTCCATCTCTATGCTCTGACTTTTTAGAAAGATGTGATTACTGCCCTAAGAGAATGAGTTGTAATAGCCTCAAGGGAATAAATCTTTGCATATCCCCACTGAGCAGTGCAATTCATCTAACAACAGATGCTTCTGAAGTCTTTTGATTTCTGAAACTTGAATCAAATATTTCTGAAATGGATACATGATCCCTATATGCCTTGGATTTCTTCATGTATATTACAAATGCACCTACAGAAATACAAAGTTCACCCCAATATCTCCTTACCATGCCTCTGCTTCAGTGAGAAAATGACAAATTTCTCCAGCTCAAAGAACACCAGGATTCAGCTGAGATAAAACGCCTCATATCATCCCATCAGTAAAAGAAGTGCAGTACCCTGAATGAAGTAAAATTCAAGTAACTGTCGGTGGTTTATTTTATCTCTCACTGCATCTGGAAGATTAGTTCAGTTGGGAAAAGGAGACGAGGCAGATGCTTGCAAAGTTTCTTACAAACACTTGAAATTTTCCTCAGGGAACGTTCAACTTCGCTGTCTATTTGACCCTTCAGAGAGAGATCACCCTCTAAAGGAACTATGGTTCTTTGCCACAGTCATACTGGTGCCAGAAAGCAGGCAGCTCTGAACTTCTCTCATTACTTGTGAAATTCACTATCTGCATACTAAATGATTTTATGCTAAGTATCCTTGTTCTGCACATTTCCTCCTTATAATAAATGAAAGTGTATAGCTTCTTTGAGAACAGGAAAACTGCTATTTGGTTTCTTCATTTTTTTTTTCTCTCTTCAGTTAACAACAGAGACAAAGTCATGAAAAGGAAAATGACCGTTGTCTTTTTTCTCTTCCATGATGACCGCTTTGCTTAACAACCTAAATGACCTACCAACCAGCTGAATATTATCAACATCCCATATGAAAAAGAAGACAGGAAAACTGAAGTAAAAGTTGGGCAATTTCCATTAAATGTGTTCAGTTCAGTTCAGTCGCTCAGTCGTGTCCGACTCTTTGCAACCCCATGAATCGCAGCACGCCAGGCCTCCCTGACCATCACCAACTCCCGGAGTTCACCCAGGCTCACGTCCATCGAGTCAGTGATGCCATCCAGCCAGTTTTTCTGTAATACTAATATTTATCTTGAATATTCATGATAAATACTTCAGCTCTATTTCTGAATGTTGTAAATGCTTGAAATAAACTCTTTAGAGACCTTACTATGACTCTATCTGTGCCTATTACACAGTGATAGCCATGAAAGGCTTCCAGAATTGAATAGCACTTCTGACTGCATTTCACAACACTGTGCCAGGTATTAATTTATGTAATTTTCTTGAACGTTAGCATATTGATTGCACTTCATATTGTCTATATTGCTTGTCTCTATTTATCCACTTGATTTTCTGCTGCTACCTCAAATTAGTAAGTTATTATTGGTATTATTCTGCTTCTTCATTTTACTGTATAAAAATCACCATTTTTATATAAATGCTAAAGATAGTTTAAAATATAGGTGGCTCAGATGGTAATGCATCTCCCTGCAATGCGGGAGACCCAAGTTTGAATCCTGAGTTGGGAACATCTCCCGGAGAAGGGAATGGCTACCCAGTCCAGTATGTTTGCCTGGAGAACCCCATGGACAGAGGGGCCTGATGGGTTAGAGTCCATGGGGTTGCAAAGAGTCAGGCATGACTGAGAGAAGAACACTTTACTGCATAAACTTATCACCATTTATATATTAATGCTAAAGACAGTTTAAAACAAATACTATAATAGCACTTTTCAAAGCATTTACATATATAGTACTCACAACAATATTGACAAATAAAAGATTTATTATTTCCTTTGCACAAAAGGAAAAAGAGAGACTTAGAATTATCAGGTGGCTTGTTCAAAATTACACAATGTATATTTTTCTACACATTACCTACAGATTTTTAGAAGCCATTTCTATCTAAATACCTAGATATCCGATTACTTACAGTTGTCATTATAAAGTCAGAATATAATTTTCCAGAGACATATATTATAGGTAATTATTAATTGCTAATATTAACCTGCAAATAACTAATTCATTCCAAGTAAATGTAAAATACAAGTGTGATAAACAGAGAGACTACAATTTTCAGAAAAACTCTCATATTCTCCCAGAATAACTAGTTGTTCTTTCAATACAAAAACAAAGATTTCATTCTAAAATGGACCTTGTAATGCTTGAAACTCAGAACTGCAGCAGAGTACATCCTACTTTCAGTCAGATGAAGATAAACAAGTATGAGACAGACAGACCAACACAGGCAGGTCACAGCACATACTATACTGAATTGCGAAAAGCTTCCTTAGGGTACAACTTGTCACATCACTGTTTAAGTACTCAAATAATTTATACAACACACTTTCAGGACGGTTAATTTCAATGTTTAAACTAGTGCACTCTATATTTTCTATGTATGTACATATTCTTATCCTTAAAGTCAGGAAACGCATTTTATGAAAATAAAGATGGAATTGTTAGTGTATGTAGTTTTAGCACAGAATTAGTATAAATACAGCTAGCTCTTGAAATCATACTTGACATATTATTTTAAAATACATTAAAGATAAGCCTTTTACAGATAGTCATGTCTATTCCCCTCAGAACAAAATGAAAAGAACAAAATTTTAAAAATATTATTCTTATTAGCAGGATCATTCCTCACATTCAACTGTCTTCCTTTATCTGTCTTTAATGAACAGAATAAATAAAAATATCATCTAGATGAAGGTAGAGACATAAAACATGTGGTCGACATTTACAACAGAGATCAATTACCAATAAAACTCCCTAGTTCTTTTTGTTTTATTTATAATCCAGCTTCTCAGTTCTCCTTATCTTTTAAGCAGAGAGCCCCACTAAGAAGGTTCCTGGGGGCTGCTTGCATGACTGTGGTAAAGCTCACCTGGCCTGAGTCATGCAGCTGCCTTCGGCTAAAAGCAATAAAGAGCAAGGTTGACTCCATGCTTCTAGAATACTGTGAGGCAATAAAAAAAAATATCAGGAAGGGGTTGGCATTCCAGCCCTTAAGCAACTTCTCTGTTATTTTATTTCACTGTTTCCTCACTAGTATTTATCTTCAAAAGATTTTTTTTTAAATCAGAACAGTTATATAAACGTTCCTCTCTATACTATTTTTCTTTAACAGTGCATCCCACTCCCTCCTCGGGTACAGGGACTATTCTTTTTTTTTTTTTTAATTCATACACATACTCAGAAATGGAACAATGGATTCTCAACACTTGATAAAAAGAGAAGTAAAATTATTATATGAACTCCTCAAATTACTGAATTATTCACTTATAGAGTTAGGGGCTGTGCTCTGCTCAGTCGTGTCTGACTCTTTGCAGTCCCATGAACTGTAGCCAGCCAGGCTCCTCTGTCCATGGGATTTTCCAAGAATTCTGGAATGGGTTGCCATTTTCTACTCCAGGGGATCTTCTTGATCCAGGGATAGAACCAGTGTCTCTTAACCCCTGTGTTGGCAGGTGCATTCTTTATCACTGTGCCACCTGGGAAGCCCTGGAGTTATGGGGCAAACGGGAAAGTGTGAGACTAACTACATCTGCCACTAAGAAACTCACTGAAAGCCCCTCCAGTCAATCCAGTGGATGGATATTGTTTGACTGATAAAAGAGAAAATCTAATATGAGATTCTTCTAAGAAAATAAAGTATATGTAGTACTGCAATGGTTGATTTCCTAAATCTGGTTAAAGCTGAAAGCCATTACAGAGACTCTCAAGATAAAGTTCCGATTATAGAATTTTAACTCAGTGCAAGATTCCATGAGTGGAAGAAGCTATTTTCCTGACTACACTTAACAGGACACCTCTCTTAGCAGGCATGAAGAAGACGCGTGAGGCTCTAGATTGGGAGAGACATAAAGTCCTGAGAAACGAGGACCCAGGGCAGTATTGCTGTATATCTATTTTGTGTTTGTCATGGATTCAATCAAAAATATAATGGCACAGGTATAGCTTCAGTAAGTAACTTCACAGTTCCTCAAAAGGCTATGAGGAACACAAAGAGCTTCTTATGGTGAATATCACCTTGAACATCCCATTAGCCTACTGTTGAATGAGGCTGAAACCTGACAGTCTACAGCCATCATACTGCACTGAGGACAAGGATAATCAGTATATGTTAAACGCAGGTCTGCACATTCACAAACCGATGATGTAGGCAGGTAGGGAGTTAAGTAGGCAGTCAGGTAGGAGTGAGGGCGGAGCAGAAAAAGAGAGAGAGGTGTGAATGAAAATGAGAAGAGTTGAGAAGTGTAGAGGGACAGAGGGAAAGGAGGGTGGTCAGTAAGAAAAGGGGAAATGTGATAAAATTAAACAATAAAAATACTTGCAAAAGGAGATACAGATTTACGCTAAAGCTCAAGGATAATCTTCTGCTGACATATGATTACATAATTTGGTGTTTCTCCTTACTTTATATTGTGAATTAGTACATGTTAATAATTAACTTTTTATATTTAAGTTGCAAAAAATATGGCTGATGATCAAGAGCTGAAGCAATGAAAAGAATTTAGCAATTAAGCTCTGCATTTATGCCCAGTCTCACTTCTTCTATTCAACATACTATTGGCAAACCTAGCAGCAGCAATCAGACAAGAAAAAAAATTAGGAGGTATCCAGATAGGAAGGGAAGAGGTAAAATGTCATTATATGCAAATTATTTGATACTTTATATAGAAAACCCTGAAGACTCCACAGAAAAACTACTATAACTGATAAATTCAGCAAGATGGCAGGGTACAAGATTAATATAAAGAAACCAGTTGTATTTCTTTACACCAATAATGAAATATCAGAAAGGGAATGTAAAAAAATATATACCTTTTAAAATCACAACCCCCAAATAAACTTCATCAATGAGTTGAAGGGCTTATAAAATGATAACTATAAAGTGTTAATAAAGCAAAGTGAAGAAGATTCAAAGAAATGAAAAGATATCCCATGCTGCTGGTTTGGAAGAATATTGTTAAAATGGCTATACTACCCAAAGCAATCTACAAATTTAATTTGATCCCTATCAATTTATCCAAGACTTTTTTCACAGAACTAGAATAAATGATACTAAAATTCATTTAGAACCATACACCCAGAATTGCCAAAGAAATCCTGAAGAAAAAGAATAGGAGGCATAACTCTCTCAGACTTTAGACAATACTACAAAGCTACAGTAATCAAAACACCATGATATTGACACAAAAACAGACATATGGATCAATAGAACAGAACAGACAGCCCAGAAATAGACCCACATACCACATAGATACCACATACCCAATACAGTCAATAAACCTTTAACAAAGCAGGATAGATTATATAATGGGGAAAATACAGTTTCTTCAGCAAGTGTTGTTGGTAAAGTTGGAAAACCTCATGTAAATCAGTGAAATTAGAACATGCCCTTTCACCATACACAAAAATAAACCGAAAGTGGTTAAAAGACTTAAACTAAAACACTACACCATAAAACTCCTAGAAGAGAACATAGGCAAAATATTCTCTGATAGAAATCATACTGATGTTTTCGCTAGCCAGTCTCCTAAAGCAATAGAAATAAAAACAAAATAAACAAATGGGATCAAATCACACTTACAGGTTTTTGCACAACAAAGGAAACCATGAACAAAATGCAAAGACCACCTGTAGAATCGGAGAAAATATTTGCAAGTGATGTGGCAAAGGACTTAATCTCCAAAATATACAAACAGCTCATACAACTCAATAAGAACAAAAAAACAACTCAATACAAAAATGGGCAGAAAACCTAAATAGACATTTTTCCAAAGACATATAGATGGCCAATAGGCATATAAAAAAGATGCTCAAAATCACTATTCAGTTCAGTTCTGTTCAGTCGCTCAGTCGTGTCCGACTCTTTGCGACCCCATGAATCACAGCACACCAGGCCTCCCTGTCCATCACCAACTCCCAGAGTTCACTCAAACTCAAGTCCATCGAGTCGGTGATGCCATCCAGCCATCTCATCCTCTGTTGTCCCCTTCTCCTCCTGCCCCCAACCGCCCCAACATCAGGGAGAGATTTTCCAATGAGTCAACTCTTCGCATGAGGTGGCCAGAGTATTGGAGTTTCAGCCTCAGCATCAGTCCTTCCAATGAACACCTAGGACTGGTCTCCTTTAGAATGGACTGGTTGGATCTCCTTTCAGTCCAAGGGTCTCTCAGGAGTCTTCTCCAACAACACAGTTCAAAAGCATCAATTCTTTGGCACTCAGCTTTTTTTTCACAGTCCAACCCTCATATCCATCCATGACCACTGGAAAAACCATAGCCTTGACTAGACAGACCTTTGTTGGCAAAGTAATATCTCTGCTTTTGAATATGCTATCTAGGTTGGTCAAAACTTTCCTTCCAAGGAGCAAGTGTCTTTTAATCTCATGGCTGCAATCACCATCTGCAGTGATTTTGAAGCCCAGAAAAATAAAGTATGACATTGTTTCCACTGTTTCCCCATCTATTTCCCATCTTACTTTCCCACAAGAAAGTAAGTTCTTGTGGCCACTGTGGAAAACAGTATAGGATTTCCTCAGAAGACTAAAAATAAAATTACCATATGATCCAAGAATCCCATTCCTGGGCATATATTCAGAAAAAAGCTAAAACTCAAAAAGATACATGCACCCCCAACTTCGTAACAGCACTATTCATAACAGTGAAGATATAGAACAATGAAGTTTCCAAATAGGAGGATAGTTGGATAAATAAAACGTGGTATGTGTGGATACACACCCACACACATACCCACACACACAATATGGAATGCTACTCAGCCAAAAAAATGAATGAAATAATAACATTTGCAGCAATATGGATGTAACTAGAGATTATCCCACTAAATCAAGTAAGTCAGAAAGAGAAAGACAAATAGCATATAATATCACTTCAATATGGAATCTAAAGATTGATATAAATGAACCTCTCTATGAAACAAAAACACACTCATGGACATAGAGAACAGACTGGTTGCCAAATGGAGGGGTTTGGGGGAGGGATAGAGTGGGAGGTTTGGGTTACCAAATGCAAGCTTTTACATAGGATGAATAAACAACAAGGTCCTTCTATATAGCACAGAGAACTATATTCAATATCCTAATATAAACCATAATGGGAAATAATATTTTTAAAAGAATGTATATATGTATAATCGAATCATTTTGCTATATTGCAAAAGTTAACACAATATCATAAATAACTATACTTCAATTTAAAAAAACTATACATTTCATTTGCTTAAATGCCAAAATTTCCTCTGACTTGACAATTAACATAATTTGGCTTTTGAAATTAGGGTTGAAAGGAATTCAGTTTTTGATAGAGAAGAAAGTTAAGATAAAAAGTGATTTAAGTAAAATATTAATCAAGATTTCAACTAATAAATACATGCATTAACACATTCTGTTTTTTAACTTCAAAGGCACAAACTAATAATGAACTAGATAGAATGAAACAGAATCGGCACAATGCTCTTAAGTCCTCATCCTTTTAGAAAGGAATAAGATAAATATATTTTTATAAGTAGAAATAAATACTGTTTCTATAGGGACTTTTGAAGATAAATTATTACATCCTTTCAGAAACCATTAAAATTCAATAGTGAAATAATTATAAACTTAGAATATCACTAAATAATATATTACTTATATACACAAATTGAAATTTATGTATGATAAGTAAGATAATAAAAAAAAATCCACAGCTTCCTAGGGAGGGACAAAAGGAAATATTTTCTCCCACTTTATACCATGGGTATACATTTCATTGAGAAATATTTTAGAAAAGTAGTTCTGAGAAATGATAAAGTAATTATAATTTCCATAACAACAAACACACACAAAGATCAAAAGTATAAACATAATATAAGAGTTACTTCACATTGAAAGATTGTTTCTGCACCAAAAAGTAAATAGAAACTAATTTTTTTTAGGGCATTATCTTATGATAAAATTTTGCTTTTCATTTTTTGTTTTTCAATTTTTGAAGCTTCTACTCTTCATTATTCAATAGGATCACAAACCTCAGGTTAAATGAATAATAAAATACTATACTAATGTCCATAAATATTATACCGATATATTTTATTCCTTATAATAACATACAGAATAGGAAAAAGGTATCAACACATAATTCTCCTTCAAACACTGATTAAGAAACATCAGTAATTTATCAGATTCAAAGTTCTTACTTGGAAGAATTTCTTAATGCTGCCTGATGGAAGACAAAGAAACCAAAGATACCTGGGATATAACCTTTAGGTGTTCAGGGAAACGGAGCAACTGCCATGACTTAAAAAGTGCAATAATTAAACAGTATGTTTCTTCCTGACTGGGAGAATAGAAGCAGTATCAGTAGACACTGAATTTCTTTCATCTTTTCATGTAAGAATGGTGCTCTTGTACAGTGGCCATGTGGGATGAATAAAATATTTTATCCTTCAAATAGTGCAACTAAAAAGGGGAAAGATTTTTTTTTCCCTACAGTACAAGAAACCAAGTTCTACCACCTTCTTCACTGTAAATTTACCAAAACATCCCCATTTAGAATTTGTTAACAAAGTGCCCCAATTCACTCTGCCTTTTCAATCTTTGGTTTTCAATTTCCTCCCTGCCCTTTCAGTTATATACTTATTAATTTGAGAAATATTTATTTTATGCGCTGGGAAAAAAATAGTGAAAATATACCTGGTCCCTACATCCATTGAGTTTGAAGTCTCATTATAATGAAATCTCAATCTTTTGTAATGAGACCCTTACAGGATTTGAAAATTTATTTAGATTTATTTATCTTTTGCCTCAAGTATCATTTTCTAAGACTTCCCTGGTGGCTTAGATGGTAAAGCATCTGTCTACAATGTGGGAGACCTGGGTTCAATCGCTGGGTTAGGAAGATCCCCTAGAGAAGGAAATGGCGACCCACTCCAAGACTATTGCCTGGAAAATCCTATGGACAGAGGAGCCTGGTAGGCTACAGTCCATGGGGTCGCGAAGAGTTGGACACGACTGAGCGACTTCACTATATCATCTTCTAAATGTATTCCTAAAAATGATCTCTTCTTTATTAATAAAATTTTATTGAGGCAACACTGGTTTAAAACATTATGTATGTTTCACATACACAACATTATAATTTGACTCTGTACTATACTGTGTGCTCACCAAGAAAAGTCTAGCTTCCATCCATCACCATACTATTGATCCCCTTTCCCATTTCCTCTCTACATTTCACCTCTCCAATTCCCCTCCAGGAATCACCAATCTGTTCTTATATTTATGTTTTTGTTCATTTATTTTGGCCTTTTTTTATTCCCCATTTGAGTGAAAATACACAATATTTGTCTCTGACTTCTTTCACTTGGCATAATATCCTCAAGGTCCATCCGTACTGTCACAACTTACAAGATTTAATCCTTTTTATGGCCAAGCAGTACTGCATTGTTTATTTATACAGTAAGTCCTCTACAGTTGAAGTTCTGTTCCAAGAGTGCATTGGTAAGTCCAGTTTGTTCACAAGTCCAACAAAGTTAGTCTGTGTCCCCAAATCATACAATTAGCTATGTAATATTGTACTATAATAGGTTTATAATAGTTTTCACACAAATATATAAAACATAAACAAAAAATAAAGATAACATTTTCAATCTTCTTGTACAGTATTCTAAAAAGTACAGTAGTATGTTATTCTTTTCGTTGCAATGGTGAATGGAATTGTTTCCTTAATTTCTCTATTTTCTCATTATTAGTGTATAAGAATGCAAGGGATTTCTGTGTGTTGATTTTATATCCTGCAACTTTACTATATTCATAGATTACTACAACCCAGCAATCCCACTGCTGGACATACACACTGAGGAAACCAGAATTGAAAGAGACATGTGTATCCCAGTGTTCATCGCAGCACTGTTTTTAATAGCCAGGACATGGAAGCAACCTAGATGTCCATCAGAAGATGAATGGATAAGAAAGCTGTGGTACATATACACAATGGAGTATTACTCAGCCATTAAAAAGAATACATTTGAATCAGTTCTAATGAGGTGGATGAAACTGGAGCCTATTATACAGAGTGAAGTAAACCAGAAAGAAAAACACCAATACAGTATCCTAATGCATATATATGGAATTTAGAAAGATGGTAATGACAACCCTGTATGCGAGACAGCAAAAGAGACACAGATGTATAGAACAGTCTTTTGGACTCTGTGGGGAGAGGGAGGGGGATGATTTGGGAGAATAGCATTAAAACATGTATAATATCATATAAGAAAAAAAAAAGTACAGCAGTACCAGCTACATCACTGCTGCTTTTACGCTTGCTTCTGGATATTCTTGAATAAAGACACTTCACTACTGTACTCTACGGTACTGAAAGTGAAGTACACAGAAGCACAGCCACTTGCAGAGGAGGCACTTGTAGAGGTGACAGTATATGTGAGACACACGAACTAACGTATGTGATTGAGCATACAAGCACAAGTTTGTATCTTTGAAAGTTTGCAACTTCAAGGTTTGTATGTAGAATACTTGCTGTATATACAGATATCACATGCTAATCTATTCATGTTGGGCACTTACGTTGCTTCCACATCTTGGTGATTGCAAACAACACACTGATGAACATGGGGAGCATGTCTTTTCAAATTAGTATTTTCATATTCTTTGGATAAATACTCATCGGTGGAAAACCTGAATCAGATGGTAGTTCTATTCTTAATTTGAGGAATCTCCATATTGTTTTCCATACTAGCTGTACCAGTTTACATCCCCACCAACATTCTCTCTAACACTTGGTATTTCTTATCCTTTTGATAATGGTCATTCTGACAGGTATGAGGGGATAGCTCATTGCAGTTTTACTTTGCATTTCCCTCATGATTAATGATGTTAAACATCGTTTCATGTCCTGTTGGCCATCTGCATGTCTTCTTTGGAAAAAATTCTATTCACATCCCCTGCCCATTTTTTAATAGGATTGTTTTTTGTTAAGTCATATAAGTTCTTTACATATTTCAGACATTAACTTATCATATATAAGATTTGAAAATATCTCATTCTTTTGTTGATGGTTTCCTTTGTTGTGTAGAAGTTTCTTTTGTTTGTTTGTTTGATCTAATCCCATTTGTCTATTTTTGTTTTTGTTCCCCTTGCCTGAGGAAACATACCCAAAAAGACATTGCTAAAACCAATGCCAAAGAGAGCACTATCTTTCTTCTAGGCGTTTTATGGTTCCAGGAATTACATTCACATTTTTAATCCATTTTGAGTTAATTTTTATATATGGTATAAAATAGTGGTCTAGTTCATTCTTTGGTATGTGGTTGTCTAGTTTCCCTAATACCATTTATTGAAGAAACATTTCTTTCTCCATTGTATTTTCTTGGGATTTTTGTTGTGAATTAGTTGTCTATGTAAGCGTGGATTTATTTCTGGTATCTCAATTCTGCTTCATAATCTAAATGTCTGTTTTTCTGCCAATCCAATCATCTCTTCTTTTAAATTCTCCCTCAACAGATACTGGTCATTTGTTTCTTACGATTCTAACTAACCACCGATTAGTATTTGATTCACATGCCTTTTTTGTACAATAACATTTTAAACTAAATTGGAGTCAGAGGACTAAAATGCTTTCCTGCTTTACTTTCCATGTCAGAAAAAATAACTGGCAGATAAAATTAATATAAATTTACATAAAGTAATTCTCACTACTTTTCATTGTAATATTAATTCTTGGTTCTCTCTGTTATACCAAAATTAAGGAGAGGTCTTGTAATTTCCTGGTAAGTGAATTTCACAGGGAGAACTTCCTAAGTACAAATACCAGCAATATATCAGCTCTATGAGGTGTTTGGAGTGAGGAGTTATGATTAAAAGACACGCCACAGGGGAGGAGTACCTAAGGAAAGTGCATTGTGTAATCACAGCCTGGTCCTTAGCATTTATTGACTCTGTAAGCACAAAGTCATTCACCACTCATAGTCTCAATGTAAAAGGAGCTTTTGGCAAAATATTAATCTTCCACCTTAACACAAAGTCAAGTAATCATGAGTTCATTCTCTGAGATATGGTTGTCCAGCATAGCACGTCAATTAAGAGTTGGACTCACTCTGAAGAGTTGAATCTTGTTCCCTCTCTCACTAAATGGTTGCAAACAAAATGGTTTTGCCTTCTCTAAACTTCAGCTTTTTTTTTTCCCCCAGAAAAATGAGAATAATAATGTTACCTACCTCGGAGAGGGGCTTCCCTCATAGGTAATCAGTTGGTTAAGAATCTACCTGCAATGCAAGAGACCCAGGTTCAATTCCTGAGTCCAGAAGATCCCCTGGAGAAGGAAGTGGCAACCCACTCCAGTATTCTTGCCTGGAAAATCCCATGGACAGAGGAGCCTGGCAAGCTACAGTCCATGGGGTCAAAAGAGTCAGACACGACTGAGAGACTAAACCACCACCACCATCTCAGAGAGAGTTTGAGCATTAATGAGAAGATGCATGTATAATGCAACTTTGAATTCATAAGTAAGCCCCTGGTAACTAACAGCCCTTACCATCCTCACATGACACATTTCCAGTGACTATGGTGGGGGCTGATTCGTTTGGGGATATTTTACCTCCAGAATCTGTTAAACTGGACATTTTCAGATATATTTATACTATAAACAGTAACTTTCTTGCAGTATAAAACTATCTAGCATGTACAAAATTACTTCACTGTAAAAACAGTATCAGTGACTGGCACCTAGATGTTGAACCACCAGCAGTCATAACTGGCTGATCCTCAGGAAGATTTAATAGGTAAAGTAAATGATGTGACATTTAGTGATCAACATGGATCAATTTAAGAAATAAATGATGTTTTTTTAAAAAGTTGAATCCATGACAAAAGTCCTCCTGAGTGGGAGAAAATAGAACATGGGTGAGGAAGAAATCAAGTTATGTTATGCAAAAAATCTTAACAGATGAATGTGCAGAAATAACCCTAATTTTACCCGCCTTGCAAGACCTAAGTGAATCATCCAGTCAGCCCAGCCACTGGGGCAATGGGACTTCTACTTTAATCCAGTTGAGTTCTCCGATGAAGCTTATCTCTGGACTCAGGGATGCGGTAACTCACAGAAGCTAACTGGCTCGTGTCTTTCCTCCTCTGAAGTACCAGCTAAAGCTTGGCATCTTTAAAGTGATGCTATAGTAAAGGACAACCTAATGATAGTGGTTCCTTGCACCAGTTTACCTTGTACATATTATTTACTATCTTCTTTCATTTTATATTCATACACAAGAGGCTTTGACTTGATCTTTTGTCTTCCTTTCTTATAAGAATAGTGTATTTGAAAGCAAAGCAGGAGTACAATTTACAGTTTCTTATTTCATTTTTCTGACAATTATGCAATTCTAACAAAAGCTAGATATCCTTTTTTAAAAGGAATCTCATTTTCTTGATAATTCTAAATATAATAATAGTATTTCACCAAATCCTTCAGAGTAATTTTTTAGTCTTTTAGTTTACACATTGATAATTTCCATTTCTATTACTCCCTATCACTTAAGTCACTTTTAATTTTATGCCCTTCATTTGTGATTTTTGTCTATATCTTCTTTTGGCAGAGCCATCATATGTTCAGACAGAATTTTCTTGTCTATTATACACAGTCCATTCTCCACAATCCATTCTAGACGATCTCTTTGTCTATATTACAAAGTTCTTCAAATGTTGCAAGTGTTCACCTTTCTTCCTCTCATAAGGGTTTTGCAGTTTAATTTGTCCCTGCTTTGTAGACCTGCTCCTCATTCCTCTTTCTGACCTCCTGTCACTAGAATCTCGTTTCTTTTTTCATTTTCTTTTTAGTAGCATCATTATATCCCCTGATTTACCCCCAAGATATGTCTTCTTTTATGATATGGTATCTATTTGTACTGGAAGGGAAGCCCCAACCCAGACACAGGCTGTGTTAAGTACTGCCATTCCTTAGAAAACATGTGCAGAACAGCTATTTTGAGTCATCCCTTAAATAATAGTCTAAAGATATTTAAAAATAGAAAACAAATAACTAACAACTTGGCTTCTAACTCAAAGCATGCAGAATCAAATGGAGACCACAACTTGTAAATAAATAATTATAATACCAGTGGTATTAACTGTTACAAACAAGAAAGTAGTGTGTGGGACGGAAGTGGAGGAAAGGGGTAGGGAATATTTGAACTGACTTTGATATACAAAAAGAAGCCTTAATGAATGGGTATGAAATCACAGGAATTGGGAGTGCAGCATTTGAGATAGTGGGACCAGCACATTCAAAAGTAAAGAAGGAAAAAACAACCAACCAACAAAGAAGTGTGAAAAACAGCTTCATGTGTCTATGTCTTTGTGTAGTTGAAGAACATGAAGATAGAAGATGAGACTGGAAAAGTCAGTGGGGATCAGAAAAGTCACATATATGATGCTTACGACTGAGATTTATCCCTATGCACTATGGTCTGTCATGGTAGGATTTCATGAAGAGGGGATAGCTGTACTGTGAAGGCACAGTATGGAGACTGGATTAATGGGATTGAAACATGATTCAGAATTAAGGAGCCAGTCATCATAGCAATGCACAGAAGACATAATAAGAGTCTGAACCAAGGTGCTGAGAGTCATGATAGAAATAAGGTGAAATATAATTAGTTTTTAAAGAAAGGGCATGGAAAGTTTTTAAAGGAAGGGCATGACAGGGAGGGGAGAGAGAGAGTGGAAAAGGTGGTTCATAAAGAATCCTCGGACTCAGGCTTGATTCACAAAGTGGATAACGGTTTCTTTAATGTAGATATATTTAATCCATAATTAAGTTGCATGCGTGCTTGCTGAGTCACTTCAGTCATGTCTGACTTTTGAGACCCTATGGACTGTAGCCCACCAGGTTCCTCTGTCCATGGGATTCTCCAGTCTAGAATACTGGAGTGGGTTGTCTGTCCTCTCCTCCAGTGGACCTTTCTGACCCAGGGATCGAACCTGCATCTCCTGTGTTTCCTGCATTGCAGGTGGATTCTTTGTCACTTAGCCACCAGGGAAGCCCGTAATTAAGCTGAGAGAATACTAAATATCACTTTAAAAATATCAATGTTCTGTAGCTTTTTCTCTAGTGCTGGAGAAGACTCCTGAGAGTCCCTTGGACAGAAAGGAGATCAAACCAGTCAATTGTAAAGGAAGTCAACCCTGAATACTCATTGGAAGGACTGCTGCTGAACCTGAAGCTCCAATACTTTGACAATCTAATGTGAACAGCTAACTCATTGGAAAAGTCCCTGATGCTGGGAAAGATTAAGGGCAAAAGGAGAAGAGGGCATCAGAGGATGAGATGGCTAGATGGCATCAATGATGCAATGGACATGAACCTGGGCAAGCTCCAGGAGATGGTGAAGGACAGGGAGGCCTGGTGTGCTGTAGTCCATGGGGTCGCAAAGAGGCAGAAATGACTGGGTGCCTGAACAACATAATACAATTAAAGTTTCAAAACAAAATGCAAGAACATACCATCCCTATTGTCCCTTGAAGTGAAACAATATCTCAAAACTCTAAGATAAACGGGAAAAAAAAAATCTTTGAAGTTTAAGGAACTTGCTCAATGTCACTTGCTAATAAATAACAGGGCAGGAATCCAACCAAGTTGTTGCCTAGGTTGGGGTAGGTCCTTTAATCATAGGGACTCCATACAGTTTCACAGGTTGTTAATGGCACAAGAGTACCAGAACAAGCAACCAGGTGAGGGTTGAATTCCAGCCTATGTTCCACTGGCTTAGTCCTGTGCACTGACCCAAGCCTGCATACAACACTTTAAAGAGGTGTCCTTTCCTCACTCGTAGAAAAGTCCTCTGAGAACCAAGCTGTGCACCCTGAGAACTCTGTCTTCTTGGAGGGGTGAATTGTTTCAACTTGCACAAAGGTACCAAAGACACCTA
Organism: Bos mutus; assembly: GCF_027580195.1. Lineage (NCBI taxonomy): Eukaryota > Metazoa > Chordata > Mammalia > Artiodactyla > Bovidae > Bos > Bos mutus. The sequence goes on from NC_091623.1 coordinate 15,554,626, forward strand.
CGGTCTTGAGGTGGCTCATAACCCATTGCATTTTAAGAACATTCTCTACCTAGGTGTACATTGATCTGCTTTGGCAAACAGTACCGGGAAACTATCCCCAAACTGGCAGCAAGCAGGGAGTGGATAGGATTTATTCTGAATTTATATATAACAGACTTTGGGGTTGGAAATTTCCTGCATTTGGTTATAAATGGTAGCTACATCTCCAATTAGAGACCAAAGGCAACTAATAATAAAATTGTTGTTTTTCTAGTATGACTGCAATTAATTACCTCATATACATACGGTAAGTGTGTATATGTATGTGCATATATACACACACACTAGTGGAAAAAGTAGTGAGACGCCACACTGAGGGCTTGGCTATAGAGCACGTACAACATAGATTATGATTCAGATATTACAAAGAATAGAACCCCCTTTTCTGGCACTAGATAGATTTTATTTTATATCACCTGCAAATTTGTGACTCAATGACTATATTCAGGCTGACCTTCAATATTTTACATAACTATTTTTGGTCATGGTAAATGGTGAATCATAATCAGAAAAGTAATTTCCATAATGATGCAAATATTTCATTTTTACTATAGAACTATAATATTCAATTCCATACTGAATTAGAAATCATAATGATATGCATCACTATGCAAAGGTCATGAAGTTGTCCTTTTTTGTACCATAATAAAGTATGAGGCTGTTATTCATCAACTTGAAAAGACTATATTTTCCTTTCTTGTTGCATCAATCATCCATGCTTCTCTGAAGTTTCTTAACTATTAAATACTAATCTACATACTTAGATGTATACATATAATGGTCAAATTATTGGATACAGAAGCATATTTAGAAAGGTGACTCTAGATTTATGTTAATAAAATTATTTTCTTCCCTGATAATATTGGGTTGGCCAAAAAGTTCATTTGGGTTTTTCTATAAGATCTTACTACTCAGGCAAGAATCTTCATAACCAACTATCAGTTGAAGTTAGGCACTAATGCTGAAGAGGATAAGGAATAAGGAGATCATCTCGTAAGAAACCCATTTCTGAATGAATACAGTTGGCCCTGTAACTTTCTTTGGCTAACAGAATGCAAGAAGATGTGAGACAAGCAAAAATGTTAAAATGTCCTTTTGCAGTTTGGTTAGTTTCTTGCATTCCTATCATTTGTCACAAGAAGACATTCCATGAAAAATATGAACATATTAAATAAACATGAATTCAAGCTGGAACCTGCAGTCAAGCTAAGAAACCCTAAGGTAGGAATGGAAGCTGCCCTTTGGGACCTAGTCTAGATATAAATACCAATTGCTCTGCAGACACGTAAGAGTACTGGCACAAAAACAGACGCACAGATCAATGGAAAAAAATAAAGAGCCCAGAAAGGAACCCACACTTACATGAACAATTAGTCTATGACAAAGGATGCAAAAATATACAATGAGGGGAATACAGCCTCTTCAACAAATGGTAATGGGAAAACTAGACACCTACATGAAAAAGAATCAAACTGAAATACTTTTTAATACCATCTGTAAAATTAAACTCAAAATAGATTAAAGACCTGAAGATTGAAGACTTAAAGGTAAGATCTGAAGGTAAGATCTGAAACATAAATTTCTAGAAGAAAACATAGGCAGCATGCTCTTCAACATTGGTCTCAGTAATTTATTGGATATGTCTCCTCAGGCAAGGGAAATAAAAGCCAAAATAAACAATGAGACTCTCTCAAACTAAAAAGTTATCAACAAAACAAAAAAGCCACCTACTGAATTGGAAAAGATATTTGCAAAGGACATATCTGATAAGGGGTTAAATCCAAAATATACAAAGTACTCATACAACTCAACAACAGTAAAATAAACAATGAGATTTTAAAAGATGGGCAAAGGACCTGAAAAAACCTTTTTTTTCCCAAAAAAGGCAATATATGACCTGCAGCCTACCAGGCTCCTCCTTCCATGGGATTTTCCAGGCAAGAGTACTGGAGTGGGGTGCCACTGCCTTCTCCCAAAACAGAGCTGAGCCTCACAGAAATCAAGGGAAAGTAAAAAAAAAAAAAAGTTTCAGGTTAAAAGAAAAAACAAGTGATTCAAACCTATTTATATAAGGCTTGTTAAGTATCTCCATACTTTTCTTCAAGGTAACTTTGAACAACTTTTAATGTCATTTATTGTACAGGTCAGAAATCTCACACCATCACCTCAAATCTTCTGAGACTAGACTCTTAAAAAAAAAATTTGATGACCAGAGCAAACTAATATAAGCTGACAGGGGATAGGTCAGAAAATCCCATTTCAGCTAATTATTTTTTTACATTTTTAAGTTTCTAGTGGCTGATGAAGTTTTGAAAATGTCCTTTGCCACTGGCCTATGAGCATATTTCATATGAAAAATCCAACAGAGCATTTAAATATAATATCCCCCTGCTATGTATCCAAATGTCCCTGTTGTAACAAAGAAATTTAATCCAAATATTATAGCTTATTTTAACACAGTTTCTTTCTCCCTAGAAGCTCAGTCCGCATTAACCACATCAACAATGCATGGTTTTTCCTTATACCATCCTTATCTATTTAATAAAAATAACAGTCTTCCTCCCATTTTTAAATGAGGAATGTTTATAATCACCCTGTGCTCTCTTTTGGCCCTGAAGGGTGAATTGATTTCTTTCCTTTGAAAGAAATTTTATCAATAAAATTTATGAAACACCATTACTCAGCTTCCTAGAAATAAATACGCCTTTCTTTCATCTATTCTTTGAACACAGAACAAGTCAATCTTTGTATGATGAATTATCTATCCTTTATGATTGCTCAGTATTACATCTCAGTCTTAAGTTTAAATACTGACTTAGAATCAAGCTGTCTGGCACAACATTACGCCTCATTTTTCATTGTTTCCTCATTTCAGAAACTTTCCAACTTCTAGAGCTGAGAGCAAACTTAGAAATCATCTATCCAAACATTTATAATCAAGTTTCCTTTCAAATTTTGAAAGCAATTTTTCTATTGAAAGGGTATTTTCACTGAACTCCTTAGATGTTAAGTTCTACTTATATGAGAACTACTTATACATGAGTTCTATTTATACATCCTCCCTGTTCAAAGAACCTTACTGTCCTGAAGCAAGGTGTTGAAAGTTAGGTGTAGTAAAGTTAGGGCTGTAATTCTTCACTTATTCTCTGTCCAAATTCATTTCCACTTTCTCATGAATTACATCAAATCTTCATGATTCCAAATCATAATTTTCTACATTTTCAAAACTCAGATTCATGGTAAATATGTTAATGGCTACAATGAAGGAACAACCAAATATTTGCCTGGTCTTTATTTTCTTTAGAGAGAAACATAAAGAGCTATTCAGAAGTCATTTAAATTTTACCCAATTAAAACTTGAGATGTGTACTGTCTTTGCCTACTAATAAAAGTTGGAAACTTTCATTTGATAAAATTCATCACTTGAAATTACTTATTTTTCTTTTAACTTTGAGTTCTCAGTACATATAAAATATTGAAAAAAAAATGTGCTTGGCATAACGTCTATTCTTGGCTATGTTCCTGAACTGCTGTAATAATGGGTCAGGTCGTTAAGTCCTTTAAAACTGAAGTAAAAATAGTCTACTGACATTCATGTTATGTTGTTAATGAAATGCTATCTTTCTTTTTGGAGGAGAAATAAAATTGTCTAGTTTTATCTATTTTAAGACGGGCCAACTCATCTGTCCTGGGACAGGAAGTACACTTGGATTTACTTTAATTTTTAGAAAATTGTGATAATGAACAAGTGATATAATATTTCCATAGAAACTTCTTACTACCTTAGAACTTCAGAAAACTCACCAAAATAAACCATTAAGGTATAACATATAGATCACATGAGTAGCTGTAAATTTACTTATGCTTTGTCCACAGGAGATGAAGAATCACAGATCAATCGCTGTGGACTGTGGTTTGCCTCTAACCCATAATCTCTAGTAGGATCCTTTGGCTTGGAACAGAACCTGGGAAAGAAATAGGGGTGTCTTCTCTCTGATGGGAAATGCTCTCAAGTCAGTCCTAAAGGCCTAAGGCCTTAGGCCTGCATCAGTGATGCAGCCAAAGCTCAGGAAAGTTTCAAACTGAGGTCCCACCAGGATTCTAACATGAAACTCTTCCATATTTGGGAAAATAGAGCAATATTTATTAGAGGAATGCTCCTCATTTTTGAGGAGCATTGATTCTATTTAAAGAAGTTCTATTTAAATGATTATATTTAAAGAAGTGTAGCCCATCTACATCTGAAAGTGGCTACTTGTAGTAGAGGCTCTTCAACTGTGGAAGAGGAGTCAGCATTTGGAATTTAAAAGGGGAGGAGGGGTTACATCCAAAATACACACGTATTTTGTTCCAATTTTTAGTGTGAAAATTCATTTTAATATATTTTGTTATAATTGACACACTGTAAAACGCCTATTCATATATTTTGCTATTATAAGGAAACAAATCACAAGTATTTGAAAATTTGACCTATAAGACTGAGTAATGTTTTACGACTGCGCTGCCCAACAGTATCCACTAGCCGCGTGTGACTACTGAGCACATGAAATGCGGCCAGTGTGACTGAAGAACTAAATTTTTAATTTTATGCTAAATTTAGCAACCTGGATATGTGATTCTCCTCTTTTAAATATAACTTTATGAAACAAATACATATAAAGTATTTTTGATGAAAAATTAGCATCTAAATTGAGATGCACTGTTATTGTAAATATAGCCCTGATTATACCTAGAATAAAGCATAGAATGTAATACATATCATTAATAATTTTATACTGTAAAGTTTTTAAATGAGAATTTTTTTTAATTAGCCTCCAATTAAAATAAATGAGAATATTCTTGATGTACTGGGTTAATTCTTGTGGTATAATTCACAAAGTTGTAAAATATTTAAAGTACACTATGTGGTGATTTGATATATATACATTTGAAAAGATTCACACCCTCTCCCGTCCCCCAGTGTTAATCAGCACATCTATCACTACACATATTTACTTTTTGTTTTGTTCTGATGAGAATATTTCAGTTCTAAGAAATTTCAGTTATACAATGCAGTGTTGTCAACTACAGTCACCATGAAACCATATTATTAAAATTAACTTACCCATTTCTTTTTGTGTTTTTTAATGTAGTTACTAAAAATTTTAAATTACACACATGTGGTTTGCATTACATTTACATTAAATAGAATTTCTTTGGACAATCATAAATCACGACAGTGTCAAATGCTAGGGCTGTTGATTTAAACACTTTATGTTGCTTCAGAATTACAATATCATTTTCAACCTATCAGTCATATTACTTACACTTAAAGTTACTTAAAGTAAACTGGTGGTGCCATTCTAAAAACTCTTGGATTGCTTATGAAGCATTTTAAGAGGATTATGTATTTTCACATAAGTATTTGAATGACCAAGTTGTTATTCTCTCATCTTTTCCTGTGGCTCATTTTCTTGGCCCACACAGATAATACTCTGCAGCCTCTACAATATAAATCTATTCTGTAACATTTCCCATTTCACCTCAGAGGAAATACCTAACCACTGAAATCTTTCTGTAATTATGTTATTGGGTAACACACGCCACTAATTCTCTTGCCATGGAAAGAGAATCGTACTAAAAAGAGACATCTGAAACACATTTTCTGCCAAGGAAATGTCATTTGAGTTCACCTACTTGCAAAAAGAAAGAACTACTCAAATATCCTTTGCAGTATCTGTTATTCTTGGGGTAATTTTTAATGACACAAATAAACAGCAATGATTAAAAAAGCTGGATACTAAAAAGTCAGATACTCTCTAAATCTAAGAGCTATCACTGCAGTTTAAGAATTAAAGTAGCACTAAGGCTCTCCGAATATAATGTTGCCAAAAGCTGATTTTGAGTTATCACGTAAAAAATGTCTACAAGCTGTAAATCTCCCACAGATGGTCTACTTTAAAAAATATATATCACAATATTATTAATTGTCCCATAATTAGATGGGACTCAGGATGGTACCGGGGCTTCCCAGGTGGCTCAGCGAAAAAGAACCTGCCTGTCAATGCAGAAGACTTTAGAGACTCAGGTGCAATCCCTGGGTCGGGAAGATCCCCTGGAGGAAGAAATATCAACCCGCTCAAGTATTCTTGCCAGGAAAATACCTCGGTCAGAGGAGCCTGGTGGGCTACAGTCTATGGGGTTGCAAAGAGTCAGACGTGACTTAGTGACTACAGATGCATGAATGCACGCAATATGGTACAGAAAGAGATAATGTGTTTAAGTTTTATTTTTAATTTATATGGATACATGAATAAAGGCCAGAGGGAAAAAATCATTAGGTACTGCAAATATACACACAAAATTAACCAAGCATTTTGCAAAGTTTTCCAAAAAAGAAACAGTCATATGTAAGTCCAAAAAAAGAAAAAAAGCTACTAAAGGCTGGTTCAAAACCTCTAAAAATAGGTACAGATTGAAGAATCTCACTCAGCAGATCCCTGTGCAACCACAGCAATGTTTCCTAAACTACTGAAGCTGATGATTTAGGAAAACTGCTGGAAAAAGTTCAAAAAGAAAAATGTCTATTTTAAAAGCTGATGCTTATACCAATTTTATTTACTCTATTAAGTGCACCAACTTTATTCTCTATTATTCTCTTTATTCTATTATTATCTTAAATCTTTACTTCAAGGTCATCAAACTTTTTCTTAAGAAAAGCCAGATAATGAATATTTTAGACTTGAGGGTCATACTATCTTTGTTGATACTACTTAACTCTGCTGCTAGAGTGCAAAAACAGCCAGAGACAATACATAAACCAATGGGCTTGGCTGTGCTCCTATAAATCTTTATTTACAAAAACAGGCTGTGGGGCTGATTTAAGCTGAGGGCTGTAGTTGAGGGATCTCTGCTCTGTATCTTTGAACCACTGCTCTTGGTGCTAAGTCACTTCAGTAGCGTCCAACTCTTTGTGACCCTGTGGGCTATAGACCACCAGGTTCTTCTGTCCATGGGATTCTGCAGGCAAGAATACTGGAGTGGGTGGCCATGCCCTCCTCCAGGGGATCCTCCCAACCCAGGGACTGCATCTGTGTCTCTAAAGTCTCCTGCATTGGCAGGTGGGTTCTTTACCACTAGCGCCACCTGGGAAGCTGATCTTGGCTAATTTAATTTTGCTTATCCTGGTATTTTCATAAGTATTCTCCTTAAGTAGATGAGTATAAAAGGACATGTTTGATATGGCTACTTGTCTTCTATTCCTTTTCTTCTGTTAATAGCCCCTGATGTTCTTTGGGAAAGTCCTCTCTCTACTAATCTCCATTGTTTTAAGCGGTTGTTTGGGTAACTCAGGGATGATACAGTGAAACAAGAACACCAAAGCCAGTAATATTTATTGCGGGACTTTTGTGAAATTTTTCAGAGACAGAGCTCATCCCTTTTCTACCAGGGTTGAAACTAATAAGCTGTGTGTTTAGAGCCACTGGTAACCATTCTGCTTCTGTATGGGAAGAGCCTATCTGAGGATGAAACCAACACAGAAGCAAAGGATGCCTGAGGGCATTATTTAAATCCCTGAATCCAGCTGTATGTGAAGCCAGAATGTTTCAATTATGAGACAATGCTCTCTCTCTTGTGTGTGTGTGTTGGGGGCGGGCAGGGGCGGGGGAGGATGCTGGAGCTGGTTTAAATTCATATCTGGCTTTTGAATACAAGAACTACTAACAAAATACATTGAGAAATTGTAGTATCTGAAGGGTTCTAAGCTAAGCTCTGGAACTTATGCTGCATAGGTAACCCCTGACTTCTTTGATAACCTCAAAATATCATAGAGGGTAACAATATGTCCCTTTGTCCACAGTTCTGTCCTAGGCAACATTAAATATATATGAATGGAAGGAAAACAGTAAAAAATGTAAATGTATTCAGATCCTATCAATACAAAGTTCTATTTTTATCTGTTCTCTTATCAGAAAACACCTCATATTGCTTTGAAAGTACAGATCTTGTATCATGAGGCAGAGGACAGAAACTGAATATGTATAAGAAGAAAGAAATGCTACCCTCCATTTGGAAGTAGCTAATTGACATTTCCAGGAATACTTGCCTTTAATTTGATTATAATGCATTGTGCTCACATCAATAATTACAGTAACTCAAACTAAATGCCCATGACTTTTCATGGATCTTCTTTACCTAAATATACATAACCATATTTGGGCTTTTCCCCTATCATATCAGATACAATCTATTAGCTTCTAAAGACAGAGTTGGATTAAGATTACTTTAGGAAAAAAATTTTAGTAAACATTAAGATCCAATATGTAATAGGAATAATTATTTAATTTGAATGCATATGTTGTACTTGTCAGTCTTATAATCATCTTTATAGTCACTGTCTCTCCCAGTATTAAATTGCAGTTTCCTGGAAGGTAGATATGCGTCTCACTAGTTTAGACTCTGCAGGGCTACTGTAGTTTCTTCCATGTTGAAAGGAGTCAGTATCTACTCAACTGAATTACTTTTCTCTATAAAATACATTTAAAATATTTGCTCCCATCTATATCTGAAAGATTTGGAATGCTAACATTACCACTTTGCATGAATGAGATAAAGCCTTTTTCTGGCTCCTGTCAGTATGCTGTAATCCCATTCAGGTTCCCCAGAGATAAACTCTGACACAAGGTTCAAGCCCAGGAAGCAATGGTGAGGGAGTGGGGAAAAGTGCTTCTTAAGCTGCTGCAGAGGGTGACTTGGGTTAAATTCTATGAGGGAAAACTCTGGAAAAGATGGAAAATGCACTTCAGAGATGTATGCCATTTGGAGAAGAGAGCCAGGCTATTTATACACTAACTTCCTGCAATTATTGCTTGAAGATTAATTCACAGGGGTGTTCATTCCCTATCATTTCTACTCTACCTGTTTCAGAAAAAGCCTTTAGGCATGGAAATAGAATGGCAGCTGGACATCATCCCGTGCACCCCAAAATGCAGAGCCTGAGTATTTAGGTGGGGTATCAATAGCATCTGCTACATCCATCTTATCTTTCTCTCTTTCCACTTTCCCTGTGCAATATTATTTTAAATAACCATTTTTTCAAACTTCCTTATTCAAAAACCTTCAGTGATTCTGTCCTTTAATTTACCAAAATCTAAAATCTCTCACCTGATTTTCCTTTCTTTTTGTTTCTTTGGGTTCTTATGTAGCAAAACCAAACCAAAAACTATCCACACATACAAAAAATTTATCCATGGGGATGCTCATGGCTAGGTGGATTAAAGATGCACAAACTGAAATATATTAACAATTTCCAAATATGCTAATAAGTTTATCTCTCTGACTCTGGTACCCAGAAAACTCACCAACGCATAGAAGGGCATCAATGTCTATTGAAGATATAAGTATCCTAACATTTTCACAGGATTTCAAGTACCACACCTCAACTCCTATTTGATATTCACAAGAGATTAATAAAACTTAGTCTTGAAATAACAAAAATAATATTCATAAAGTAACAGCATACTATTATCTAGCTTTTTTAAAAAACAGTGAGCTAGAATTGTCTTTAAAGGGCTGCCATAGTATGCATCACTTAAATTTACAAATGAAAGTACTCTATGAGCAGATGTCCTGCTTCTGATTGGAATGTTCACTCTTTTCTCTTATTCTAGCCCAGCTTTGTTCAAAAGAAATAGAAAGCAAGCTACATATGCAATTTTAACTTTTCTGGTAGCCACTTTAAAAAGAGGAGAGACACATGAAAATTAATTTAAATAAAACTATCATTTGAATAGGTAGTAAATATAAAATTAAATGAGTTATTTTACTTTTTGTGTTTTAACTCTTTAAAATACAGTGTGCATTTTACATTCACTGCACATATTAATTCAGACTAGCCCCATTTCCAATAATCAACAGTCATCTGTGACTAAACACTGCTGCCTTGAACAGCACAGAAATAGCCTTTATCAGCTGAAGCATCCACACCATCCCTTTTTATCCTTTAAACTAGCTCTTCGGGGTATTAAAAAGGTGTTCACAGATTAGCAAGGACAGGTGGTTCTGGGGAGCCCTATGATTTCCTCAGTGGTATTTACATATTTTTATTTATCTTGACTTTTCTCAGGATTGTTGAGACAGTAACTTTGCAGCATTCTTGTTTTGCAGACATTACTTTGCCAACAAAGGTCCGTCTAGTCAAGGCTATGGTTTTTCCAGTAGTCATGTATGGATGTGAGAGTTGGACTGTGAAGAAGGCTGAGCGTCGAAGAATTGAGGCTTTTGAACTGTGGTGTTGGAGAAGACTCTTGAGAGTCCCTTGGACTGCAAGGAGATCCAACCAGTCCATTCCGAAGGAGATTAGCCCTGGGATTTCTTTGGAAGGAATGATGCTAAAGCTGAAACTCCAGTACTTTGGCCACCTCATGCGAAGAGTTGACTCATTGGAAAAAACTCTGATGCTGGGAGGGATTGGGGACAGGAGGAGAAGGGGACAACAGAGGATGAGATGGCTGGATGGCATCACTGACTCGATGGACGTGAGTGTGAGTGGACTCCGGGAGTTGGTGATGGACAAGGAGGCCTGGCATGCTGCGATTCATGGGGTCGCAGAGAGTCGGACACGACTGAGCGACTGAACTGAACTGTTTTGCAGTATTATTTGACTCAAAATATATCCATCCACAATCTTTGGCATCATTTTAAGACCTCTTGTTGACAAAAGCTGTGCTGTGGCCCTAGGTATGTTCCTAATCAGGTGTGTGCCTATTTTTCATCCCTGTAGGCAATAGCTAGTGCAGACAACCAATATAATAGGCTTTCCATCCTATAACTCTGCCAGGGCTCATGTCCTTTCTTGTTGAAGCTCTTGTTTCCCCATTTGTCAAATGGAGGTAACACTTACTTAATAGAGATGCTGTTAAGAGTAAATTACATCCTGTTTACTCCATACTGAACCTGAGTTACATTTAACAATTATTTAACGCAAATTTCCTCATCTACAAAATGAGGATTGGATTTGAACCAGAATGCTCACCAAGATTCCTTCCACTCAATATCCAGTGAAATGTATTAAACCTTGGCATGTGGCTAACAGAAGTAAATCTAAAGAGAACTCACCCCTCATCTCCCACCACAGCGGAGGGTAGGTTAGTTTTGTTTCCCCAATGGCTGTACAAAGACAGCCTGGGTTCAGGGCAGGCCCAGGAGTCCCTGCAGCAGGCCTAACTGGGAAGAGTAATTCTTAGAGGCAGAAGAGTCAGGGGGACAGTCAACATATTTAACAACTGGTGAAACATGAATACCAAAGAATCGGAAAAGTTGTTGCGACTGATCAAAAGGAAGGGCAGCTGCACGTCACCAAGCAGGGGGACTGCAGTGGTATCTCCCAGAGAGGCGAGCACTGGCAGGGAGGCAGGCTGCAAGTGAGGGTTTGAGCTCTGAGCACTTACTTAATGAGCGCTTTTGGGTAAGTAACCTAAACTCATCAAGTGGCAGTTTCTTCGTCTATAAAATGAGGTGTATTATCCAAGAGGTCTCTCATCCAAGGATAATTAGTTCTAGGATAAAGGGATTTTAAATGAATACACTTAAATAGTACCACAAATATCTTAATGCTACAGCAAAAATCATTTTAATTGGGGCTTATCTTGAGCTAAATATCTATGAAAATAAGTTTATTTTATATATAGCAAAACCAAGTTATAATTGTTCTAGTGCTCAAAACAAGTAATTAATTAAGAATTGATGGGGGTGCTGGGTTACTTTTCCCTCCAAATTTGGAGAATATGATCACGTATTTTTTACATCAGTGATAATTCTGACAGTGCCACCATAAAGAAGGTGATACGAAAAACACTTTTTTAAGTAATCACCAGTTAGTCCAAGGATTTCTCTTAATTCTTTCTATTTGTATCATTTTCAATTGAAGCCCTGTTGCTGTGGGTTAGCATTCTATTTTATATTATTCAGTATTTCCTATATCTGATAACTGGTTAGTAAATGACAATATTCAAGTTCAAGCTGCTATGTTAACCACAGAGTGCTGTTAAAATGAATACTAATTTTATTAGTCATCTCGTCACCAGCTGCTGTCTTCTCCTCTAAAATTATATTTTCCTGCAAAACTGTACAACTCGGGGCATGCGCATAGTATATACTTGCTTAATCAGGACCTGGTAGATGAATCACTTTTGACTGTAGTGAAAGCCGAATGAAAGAAGGTCAACTAAAATACAGCAGGTACATGACAAAAGCCGAAGCCTTGTCTAGTTTCCATTTGACCTCAGTGATCATGAAGTTGGAGTAGGACACTGGAAACAGAGCCATGCTGGGGCCTCTTGCCTTGCCCTTTCCATGGTAACAATGCTTAGAGACCAAGAATGGAAATATGTTTCTAACTTCCAGTGACTCCACTAAAAATCATTTTTACATGTCCAGTTATTCAATGATAATTAAATAACTACCATATAAAAGGCATTTAAAATAATTTTATATTTTCTTAGGTTTACATGTATTACAATTCCCCACATATGTATAACTGAAATACATTAAGACATAATTTGGTATAGAATCCCATCTTGTATCTTATATAAATTTAGTATCTTCACATTCGTCTTCATTTCCTTACGATAATTTTTATAACACTGAACTACCTCTAGATTAATGTTTGCCTCATATTTTTTAAGCACCTCATTAAAAATCACCTATCACATTTTGTTAAAATGTACCCTGGATATATAGACCTCTGTATGAAAAGAAAAATGCTCTCAAATTTCAGCAGATGGCCAATTTATCTCAGGCAATATTAAACATAACTTTATTTTAGTACTGTGAAGTTATATAGAAAACTTCTAATTTTTAACAAAGATACAGAAGTATTAGAAAGTATAATTTCTCCTCAAAATTAAGAAAAAGGGACACACTCTTGGGATAAAATTGTATCCCCATTCATCACTACAATTAAGTTTTCTAAATGAATTCATAGACATATTTTTAAACACACTGTTCTCTAAATTAGTTTCTAATCCAGACAATTCATTCTATGAATGTTTTAAAAGTCTTAATGAATTACATAAAAATCATTTGAAAATATATTGTTCTCAGGATTCAGGATGTCTTCACAAGAATGGTGATAAGGAAGAAACGACCAAGATTATATAAATGGGAGAGAGGCTCTTGCATCAGTGTATTAATTTCCTATTGCTGTTGTGACAAATTACCACAAAGTTAATGATTTAAGACAAAATAAATTTATCCTACCTACAGTCTGAAAGATAGAAATATAAATGGGCTTCATTGGACTGAAATCAAGGTATTAGCAGGACTGTGCTCCTTTTTTGAGGTTTTCGGGAGAATCTGGTATCTTGCCTTATCCAGCTGCTAGAAGCTACCCCATATTCCTTGACTGGTGTGGCCCCCTTCCATCCTCAAAGTTAGAAGGCTAATTTTTTTTTATAATCATCACTTCAACTCTGAATCAATCATCACAGCTCATTCTCTGAATTTCTTGCCTCCCTCTTTCCCTTGAGGGACCCCTCATAACTACCTAAGATCCAACAGATAATCCAGGGTAATGTCCCCATATCAAGATCCTTAATTTATTCATATTTGCAAAGTTCCTTTCTCACAGATTCAAGGAAGCAGGACCTGAACACCTTTGGGAGACCATTATTCTGCTACCACATCAGACACATTGCTATTACTTCCTCTCCCATATAATCTTATACCTAACTGGTCACAAAAGGCAAAGGAGAAAAGGGAAGATGTACCCATCTGAATGCAGAGTTCCAAAGAATAGCAAGGAGAGATAAGAAAGCCTTCCTAACTGAACAATGCAAAGAAACAGAGGAAACAATAGAATGGGAAAGACTAGAGATCTCTTCAAGAAAATTAGAAATACCAAGGGGAAATGTCATGCAAAGATGGGTACAATAAAGGATAGAAATGGTATGGACCCAACAGAAGCAGAAGATATTAAGAAGAGGTGGCAAGAACACAGAACTATACAAAAACTACACATCATGAATGGATGTGAGAGTTGAACCATAAAGAAAGCTGAGCACCAAGAACTGATGGTTTTTAACTGTGGTGTTGGAGAAGACTCTTGAGAGTCCCATGGACTGCAAGGAGATCAAAACAATCCATCCTAAAGGAGATCAGTCCTAAATATTCATTGTCAGGACTGATACTGAAGCTCCAATATTTTGGTGACCTGATGCAAAGAATTGACTCATTAGAAAAGACTCTGATGCTGGGAAAGATTGAAGGCAGGAGGAGAAGGGGACAGAGGACAAGATGGATGGATGGCATTGCTGACTCAATGGACAATAGTTTAAGCAAGCTCCAGGAGAATGTGAAGGACAGAGAAGCCTAGCCTGCTGCAGTCCATGGGGTCTCAAAGAGTAAGACACGACTGACTGACGGACTGAACAACCACAACAACAAACTGGTCACACTTATTTTCTTCTAAGTATTCATCATATCAATGATTCTGGAATTGACTCTCCAGATATCATTTATTTGGTTTTTCTGACTTTGAAAAAAACAATCTTTCTGATGTCAGTTCCCACTTTTAGTTGCAGCCCCCGTCCATCCTAAAGGAGATCAGTCCTGAATATTCATTGGAAGGACTGATGCTGAAGCTGAAGCTCCAATACTTTGGTCACCTGATGCAAAAAGCTGACTCACTTGAAAAAAACCCTGATGCTGGGAAAGATTGAGGGCAAGAGGAGAAGGGGACGACAGAGGATGAGATGGTTGGATGGCATCACCGACTCAATGGACACAGGTTTGGGTGGATTCCAGGAGTTGGTGAAGGACAGGGAGGCCTGGTGTGCTGCGGTTCATGGGGTCGCAAAGAGTCGGGCACGACTGAACTACTTCCACCCCTACTCCCTACTCCAGGACTTTCATCAGGTTCTTCTCTTTCTGAGAGTAAATGGAAGCACAGGAACACTGGTCAAGTATTCACACATTTCTTCCTCTCCAGGGCTGCTGACTCAGTCATAGAGCCACAGGGAAGCAGAATTCACATAAAAACCCAGACTAACCACAAAAATCCTCCATGCTGCCAAGGAACATTCCGTACAAGCATCAACTCTGGTATACCCAGGAAACTCATAATTTGGCGGTTTACAGGCCAGTTCCACTGAATGCATTACAAATAGAGATTGTGTTCTGGAAATACACCTAGCCTTCCAGTAGTCATGTATGGATGTGAGAGTTGGACTGTGAAGAAAGCTGAGCACCGAAGAATTGATGCTTTTGAACTGTGGTATTGGAGAAGACTCTTGAGAGTCCCTTGGACTGCAAGGAGATCCAACCAGTACATTCTGAAGGAAATCAGCCCTGGGTGTTCTTTGGAAGGAATGATGCTAAAGCTGAAACTCCAATACTTTGGCCACCTCATGCGAAGAGTTGACTCATTGGAAAAGACTCTGATGCTGGGAGGGATTGGGGGCAGGAGGAGAAGGGGATGACAGAGGATGAGATGGCTGGATGGCATCACTGACTCGATGGACGTGAGTCTGAGTGAACTCCGGGAGTTGGTGTTGGACAGGGAGGCCTGGCGTGCTGCGATTCATGGGGTTACAAAGAGTCGGACACGACTGAGCAACTGAACTGAACTGAACTGAACTCTAATTATTTGATGCATCTTCCTTTCTCATTAGACCCTAAGTGGGGCAGCTTTCTCTAATCATATGTAAAGCATAAGGTCACAGAAAAGTGTTGCTGATAATTATAAATATCTATAATAATGTGATGTGAGCAAACTCTAAAAGAGCATAAAGTTCCCTTTTGAAATTGCTTTCATGTATTGTACTATAATATACTAAAGTACCTAAATGGTAGTTTGGGGGTAAATTAAGGTTATATACATTTTCTAGAAGTAAAACATCTCTCGATATCAAACCTAGTAAACTAGTTAAAGCTGAGTTTGGGGACCAAAGTGAATCATTGCATGAAAAAAAGATGGTTCTCATTTTATCCTATGGCTTTAAAGGAAATTTCAAAAGGAGTTTAAGACACTATTTGAATAACTATGGCATCATTTGGAAAAAAGGAATAAACATCTCGGGGTGATTACCTTGAAGGAGAACACTCATCTAGGTATGAGAATTTGGGTTTATAAAGAACTGCCATTTTAAGGTTTCTGCTGCTCTGCCCCAGACAAGTTAGCATTTTGCATTTTTTAGCTTGTGGTTTCAGTCCAAGATGACTCAAATATGAAGAATGAAATTTTTATCAACCATTTGATTAAGACATTACCAGGCATGTCTGCCTTTATATCATTATCATAAAATGTGCAAGGAGGCTATACTCAACACAGTAAGAATTTGGATTAATGTCCTCTCCCATGCCCAACTTTTACCCAGAATTTGATCACATAAGAATTTAAATAGATACATGATATGACACACTGCTAATCATTAAACTTAAAAGATGGAGAAGGAAATTGCAACCCACTCTAGTATTCTTGATTGGAAAATCTCATGGACAGAGGAGCCTGGCGGGCAACAGTCCATGGGGTCGCAAAGAGCCAGACCCAAGAGCAACTGAACAACAATGGCCCTCAGGTAAATGGCTCAGGCATATTATGGCTGCAGTTTTAAACATGTTCATAATCCCCTAAGAACTTGGAAAACTGAAAAATAAAATTTCCAACTGCTAGTTATATTATAAAATCCCAATAGACAGAAAAGGGGCTTCCCTGGTGGCTCAGATAGTAAAGAATCTGCCTGCAAGGCAGGAGACCCTGGTTCAATATCTAGGTCAGGAAGATCTCCTGGAGAAGGGAATGGCTACCCACTCTAGTATTCTTGCCTGCAGAATTCCATGGACAGAGGAGCCTGGTAGGCTACAGTCCATGAGGTCACAAAGAGTCAGACACAATTGAGAGACTAAAACTTATACTTTCCACAGAGAGAAAAGATTGACTTTCCAGGACAGCAACAGTTGATATGGACATAATGGAATGTATACTCATCCAAAGAAAGACTGTCAGAGTGTGTTGGTAGATGAGCAGGACTAGGGAAAGAGGTTATTCAGCAGTTAGAGCATCCAAACCCGAGACAGAGAGGCCTACCTTGGCTAACCGTGGCATCGTCCATCCAAGCACTGAGAAGGAGAATGCAACACAGACCGTGGAACAGGTGTGTCTCTGCTGCGGTTGGATGATCTTAGACTCAGACTGTTAAACATTCAAGCTGTTCAACTAACTCTTCTTTTCTAAATCCCCAATAAATAAGCAGTAAATGGCAAGAAGTCTTCTGTATCGTTTTGTATCCTCAGTGATAATTATGATTATGGAATTAAAAATTTATATTCTGATATAATGGTTTTAAAAATTATATTTCCTATATATATAGAGGAAATGAATCTATCCTGAGTGCAGTGACCAGATCATGTTTCTAGTACTGAAACACCATTGTTACTACTATCTAAGCCTGAACGAACACCGAGTCAAAGCAGCTCAAGACCTGGGTGAGTTGAAGATTCACATGTCACATAAGAGGCAAAATGATATAAACTGAATTGAAAAGTAAGGGAAGGCAAGATGAGGGTTAACAGAGGGAAAAGGCGAGATTTTATAAGGTCAAAGAACAGGTGTTACAGGTGCAACTGAGTAATTCAGACTCTAATTGCTTTCGAACAGTTTCGGACCCTACAGAAATGTGTGAGAAACTATAGGAACAACTATTTGTACAACCTTCTCTGAATTCAATTATTTCAGCAGGAATCCCGCTAATTTACTTACAGACCGAAGTTTGATAAATTAAAGCCAAGGTGTTTGAAGCCTGGGAATAAATTCACGGCCCTCAAAAGCATCTCCTAATGTGAAGTGAGTAGATAAATGGAATGCCCTTTATCAGTCATTTCCTATTAAATTAGTAAAGAAGGAATAAGTAATGCCATCACTTGTGTAGGCTATAACCTCCAGAATCGTAATTACCTAAATGAGAACCTCAGTAAACACTGAAAGGAAAAAAGACCTTAGCAAATTTCAAAGCAGGGCTTGGTAAAGATCTGAGGAATTTTATCACAGATCCACACAGCAAAAGGTAGTCTTTTAAAACAATTTTATTTCACTGTACTCATATATGGTATATCTAAATCATGGGAGGAGACTGGATATAAATCCGCTTCTAATAATGGCCTCTCAAGCAAAAAGAATGCAATCCCTTTTCCAATAACTCAGTCTAGCATTTAATTATCATATGAAGCGACAAAAAAATTTACTTGAGGAGTGGCTTACAGTTATATAGCAAGATTGTTCTAGGAATGTTTTTTCATAAAATATTTTCAAATGTGGGAAAAGTGACAACGGTGAGGGGCTCAAAATCATGTATCTCGCCTTTCAGCATAGCTTTGGTCCGCTTTCCTAAGTCAGTTCTGCAAAACAAGCGGGGATAGAAAAGACAGACAATTGATGGGTTTTGCTTAACTTGTTTCAAAGAAAATCACATTAATTTGGACTTGGTTCAAGAGATTCAGTCAAAGCAAAAGCTTTCTGGTGATAACACCCTTCTGGGACAAGGTCATCAACACACACACACACAATCTTAAAGCTTCTAAAGCAGGATGAAGCCTCTGCCCAACAGCTTCCTGCCTTGGGAACCTGACTATTCTGTATAAAGCTATAAATAACTAAACTACCATTATCTTTATAAATAGAAGAAGCACTTACTTAACCAAGGTGGCTAAAGTGCAATCTTTATTTCTAGGAGAATAAAATTATCACAGGTACTCTCACCTTCTCTGATGTCATCAACTATTCAGTGTTTTAAAGGTTTTGTTTTTGAGCTTTAAACTGGTATAATGCTATGAATCTCAGTTTATTTTTCTGGAAACTTACATATTTATATACTTTAGTTTTAAAAAAGACTTCATTATTGGGAAGGCTGGTTTTCCTCCTAACAGCATAGTCATGTTATACAAGTATTAATAAAATGGTTTTCAATTTGTCTATACAGTATATTCTATGTGTAAAGTGCTTTTGTAAGTACTGTGAGGCTTACTATGGTGCTGAATGAGTTCCACTTTTAATACTTAATTTCCATTTTAAAACAAAGTAAGCATGAGTCATCAATGTAAAAATGGTTTCTATTTTATAAAACCTTACAAAAGTAAAAGGAATGAGTCCTTTTGTTAACTATGGATCCACACAGATATATGAATGAACAAATAAAACATTTTAATTGGTTGGAAGATATAGTATTGTTAATATGTCCCTTCTTGTCAAGGCAATCTACAAATTTAATGCAATTTTAATCAAAATCCTAGCAAGCTTTTTTGAAGAAATTGACAATCCTAAAATTTAGATAAAGTACAAAAGATAGAGAATAAAGTAAATTTAGAAGAATTACATAAATTCAAGCCTTACTATATGGCTAAAGTAATCCAGGCACCCTGGTAGTGGTGTAAAGATAAGAGATTAAAGACACAGAATAGACACAACTATGCAGCAAGTCAATTCAAAGGAGAAAGCAGTCTTTCCAACAAATGAAGATAAAATAATTGATCTCTCTATGGAAAACAAACCTCAATCTATACCTCACGATACATACAAAAATTAAGAAGGATAATAACCCTGAATATAAAAATCAGAAATATGGGATTTCTAGAGGGAAAGAATAAACAATATATTTGTGACACTTGACCAGGCAAAGACCTTTTAGAACATTAGAAACACTCTAAAATAAAAATGTTGATAAAATGCACTTCATCAAAATCAGTAAGTTCTACATCAAAACACACTAGTAAGAAATGACTATGAAGTCACAGGCTAAGAAAACACATTTGCTATATATATCTTGCAAAGTAATCATATCCAGGATATATACAGAACTTCTACAGGTCAACTTTAAAATTCCCAGACAACAACAAAAAGTAGTATTTGCAAAATATTGAACAATTTGCCAAAGATATATGAATATCAAGAAACTCCTATGTCCTCAAATCCTAAGGCATTAAGAAGTACACATTTAAAATATAGTGAGGTACTATTTCTTATCAACTGGAATAGCTACAATCAAAAGAATAATACAGTTGACCCTTGAACAGCAGGAATTTAAACTGTGAGGGTCACTTTTAGGTGGAGAGTTAATGACCCTAAACCTTTCATTGTTCGTCAACTGTAGAACAAATTTTGGTGAGGACATGGGAATAATTGGACCCTTCACACATATGGGAGAGTAAAATGATACAAGTATTTTAGAGATCTGTCAAGTAGGTTTTCATCAAGTTAACACATATCAGCCTATGACTTAACAATTCTATTCCTAGAGAATATCTAGGAATAGATATTCTATTCCTAGAGAATATCTTAACAATTCTATTCCTGGAGAATATCTAGGAATAGATATTCCTAGAGAATATCCTAGAGAACATCCAAGAGAAATGAAATCCATGTCTATAAAAAAAGTGTATAATATTTTCAGATTACCTTATGCATAATAGCTAAAAACAGGAAACAACTCAATTGTCCAACAACTAGAAAACAAATTGTGCTATAAATGTATGAATTATTATTCAAGAAAAAGAAGGACTTCCTCTCTCTCTCTCAGTCACTCTCTCTTCTGCTCCTAACAATGGTTTGAAGTCTAAAACCAGACAAAGTTAATCTATGGTGACAGAAATAAAATACAGATGTTGGAGAGAGGCAGGTAAGGATGGAATTTGGTTGGACATATAGCATGGGAGAATTTTCTAGGATTATGAAAACAGTCTATATCATGTTTTAGTTAGTGATTAAATGGGCACATACAATTTTGAAAATTCACTGAACTAGATATTTCAGGTTATTATGCTTTTTTGCATATCAAAATGCCTCTAAAATTTATAGTACCTTTCTGGTGGCTCATGGTAAAGAATCTGCCTGCAATGCAAGAGACCTGGGTTAGATCCCTGGGTCAGGAAGATCCCTGGTGAAGGAAATGGCAACCCACTCCAGTATTCTTGCCTGGAGAATCCCATGGGCAGAACAGCTTGGTGGGCTACAGTCCATGGGGTCGCAAGAATTAGATACGAATGAGCAACGAACACTTAAACACTGTTACTGCAAATATATCAGCAATTTTCATAAACCCAAAGAACCAACATTGACCATCCCAACATAATAAGTCTAATAACCTAAACTAGAAGTCACAAATACTCTGGTTATACAAGAGTTTTCTGTATGCTGCTCCATAGCAGTCTGAGTAACAACACCGTCCAATAACATCCTATGTAGATACATAACAAAATGAACTTAATGTAGGATATGTATAAGCCAACTTCCCAAATGAGCATAATGCCAAAAGAATTAAGTATTAACTATAAACATGTATTAGTAGGTTTCCTGGAGTGCCTTCCATTTAATTTCTGGATTATCAGCTTTAAAAGCATATATCAATAATACCTTGTTGCTTTACTACATACCATGATTATTACTCCAACAAAAGAAACAACAGTGTTTAAATTCCTGGAGAGAAACCAAACTATTCAATTCATTTTACTTTAATTTCCTTTTGTATGAATCAGGGAACCAGCAAACCATGTGAATAAGCTCTAAATTGTTAAATTGTATCTTCCTCAGAGTCAGTATTTTCCTATGACTTCTGGAAAAAAACAAAGGGTTGATTCAAGCTACACCTAATAAATGTTATGGAGTGATGGTTTATATTCCTCATATTGCCAAATGACACAAATATTAAGTTCTCTATAAAGCAGCTACATATTAAAATGCATACTTTCAGACTGATATACCAACATAAATGAGTCCAAGAAGTCATCGTTAAACTTTGCATGCTCCAGCTGCCTGGGCTAATCTTTGCTCCTAATAATTGCTTTCAAAAACAATTGATCCTGGAAGAGTTCATGCCTCTTCCTATCCCAAAGTCAATTGACTGAATTTATAACACAGTCCCAATTAAAGTTATATCAGCAATCTGAAAACTCCAACCCTAGATTGGTAAACTATTCAGCTGCTGTAATAACATTTAATATTTCAAAGTAATCTTGAATTATGAAGAACATAAAACTAAATAATCTGTTTAAAATAATGAAGAATTGTTACTTCAAACTGATCTATACCACTTGCCAAAGCATATACAGAAATTATTTCTAGTAACAATTTTGCTTATTTTTGTTTTCCTATTTGTAAAGTTGAATTCTGAATATATGTATTTTTATTTTTTTATTTTTATTTTTTTTTTATAAGACCTTTGTTTATGAAAAGGTGTACAGAAAATGTCCTGGTTTTGATAAAGGTAAAATTGATGGAACGTTGAGCTGACTCTATCTTTTACTTTGAGAAATGTGTAACTCAGAGTATAAAAGTTCCTTTTGAAAATAAAGCTGCGGATCCCACTTCACCAGAGCTCTGGTCTCTGTGTCTTTCTTTTTTTTTTTTTTCTCTCTCTCTCTCCCTTTTTTTTCAGGCAGACTCCATGGAGCACAAAGGCCCTCTGAGTTCACTTTTTTGCCTGGGCTTCTAAGACCCGATCGGGAAGGCGCTCTGTGTCTTCACCCCACTGAGAATGCACCTGAGGCCTCTGTGAACAGAGCAATTCCGTATCAGGGGCTTTATTGGCTTTCTGTGTAAACCAAGGAATATATATGAATATATTTTATTTTTTAAGTAATCATCATGTGAACTCTACAATGAACTAAATAAGTCATTCATTAGGGATTTTATTCTTCTAACTTATTTAATACTTTCCTTTATAATAAAGGATTAAACATTTACATACATATAATAAACATCTACACTTACTAGGGGAAAAATTCCAATAATGTGATTGTACTTTGGTATCGAAATCTAAGTTAATTCTTGTATTGAAAAGTATAATCAAGAAACTGTTAATTCAAAAATAAGCTGAGGTTTATGATCCATATATAATTTTTAAAATGAGCTTTTTTTTTTTCCTAATTTTATTTTATTTTTAATCTTTACATAATTGTATTAGTTTTGCCAAATATCAAAATGAATCCGCCACAGGTATACATGTGTTCCCCATCCCGAACCCTCCTACCTCCTCCCTCCTCATACCAACCCTCTGGGTCGTCCCAGTGCACCAGCCCCAAGCATCCAGCATCGTGCATCGAACCTGGACTGGCAACTCGTTTCCTACATGATATTTTACATGTTTCAATGCCATTCTCCCAAATCTTCCCACCCTCTCCCTCTCCCACAGAGTCCATAAGACTGTTCTATACATCAGTGTCTCTTTTGCTGTCTCGTATACAGAGTTATTGTTACCATCTTTCTAAATTCCATATATATGCATTAGTATACTGTATTTATGTTTTTCCTTCTGGCTTACTTCACTCTGTATAATAGGCTCCAGTTTCATCCACCTCATTAGAACTGATTCAAATGTATTCTTTTTAATGGCTGAGTAATACTCCATTGTGTATATGTACCACAGCTTTCTTATCCATTCATCTGCTGATGGACATCTAGGTTGCTTCCATGTCCTGGCTATTATAAACAGTGCTGCGATGAACATTGGGGTACACGTGTCTCTTTCCCTTCTGGTTTCCTCAGTGTGTATGCCCAGCAGTGGGATTGCTGGATCATAAGGCAGTTCTATTTCCAGTTTTTAAGGAATCTCCACACTGTTCTCCATAGTGGCTGTACTAGGTTGCATTCCCACCAACAGTGTAAGAGGGTTCCCTTTTTTCCACACCCTCTCCAGCATTTATTATTTGTAGACTTTTGGATCGCAGCCATTCTGACTGGTGTGTAAAAAGCAAAATAAAGCATATTTCTTTAAAAAAACAATTTAATAACACTAGCTAAAATATTTTAAATAGTGTTACTGCTACTATTCTTAAGGAAATTTTTATTAAGCTATTTTTGTGGACTGGCATTAGGACTGAAAGAAGTTGAAGTTTTAGGTAGCAAAACACAGCAGAAGAAAAGATGACCCTGATTCCTTTGGAGGTGGCAATTTTGTCAGGAGGGTGACAGAATTACATAACTTTTTAATTCTCTGCATTTGCATGAACAAAACATAATTTTTGCAAACATTTTAATGCTATATATGTGAATAAATTAGAAAATATTGTACTCAAAAAACAGGTCAGACAGCCTAGTATATGAGTTATGTCAAAACTTCAAGAAACAGAAAATTCCTATAGAACATTTAAAGTGCTCCACAAGACAGAAACTTCTCTTAATTCTGCATATCTACTAGTGCCCCAAAACCAAGCTTGGTAAATACAGTTCAAAATATAACTTATAAAGATAGATGTAAACATCCCAACTAAACTATTACCAGACTATATTCAGATATCTCTAAATAATTATACACAGTAGCACAAACATACTACAAAGCTACAATAACTAAAACCATGTGTCACTGTCACATTAATGTAGCAACCCAGTAAATATGTCTCTGAGCTGATGCAAATATATACTATCATTTAGCATAATACATGCTTCATTTTCCAACAGCTGTTTTAAATCATGTTGGGACACACAGATAACCACTGGTGGGGAAAACAAATGGCAATTCTTACACATTCATATATGATAACAAAAGCAGAATTCATAAAGGAAAATAAAATGTATTTTACAAAATAAACTTGCTTTAACTGTTGCATAATAAACGTAACAAATATAAAGAAATGAAACCTGAGACAATATACTTGCAACATATAAGTCACTTCCTTAATATCTTTGAAGTCAAGCTTGACATAAATACCCTACATAAAAATGAAATTCACTGTTGAAATACCTACCTCCTCCTTTTAACCTCCAAGACAATTTCCTTAGTTGAACGTAATTCAATTTCCATTAGAACGTAAGCTCTAGTGGATAGGAATTTTTGTTCACTGTCTGTAATTCCAACACCCAGAACAGTTCTCGGTGTCCACCTCTACTCAATAAAGTTATTGAATAAATTATAAAACTAGTAGATTGATATTTATTGAAACAAGTCCCTAAATATATACTGAAGTGTCACCATTAAAACTTTTCTTCAATGAGCATATACTTTAAAGTTCAAAAATAATTAAAACTTCAAAACAAAGGAGTTAACTACCCTTCAAAAAACAAACAAAGCCAAAGTTTCTTTCTTATCACATAAAAAGGAGCAAAGCAATATATTTTATAAATTTTATTCTACATAATCCTTTGCCATTATATCTTTTATAGACATATATGCCATTTTCAGAGCTTTGAGACTGCGAGTGGAAATCACACAATTACTGGGGTCACAAACATACAAACTGTTTCAGAACCACTGAGGCATTTAAGAGAGGCAGCAGTATAGTTGCCCAAAGATGAATAAAGAGCAGTTTGCAGTGACATAAATATTGTCATGGCACAAGCAACTCTAAACAGAGCTATTTCAGAGGCTCTGGGCTCCTGGACAGACACAGCACCCAGGCTGTCTTTTCCTCTCTGCCAAGTACATCTGGGTTCACAGGTGTCGCTGTGTGGTGGGATGAGGAAAAGGATAGGCTTGGAGGAAAGTCATTGCTGGTAGAACTCATGGGAGTGATCGCCAGGATACTCGGCAATTAGCAGATTAAAGAGCTACCTGCAGCTCCTTCCCCTGACAAGGAAAACCACCAAGTACTTTGCCTTGTTGCACATACTTTTCTTGTCAACTTTTGATAATAAAATGACAGTCTGAAGCTTACTATCTTCCATATTCAATGACTACGTTATTGCAATTTGATAATTTAAGGTAAAACCCAAATCTTGATTTTAAAGTGTTTATAAGTTAGACAGCTGTGGAAACAAGTAGGTAATTTACTTAGTCAGCTCTCAGCGTTTGCCAGTACTTGTGTATTTATTGCTTTCTAAGAGTGTATCACTCGTGTCATAAATCACACGTCACTGCATCAGTGTGTCAAGTAGATAAGAATTTATTAAATGAGTTAATGGGTCTATCAAAGGAACACTTTTTTTTAACCCAGAGAAAAATTTATACATGAGCAGCATTATCTATCTCCATATTTTTCACTCATCCATGTACGCCATTCAGGCAACAAATATTGAGTACCTACTCTATACAAGGCATCATGTTTGCAGGTAGATATACACATTAATAGCTTTCCTGGTGGTTCAGATGGTAAAGAGTCTGCCTGTAGCATGGGAGACCGGGATTCGATTCCTGGGTCGGGACAATCCCCTGGAGAAGGAAATGGCAAACCACTCCAGTATTCTTGCCTGGAAAATCCCATGGATGGAGGGACCTGGAAGTCTACAGCCCAAGGGGTCCCAAAGGGTCAGACATGACTGAGAAACTTCACTTTCACTTTTCATATACATTAATATTCTTCCACCCTGATGGAGCTTGCAAGAATACATTACAAACAAGAGAGAAAAACAAATAAGCGAACAAGCAAGTGATTATATAATATGATTTTTGAAAAATGCTGTAATTTCAAAAAAGATCAGATAATAGAAACTGACAGGAATATAGTGTGTGTGTGTGTGTGTGTGTGTGTGTGCTGAAGCCTCAGTTACTTGGAGAAAACTATCAGAAAGATTCTCTGAGGTTGTGCAGTTTAAGCTGAGGAATGATCTGGGAACAGAAAATGGCAGCATATCAGAGGACATAGCTAGAAATAAATAAAGCAATAGGAAAAATACAGGAATAGAGACAGATGATGGTTTCAAGAAGATAATGAATAATTTACAGACCCAAAAATAAATAAATATGCAAAAAAAGCTAAGGATGGGAATTTGTACATTGCATTATTATTTAGCTGATATATACATGATATTAAAACAGCAATAAATAGCAGAATAATATAATTTGCAGGGAAGAAATCAGATTATTCTGAGATTCTGTGGGCAGAGAATGCATCATATAGTAGTAATGATCATTATACTGAATACAGAATGAAGAAAAATATAAAGCAAAACTCCAGTGAAGGCTAACACAAAACAAAATTATGAAATAAAAAAGGCATAGATAGAAAAACTTAACCAGCAAAACAATCGTATTTGCACAATTAAAAACTACAGACTAATGTGTGTGGCATTATTTTAGTAAGCACATCCCTAGAATTCTCTTTTGAGACTTTGGCAAGCCTGTTGCATAAATATGTAGGCTACTTGGACAGATTCCAAATGAAACAACTAAAATGATGAAAGGAATGGCTTACAAGGACAGATTAAAGGAAAAATATGTACGACTTTAGCATGTCAGAAACTCGAGAAGGAACATCATGGTTGACAAATACCTGAAACATAAATTTGAGAAAAAGGAATTCTTTATGGACAAGGTTGCAAAATTATGAGCATGTTACAAAGAGAAAAAAACTTCCCATAGTAATAATGCTGTTTTCCAGTAAGAACCATTTGAA
Organism: Bos mutus; assembly: GCF_027580195.1. Lineage (NCBI taxonomy): Eukaryota > Metazoa > Chordata > Mammalia > Artiodactyla > Bovidae > Bos > Bos mutus. The sequence goes on from NC_091623.1 coordinate 15,581,956, forward strand.
CAAATAATCCGAGATGGGCAAGGATTAAGGCACCATGCACACACAGACATTATACCCTGTAGCCTGAACTCTGCAGACCTCAAAATATGCACAGGCCTGAATAGGACAAAGTAGGTCAGGGCATAACTGCAGACATCTTATGCAGCTGTGCTTTAAATTTAGAAGGGATCCTTCCTTGGATTTAAGGCTTTTCTCTGTAATGTTGCTAAAGTGAGAAGAATCCTGGACTTGGGTCTGCAAAACCTAGTTGTGAGTGCTTATCACTCCGAATAGAATTATTCTGTCTATATCTTTATCTGTCAATGGGGATAATAATAATCCCCTGAATTTTTGTGAGGCTTAAAGGAGCTGTTGCATATGAAAACATATTCAATGTGCTTAAAAGCATAGCTCTTAGTGAACATATCGATTATTTTAATGAGCTCAATGTGTCAAAAAGCGTAGGATGAAGACTGTCAAAGAGCATGATGCCTCAGCTCAGTTCATTTCAGTCGCTCAGTCGTGTCTGACTCTTTGTGACCCCATGAATCGCAGCACTCCAGGCCTCCCTGTCCATCACCAACTCCCCGAGTTCACTCAAACTCATGTGCATCGAGTCGGTGATGCCATCCAGCCATCTCATCCTCTGTCATCCCCTTCTCCTCCTGCCCCCAATCCCTCCCAGCATCAGGGCCTTTTCCAATGAGTCAACTCTTCGCATGAGGTGGCCAAAGTATTGGAGTTTCAGCCTCAGCATCAGTCCTTCCAATGAACACCCAGGACTGGTCTCCTTTAGGATGGACTGGTTGTATCTCCTTGAAGTCCAAGGGACTCTCAAGAGTCTTCTCCAACACCACAGTTCAAAAGCATCAATTCTTCGGCACTCAGCTTTCTTCACAGTCCAACTCTCACATCTATACATGACCACTGGAAAAACCATAGCCTTGACTGCTGCTGCTGCTAAGTCACTTCAGTCATGTCGACTCTGTGCGACCCCATAGACAGTAGCCCACCAGGCTCCCCTGTCCCTGGGATTCTCCAAGAAAGAACACTGGGGTGGGTTGCCATTTCCTTCTCCAATTCATGAAAGTGAAAAATGAAAGTGAAGTCCCTCAGTCATGTCCAACTCTTAGCGACTCCATGGACTGCAGCCTACCAGGCTCCTCCGTCCATGGGATTTTCTAGGCAAGAGTACTGGAGTGGGGTGCCATTGCCTTCTCTGATAGCCTTGACTAGGACTAGGCTATTACATCTGCCTCCCTGCTCAAGAGGAAATCATCTCTCCTCTGAGTCATTATTTACTCTGCAGCCCTCTTACATGGTTACCATTCTCTCTCCCGTGGCTTCTAGACATGAGATGTGGCCTGGGTCCCTCAATACAACTCATGGCTCCTCAGTGCAACTTCCTAAACATTCTCCCATTCCCCTCAAACAACAGCAATAAAAAACCTATCCAGTTTCAGTTTCATGCCAAAGACCTCTATTATCCAATATTACCCCCCATTATAGTTATCTCTTGATATCTGTACCACATTCTCTCAATCCTTAAAGGTTTGTGTTCCTAGTTCACTCTCCTTGCCTCCAAAATATTTCTCCTGGTATAATTTTTTTTGGAATGTTGGTACCTACATACATGATTTTTCCAAATGCTTTGATTATTTTCCTTCAGAAATCTTATCCTTTTACTCTCCTTCAATCATAACTCCTATGGTCATACTTTCAAATTTATACTAATAATTATCAATAATTAATTACAGTAGAATTACTACAATCACCTGATCATTTTATTCCTCATATTATCACTTTCTATGTTTCTTACTCATTCCCCTTTGGACCCACAGCTTAGCCTTTCAAATTTGCCAGGATTTCCAGTGGATCCTATCACTTCTTGACAGAACTCCAGTTTTCTCGTGGCCAGAGAGGGGAAAGGGACTTTGGAAATTACCATAGCCTGAGATTTCATGAAGCAAAAACAATGAAAGTATTTGGGCTGAAAAATTCCCAAATGGTTGAGTATCTCTTGAAATGGATAACCACAAAGAATAGGCTGAAAAAGGAGAGAGATAAGAAGGACTGAAAATTAGAGCAATGATCAGAGTGAGTTCAGTGGGAATGAAGGACAAGGAGAGGTAAAAAGAGAGAAAATTCTAGTAAAAAATGGAATGTCTGAGAAATTTCAAGTTCTGTTAAATGAGCAAATCACATGATGACAAAGTCTAATGAACAGCATTGCCAGCAGGTACCTAAAAATGGAGATGGGAATATTTAGTGTTGGGAACTTCCAGGAAGTTTAACAACAGAATGTTAAAAGAGTCACAAGCTTATAGGGGCCAAAGGATAAAGAAGAAGCCTTTGAGGAAGTTCAGGATGTTGTCATAGTTAGTAATTGGATCCAAAGAGAAAAGGAAATGTTATATACTGATGGAAAGGAAGTGCTAATGTTGTACTGAGAGGCAGTAAGAATATTTTCTGAAAAACCAAGTAGTACATCAGCTCCTTCTCATCTTGTGAGTTTAAGAACTGAAGAAAAAACAAAAAATAAAAACCACCAACTATAACTACCTCGAGCAAAATGGGATAGCAGAAAACAAAAAAAAAAAAAAAAAAAATTAAGTTGGAATCAGAACACACAGAATCAAGTTCAAACTTTATTATTGGCTGCTTGAATTACAAGACATGTTGAATGTGATGTGACTTTCTTGAACTTCATGTTCCTTATCCATTAAATGACATTAAGAATGTTCTGCTTATGTCCCCTAAAATAGATACAGGAAATGCTTATGAAATTTAAACTATTGTTTTATTATTATTATTTTAGGGAATAAATATAATAATAAATCATGAATGGTCTATTTCAACTATAAAATACTGTACATATGTACAGAAGAAGATATTAACAAAGTGATCTCATATTAGATGATGTAATTTTCATTAGTTTGTAAAATATTTAAAGTAAATACAATTCCAGTTTTAAAAAATAAATCATATTTTGGTTAAATAACTCGAAATCATAAAATATAATTTTCTAGCTGATATGGTTTGAGCACCATTTGGTGCTTTTGTTTGGCTACAATTTCTAAATGGGATTACACAGAAATAAAATTAAATGAGAATGGGATGTAAAGCAAATAAAATACCTTCATTAAACTGCATAAATGAAAACCTAATTAACCTCTAAAATCTCTATGTCCTACATTATGTATCTGTTAACCTTTAAAATCATTTTATCCTACACGACATATCTGAAAATTATAGGGAAAGCATGCTCTCACCATATCAAATTGAGTAACAATGGAGAAATGGAATCCTAGAAAACCAAGTAAATTATAAAAGTCAAGTTGAAGTAAAATTGAGTGGCAAGATTTTGAAGAAAATGCATTTTGAATCACTTCTCAACTTCTCTTTAATTCCTGTCTTCCCTATTCATACGAGTGATGAATTTTTCTGAAAGACATATTAACTCCTTCTGACCAAGTATATGCCAACCTTTATTTCTGAAGATGAAGAGATGTACTTTTGTTTTACCGAATTAAATTTGAAAATTTAAAAAGTATTGTCCTAAGAAAGTAAATATAATTTGTCCCTTCCAAAATATCCACCAGTTAAACAGAAACTGGACATGATGTGTGTGTTCTACAAATAAGAAAATCCCTTAACACACCATTTCCATGACATAGAGGATGTGTGACTTATTGAAATACAGCAGAGCCCAGTATTTAAGAAAGCAGGCTCTAGATTTAAACTGGTTCTATTTCTAGAGATACTTAGTAGATTGTTTATTTGGGAGATTATTTAACCTCTCTGTATCTCTGTTTTCTCATTCATATGTAAATAATAATACGAGTCACTTCATAGAATCCTTGTGAGAATCAAAGATGGTACTTAGAACATGGGAGCACATAACAAGTATTAAATAAATGTTAGATTTACTAACTATACTAAATAAAAATATCAAATGTCCCTTGTTAATTTATCTAGCAAGATGCTTAGACATGAAAGAAAAAAAGATGAATAAACAAATAGGAAAGACAGTGTGGATAATATTAGATTTCAATTAATATTTGAAGCCAAACATGTGAGAAGAAAGGGGTATTAGAGATGTGAGCACAGATAAGATTGGTGCCTATAAATGGGAGACTGCTCTACATTACTGGGAGGGGTTCTGCAAAATATTTCCAATAAAAATATTCTTCAATGTTCCCACTTGACTGTTTCAGTCTTCTCTGCTCAAGAGTCATGAGCCTGTTTGATTTGGGCGGTGTTCACATGATCTCCAGTGGCAGTAAGATATAAATGGTCATCCTAACCTCAGTACAAGAAGAGGATTATTGTGCATTCCCAAAATACATGCCTTTATCAAACACCAAGCATAAACCTAAAAGAATGCATGGTGTCCTGACCCACCTAGAGACTACTTTCAATCATAAACAAAATCATTTAACAAGAGATTAAAACTTTGGCCTTTCCATCTATGGAATGTTACACTATAGAAAATTATTTTTAAAGAGACTGATCAGTTTGATACAGACCTGTTTTAGAAAATGGAAAGAGTAAGGCTTAGCTCTAGAGTCAATTTTCTTTCTCCATAGTAACAATCACATACAAAAGTGCTTTAGTACTTAAAAAGCCTTCACTTAAATTCTTGAACTTAAATCCTCCATTCTACTTCATGCACTATTAAATCTTCTGGAACAAATCCTACATGGCGACTATCATCATCATAATGCATATGGTAAAACAGATAGCAGTATATTTTCTTCTAAAATATAACCAAATAATTGCCTGACATCGTATCTGCATTCTGATATCTACTTCTTTTCCACAAAATTGAGTCCTGTATGTGATAATTTGTACCTTCATTCATTACTTTAGGAGAAATGCAATCAAAATATATATATAAGAACATAATCTCTGAAATGATGGGAAAACAAAGTTTCAAACCAGCATATTCTTCAGATATGTCTCTTTTACCTTTAAACAGGTTTTCAAGCTTAAACATTTTGGACAAAATCTCTTCAATAATACACACATCTCAGTGCCTCTGTACCCTCCAAATGTTGAACATATGGGTAGTGAGTCTTTCCCTAGTATACAAGATCAGTAGCTGCTTCAACTAGGGCTATATTCTCTGCCAGGGTAGACTTAGCCCCTCCCCCAAATAAAGGTTCCTAGTTTCTTACACTGTAAGGAAGCCTTGCTTTTACATATACTTTGTTCAATCTCCTCTTTGTCTAGTAGCTGTCATGTTTTATTGCTCTGATTAAGCCTGACTTATTACCTCATATGTCTTTAATTTTGGGGATTCAGTTTATAGTGAGCCTGGGAACCAAGAGAATAGACTCTTCTATATGATTTAAGGCAGAAATGCAATTATCTGTTTTAAGTGGTTAGGAGTTTTTGATGTTTTCTCCTAGGTTCTCAGCTCTGTGCTACAAGTAAAGCAAGAGACTTCTCTACAAGTTGGGTGCATATAAACTGTTAACCAGTTGACAGTTTTAAGCAGGACACTCAGATTAAATCAAGGTATAAAATCCTGCTGCTGCTACTACTGCTGCTAAGTCGCTCCAGTCGTGTCCGATTCTGTGCGACCCCATAGATGGCAGCCCACCAGGCTCCCCCATCCTTGGGATTCTCCAGGCAAGAACACTGGAGTGGGTTCCCATTTCCTTCTCCAATGCATGAAAGTGAAAAGTGAAAGTGAAGTCGTTCAGTCATGTCCAACTTTTAGCAACCCCATGGACTGTAGACCACCAGGCTCCTCCATCCATGGGATTTTCCAGGTAAGAGTACTGGAGTGGGGTGCCATTACCTTCTCCGTAAAATCCTGAGTTGCTCCATAATTCAGATCCTAATTTATTTCCATTTATGTTTTAAACCTCAGGAGTTAGTAGTAGCAGCTTTACATTATCATATTTTTTTTGTTCCTCACAAGAAAGCAAACTGCAAATGCCACAATGTGTTATAGATTTGCAGCATTTCAATAATGATGACAAGTTTGTATAGTGGATGCTGTGCCCTAGTGCTAACCAGCAAAGAAATGTTGGGAAAGGGGTTATTTGAGGAGGTCTCTGTCACAGAAAGGATATACCACTGGAGACAGACTACTTGGCATGATATCAGTGACTTCATAAAAAAACTGAGAGAATTTGTATAATAGAAATGGTGCAATGGTGAATCTGTTTTAATACTGTTAAATACTGTATTACTGTTTAATACTGTTTTAAGGGTTATATCAGCAGATGCTAGAACTAACCTTTGAGGAAAGGTTATTCACTAAGGACCAATTAGAAATAAACAATGTCAAGTCACTGACAGATACTGAAACACAATAGTCACATATACAAGGATTAATACGTCTGAAACAGGTAATAATAAAACTTTATCATATCATTTATTCTTTTTTGGCCACATGGCTTATTTTGAAACTTGCAAGTTCCAGGAAACATATACTTTAAAACTGTGACAAAAAGAATAAGTGGTAATCTCTTTCGGGACTATAGATCTGCACATATAAATAGTTTAATATCAGATCAGATCAGATCAGTCGCTCAGTCGTGTTCGACTCTTTGCGACCCCATGAATCGCAGCACGCCAGGCCTCCCTGTCCATCACCAACTCCCGGAGTTCACTGAGACTCACGAATATACATCCACATAAATCAGCAGAACAGCGTTTCCATGTATAAAATTTACAGTGGATATAGAAAGTAAGCTTAAAAGTATTCCAAACATTTCAGTAATAATCGCTTTACTAAAAGTGCCTCTTAGCTCTAAGTACATTTCCTTGTAAGTTACTCAGGAAACCCCTGAAAAATAAAGGTTCAATCTTGACATATATTTATTTCTGTGTGGTCGTTAGAACTACTCTGCCTCCAAGTTAAAGTCCTGTGGTACAAGCAATAAGTCCTTATAACTCACTTTCCCTCTCTTTCTCAGGGGAGCAATGAAAACTAATAACATCAGTTTCACAGAAAGTAGAAAATCACTTTATGTTGATTTGCAGATAAGCATTTATTCCTTTACTCCCCTTGACCTGCATCCCTCCTTTAAAAATATCTCCATTGATTATCCTGACACCTGCTGGCAAGGGCACAGTGCATCCCAGTCTACTTTTCCCTTAAACAATTCCCACAAAGCAGAGATTGTTTAGAGGTATTTTCAGTAACAATTAAGTGGCAATTCATTCAGTTTAAGTACTTAATTTCTAGCATTATCATGTAACCATGAGAAAATTTTCAATAATCTATTTCACATAGCCAACTACTTAAGTTTTTATATATAAATACAGGTTTCTTTCATTAACCAAAAGATGGTAATCATTACATGGGCTGTGACTTAAAAAACAAAAACATGCTAGACATCTTCCTTAAAACACAGATAAGAACTGAATAATACAAACAGCTTGGCTTTGGTTTTCTATGATTTTTTTTTAACATAATAAAGTCAGCTTGCAAACTATTTGGGGAATAAAATCAAACTCACATAAAGTCATAGGAGTAAACTGATTAGCTATGAGAGAATCCATACCATTAATTACATAGTTGCAAAATTTGCTGTTTCTCATCTGATTGAATTGAGTTCTGAAGCCCACACTATTTTTGTGGGTTTCTTTATTTGGCAAGGAATATAATGAACTTACTACATCATAAATGATACTCAAAGCTGTTTGCACCTGCAAGTATATTCAATAAACAACAAATATCAGAATTAACCTTCTTAGTCTTTAGGAAACTTTCAAGTCAGTCAGGTTTTCACAACTGGATACAAGTGATAACATATATAGGCCATCCCACTATCAAACCCTTCAAAAGATGAAAAGTTTTCAAAATAAATTACCTAATTAAAATTTGTATCTTTAATATCAGAGAAAATAAGAGTTTGGACTACTAATTTAGAATCTAAAAATTGTCAAATGTGTACTTTGTCATGACTTTGAGTAACCAGGCTTTTTTAGTTTAGTCATGTATATTTTAACCCTTTGCATTGCTATCATTTTCTGAGAAGGAAAAGTCATATATCTAGCATTAAAGGCAAGTTTTAGTAAAATGTTTATTAAAAATACCCAACATCCTGAATACACATTTTATATAAACACTGATGATAAGATATTTGAGAAAAATAAGAGAGTTTTAATTCAGAGAAGAGTTTAGAAGTAAAAGACATTTGCCTGGTTTTGAAGATCTTTGTAAGTTCAAGACCACAGAAGGGAGAATAGACCGTTTCAATTTTGTAACCCTTAATTTGTATTTTTATGTGTCTTCCCCAAACTATATAAATTTAAAACAAAATGCATTTCATCTCTAAGAAAATATTTTAAAATAATCAGAAAAAAATTGTTTAAGATAGGGGTGGGGGTGGGGGATGTGTTTTGGATCATAACAGAGGTCAAGGCTTTGCACTGATCTTCACTTAGTTATTATGTTTAATTTAGTATTTCAAAATTATTTTTAAATGTTTCACTTAGATCTGAAGTTAGCATTTAAAGTATAAAATTAATGAGCATGTAAATCAGGTAATGAAGACACTAATGTGTAATAATTTTTAAAAGTACACAAATCTGTTATTCCAGCAAAGACAGTTAGTAGCAATTATAGAAGCATGGGTGTTTTTTACTTGGAATGAGATTATTCAAGTATTAATTGATCCCCATGTAGAATTAACTAAAAATCACCACTGATTAAAAAAGCAAATGCAAGTGCCAATGATTCATAGTATTTAGGATATGTCTAGACATTTTTAGAAAGTGCTATTTGCTTAAAGACTTCAGACACAAACTGCAAGCACAGGGACAGATTGCATAAGATATCACATGCTTGCTGCAACTGTATGCATGTATTGGATTTTTTAGAGCAACCCATAACGATGAATAATTTAAGAGTTAATAAAATATTCAATCTGACTGATCCATGGGTTTAATTTTAAAATAAAAATGACTAATAAAAAGAATTACATGTCCTTATTAAATCTTAGTCATTAATGCACATAAATTGCAACCCACACAGGGAACCAATTCATAAAAGGTATACAATAGGCAAACTATGTCTGGGGAGGTGAGGTGGGGGCAGCGCAAGGGAAATTCTCATCATTAACACTGGCTTCAATAAGTTTGTTCAAAGTTTAATTGTTGGGAGCTGTCATGCAAGATGCACTCTGCCTTTTTGCAGGGCTAAGGGAGAATAAATTAGAGAGACGCAAGTTTAACAAAAAGAGCTCAGGGAAAGCAGTCCATTTCTTTCCTACAGCCCTCTATCCCTTTCCCCACAGGTTGACTGGAATAAAAAGAGAAATCTACCGAAGAACATGGAGTATACAGTGCCGAAGCATTGTTTAGGAGCCGGAAAGAGAGCCCAGGCATAACACCGAGGTTGGACTGCCTGGCAGAGTAAGCTCCCTAGGCGCGGGAAGATTTAGGTGCAGAGCTGGGATACTCTCACGATGCCCCAGGTGTCCTGCAACCAGACCTAGGGAGGCAAGCGCGGCCCCCACGCTAGACGCACTTTCTCCTCCTCCACCCACTCAGCCCTCCACCTCCACGCGGGTGCCGGACTGATGGTGGAGGCGATGTTGGCATGGAGTAGGTGCCCGTGTGTGCGTGAGTGTGTGATTTTCGGTTTGGGTGGGAACGCAGGCAGGGAAGGAAGGTGGAGATGGGAGTGCCTGCTGTTTTCCCTTCCATTCCCGCTAAGGGATCAAAGTGCAGGAGGAATCCAGAGGGGAAATGAGAGAAAGGAGAAATCTCGGTAGCGGGAGTACTGCCTTTTTCATATCGATGAGAGACTCCGCAGCACAACTACAGAGCCATTACCATTCCTTAACCTTCAGTGGAGTGGCTGCCTCTGCCGGATAAGTGGAAGGGCACGTTGTAAACGCCAGCGAGGCACACACCTACATACACCTACACGCTGGGGAAAATAGCCATATTCTGGGGGAAGAAGGGAGCAGGGAAGCCCCCTCCCCAGGAAAGGTTCGACCTGGATAGCTACTAGCTGGCATTGAGGGCATCTGGCCAGAAACACCCAGCTTCTTGGGCAAATTGTAGCCCAAGAGTTCACAGTTTTCCTGTGAAACAGACGGACGGGCGCATGGATAAATGGTGTAGAATATTCATGCAGTGTCTAATATTAAATGGATCAGAGTCAATGCATGTTTTAATCCAGCTACCTTTTGGAGAGGCACAGCATTTTAAACCCTGTACTGCACTCAGCTCTCCACTTGAAGCAGCCTGCGGTCCGTTTCATTACCCACGGAACACTTAGAGGGGGCCGCCTGCATATGTGGGCGCAGAAGGGACTCAGGTCCACCTCCGAGGACCCACCCAGGGTCCCTGATGATCCCCCTGGCTCTTTCCAGGCAGCTAACTTCAACCCCAAAGCTAGCGGAGATGGAGCCAGAATGACTTGTACTGACAAGACATCCTTCCCAGGGACCTGGAAGCCGGCTACGCAACTCAGCAGGAGAGTCCTCAAAGTCTTGTATTTTATTTTTTTTAACAGACTGGTTTATTTCATGTAAGTCATGAAAACCACCACCAGACCAGCTCTTACAACTTTTCCGCTCTTGGGCGGGGGCGCCAGGGCTGTCTTGCAATGCACGATTCCTTATTACCAAGAGTTAGGCTTATACCAGGAGGAAATGCTGAGCAAAGCTCGGGGCCTTTGGGGTTACAGGAGAGGCGGGTTCCGGGGGTTTTTTCTATTATTGATGCAGTACGTCCAGGATGGAGAAACGGGAGCAAGCCGAACGGACTTGTCAGACCCGTCTCCACCGCACCCATGGCCCAAACTCCCAGCACCAGGTTCGGATTTGCAAACTGCTCAGCGTGGGCCTGGCAGTAAGAGCACCGCACCCTGGAGGCGGACAGCCCGGTGGGTCTCCAGCCTCTTCCCCTTTCAACTACTCAGCGCCCGGGGCGAGCTAGCTTCTCTGGCTCCCCAGCGAAAGCCCCGCCTGGCGCCTGCATCCGGCATCACCCACAGGGATCTGGGAGGGTTTGCTTGGCGACTGTAAGCTGTGCAAAATTTCTCTCCCGCCTCCCCATCTTTCCTAGATCTCATCTGGGTACCCCACACCCCCTTCCCAGCTCAGCCTCACCAACACTCCGCTCTGACTTTGCAAAGCACTTTTCCCGGGCACCCAACATAGGGTGCACAGCCTCCTCCGGGCCGCCCACTGGGCTAGCCACTCCGGGCGCGCCCCCGGACCGCCTCCAGCCCCCTTCGCGGTGTCTCCCAGGGGGACTCACCACCTGTCCCGCCGCCAGCCCCTGGCCCTTTGCCTCACCTCTGCAGAACTGAGGGACGCTGAGGCTGAGCCCAAGCAGAAGCCAAGCAGCCACCGAGTGCTTCATGATCCCGTCTCTTGGACGTGACCCCGATGGTCAAGGGTCTTGGCGGAGAGTAGTGTCGCCGAGGTGGCACCGCAGGGCAGCGGCAGACCCCACCCGGATAGAGGATTCAAGAAGATGTCTTCTTCCCGCAGCGTCTCCTGAAACAAATTGTCGGAGAGGAGGAGAAAGAGGGGTGACCCAAGAGAGGAACGTTGCTTCCCCTATTGCCTGCGCTCCGGTGGCGCCGGGAGGTGGGCGAGCTCCGAGGAGTGGCCGGCGGGCTCAGCCTCTGCGGCGGGTGGGTCCCGGCCAAGGCACGGCGGGTGGGGCGGGGCGCTGGGTCACCCGCGCCCGCGGACCCGCAGACGGTGCGCTCGGCTCCAGTCGCTGCGGCCGGCGGCTGGGCTGCCGACTTGGAGAACAATGAAGCGTGAGCTGGCGGGGAGCTAGCAAGCCGGAGCGCACTGTGTACAAACAGAGGCGGCGTGCGTGCGAGCCTGAGCCTCACAAGTGCCCGCCCGCCCAGAGCGCCCCTACCCCCCGCCCCTTCCTTCTTACTCCCTCCACCAGCCTCCCCCTCTTCTCCCCACTCCTCCTGTCTCTCTTTCTTCTTCTTCTCTGTCTCAGAGGTGGCTCCTTCTGCTGGAAGAGAAGAGGGAGACAACTGCAGCCACACCCTGGCACCTGCCACCACCTCTGAAGTTCCTACAGTGCCTGCATCTTCTGCATCCACGCCAGGGACTCCCCGGCTTCAGGAGAAGCACACTCAGAGTCTGAGATGCCCCTGGTTTCCAGCCTGGACTTTATAATGAACCACATTAAGGAATCCCCTGAAGTCCCCGTTCGCAGTCTAGCCGGGAAAAGAAGTTAAGAGGTTTGGAAAAGTGGCTCTCTTTGGGGCACAAAGCTGCTTGAGAGATGAACGCTGGCAAAGGGATCTGTCCCAGATTCTCAGGAAGCACAACCTCGTCAGCAGGCAGACTTTCATCAGCTTAGACAGTGGGGATGGTCTGCTACTGATCTGCCCACCCTTCAGTTGGCTCTAGGGTTGAGGAGAGAGGCTTGTGGGCTCCTGTGTAAACCGGAACAAAAAGGTGAAGGCACAGAGCAAGTGAGTGCCAGACACATCTCCTTAAGCAGGACATCTGTTTCAGAGGAGAAATAGTGGGGCAAGTTTGGGGATCATGTAAGGAAATAAAAGACAAGGACAAGATTCTTGAAGCATCAGTATGGGAGATCACATTTCCTTGCTACCCACCAAAAACAACAGAAATCGACTGGCATTTGCAGTCAAAGTGGCTGAACCAAAATACAGCCCATGGCTTACAATAGTGCTCACTTCTCTATTTTCCATTTAAACTATTTGCTTAGGGTATACGGACTCAGCTCCAGCAATTGCAGGTGCCAAAATGAAAGTCTCAAAAAAAAATTGTTTTTTTTTTCCCCCCTTCTAAAGAGGGGGGTAGGGAGAGAGACAGAAAACACATACAGAAAAATTGAAAGAAACATTCTTGAAGGAAGGATTTTTGAAAATGCACTAAGAAAAAGATAGCAGAGGACAACTGGTCATGCAACTTCATCTCCTTTTGCTTCCTTGAGGCCTTTAAACTTCAATTTCTACCTTCCTTGGGAATCTGAAGTGAGATCAAGGATGCAAGACTGATGGAAAAGTAACATTGCATACTGCTACAGAGAAGTTAAAGTATTATCCCACTGGCAAACAAACAAAAACTATGGTAACAACAAATAAAGTGAAAACAAGGTTTGTTCAGATCTCATGTTTGGTGGGAAGTACAAGAACATTTTCTTAAAAATGATTTTGCTAAAGGAAAGAGAGAGAATCATTTATTTACAGTCTGCTTTCTTGCTGAAAGCCATGCATGTTAGAGCAAGGTGCCACTGTCAGAGCTGCCACAAAGCAGCTGTAAACAATCACATTTCAACTTTCTGGCTCATTACTGTTACTTAATTTTGAAAGTACGCTATGAGTCATGTGGTGATATGTCCATTATAAATTATCTATCTCTGTGACTCTTTGGAATGAGATGTTTAATATTAGTTTTAAGGTTTTATTCCTAAAACATAGTGCTAAATCTCAAATATATATATATATATATGCACATACAGATATATAACCAACAAGGATCTATTGCACAGGGAATTTGACTCAATATTCTGTCAATCTGTAAAAGAATGTATATATGTATATGTATAACTGAATCACTTTGCTACATAACTGAGACTAATATAAATCAACTCTGCTCAAGTAAAATTAAAATAAATTAATAGCAAAATAAAATTAGAAACTAGTGACTTTGTGATGAGGTATTAAAGGAAAAAAGTATGCTAAAAGTTTTGTTTACTTTCCTATTTATTCTGTTTATTTTCACTTTTCTGATAATATATGACCTCAATAGGAATGTTAGGAAATTAAATAATTTTTTGGCAACAGTGTACATTACTACAATTTTATCTTTCTTTGGTTTTAGTTCTTTAAAAAAAAAAAAAGCTCCAGGAGAGCATAAAACTACATTAAAATGCATATTCTATAGTCAAATGCCTGGAATTGTGACTATAAATGCCATTCTTATTACCTAGTAGTCGACTTGTAAAATGTTTCCAGTTTAGTATCTCTACTTTCTTAAGTCCCATTTCTAATTGAAATTTGATATATAGTCTTAGAGTCTTATATTCATACTTCCCAGTACACAGCTACCCCTTTTTTTCCCACTTACTGATAATGCTCACGTACTAATAAGCCTTTTTTTGGAAAATTCCAGGCACTTTACCTAACTTACATTTACAGGACTCATTTCACTCTTACTAGGCTTATATACAGCCTCTTCAGAAGTGGAATATAAGAAATGTTAAAGGATCACAAGAAACAGACATTTTATAAAAGGAAAAGGAAAGTTAAAAGGGCAAAATTGTTATGAATTTTTACCTTACATCAAGTGCTAAGGGACCTTTACTAATCATATACAGTCTAACCTATAGTTTTATAGCTTCTTCAAATATATGCCTAGAGCACCAAAAATGAATCTATATATCACTTGAAGACAGCAAGTCCCAAAATATTTTCTGCAGACTTATTTTCCCCAAGATGCTAATGGGAAAAAAAAAAGTTTCATAGTCAAATAATTTTGGGCAACATCACCTATCAAAGCAGTTCTTAAAGATTTCGTGGTGAATGTTAGCATATTAAAAACTTTGAAAAGTCCTGTGATTAAGAAAGTTTTTCAAAAGTGTTAATCCACCATTCTGTAAGCTTAATTTTTTTTTTAAACTAAGGAAAGCTTTTTCTCTGAACACCTGTTAACATATTTTATTTAACGCCACAATGAAAACAACTCAAGAAACGTTGTCTGAAAATAAAGCAGGAAAAAGTATCAGGAAAACAAACAAAAAAGGGACTGTGGAACGTTTACTTGTTTTCAAGAGCTATTCTTATTGGCTCTCTCTTTACATTCTGGAGCAGAACATTTCTGAATTGGAATACTGTCTCTCTCTTTAACTCTTTAAACATAGGTAAGCCAATTAATCACCAAGTCTCAATATTCTCATCTGTTAAATGGATTTGGTAAGAGTATCGAACTCATGGGGTAAATTACTGATTGCAAAAGGGCCAAGGCCAGTAGTGGGTACACATTGCTGATGACGACGTGAGGGAGACAAAATCCCAAACAAAATCCCAAACTTTTGTATGTGATTTTCCTCAATAGCTGATTATCTCAATTTTCATCCCTCACCCCCATTAAATTATCTGGAAAATTTTTAACTCATATTTTAATTGACCAAGCAGCAAATAACATAAAAGTAGCATTTTGTATTCCTGTAATTACTGAATGATATTTATAAATAAACTAGATTTGGGAAGAGTCAGACTATTTGATCAAATTATACTCAGTACTATTAATGTTTAAAACCATTTTGTGCTTAAACACTTTGTTTTGCATTTCGAAACATCTATTTTCTTTAATATCCAAAATGACTCTGGCGTTAAATCTCAACATTGTGGGATCAAAAGCAGAAAACCCAGTCAAGGCCACCTGAACTTCTGACTTACAGAACTGTGAGCTAATAAACTGGTATTTTAAAACTGCTTAATTTGTGGTAACTTTTAAGCAGCAAGGGAAAAGTAATACAATAAATCACTATCATCATCCTTTTTTTAGAGAGAAGGGATACAGCACAGCTTGGTTAAGTAAATTGTCTATGGTCTCAAGTTAGAGTTGGTTTGAATGGAGGAACCACTTTACTGGCAGCAATTATAGAGGGTCAGCTGTATGCTCAGCACTAATGCACCTTTAATTCTAGTGCTTCACTAAGTCATCACAAAAGCACTTATGAAGTAAATATTATTATAATTTCTACTTAACAGCTGAAGATACCATGGATCAAAATTTCTAAGCGATTTGCCCAAGATTAAGGTGGCAATGAGGCATGGAGGCAGGAGCCATGATCTGAGCCCTGGTTTGTTTCCAGGAGCATTTTTCATAACCATTGTGTTGTAGCATCTATTTTAGTCACTGTTCTAACTTATTTCATTCATTTATATTTTCAATTTAAGTGGCTATAACTGTAATCGTCATTTTTTAGTATAGTCTGCAACCTCTTTGACCTTGATTTATCATTGTAGAGCATACTTTGAGTGTAGAATTTCAAGTACATTTTAAAATTCTCTAAAATATTTGCATAACTCATAACATTTTTTCATTGCTCTCCATAAATACCACACTAATTCTTTCCTCCAAGCTCCTCCTGTTGTCCCCATTTGAAAGGAATTCTTACAAATTCTGCTAGCTGAATTCCTGTCTCCCTGTCAGACTTCCCAAATTATTCCAGCACCACAGAACCATGATTCCTTAGAGTTAACACTTCTTGTTTTTCTCTAGTTGTCTCATTGTTATTAGCCTTACCGTTTCAAATAATTACAAACGGATCTTGCTATAAAGATAACTATACTCCTTGGAGATAACTGAATATGTTTTAAACTTCTTCTTATGAACACTAAAAGCAGAATAATTTATAAAACTACATATTTTATGCCAAATTAAGAGTTCCTAGTCTTTCCCTGCTTAGTTCCCTGATGGATGCTCTTTCCAGAACATATGCAGTGTCATTACACAGGAGTGAGCCTTTGACTTTAGGGTCTGACCCTAGTAAGAGAAATCTGTTGTGCTTCTTATTCCTTCCCTCATGTTTCCTGTTCAACCTATTGAATGACTTAGTTTTAGGTCCTTAAAATATATTTTTTTAATAATTAACACATGCACACACATGTAGTTAATACGTGTAGTCCCTTGGACGGCACAGTCAATCCTAAAGGAGATCAACCCTGAATATTCATTGGAAGGACTGACGCTGAAGCTGAAGCTCCAATACTTTGGTGGCCCATGCCAAGAGCCAACTCATTGGAAAAGACCCTGATGCTGGGGAAGATTGAAGCAAAAGGAAAAGAGGGTGACAGATGAAGAGATGGTTGGATAATGAACATGAGTTTGAACAAACTCCAGAAGATAGCAGAGGCTAGGGAAGCCTGGTGTGCCACAGTCCATGGGGTCACAGGGTCAGACACAATTTAGCAACTGAACAAACAATAACATGCACACAACTAAAGCTCAAAGGTCCATGTGGGTGTACAGGGATACAGAGGTTTCCTTCTTGATGACATTCCCTGGTTACAGAGGGTTGCTGCCACAGGGCCAACAGCTGTAGCTAGTAGCTATTGCTGTGTACTTTTCAAAAGATATACATATATACACATTTACACATACAAACACACACCTTTGCACAAGTGTGTTTACAGTGTATGTGTACACACACTGTTCACAATATTGTTACTTATACAATAATATTGCTAAATTATACAAACATTATGCCTCTTGCTTCTTTTCACCAAAAAACATTATATATTTCTGAAATTGCATCAAGGACAGGCAAAATATTTGTGTAACAGAAATCCTTTCGGATAGATATTTGTTTCAAATCTTTCCTGACTGCAAGCAATGCTGCAGTGAATGCACATTTTGCACACATGTGCACTACATGCATGTGTGTTAGAATAGACTGCTTGAAGTGGCATCGTTGGTTGAAGGAATAGACTGCTTGAAGTGGCGTTGCTGGTTGAAGGTGCATGCATTTAACTTGTGGTAGACACTGCCATACTGCCATTCATAAAAGATGCATGAATTCATCCTTCCACCTATAATGCTTCAGAAACATCTTGGCTGATACAATGTACTTACAATTTGTGGCCTTGTCGATCTTGCAGATAAAACCATGGTATCTCAAGATTTTGAACATTTTTTATTAGGAGTGATTTGAGCAACTTTTCATATATTTAAAAATAATTCATATTTTCTTTATGTTACCTACATTTCATGTGTCTTACCCTTTTTTCCTACTGGGCTGCTGACCTTTTTCTTGATTTGTAGGAGCTCTGCATATAAAAAGGAGGTTAGCCCACTGTGTGTCATATTTATGTCAAACAATTTATCCAGCTAGTTTATAGCTGTTTTGTTTGATTTTGCTGTGCTAAAATGTTTTATATTTGTAATGATGAAATTTAACCATCTTTGCTTTATGATTTCTAGGTTTGATTTTTTGCTAAGATAGACTCACATTATTCTGAGTTTATACACATATAAACATATAATATGTTCTCATATATTTTGTATAATAATTTTATGGATATTATATTTTCATATGGGTATTTACATTTCTTACCCAGCTGAAATTTATTTTTTTGTGGAAAAGGGTAGTGTAGAGCTTACTTATTTTATAGAAAACTACTACTTTTATAAAAGCCATTTATTGAATAAATTCCTGTCTTCTTTACTGATATGAGATGCCAACTCAATCAACCAGTCATATATATTTGGTTCTACTGACTGCTTTTACACATTGTTCCATTGGATTATCTATCCATGTGCCAAGACCACATCCTTAATTATGTTTATTTAAAGCATTTTTGATAACTGATAGAGCAAATAACTTCATCTACTTCATTTAAAAAAAATATTTCCTAATACTATACATATATTTGTCCCCATAAGGACTTTAGAATGAGCTTGTCTAGATGAAATGAGAGAATATGCATATTTATCATTTTATTATTGCTATCTATATATCCACGTTTTAAGTTCCCCTTGTTAGGTTTCTATGTATGTCTTTTATCGTTTTATGTACCTATTCAAACAAGGGGTTTTTTTTCAGTTACGTTTTGTAACTAGTATTTATAAGAAGGTTATTTGTGTGTGTGTGTGTACTTATACTCAGTCACTTTATCAATGTCTTCTACTGTTTTTTACTTGCTTTACTCTTTTACAGTTTTTTTAGTTGATTCTCTTTCAGATATACAGTTATATCATCTGAAAATAATATTAGTTTTACCCCCCTCATCATATCTTCATATGTCTTTTCCCCACGAAACTGTTACAGCTGCTGCAAAAACAAATCTAAATAAATGGACACACTTGTACTATTCCTGACCCTTATGTGACCATTCTAGTGACCTTGTGTGCCAGAGCATATGGCCTCTGGTTTCCTGGGTCCAGGGCAGTTGGTATAGTTATTTTATATATACCAGTCTTTGCTCAAAAAATATCTTTAAGGAGTGAATTACTGTCAGTGTAGACAGGAAGTAAGTTTTCATAAATATACAGGATAGGTTTTTTTTAAAAAAAAAAAAAAAAAAAAAGACTTTTTTTGCCAGAAAGAAAGGCTTGTGAAGATTTGATAGGATTGGATGCTGTAAACTTTGAGGTTTCCTTTGACAGGCTCCTGGAATGCAATGTCTTTTGATGTAAAATGAAATGATAAAAACTTCTTTCATGCCCACCATATTCATAGCTATTTAAATATACTATTACCTGGGGGAAAATGATATTGTAACAGTCCAAAGGACAATTTTAGACTATTGCCTCTTTTATCTGGTTTTCATCGACTTTCCCTCTCTTTTTCTCCAAATGGATATTTGTTTAAAATATACAAAACTTCTGGTTTGACACATCAAGCATAGTAATTAGACCAAAGCTAAATGAAACTCAAAGAAAAATGCTTCTGTCTCCATAAACGATGAATGTCTAAGATTTTATTTGACTTTCCTGGTTCCAAAAGACTATGACTTAAGGAGAAAAGTCTCCAATAAAAAGTTTTTGCAATCACTGCTTCATCTAAAAAATTCAAAGAAATACATTTTAATATATGGTATATTGGCAAATGCAGATTGAAATACCGTTTGTTTCTTCAGCCATGGGGAGAATAACACTTAACATCATGTGTTTCATTGACATTGATTCTGTTACTTCTAAAGATAAAATACTCCTAGCACATTCCCTAACACAGTAATTTTAAATAATTTACTAAAGTAAAATAAAATTTATGCATGTTCATATGACAGCTCTAATTTTTCTTAAATTATTATTGTATTAATATTATATTAAATATTTGATTAAATGTTTTCAACCCATACTTTTCCCAAACTTAAACAAAACCATAATGTCTCTATTAAATTGGAAGATGAAGGAAATATGGCCCTCACTGTGAAGAAAATTATAACATCTTGACCTTATGCCTTTGAGAGTGAGCAGAACAAAATAGTAATTTGAAACCGAGTTTTTTAATAAGGTTTTGAACACACAATGACAGCATGCCTTTTTGTTGTATTTGATGATCTTGGGGACTTTAATTCAGAGAGAAGCTCTCATTTTTCTAGAACAAAACCATAAAGCATATATAAAAACAACTATGAAGCAAAACTTCACCATTGTCTTGCTAAATCCTTTGAGAATTCAGGGATTTATAGTCAGATTCTAATCATTATTTTTTTCTTAAGCATATACAGGAATGCAACTTGACTTGTAATACAATTTATGGTTTAAAATATAATGAAGTAGATATTTTGAACTGAAAAGTTACAATTGATATAGTAAAAACCCATTGCAATGTGGGCCTTCAGTTACCTAATCATCAATAAAAAAATTAATTTATTTAGTGGAATTATTATTTATGATTTTAAGGAATAAATTCCTGACTATTTTCTATTTAATAATGTAATGAAAAAATTAGCATGAATTTGAAAGTAGAGATTATAAAGCAATCTAAAAATCAGGTTTTTTTTTTTTCAATGATGAGTTTAGAGGGTACCTTAGATTGTTTCAAATTAGAGATGAGTAAATTAAGCATGCATTAAAATGGAAGGTTGCCAAAGGTTTTAAAATTGCATTTGTCTATTTTCAAAAATAAAATTAATAGGGATATTTATATGTAACCTAGTTTCTGGTCTTCCTATTTATGAGTAGGCTACAACATAATAGTGTGTAGGGGAAGGGGTGGAAATGTTTCTAGTATTGCCTATGACGATGTGACTCAGCATCAGCTGAAAATATCTTTGTATTATTTTAACATTTTCCTTTCCTATATTAAATAATGTGTCACTCTGGGCTATGGCTCAAGCTGGTGACTCAGTTCTGCCTGAGACGCTGCCTGGGGAACCTTAAGCAATGACTGAATATGCCCACAAGTTGTCCCTTTGGAAGAGCCTTTGTTCTGATAACTTCAGTGCATATACTATTGATCCACAACTTTTAGTCAGTTTACTTAAAGGAAATTGCTAAACCCTTTAATATTTTTAACCATAGCAAAATATTTTCTTGTTTTATCTGCTTTATATTCTACTTATATTTGAATTATAATATTTCCTTTAGCTTTTTTACTTCTTCAAATGCAGAAGAATAATCTTAGGAGTTTTCTGAATAGCTTACATCAC
Source organism: Bos mutus (assembly GCF_027580195.1). Classification (NCBI taxonomy): domain Eukaryota; kingdom Metazoa; phylum Chordata; class Mammalia; order Artiodactyla; family Bovidae; genus Bos; species Bos mutus. The sequence goes on from NC_091623.1 coordinate 15,603,032, forward strand.
TAAGGGGGTGGGTAGCTCTTTTGCTTTCAATTAGTTCTGCAGAATCCTTTCTAATGCTAAAACAGCTCTCCTTTTTCAGTCCCAGATGGCACCTTTGCCCTAAAAGGCAGTCTTGTGGAGGAGGTGGGCTGCATGGAGCTTAAATCACTGCTTTTGGCAGTGGCTAAGGACTCCTTCCTATGGGAGTAATAACAACCATCTCACAGATAGCCCAGGAGAACGGCTAGATTATTGCTGCTTTCTGAAGTATAAGATCACTCAATCCTTAATAAATCTATGAATCAAAGATAACTCCTGACAGTAACCAAGCCTTATATTCAGCCCACAGTATGGGGCAAAATGGAAATTGGAAATCTTTATAATTCCTTTTATATTATTCACTTCATCTAGCACCTCCAGACAAATCTAAATAACTCTTAGTAGTATGAATTTCCAGTGGCATTCTAGCCTGACTACAGTGTTCAGTTCAGTTCAGTGCAAATGTAAGCAATGGATACAAGTTCATCATAAGCTGGGCGGTCTCTGTCTCTTGCAGGAATCTTCTAAGTACCTGAAGCTGAGAAGGAAGATATATCCTACCTCTTTGTATAAGCCTTTAAAAGGAGTAGTGATTCCCTCCCTTAGTCCATTTAAACAATTTTGTGGTTAAGAGGTCTAACAAAGAAAGTTACATTCTAGGTTGATTTTTGTCTCTTCTTTGAAGCCAAAGTAGAAAAGGAAGGGAAGGAGGTGGTGAGGGGGAGGAAATGTGTCAGTGTCTTCCCAGGAAGGACAGTGAGAAGTGTTCCTCTCCAAGGCTAAGGGTATCCTCACAGATAATCCCTGATATCTGGATAAATGGAGCTCAGAGTGTACATTAGAATGCAAGCGGCTGCTGATGGGATAGGGTGGGGGTGGGTAGGTAGTGGGTGGGGATAGTTCTAGAAGGGCCTGAAGCAGAACACTCAACAGAAGTTAGGAAACAAAACACCTGGATAGCACATTACAGGAAGCTGAGGCCTCAGCAAGCATGACAGAAGAAATGTTTTTAAAAAATTAAGAAGTGGGCATTTGTCTGCTTTTTACCTGCATCTTAAAAATGTAAGATTTTTAAAATTATTTTCTGTTTATTATATTTCATTCTACAGAAAAATTCTTGCAAGCAGGAGTGTTGGTTGTCTAGAATAATTTATTTTCCTAAATTTTATTTCACCATCAATATGTCCAGAGAAGTTTAATTATCTCAGAAGAAAAAAATATATAGAGAGAGAGAAAGAGCCAAATGTACTATGTATGTTTGTCTTCAGATGAACAGGGAGCTATTTTTGCATTGACCAGCTCCCTCATAAAATTAGACTAACATATTGAGTCTAAATGGTATACATTATTTTCTTAATTTGAAACATCACCTAGTAACATTTTTATCAACCGCATTTCCTGATCAGTCTGTTTCTTTGATCCATCTGCCAAGGTTGACTCATGTCACTTGGTACTATTTTCCTCTTCACTTACTCTGAGCTCTTAACTTTTTTCAGGAGTTTGAGTGGTCTCTCATTCCCCTCCAGTTAATTTCCCTTGCATCAGCAATGAAATCTACTTGAAGGATGTTCAATCATTCATCTACTCTTTAATATGTTCTAAAAAAATAATAATCATTTATTACATAGTATGTCTCAGACATTTCTAGCAGTTCCTTATAAATCACTAAATTTAAAGCCTGTGAAAGGCTAAGATGGTCTTTTGTTGACTTAGTGTTACTGCGCAGCCCAAATCTTCCACTAGCCAATAGTCTTGACTAAATTCCCCAGAATACACCTCCACACTCCAGGAGCACACCCCTATCACTGATTAGCCAAAACCACACCGTCACTGGAATTGAACAGAACTGGAACCTATTCTTCTCCAGACACCAGTGACAGCACACAATTTTATAAGGAAAACAAAGCCCAGGTTAATCCTGATGTCTTTTCTGTGACCATCTATCTAATCGATCATTTAAAATAAAAATTCCCTGAATGCCTACCATGCTGAAGGAGGCACACACAAGAGTGAAAATAGACCTAAGAGAACATAGTGAGTAGAGATGGCAAAGTGGAAAGGGTATCTCAGTCTAAAGGAGGCGGCAGCTGCCCACGGCAGTCAGTTGCGGCCTTGGCAATTATGGGCCCAGGATAACCAGAACGCAAGTTTTCAAAACCTAATGTTTAATATGAAATGTCCCAATTTTTAATATACAGGTATACCTCAACTTTTCTGCAAATCGAATAAAGTAAGCATACTCCTAGTATTGAATATTTTTGAAAATAAATTAAAACTTGATCAGTGTGCTAACTAGCTTTTTGATCAAACCATATAAAATAGAAAAATTTAGGTCAATATTGTAATCTAATTTTTGAATAAGTAAAAGAAAATAAGGAAAATATGAAAGAAGTTAGTGACAAATGTCCTCGTCTACATAAAGATGAAAATAAAAACTTCTGTATATAAAAAAAAATAATAAAAACAAGTAAAAGGCAAATATCAAAGCATAAAAATATTGTGCTGACTGACCATCATACCACCAGTGGGAATGTTAATTCTTTCTAACTCCTAAGAAGCAATTTGACAATATGGATGAGGGATTTAAAATATAAGTTTTGACCCAGTAAAATAAGAATTCTAAGAATTTATCCTAAGGAATTAATATAGTTTTATATATGATTATAGTTCAGTTAAAAGAGTAATCGTAGTGTAGTGTTTCAGTCATGTCTCTCTTTGTGACCCCATGGACTGTAGCCCACCAGGCTCCTCTGTCCATGGGATTCTCCAGGCAAGAATATTGGAGTGGGTTGCCATTTTCTTCTCCAGGGAATCTTCCTGACCCAGAGATAGAAACCAGTGTCTCCTGCATTGCAGGCAAATTCTTTACCACCTGAGCTACAGGGAAGTAGTTATTATTGAATGTTTATTAGATGAAGTATAATGTATATCACTTTATTATATCAAGTTACAATGTCCAGTGAGGGCTTCCCTAATACCTCAGTTGGTAAAGAATCCGCCTGCAAGGCAGGAGACCTTGGTTCAATTTCTGGGTTGGGAAGATCTGCTGGAGAAAGGAAAGGCTACCCACTCCAGTATTCTTGGGCTTCTCTTGTAGCTTAGGTGGTAAAGAATTCTCCTGCAAGTCCATGGGCTCACAAGAGTTGGACACGATTGAGGGATTTTCACACACTAAACTTGAAGTAATGTAGTTTTATACTTTTCATAACAATGAGTTTTATTAATTTTTAAGACATTTATGTAAATTTTGTTTCTATCTAGATTTTATTAAATGCTAGAAAACATCACCCATAAATCACTTTTGTTTCTTAATGACTGCTAACATTTTAGAATTTCTTTCGAGAATATATCCTAAATGTTTATGAACAGAGTATATTAATATGTATACATTACATTTCTCTTTTTCCTTTTCTTTTTTTTCCTCTCATTAAGCCTTAAACAATGTATCATAAATATATTTATTGTTCATTACATATTTAAATGTAATTTTAAATGGTTATATGTGTGAATATTTTCATTTAGAAAGATCAAGATGTTTTTATATCTTAAAAGCTAAGATAAAACACAAAGTTTCAAAGATCACAAAATAAAACATAAACATAGCCTGACACATGTCTTATATTCTGTCACTTCTTTTGGATGTATACTTTTTGATCATTTTTTAATTTAAAATCAGTTTTAAAATATGAGTTTCCACAGAGAATGAAAAAGATTGATTTTTTTCTCTAGCATGATCAAAAATAATAAATGAATAATTTTGTTAGCTTTCTTTGTATGTCCCAACTCATTCAGTAATGTCAACATTTACAGAATGGTATTAAATTTTGCAAAACTTTCTTTTATAAACAAGGAATTTCAGGAATATTCCACAGACTGGATCTCTGAATTTGTATTTGTCAAACTGTGTTTCTCTTTCACTATCTACATACAATTGGTGTTGGTAATTTCTATAGGGCTTATCCCTGTTATCTTTTCAGTGTGAGTTAGTCAGGCCGGGAAGTTGTGGTAGTATTCAAGGAGTTATTGCTTTGAAACAACAGTAAGTGTTTATTACTACAAATAAAAGTGACTGCAAATCATATAAATACACGCCATTAAACTCAAAATAAATGTGTCCTAAACTCAGCTTTTTCATAATCACATTCCCCAATTCCCATGGTTCCTCCAGTGCCACCTCCCTCATAAAAGAAGGTGCTGACAAACTGGGAATTGGACTGGAAATATAAACGGCTAAATATTTTTCTTTTTCAAAATTTTCAAAAGCATATGACCATAAGAACACAATGCCTGCATCCTCTCAATACCTTGGACGGAGATGGTACAAATGAAAGTCCCTGAAACTTAAGCTTCATTGGCATCAAGGTAAATCTGCCTTGAGAACTGTGAACAATCTGTTCTTCCTCAGAATAGTCAGTTGCTCAATAATCTGTGGAGTAACTTGTGTTTTCTATTACCAATTTGGAAAGGAAAGGTAGAGTAAGTGCCAACTGATGCTACAAACCCTAGTTCATGATGGGCATCATAGAAACCAACCAAACTGCTTGTGAGAGGTAAGCACATCTTATTCTAGAGAGGGGGAAACTTAATCCTTTTATTCATGAGAGCTATGTTTCTAAAAGTTCATGTTAATACTAACAGGATAATTAAATGTAAACATTTGATTGATTAATTAAATAAGAATACTTCCAGCAATAATATGCATGTAATTCTTAATATGGTATAATAGAAAAATATCCATTAAAACAGAAAATAATTCAGTGATCAAAAATGAAATTTTCAAAATTGTATACAATATGACATACTTTTTATAAAAAATGTGTTCATAGCTATTACTTCTTTAAAGAATTAGGAAAGTTTATCCCTAAGCATGTCATTGCGGGTATTTTAAATTTTAATTAAAAATTTTAATTAAAAAAATAAAATCCTACACAGACTGCTTTTTGAAATGTTGCAAAGTTATAAAATCATTTTTATTTAAAAAGCAATAAAATATATGATGCTTTGTATGTAAGCCACAGAATAATATGAAGGTTTCAAGTAATAGAAAAGCATTTTGGTTCACATAAAACACTTTTTATTCAGGGCTTATTTTTATATCAGTTATTTGACTCTATCATCAGTCATACAGCATTTCTGTGCTGCCTGACAAGCCCATGGGTTTTGTACTTTTCTTGAACTAAATCTCAATGAAGCAGTGATAATCTGAGGCTTGCCTGCTATATTGTAAAATCCCTCTGTGCTTTTAATAAAGGTGTCATCTATACTCTACCTAAAGTATGTGTCAAGAGTGGTAAATAATACTCTTTTAAAACACAGAATAACATATTTATTAATTAATTACTTCAGCTAATTATTTATATAACTATAAACATATTTTTATGATAACATATTAAGCATTTCTATGAACCACTTATTCTACTGTGAAGAATATACCAAGGATTCCAGTAAAATTTATTTTCCCTATTTTCGAAGATAAGGAAAAGTGGTAAACTTTGAAATTAAAAGGCAAGTGGATAGTATAAATAAAATAGAGTGGAGCTAGTGTAATTCTCTGATTATATATTTTACAGTCCATGTTGTGTTTAGGAACACAATGTTACTAATCTTTGAGATATTGCAGCCAGTGTGGCCTGCAGAGTTTAGCAGTTCAATTTATCTTATCATTAATATGGATTTGTGGGCTCTTAAGCCTATCAGCTATCCTATGAAAAGGTCCTCCTTTGCTACTTCTATTTGTCATTAAATTCTTGTTTTCAATCTATCAGCACACTTTTCACTGACTTCTTATTTTGTTAAAGCAAGACTGAGGAAAAGGGCAAGGAAGTAAGAATCACAACCTGCCCTTCAAAAGCTCACAGTCTGTGTGTAGATGGAGGAGCTGTGACATGTGAACACCAGGAATTTACAAACACTAGTTCAACAATAAATACTGAGGATTTTTTTGTTGTCGTTGTCATCATTCTAGTGCTTATTTATGTGTTTTTGCCAAGAGTAAAATATATGGTTTAAGTGTGTCCAGAGACGAGAGAGGAGATAAGGTAGTGAGTAGCATACTGTGTGTGTCTATAATATAGTTGGTGGTATAGACTAAACATAGAAACCAGAAGGAAACAGCAAGTTCTGGAAGACCTGGAAATGAATTTGTTACTGCAAATGTTTGATTGAGACTGACCTACTGAAACCTCAAAAACTCATTTGAACATGTATCAGTTAGCATTAGTATCTTTAACTTGTAGAAAACCAAAAACTAAACCTACATGGGGATTTCTTGTTTATATGATTAAACTTTAGGGATCTTTCACAACCCACACACAGCTGGATTCAGGGATCAAAGATGGTACAAGCACTGACTTTTCCCCACCTCTTGGGTCTGCCTGTCACTACTATTGGCACCAGTCAGACAAATGTATTCCATGTGGGGGAGAAATGGCCACAGAATTTTCAGCTTAGTATCATCCCAGGGCATAGTACATGCAGAAAGAAAGAAAATGAAATGTACTGGCATGGCTGTGACCTGGATCACATACATGTCTCTGAGATAGAAATGGAACCAGTTCCACTAAGGCACATGGACTGAAAGTGGGGTCAGGTTGCTCCCTAAAAGGAAGTTTAAAAAATTCCTTGAAATAGTCTTTAAATTTGCAAAAAGTGGTAGGTTCCCATTTCAATGGGCATCGTGGGCCTTCATCTTTAATACTTTATAATTCATACAGTTGAATGCTTTGTACGAACATATGGGGAAATGGTTATATGGTGGGCAAAGCATTTAAATGCTACTTAAGAAGAGGATTTCAGGACTTCCCTGGTGGTGCAATGGATAGGAATCTGCCTGCCAATGCTGGGGACATGGGTTCGATCCCTGGTCCAGGAAGATTCCATATGCTGTGGAGGATTAAGCCCATGCACCACAACTACTGAACCTGCACTCTAGGGCCTGTGAACCAAAACGACTATGCCCATGTGTCCTAACTACCGAAGCTCATGAACCTAGAGCCCGTGCCTCACAAGAGAAGCCAGTGCAATGAGAAGCCCACACATCACAACAGAGAGTAGCGCCCACTCTCTGTAACAAGAGAAAGCCCACACAAAGCAAGGAAGACCCAGCATAGCCCAAAAAGAAAAGGAGAGGACTTCAGTGTTAGGAAAGGACTGTTAGGAAATAAGTTCAAAGGCAAAATTATTTTTTAAGAATCTGTAGAGAAATTTAACACTAAATATAAGAACTTTTTAATACTGCTTAATCATTTCACCTAACACATTCATATCTTGAAATTAATTTTAAGGTAAAAATTAGTCAAGCACAGATGAATATATACATGTTTATTATACACTGCCACTATGCCAAAGGAAAATTCTGAAAGAGATGGGAATACCAGACCATCTGACCTGCCTCTTGAGAAACCTATATGCAGGTCAGGAAGCAAAAGTTAGAACTGGACATGGAACAACAGACTGGTTCCAAATAGGAAAAGGAGTACGTCAAGGCTGTATATTGTCACCCTACTTATTTAACTTATATGCAGAGTAGTACATCATGAGAAACACTGGGCTGGAGGAAGCACAAGCTGGAATTAAGATTGTCGGGAGAAATATCAATAACCTCAGATATGCAGATGACATCACCCTTATGGCAGAAAGTGAAGAAGAACTAAAGAGCTTCTTGATGAAAGTGAAAGAGGAGAGTGAAAAAGTTGGCTTAAAGCTCAACATTCAGAAAACTAAGATCATGGCATCCAGTCCCATCACTTGATGGCAAATAGATTGGGAAACAGTGGAGACAGTGTCAGACTTTATTTTTCTAGGCTCCAAAATCATTGCAGATATGATTGCAGCCATGAGATTAAAAGACGCTTACTCCTTGGAAGGAAAGTTGTGACCAACCTAGACAGCATATTAAAAAGCAGAGACATTACTTTGCCAACAAAGGTCCATCTAGTCAAGGCTATGGTTTCTCCAGTGGTCATGTATGGATGTGAGATTTGAACTATAAAGAAAGCTGAGCACAGAAGAATTGATGCTTTTGAACTGTAGTGTTGGAAAAGACTCTTGAGAGTCCCTTGGACTGCAAGGAGATCCAACCAGTCCATCCTAAATGCAACAAGTCCTGGGAGTTCATTGGAAGGATTGATGTTGAAACTGATACTCTAATACTTTGGCCACCTGATGCGAAGAGCTGACTCATGGAAAAGACCCTGATGCTGGGAAAGATTGAGGGCAGGAGGAAAAGGGGGTGACAGAGGTGGATGGCATCACTGACTCAATGGACATGGGTTTAGGTGAACTCCGGGAGTTGATGATGGACAGGGAGGCCTGGCGTGCTGTTTCATGGAGTCTCAAAAGAGTCAGACACGACTGAGCGACTGAACTTAATTGAGTACAAAAAATGGGAAAAATAATCAAATGATGAATAAAAAATTAATTTTCTTATACCCATATAGTAAAATATTTTGAACTCACAATTATAATTTGTTAGTTTATATATAATATTACATGAAATAAATCAGGTTAAAAAAAAGAGCATATGTACTGTGATTATACATACAAACACTTAGAGAATTAGATGCATATATGCCAAGAAATTAAAAAAAAACAATTATATCTCAGTTATAAGATTGAAGGCAATTTTTCCTTTGGCTTTCCTGTAGTTTTTTCTTGTAAAATAAAAAAAAAATGTTATTTTTTTTCCACTTTTTTTTTTTAATTTTATTTAATTTTTAAACTTTACAATATTGTATTAGTTTTGCCAAATATTGAAATGAATCCGCCACAATTGTAGGAAGAGGGATTGGGAAAATTTCCTCACTTTTTATTTACAAAGTAAAAAACAACTTTAATGACAGAAAAATTTAGTTTTATCTTAAAATATGAAAAATATGGTATTTTATTCTCAAAAAGAAAAATGATTTGGCCTATTGTGAATGCTTGTGTATGTATGTGTATACAAATATCATGCATGCGTAACTCTCCATTTTTAAAAACTTTCAGATTTTATGTTATTTTTTTTTTAATCCAAATACAAACATTTTCTTCCCATGACCAAATCACTGAATTACATAAGTAGTATATAAAATAATAGAGCACTGCCATTGTGCTTTAGAAATTTAACTGTATGAATGAGGAAAAAGACCTTGTAATTTCCAAGTAAAAAGAATTACTAGTATCAAAAGACTTTCAGTCATACATTGGTCATTTTGAAATCCGACACTTCATGTCAGCATAAGACGACTCGGAAAGGTTTACCATAGGATAGTGCTAACATCTTGCAGAGGAAAGCACGCTGGCATGGAAAATAAATACAACTATCCAATTCAGACAAATCTTGTTTTAAAAGGAAAATATAATTTACAACGGTGTTTGAAAGAATCACAGGATTTCAAATTTGAAGCAAGGCAAGTTTTAGAGAACTTCCAGTTTTGGCTCTGTGTTTTATAAATATGAAAAACTAGGTACTATGACACTATGACTATAGCTCAGTGAGGGAAAATCCAAGACCAGGTCATCTGACTCACAAAGCCTCGATCTTGCCGCCCTGCTACACTCCTAAAGCCACCAGAAATGAGCCCAGTACTCATCAGAGTTTCCTCAGTTGCAGGTCTGGAAAAACAATGATTTGTCTTGTGGTGTCAAGGAAAGGGTAAGAATCTGAGTCAAACAAGCTGATCTTTCCTCACAATTCAGTAACGACATAAACTTCAGCATGTTAAACTCTCTGAGTCTTGCTATTTTTATCTCTTAAATGGAATAAAAAATATTTACATAAAAGTGTTTGTGAGGCTTGTAAGTTTGGGAGGTAATATTTATGAAGAGTCTAGTATCCACCAGGTTTTAATCAGACGGTTCTATTGATTCTCTTTTAATCTTGTTATGCTATCTTGCTCAGGATTAAAACTGATCAGTCTCTCATGGTTTTAGGAATACTGATAAGGTAGTTGCCTTCAGTATTCTACTTTAGATGATTCTTACAAAAATTTTTGTCCAGGACACAAGATGTTAATTCTTAAGTCTCTATTTTTTGTATTTAGTCACTTTATTTTATTCAAGAGAATCTGATTTTTTAATACAATGAGAAGGAAAGTTTTGCTGATCAATATAAGTAATGGAATGACTAAGGAATTCTGTAAGCCATGTTTTTATCTATATTTTCAGAATGTATATCTGACTGTTCTGAGTATTTCTTCATTAGATATTAGATCTTATAATCATTTAAATAAGCTTGATTTTCTATTTATACTTCATTCAGACAGTTTAAGGTGTATGTTTCACTGTCATTTAAATATGTGCATAAAATAATAACCTTTTTCCTTCAGAGGTTTTTGTTGTTGTTCTAAATTAACAGCTCTGACTAACTACTGATAAACTATTGCTCAAGAAAAAGCTATTTTAAGATATCCATTTGAGCAGTAAAGTTTAGCATGAAACTGTGATAATCTCAGGCCCTAATCACCATCTCAAGGGGTGTATATATCCCATTAGCATCAAGGGAATAAGCCAAAACCTCAAAGAGACCTAACAAATATGATACCTAACCCAAAGGGCATTTCCAGCAATCCAGGGAACTATAAGAAATCTCTTTGATTACCATGATTATCAAGGTTTGCAAAAACCATAAGAATAACCACTGGCTTCAAAAGATCCTTTCTACACAGAAGAGGAAGAAGTACTTGATAGGATAAAGATAGCTCTTGTTTCCATTGTGGACAGATCATTCTAGAAAGGGCTTAAGTGAGAAATACTAAAAAGAAGTTACCAGAAACAGATTTCACTTATGTAAAAGGAAGATTTTAATATTCAGAGCTGTGCAAAGCTGCAGAGGAGATGGTGAGTTCCTTCTCACACAGTCTTCATGAAAGGATTGATATACTTAAACATGCCCCATTACTTCCCTAAAATATGAAAATATCCTTACTCATATTACTGCAAAGCAAACATGACAAAGTATAGTTTTTGACAATGATACTTTGATACATTTAAAATCTTATTATGAGATTAACACTAATTTCCAACATTAAAATATAAAGTTGTTTAACTTGCATTTAAAAAATCAACTATTGATTCAGGATTTAAAAGCAAATAGCTTTATGTTTACCTGTGCAATGATCTTTAAAATGATGATCCTTACAGGTGCTTCTCCTTACACTGTTTCAAATTAAAATAACATCATATCCTACTATTGAATCAACTAAAACAATTATAAGATTTTAATTAATTTCTTAGATCATTCTTCTGCAGTGACGTCACTAATATTAAATCAAGTGCATGTCATTATCTATCTGTATCTCACATGCAAGCATACACATATGCTCTACAATTGAGTTATTGAATAAATATGAGTAATTCTCCTAGAGAAGGGATATATGATGAATTAGAATTGCAGTTCATGCTTATTTAAGATTTCTAGGGAAAGTCTATCAAAAAGTTTAAAATAGTAGTGATAATGATATATTTATAAGTATTGATAAATTGATACTTATATGCCCTTTATTTAAATCTTTACATATGTTGCTTACAGGAGATATCTTTTGTTTCTTTTATTACATAAAAGAGGTAAGAAATCAAGAGTGGATTGTGGAAGGAAATCGGCATCCCCATAAAGGATACATATTAAAAGATGGATAAAACTGTTGCTCTACTTAAAAGGTTTAAATCTGGATAATTCATTTAATTACTATGGGCTATAGTACTCCCATTTATGAATTAGAAATGGATGGAGGGGCCTGGTGGGCTACTATCCATGGGGTTGCAAAGAGTCAGATATGACGTAGAGACTGAGAACAGCACAACAAACCACCAAAAAAGACTACTATGTTTATTGTGACAATTCAATACATATTATGTGAAAGTCTGCTTGGTAATAAAGATATAATGTTTAAAAAACAAAGGGACAAAGCAAAATGAACAGCAACAAAACAGCCATCTTTCCAATTTCATGGAACTTTCCTTTATTGGGTTCTATGACTTTAGTATTTTGGCTTTACTGAGATATAGCTAAAATATGATGCTGTGAAAATGCTGTATTCAACATGTCAGAAAATTTGGAAAACTCAGTAGTGGGCACAGGACTAGAAAAGGTCAGTTTTCATTCCAATCCCAAACAAAGGCAATGCCAAAGAATGTTCAACTGCATGATTGCATACATTTCACAAGCTAGCAAAGTAATGCTCAAAACTCTCCAAGCCAGGCTTCAACAGTACATGATCCAAGAACTTCTAGATGTTCAAACTGGATTTAGAAAAGGCAGAGGAACCAGAGATCAAATTGCCAACGTACTGTGGATCATAGAAAAAGCAAGATAATTCCATAAAAACATCTACTTCTTCTTCATTGACTATGCTAAAAGCCTTTGACTGTGTGGATCACAACAAACTGTGGAAAATTCTCAAAGAGATGGGAACATCAGACCATCTTACATGCCTCCTGAAAAACTTGTACGCAGGTCAAGAAGCAACAGTTAGAACCAGACATAGAACAATGGACTTATTCAAAATTGGGAAAGGAAAACATCAAGGCTGTATATTGTCACCCGGATTATTTAACTTCTATGAAGAGTACATCATGTGAAATCCTGGGCTGGATGAAGCACAAGCCGGAATCAAGATTGCTGGGAGAAATATCAATAACCTCAGATATGCAGATGACCCCACCCTTATGGCAGAAAGTGAAGAGGAACTAAAGAGCCTCTTGATGAATGTGAAAAAGAAGAGTGAAAAAACTGGCTTAAAGCTCAACATTCAAAAAAGAAAGATCATGGTATGTGGTCCCATCACTTCATGGCAAATAGATTGGGCTGCAATCGAAACAGTGAGAGACTTTACTTACCTGGGCTCCCAAATCACTGGGGATGGTGACTGCAGACATGAAATTAAAAGGCTCTTGCTCCTTGAAAGAAAAGTTATGACAAACCTAAACAGCACATTAAAAAGCAGAGGCATTGCTTTGCTAACAAAGGTCTGTCTAGTCAAAGTTATGGTTTTTCCAGTAGTCATGTGTGGATGTGAGAGTTGGACCATAAAGAAAGCTGAGCACCAAAGAATTCAACTGTGGTGTTGGAAAAGACTCTTGAGAGTCCCTTGGATTGCAAGGAGATCAAACCCGTCAATCCTAAAGGGAATCAGTCCCGAATATTCATTGGAAGGACTGATGCTCAAGTTGAAGCTCCAATCCTTTGGCCACCTTATGCGAAGAACTGACTCACTGAAAAAGACCATGATGCTGAGAAAGATTGAAGGCTGGAGGAGAAGGGGACGACAGAGGATGAGACAGTTGGATGGCATCACCGACTTGATGGACATGAGTTTGAGCGAGCTCCAGGAGTTGGTCATACACAGGGAAGCCTGGCATGCTGCAGTCCATGGGGTTGCAAAGAGGCAGACACAACTGAGTAACTCAACTAAACTGAACTGAGATATAACTGATATATAATATTGCATAAGGTGTACAATATGGGTAATTTGACTCATATTTATGGCAAAGAGATTATCACGATTGTTAGTTAAGACTTCTATTCCCCCACATTATTACTACTTTGTGTGTGTGTGATAAGAACATATGATTTACTCTCTGTGACTTTAATGCCTATAATAGGGTACTGTGAACTTTACTCACCATGAAGTACATTAAATCCCCAGAATTATTCATCTCATAGCTAAAGTCCATACCATCTGACCAACATCTCATTTCTCCAGGCTCCTGGGGACCAACTGGAAACCACAATTATACCCTCTATTTCTATGACCTTGTCTTCTTTATTGCACAAGTGAGATCATATAGTATTTCTCTTTGTCTGACTTTTTTCACTTAGGGTAATGCCATCAAGGTCCATTAATGTTGCCTTCAATGGCAAGATTTCCTTCTCCCCCTTCCTTCATACACAACACTTATTATTAAAAAATTTACAAACAGTCTACAAATAATAAATACTGGAGAGGATGTGCATAAAAGGAAATACTCCTATACTGTTGGCAGGAATGTAAACTGGTGCAGCCACCATGGAAAGTGTGGAGGTTCCTTAAAAACTAGAACTATAGCTACAATATGATTCTGCAATCTCACTCCTGCACATATATCTGGAGAAAGAGCCATAATTCAAAAAGGTGCATGCACTCCAATGCTCATTGTAGCACTACTTACAGTAGCCAAGACATGGAAGCAACTTAAATGTCCACTGACAGACGAGTGGATGAAGAACATGTGTAAATACATACCTAAGATGGAATATTACTCAGTCATAAAAAAGAATGAAATAGTGCCATTTGTAGCAACATGGATGGGCCTAGAGATTATCATACAAAGTGAAGTAAGCATACAGAGAAAAACATATGATACTGCTTATATGTGGAATCTGGAAAAAAATGATATAAATAGATTCACAGACATAAAAAAAAATAACTTATGCTTACCAAAGGGGAAAAGAGCAAGGGATAAATTAGAAGTTTGAGATTAATATAGATGCCATTCCTGTATATAAAATAGATAACCAACAAGGGCCTGCTCTATAGCACAGGCAACTATACTCACAATTTGGTAATAAGCTATAAGGGAGAAGAATCTGAAAATAATATATATATACATATATATGTGTGTGTGTATTTATATATAACTGAATAACTTTGCTGTAAACCCAACACTAACACAATATTGTAAATCAAATATACTTCAATAAAAATAAAGCAGATATTTCAAAGCTTCCTCAAATAAGGAAACAGGGACATGGAATGAGTCAAGATTTCAGTTATCACATACTGCATTAATTTTCTGACCCTTTGACAACTGTAATAGGAAAGCTTATGTTAAGGCAGAGAAGTTTATTTTGATAGAATCTAATACTTTCCTTTATGAAGATTCTAGGTCCTTTGTGATTTAATCCAGTGAATGGTGATTCCTTCAAATATGTTTTCATAAAAACCTATTAATATTTAACTAGTGTTTTCTGGAGACACTGACTCACAATTTACTTCTTTCTAAAGTGAATGCTCTTTTCTCATGGATATTAACAGAACATGATAGAACGACTTTCACTTTCAATTTTCCAAACATTTTGAAGGCTGCTCCATGGAGGCACCATAGAGACTCTGAATCTCTAAGACCTAGGTGCAATCTCATTTATCATTGTATTCCTGGGGCGAACATTTTGCAGTTCTGTGGTAGAAGGAGATTATTCATTAGATGTTAGCCTGCTCAATGAACGATCAGAGGATAATGGTTAAATCTAAATATTTATAATCCAGATTCCTGGTAGCTGTGTGATTCTGAGTTGAAATGATCTGCCTCCTCCTTACGTCTTTCTCAAAATGTAACGAGAAAAATACTGAAAGGCTCACTTTGCCCAGGCAAGGTGAAATATGTTACATGATTTCCTTTGAATAAAAACCAGTAAGGGGAAAAATTAGTTTTTAAAACATATGTACTGATTTTATCAAAATTGTGACATGTGAATATGTTGTTGGAGGAGTCCGAGTAGAAAATGGGAGAAAAGTACTTCTAAACTATAACACTTACATCAGAGTGTTAAAATTATCTGCTAAAAGTCTGAAATGGATTAAAGGAAAATCCAATATTATTCCAGCACTGTAGCAGTTTCCACTGCCATGCTTTCTGTCTCAGGATTTCTGGGCTGTTATGCCTCCACTGCTTGGGCCATATTTTGTTTCTATTAGGAGAGAACACAAGGGCATCCTGGATGAAAAGAAAGGGGAATTTTCTAGTGCCCATTATCTTCAACTGCCCTTTGGCTTCAAAAATGATTTCCCCTCTGGATAGGTTAAAAAAATTTTTTTCAAAACATATTGATTTGAAAAAGCACTTTGTGGTTTACTTGTAGAAAATGCACTTAGTGCTAATAGCATGTTTGTTCCTTGCCCCTGATGTTATAGAAACAGGTCATTGTTCTTTCTCAGAAATAAAGACAGGGATATTTTTATTTTGGAAGAGACTATATATTTTCCCCCATATATTTATATTTATTTTGAGGCCTACTGTCTTTAAATTAGGCTTCAAAATATCCTTCAAAATTCAAAATTAAAAATAAATAAAAGAACAATAGTAATTCTAACGAAACATCAGTTCAGTTCAGTTCAGTCACTCAGTCGTGTCCGACTCTTTGCGACCCCATGAATCGCAGCACGCCAGGCCTCCCTGTCCATCACCAACTCCCGGAGTTCACTCACACTCACGTCCATCGAGTCAGTGATGCCATCCAGCCATCTCACCCTCTGTCGTCCCCTTCTCCTCCTGCCCCCAATCCCTCCCAGCATCAGAGTCTTTTCCAATGAGTCAACTCTTCGCATGAAGTGGCCAAAGTACTGGAGTTTCTGATTAGGTATAATTCACAAGAGTAACAAAGTATATGCAAATTATATTCAGATTGGAACATAAGCTAACTGAAGTATGCATTCAAGGTTTCTTCAATGATGTATAAAGTTTATCAATTTAGACTACTGCCAAACATAATAATACAAAAATATATAGCAGGCAAATATTAGATATGAGCTATGGTTGTTACATGATTAATTTTGCTGTTTGTGAGAACTGTATAGAAGAAATCTCTGAGTTAGGTATTCAAATACATAAAATAAAGCAAAGGTATTCTGAATTGCCATTTTCTGAAATAATACTTGTCAAGGTTTCTCAGTACGATGTTATAAATGACCACGCAAGATATATTCCTTAATCAAAATGACTAAGAAATCCAGAAGTATTCAATATAATTACAGCTGTCCCTTTTCCTTTCTCCCTTGGATTATTCCATTCTGAAGGAATTAGGTGGACAAAGTTGGCTTTCATATGACAGTTAAGGCTGGCGTAGGGTCAGCCCAACCCAGGCAAAATGATTGCCCTGCTGGAGGCAGCATGCTGGCCCTGAAATGTCCAGAAAGAGGAAAGATTTTTGTATTGTATTATACTTGCAACTCTTCTGTGAGTTTGAGATAGCTTTTTTTTTTAATTATGCAAAAAATATAATTACAGAAGTTTGTGCTTGCTAAACAGAGACACAATAAAAATCAGTCAGATTGAAAAGTTGCAAATAATTATCTAAAGTGTAGATTGGATATGTCCAATAAAACTTCTCAACAAATTAGTTTGTTGTTTCTTTTCCAAAGAAGCCTATGTGTTCAAATACTTTTTTAGATTCTGTGATGATAGAAATCCTTATTTATCCTGAATTTTTATGTATCACTGAGCAGTAGGTAAATACCTCAGTGAATAATGATGGACTGAAAATTACAAACTAGTAACTTCCAATATGCAATGAAATTAAGTAACACTACTCAGAAATGCAGTTGCAGCACAATCTTAAGGAAAAAATCTAATCACAACCTTAAAATTATAGTCATGCCTCTTAGACAGTCTTATTTTCTTTGTCACTTTGTATTTTGTATGTAAAAATAAAACTGTTAGAACAATTAATAACTTAAGAAATGGGTTGAATGAAGTCACTGTAGTATGAGTTGATGGTTTTTGATGAACTACAGAAATAAGCATTTAGTGTGGATACTATTGTCTTGACTTTATAGAGACACAGCATCATACATCTATCTCAGCATTTACTTGAGTAAATATGAGTAAATACAGCTCTATAATCTTTTTAAAAATAATGTATCAATGTATCAGGAGTCTACTTACCCAACCTTTTGTTATTGACCTATTTGTGGATTTTATGTTTTTCAGAGAGTTAAAGTGGACTTTTTTGTATGCGACGACTGGTAAGAAGCTTAATAAACTCATTTTAACAAGTGATTTTAGCTTTATCATTCGTGTAAAGTTTTTTCAACTTAGAATAACAATGGATAAATTAAACTCTGTATTAAGCATGGTAGCTCAGTTGGTAAAGAATATGCCTGCAATGCAGGAGACCCAGGTTGATCCCTGGGGGAAGATCCCATGGACTAGGAAATGGCAACACACTCCAGTACTCCTGTCTGGAGAATTCCACAGACAGAGTCTGGTGGGCTAAAGTCCATAGCATCACAAAGAGTTGGACATGACTGAGCAACTAACACTTTCACATACAAGACACCATGGACTTGAACAGCGTATACGTGGACTATAATGAATGGAGAGTTTTCAGTTGTTTACATTTTCTGTAATTCTTCGCTTAGTAAGTATTTTGTTTTAGCAAATATGAAATGTTTTTCCTCACACTGTCACAAGAGAGAATATTTTTCTACCCCAAAGATTTGGTTTGGTTATATGATTTCTTTAGTCTGTGGAATGTTAATGGATGTGACACAAGTAAATGTGTGAAAAACGTTTTGAGGTTGCTTTCTTGGCTTCAGCCTTCTGCAGTAAGAACATGCCTCACATAGTTGCTGGCCAAAGAAAGATGCGAGTCTTGTAAGGCAGATAGGAATACACATCTCCGTTCTCTAGAGATGGTGATAACATTAAAATAAACTTCTTTATCAAGAAGCACAATAGTGTACAAGTATCATAGGGAGAAAGAGAAAAATCTACAATGGCAAAGACAGCAAAGGCATAGTAAAGAGTTAAGGTCAGAGAAAAATATGAATTTGTGTTTAAGCACATTTATCTATGAATCAGTAAACAATATTCCTATAGGTCAAGTCTTTCTGTTGAATGATAAGAATTTAATGAGATTGTGATTTAAGATACTTACTGAATCAAATTAAGATTTAATGTACCTAAATAGGCCTCTAAGTGTTGATTAAAAAGCAGGGAATGTGCAGATAAACAATATACAGAGATTTCCCTGGTGGTCCAGTGCTTAAGAATCCACCTTCCAACACAGGGGACACAGGTTCAATCCCTGCTTGGGGAACTAAGATCCCATACGCTGCGGGACAACTAAGCCTGTGTGCCACAGTTAGAGAAGCCCGTGTGCCACAGTTACTGAATCCATGCACTCCAAGGTCTGTGTTCTGCAACCAGAGAAGGCACCATAAGGAGAAGCCCATGTGCACCTCAGCAAAGACCCAGTGCAGCCAAAACAAACACACAAACAAACAAAACAAGTATATACTATCCCTTCATTTAACGAACTGCTGACACTAGCTGTTTAACATTTTATACAATTTACACATTATTATAATAGTCGAAATCTCATTAAAATTTTCTTTTAGCTTTCATACTTTGTGAAAGCTGCAACTATTTCTAAGAACTCAACAGGTAAATAATTAAGCTTTTGTCTGTGTACAGATGCTAAGTTACTGTTGAGACAGAGATATGTGTAAGGGATATCTCATCTCATTCAGCTCCCTTGCTCTATATCACTATACTCAATGCTTTTACAACTTGATATTATTGCCTCAGAAAAATTCATTCTGATATACCAGCATAGATACTACAATGTCACCTAATAAGTAGTTTTATGCTGAGCAGTTGCAGAAAAACATTACTACATAATCCAATGTAACATTATATTCCAATATATTTGTGTGTGCTCAGTTGCTCAGTGGTGTCCAAGTCTTTGCAACCCTATGGACTGTAGCCTGCCAGGCTCCTTGGTCCATGGAATTTTTCAGGCAAGAATACTGGGAGTGGGTTCCCATTTCCTCCTCCAGGGTATCTTCCCAATCCAGGGATTGAATCCATGTCTCCAGCATTGGCAGGTGGATTCTTTACCACTGAGCCACCTGGGAAGACCCATATTCTAATATAACAAAGTATAAAAAATTATATTGAAATTGATGGCCCTTCATTCCTTTATACATCTAACAGTATTAACATTGTTGATGCTGATTTAGGTGTTTACATAATCCATATAATTATTCTAACTCTCCACTTCAATTGTCTATTAGAAACCTAATTAAACTGCAAATGGAAGGGGATGCACATTGACACTAAACAGTAAAACTCTGCTCAAAAAACTAAAATAATTATGTGTGATATTAAAATTTAATATAAATATTGTATTATTCCATTATCAAATTACAACTTAACTGAGTGTGGATTGAATTTAATGAGTTGAAGTACAGGGTTTCTTTGCAAACTTATTTTCAACAATTACTGAGTAATAGTATATTTCAATAAATATAATCTTTGCACTGTAGTGTAAGTTCTCAATTTTTCATGTCTTCACCCTGCTTGCAGGCTTTTCTCCAACTTTTAAAGGTTTTCCTCTATCATTCATTTTGCTTTTTTGGTAAATTTTTAAATATTATAAATTTTCTTGTAGAACACTGACAAAGATTAATAAATAAAAATCACTTTATTAATTAAATTCACAAATATATTACTCAATTTTAATTTTCATTGATTTTGTGATGGCTTTAAATTAAATTTATTCATTCATTTGCTGAATAGTTATTGACTGCCTTTTATGCATTAGGCATCGTATTAGGCAATAGAGCAAAATGCTGAGCAAAAATATGTAACATTTTATTCTCATGGAACTTAAAATCAAGGTAAGGACAGATATGAGCCTAAAACTTACACAAATGAATAAAAAACTGTGCGTTGTGATGAGTGCCACAAAGGAAAATACATGGGAAATTATGAACCGTTTGACTTCAATTTGGGAAGTTAGGGAAATTTTTCATGAAGTGACGGGTCAGCTGAACTTTAAAGAAAAATCTGATTTCAGCAAGTCACAAGAGGAGAGGATGTAGCATAAGCACAGATTTCCTATGGCAGAAGAAATTGTTGGGATCCATGTCATAGAAGGGATGGTGTAACTACTACTTTTGTTTGTCTTTAATGAGAATATTTCCAACCATAAACCCAATAAAAAAATTGGTGTTATGCTGGAGTTGTAGTATATAGCTGGTATCTTCTACAAAGTCAGAATTACACAGCATGGGAATTACCTCAATCAGAAGACTCATTTCTCTGAGTTATTTCTCTGATTCTGGCTTTGTATGGAAGACAGAATCTTTGAAGTATACAATTGTGTATCCGGTGTTTATTGCCAGAACAATGCTGCATAGCAAACTGCCCCCAACATTCTGTGACTTAGAATAGTTACACCATACATGTAGCTCACAAATATGCAGGTAGGCTAGGTACCTCTTTTGACCTTAATTGGGCCTCTCATGGGTCCTTTCTCAAGAAGTCTCTTACAGTCTTGACTGGCTTATTTACACGTTCATCAACTGGTGTAGAGTGGCCTCAAATGGGACAACTGAGGAGATTCAGGTCTGTACCAGCTGGCTTATCTTAAAGCAGAAGAATAAGAAAGGAAGTAAGAATGCACAATTCCTTTCCCAAGCCTCCAATTTTTGCAAATTTGCTACTTTCTCATTGGCCAAAGCAAGTTACATGGCCAGGAACACTCAGTATGGAAGGCGATTAGCAAAGGCATGAGTGAAAAGAGGGATGAAAAATTGAGGGTATTAATTCAAGCAGTCAACCATTGGTGGCATCTTGAGCAACAACTGTGATATCAGGAAAATAGGAGTACTCTTACTTTCAGAGAGTTTTCTAATAGGCTTCAGAGGCTGACAAAGAAACTCAAGATCAGAGTGCAGAAAGCCAAGACCAGCAAGGTGAGAGTTGGAGCTAGATGGGTTGGCCTTATGGTAGTCCTTATTTATGAATTCAATTTTATTTTTCCTGAATGAATGAATGAATAATTAGCTTTTCTATTGTTATTGTTCAGTCACTAAGTCATGTCCAACTCTTTGCAACTCCATGGACTGCAGCACACCAGGCTTCCCTGTCCTTCACTCTCTCCCACAGTTTGCTCAAACTCTCATCAATTGCATTGGTGAGAAAAATAAAGTGACAAATCTACAGAGACAAAAAATGAGTTTCTTTGGGATGAAATTTTCTAAGAATAACACTGAAATTTAACTAACAATTTTAATAAAACAAAAATTACCAGTCCAGGTTCGATGCATGATACTGGATGCTTGGGGCTGGTGCACTGGGACAACCCAGAGGGATGGAATGGGGAGGGAGGAGGGGAGGGTTTCAGGATGGGGAACACATATATACCTGTGGCAGATTCATGTTGAAGTATGGCAAAACCAATACAATATTGTAAAGTAATTAACC